>NC_080756.1:41561604-42187318 GCF_020826845.1 Diceros bicornis minor
GGGGGCCTTAAACATCACCCATTTTCAAATTTGTCATTTTACAAATGAGAAACTGAGGCTCAGGTAGGTAAAATGACAATCTGTGATCTCTTAGAACATTAGTTATCTTTCCAGTTTGAGGTTCTTTCTCTTCGGCAGAATGCTTTCAAATGAGTCGTTCAGAGGGCATAACTCTTCAATTCCTGCCTTTCCTACCTGCTTTTTACCTAATGAAGCATAGATGCTATGGTGATAAGCACTATATAAATAATAAATGGAACAGAAAATAAACTATACAGAAGGGAATGGGCAATGATCTCTTCACCTTCTTATGTTTAATGATTAAGCTGTGCGTCTTCATGGTGGCTTTTCAGAAACGATGAGAGAATCTATTTCACCATCGTTTATCAATATGTGTCTTCAGATTTTAAGATTATTGAACTTAGTATATTAGCTACTGCTGTACTATTTATTTGAATAAAGAAATACACTCTACCTGTAGTAGCAATTTTATTTTTTACTTTTTTTATTGTTTAACTTGAAATAGATGATAACAAAAGTAGACTTAACACAAACATTTCATATCCACGTGTCAGATTTTATGATGGACATTATTGTTTCATTATTTCACTCAACGGGTATTTATCACCTTCCTGCCAATGCCAAGTACTGTTCCATGTGCTGGATCTAGAGTGATGAACAAGTTAGACTAATAAATATATGGCATACTGTCAGAAAGTAAGAGCTATCAAGGAGAATAAAACAGGATTGAGGGGATAGAGAAACTACCTTTGATAGGGTGGTCTGAGCAGGCCCCTTTGCAGAGGAGACATGCAGTGGAGAATTGGATGGATTAAGGGACTCATCTCTAAGAACATTTGGGGAAAGTGTATTCCTGAGAGAGAGAAGAGTAACTTCAGGGGCCTGGGAGATAGGAACAAAGCTAGCCAAGTTTGAGAAACTGCAGGAGGATCAATGTGACAGAAGGGAGTGAGAGAGCCGGAGAATGAAAAGTATCATTGAGGGGTCCAGGAGCCAGACCTTGTAGGCCATTGTAACAACTTCAGAGTTTGTTATAAAATGGGAGTGGTCCATTTTGGTCCAATAGCAGGCAGAGTTGGATTAACTGGCTTCAGATTTCACAAGTGAGTATAATGTACAAGAAAGAATCCCATCAGCAGACCAGCAACGATGAGGAACTCCTGAAGGCAGAAAACAAATGGCTGCTGATTGACAAAGGAACCTGAAAAGGCAAAGCAGGCGAGATCTCCTGGACAGAGAGATCAGAAAAGAAAAAAACAAACAAAACAGTTCAAACATTTAGAGCAAGAGCAAATAGTCACGTGGGAGCGCTGAAAACACTCCCGACTCAGAATCAACAAATGCAAAGAGAAGTAGACCATAGAAATGGATCCAACTGCTTTCAGATCACCTGAGGGAATTGCTTCCCTTACCCCTGTCCACTGCCTGTGTAGTCAGCACAGCTGGCACTGATTGCTTTTGGTTTAGGCTAAAACTTCCAAAACGTCTCTCTAAGTAAAGTGGGATTACAACTCCTAGAGTCTAGATCTGAGAGAGGTGCAAAGGGGAACCTAAGGCATGTCAGAGCTGCCACAAGAGATACCAGGGAGAGGGGAAGAAAAATACACCAAGAAACCTAGGCATAAAATACTTTAACCCCTCCACTGCCAGCATAAAGCCCTCCGTATATAGAACGTTGTAAGGGTATTAGCCAACCTGCCTCCTCCCTGCCCATATATCCTCAAGGGGGGTCTTGATTTTTGACTTAAGTCATCTATTTACACAAAGCTCTCAGTCAGTCTGCCATTCATAACCTTGCCCTCATCCTCCATGGGGGATGGAGAAAACGCTAAAATATTTCAGAGAAAAAAAACAATAAGGAATGAGAATTAAGTTAACATCTGACTTCTCATCAGTAATCCTTTCTATTAGAAGGTAATGAAACGACGTCTTCAAAATTGTGATGGTAAAATTATTGTGAGTCTACTTTTGCATTCCCAACCAAACTGTCAATTCTTGGTTAATGCAAAATAAAGGCTCTTTGTTTATACGTAAGTAATGAAAAACTATTCACTTATTTACCCTATATGAAAAAAATAGTAAAAAAAGATCTATTTGAGCAGAAAATAAGAGATGGTAAGAAAGAAGATGACGTGGGTTACAAGAACATTAACAAGTGAATATGCCCAGAAAAGGCTAAAATGGTAGAAAAAAAGAAAATCTCCTGGCTTTGATGAATATTCTTTCTCAAGCGGCCCAGACTTAAAGATATGGGGTTCTATTTCCTTTTCTCTGTGTCCAATCATGGTGGTAAATTCTGCTGTGAATCTATATAATCATGATGCTATAAATGGTGTTTATTGACAATATTTAGAATCAACTTATAGGAAAATAATTATAATTACTAAGCTGAATTACTAAAGTAAGCTTAGAAGATAAGCTTTTTATCATAAAATAATAACCTAATAAAAATCAGCAGGTGAAAGAAATGTCAAACAGGGAAACAAGTTAGAGACTAATTTCCTTGTTTTTTATTATAGGGATTCAAATAAAATTTAATATCAAAGTTGATCAAAAAGGGAAGAAAAGCTATAAAAATAGACTGGAAGAGTAAGTATCACACATTGTTGATAATGGTAAACTCTGACAAGATAAACTGGAAGTGGGGTTGTCATATTTCACCCTTTAATAGTATTTGTCTGTATGTTATTATGTGCATTCGCTACTTTTATAAAATATAAAAGCTATTTTTTTTAAGTTGAGCTATTTGTATTATTTATTTCTAGTCTTTTTATAACAAATCTCGAAGAAAAAAACCTGCTTAACCAGCTCTTCATCTTCTCAAGAAGAATCAAATAGTTTTTGTGTTCTTACTAGTACAAGAAGTGTTGTTAAAAGCTAAGTATGCAGACAACATTCTCTTTTAACAAATATTCTAAACCAGAAATCAAAACTGGCAGCCCAAGAAAAGTTTGGTTTGCAAAAATGTTTTATTTAGCCATTATAGATTTTGTTTGCTTATTTGTTTTTAACTGAAATGTCACTAACATTTTAAAATTCATATAAAATTCCATATTTCTGGCATACCTGGAAAACTCAGAAAGCTTTACAAAGTGGTTCACAGGCTCCTCCTGGCAACAAGTGACTGGAACCCATAGAGCCAAATCTATTGGTATGGGACCAGTGGCAGTACTTAACTTAAGCATTCATCAGAACCACCTGGAGGGCCAGTTCTAGGTCAATTGCTGGGCTCCACCCTCACTTTCTGATTCCTTAGGCCTGGAGTGGGGCCAAAGAATTTCTACTTCTACCAAGTTCCCAGGTGATGCTGGTGCTGCAGACCAGGGGATCCCACTTTGAGGACCATTGGGTTAGGCCATGTTCTCTAGTCAACACTACCCTTTACCTTTCTGAATCACTCATTTGTGTTACCTAGCTGGCCACTATTTAAGTTTGTGATTCCTGCTTTGAATCTTATTTGCAATCATTTTTCCAATTCTTAGGCAGTATTTCTCATTCTGAAAAAGCCCATCCACAACTAAGGGGAACCACCAAATATTTGGTCATATTTGAACATGTGGTGTAAAAGTAACCTTTGTTTTCTGAAAGCATTTTTACTAACAAAAGAAAATTACTAAAAAAGAAGAAAAATACTCCATTGATTTTTTTTAATAGATCGTGGCTAATTTTCATTGACTTACAGCTGTATATGCCAGGCTTTAGTTGCAGATACACCTGAATTCATGGATCCATGGCCTTGTTCCTCCTCTTACTGGCAACTGTGTCTTGGGTGACAAACTACATTTGTCCCTGCCTCAGCTTCTTTATCCACAAAAATGAGGATGGAATCCTAACGACACCTCTCTGTCAATGATGTTGGTGAAGATTAACTGAACTGATGTTCACAGAGCTCTCAGCTGAATGCTCGGTACCCATGACAGTAACTATGAAATTGATGATTCTGATAAAGGTCATGTTGTCCAATCCTAATTCTTTTGGTTTTGCACATGTTAGCAAATGTGCATTTTTATGACTATACTATAGCAAGACCAAGTGTTATTGAATTTGTTTTGTATAAAAGAACGTCTAGGTTTCTTGGTTTGCCAGAGGCAGATTTAACACGTAAGGGAATAATTCCAACAGCGATGGGGAGCTCTAGTATTGCGTAATAGAATATAAATTTGTAAAGAATCAGAAAAAAATGGGAAATGGAAAAAATAATAAGCAGTCATTGAACCGTATTGCATTTGTGGCGTAAGGCAATAAAAATAAAGTTGGTGACTGCTATTTTGCATAACTGAGACCAAACTTTATGAACAGCCAAATTCCTCTCCATTTTACTATTTCGGGCAGAGAGGCAGTTGAAAGAGCAAACCTGCCAGTAACCCCATGGATGTTCAGTAAGTGGCCAGGATATTCAACGACGTGATAACAGACGTTGGAATAATTAACTACGTCTAGATGTTTGAATTGTTTTCCCGACACAGATATGTTATGTGAAAAGAAATGGAAAAAACAGTGGAAGTGGGCAGAACACAGAGAAGATGAAGAAATATCTGAAGTATCCCAGTCCACAATGCAGAAATATCAGTTCCATTCTGACATAAGGGGCATGATCTTTCAGTTTTACTTTATCTTTACTTTTGTTGAGACGAGCCATTCGTAAGATGTAGAGAATATTCTTAATGGTCACATTATTGGAGCACCCACCCTAAAGACCTATAAAAGCATTTAAAATCTCATTATGTGTGTAAGTCTTTGGGTAAAGATGCTATATTTGGTTTCCAAATGACATTTTGCAAAACAAAAGTAATAACAATAAAAGTCAATTTAGTATTTTTCTTATTTTCCTGTGCTGCGTGCTGTTGTGTTGAGAAAAGATGTATTTCAAGTTCATTCAGAAAAATATTAATGTTTAGTGTTTTAATAACAACATTATCTGGATTATGTGGAATGATAAAAGAGCATACAATTCTGGGGTTATTTCCCTCTTTCTGGATCTAAATTGTACTTGAGCAGGGCATAAAGATCATTAGAATCAATTTGTGACTGATTTACTCACCCCTTAGAGAAATTTTGATGAAGCTAAGTGCTTATTTTTACCGGGTGCTGAACGTGGATTGCCAATGAGAAGCTCCCTTGTTAGACACATTGAAACAAACAAAGAGTGTATAAGAACACTAGCTGAGGTATCAGAAGATTTGAACTGTAGCCTTGGCTCTAGTATTCAATACTGTGTGACTTTAGTATGTCACTTTATCTTTACAGACCTTAGTTTTCTCATCAATGAAATGACAGCTTTTTAAACAAGTAATTTCTAAAGACCCTTCCAGTCAAAAAAATTTTGATACTAAGAGGACAATTGTTTTCCACATTGTATTGCAAATATGAAATGATGATTGTAAACCTGACATCCCTAAAACCAGGTTATTTACTTGAAAAAAAAGTTAATATTCCTGTTTGCAATTCTAACTCAAAAGGACATGGTTAATATGAGATGACAGCAAATGATGATAGTTGTCATCAAGGTATAGATTTTTCACCATTTAAAATAGTGAATGGGGTGGAAATTATGGTAAAAAGAATTACAAAATCCTGCCCACTTTAGAATTCACTAACTATGATTGTTTATTGACAAAGCATGCAGAATTATTGCTCCCAGGTCACTTTTTTCTTCTTCATCACCTGGCACAGGGAACTCCCTGGGAGCCTCAGGTACAGACTGAATGAGATCCTGGCAGTGAGGAACCAGTAGGCCAATTGAGGTTTCTAAAACTTGCTTGTAGCTTCAAGACCAGGCCTCGGAGACATTATTTCAAACTGTGTGTCACCACCTTTAGTGGGTTGTGAAATAACTTTAGTGGGTTGCAACCAGAATTTGAAAATTAAATAGAATAAAATATTGTGGTGCACTACCCATAATAAAGACATGTTTAGTTTTGCAAAACATTTTTTTTCAAATATGTATGTATGAGTGTATACGTGGGGGGATGGTACAGACAATGACAATATTTCTTACTGTGAATCTTAATTAAAATAGTTTAAAAAATACTCTTCTTGGGGCTGGCCCCGTGGCATAGTGGTTAAGTTCATGCATTCCGCTTTGGTGGCCCAGGGTTTGCAGGTTTGGATCCCGGGGGTGGACCTACACACTGCTCATCAAGCCATGCTATGGCAGCATCCCACATACAAAATAGAAGAAGATTGGCACAGATGCTACCTCAGTGACAATTTTCCTCAGGAAAAAAGAGGAAGATTGGCAACAGATGTTAGTTCAGGGCCAATCTTCCTCACCAAAAAAAAAAAAAACAACAACTCTTCTTAATGATTAAATGACATTGAGCATGTCTGAGTTAGTGACTAAATAAATACAGGATTAGGCAGTATCTGATTCATGATGGTCAGTTTGAGTCCCACACTTTCCTGATATACTGTGTTCAATCATTAAGTTAACACCCAAACTCAGTAGCAAGCCAGAAAATCTTTCTCAAAATAAGTACAGTTACTTGCCATAAAGAGGTTGGCTTTGCTTAAAAACTGCAAGGGACATTAATTCTCTTATGGGGCTTGCTACAACCCATACAGCATCTTGATTAGCAGAGACTTCAAGCATCATTTTATCTGCCGATTCATAAGGACCTAGTTGTGTATTGGAGGCTGGCTAATGCAGAGTTTTCTTTTGCTCTGTGCACCACTGAAAGCTGGCAGCTTTTCAGGCCACCTGGTAAAAGAGTCAAAGCAGGACACTAAATGTGGCAGAAATTGCCTCCAGACTCTAAAGGACCCCACTGATAAAGTTTTCTTTTTCCAGTTTTTCTGCATCCTTCTGTTTTACGTGTGTCTCTTATAAACAATATATAGATTGAATTTTAACAATCCATTCTAATAATTGCTTTCTTTTAAAAGGCAAATTTATGTATCTATACACATTTGCATATTTCAATTATTTTGACCATCTTTTTATGCTTTTTATTCATTTCTCAAATCTCATTTTCATTTGTCGGTCAATATTAAATGAAATCTGTGTTAGTCCACCCAACAAACTATTAGAATCTGGGTTTTCTAGTAAGTGCATCCTTATTGGCAAATCCAAACTGATTTAAAGTTATGTTTTTACATGCTTAGTTGAGCACCCTAAAATTTCATTTCCATACATACTCCTGAGATTGTTTCTAATATATATTAAGAGTTCTATAATTCTTTTGCATGGGAATTTCTCTTCCAGGGTGTAAATTTCGATTTAACACCCAAGGGCATGTTGGGATATAAATTTATTAGATTCTAATGAAATGGGAGGTAGGAACTGGCTTCCTTTTGGAAGGTAATTATCTCAGGTAAAGAAATGATAGTGTCCTGAAGCTAGAAGAGGAGCTGGCTAGTGAGGCAAAGGGGAGACAGCAGCAGAAGGGAAGGAGGAGGAGCTGCTTTCTGAGGTGGAAAGATTCAGAAGGTGGTGAATTTCAGAATGCTCTAGTTAGTCTTCTGATTTTCTTCTACATCCTCATTTTCATAATCAGGGCCCCATTGGTTCCAGATCCATTCTCTGTTACATAAGAAATCTCTCCAGGTAAACTCTGAGCTTGATTTTGAGGTTTTTTAGCTCTCTAGTTATGAGAGTTAAGAAATTATTTTACTATGATAGTAGAAATTCCCCTAGAAGTCATTCTTCCATTTCTGGCATGATAGTGGTTTAGCTGCCTGAAGTAACACTCCCAGTACAGAACAACAAAAAAGTCTGGATCAACTACACACACACACACACACACACACACACACACACACTCACCTTTCGATAGGCATGCATAAGCTAGTTGGAAACTGAGATGAATTCCTAGATGCAAGATACACAGGTGTTCGCCTTTGGGGCATCTGAAAACTCTTGATGGGGTAGAGCTTGAATTTTAAATGTCCTATGAGGCAGGCAAGAGACAAAATCAGGGGCACCCCCAATGTCTGAAGTCAAAACACAGACACTATTGTATAAACCAAGACACAAAAAGCAGTCCTTTCAATGGGTTAACTGAAAACATTCTTGCTGAAAAAAAAATATTTTGCCTGCCTCAACTTTTGCTCTGGATGGTGGTAGTGGAGTAGGGTAGCGCGGTGAGGGAGGGTTCCTAAGCATAAACCAGCCGTCACATGAGTTTAGAGTAGAATATCTGATGGAATCAAAAAGCCTTAAGCTGAATATTTAAAGTTATCCTGCTAGTGCCTTCAACTGCCTAAAAAAACCCAAGTGCATTAATTAACTTCAACCTCAGACCTCAAAGAATTCCAATAGATAAAGGTCCAAGAAACATAAGCCTATGACTAGAAAAAAAATCACAAAATAACCAAAGAAGCAAGCTACTTAGAGAAAGTCAGCTGAAATGAAAAAATTTCAGAATCAAACATGTAAGAAATTTACAGAATTATCATATAGAAATATAAGATAACTACGTTTAATATGTTCAAAAAGCATACCAAACTGTGACAAAAGAACAAACTGTGAAAAATGCAAGGAGCATTTGAAAAAACTGCACAGATTTTCTAGAAATAGAAAATATTATAACACATATTAGGAATTCAGAATGTGTTAAATTCAGTGAATTTGTTAAGAATACAATGAATGTGTTAAACAGTAATTAGACACAAGTAAAAATGGAATTGGTAAACACGAAGACAGAACTGAGGATTATACAGAATGTACTGCAAAGAATAGAATAGACTGAAAATATGAAAGCAAGGTTAACTTTTATGGGGATGTAGGAAATTGGTGTGGTATATACCTGATTGGACTTTCAGAATGAGAGATGGGAAGAAGGGTAAGGAGGCAATATTCAAAGACACTAAGGCTGAGAATTTCTAATATTGAGGAAAGACATCAGAACTCAGTCTTAGGAAACTTAGTGAATCCCAAGGAGGATAAACAAACAATTTTTTCATTGTGTGATAAAATTGCAGAACACCAAAAATAAAAAAGTAGATCTTAAAAGCAGAAATTACAAGTTTCTATAAAATAATAAGAATTAGAACTAACCACTAACCTCTACACAGCAACAAATAAGAAGGAAGATAAACGAAAAATGTCTTTAAATGCTGAGAGAAAGTAACTGTCACTCTAGAATTGTATTCCCAGGGAAACACTTTTCCAAGATTGAGAGTGATATAAAGACAATTTTCTACAAACAAAACCCCCAAATTTTAATACTAACATACATTGCTAAGGGAATTTCTAAAGGACGTACATTAACTATGGAAACTATGGAAAATGATTTAAGAAGGAAGATATGAGATGAAAGGATTGGTGAACAAAGAAAATGGAAACATATGGGCAAACCTGAACAAACATTGACTATAGAGAACAATGATAATATCTGATTTGTGAGTTAAACAAACAAAATACAACTAACATACTGGAGGGGTGAATATATGGGATAAATGGGACAAATAACAACTACAAATAAATCTATCTTGAACAAATGGAAATAGACTAAAATTTCCAAAAAAAGGCAAAGATGGGAAGGATAGATTTAAATATCCAGTTATTTTATTTCACTTAATCTAATATGCCATTGAATTAGAGAGGTACTATTATTTTACATCCTACTTAGAAAGAAAAATGAAACACTACCTATTAAACCATGACACTACGTTTTTATGTTAATATTTCATGATGAGAGTTCTCTGTAACTCATGAATTAGCCACACCAGCATCTTTGTTTTGAAATATTTTTCATTTATTCTGAGGGATTTGGGATTGTTTCCGCCTTCAGTTGCACGTATTGATGTGATATACAATCCTTTTCCATGTATTTAAGAAACAACACATAGCTTTATTTACTTGTATCATTCTGAAGTCACTTCCTATTGATAAAACATTCGATGTCTCAACAAGATATTATTTTAAATTGGTACGTATATAATAACATATTTTCAAAATACATAAAAGAAGAAGAAATTGATAAATTACCGTCATATTAGAAAATTAATATAGCTACCTCAATGATTGATAGATCAGGAAAGATGTCAATAAGGATTGAGATGATATGAAAAATACAATTACAAAATTTGCTCAAATGGATATATATAATTAATTGCACCCCCAAACTGCAAATATATGTTCTTTCAAGGATACATGGGACATTTGCAAAAATTGAGCAAGTGATGTACAATAAAGCAAGCATCAGCAAATTTCAAAGAAACAATATTTTAGAGAGCATATTCTGTTTTAAAAAATGCACTTAATACAACATCAAAAAAGATAATTTTAAAAGTCATTCAGATGAAAATTTAAAAATACACAACTTCATAACCCATAGATCAAAAAAAACCAAAATGAAAACTAGAAAATATTGAGTATCAAAGAATAATAATTATCATTAACATGTATGCACCTAACAACACAGCATCACACTATGTGAGACAAAAACTAATAGAATTGCAAAGAGAAATAGATGAACCCACTATCACAGTTAGAGACTTCAAAAGCCCTCTCTCAGAAATGGAAAGTTCCAACAGGTAGAAAATAAGTAAGGACATAGTTGAATCCCATTAATCAACTGGATATAATTGACATCTATAGACTTCTTCACCAGAATACACATTCTTCTCAAGCTCACATGTAACATTCACATTCTGGCCAAAATTAAAAGAATACAAATCATACCATGTCAGCTCTCAGACCACAATAGAATTAAACTAGAAATCAATAACAGAAAGATAACTGGAAAATCCCAAAATACCTGGAGATTAAACAACACACTCCTGAATAACACGAGTCAAAGGAGAAATATCAAGAGAAATTTTTAAATATTTTGAACTAAATTAAAATGCAAACACAAGTTATGACAGTTTGTGAGATGCAGCAAAAGCAGTACTTGGTGGAAAATTTATAGCATTGAATGCATAGGTTAGAAGAGAAGAAAGATATAAAATCAATAATCTAACTAAGTTGAAAATCAGTTTCAACTTAGGACACTAGAAAAAGAAGAGTAAATAATTACAAAGTAAGCAGAAGAAAAGAAATTTTTTTGAAAAGATCAATAAAATTGATAAGCCTCTAGCTAGGCTAATAAGAAAAAAAAAGACACAAATTACTAATATCCGAAATGAAAAAGGGGGCATCATTACAGATCCTATGGACATTAAAAGGACAATAAAAGAATACTATGAAGAATTCTACATCCATAAATTTGATATCCTAGATGAAATGGACAAATTCCTTGAAAGACATAATCTGTCAAATTCACACAAGAAGAAATAGACATCAGAATAGGCCTATATCTATTAAAGAAATTGAATCAATAATTAATAACCTTCCAAAAGAGAGTGCACCAACCCCAGATGAGCTCACTGATGAATTCTACCAAACATTTAAGGAAGAAGTTATACCAATTCTCTACAATCTCTTTCAGAAGATAGAAGCAGAGAGAATACTTTCTAATTCATTCTATGAGGCCAGCATTACTTTAATACCAAGACCAGACAAAGACATTACAAGAAAAGAAACTGCACACCAATATCTCTCATGAAGATAGATGCAAAAGTCCTCAACAAAATATCAGCAAATCGAATCAAACAATATATAGAAAGAATTATACATCACAACCAGATGGGATTTATCCTAGATATTCAAGGCTATTTCATCACTCAAAAATCAATTAATGTAATCCATCACATTAACAAGTTAAAAAAGAAAAATCACATGATCATATCAATATATGCAGAGAAAATACTTGACAAAATCAAAAACCTTTTCATGAGAAAACTTCCCAGTAAACTAGGAATAGAGGAGAACTTTTTCAACTTGATAAACACTATCTACAAAAACCTGTGGCTAACATCAGACTTAATGGTAAGAAATTTAAAGCTTCCCCACTAAGATCAGGTACAAGGTAAGGATATCTCTTCTCACCACCCTTTTCGACATCATACTAGAAGTCCTTGTTAATGCAGTAAGGCAAGAAAAGGAAATAAAAGGTATTCAGATTGGCAAGGAACACATAAAACTTTCTTTGTTCACAGAAAACATGATTGTCTCTGTAGAAAATCTGAAAGAAAGTGACAAAAAAAATCCTGAAACTAATAAGTGATTAGAGCAAAGTTGCAGGATACAAAGTTAATATAGAAAAGCCAATTGCTTTCCTATATACAAACAATGAACAAGTGGAATTTGAAATTAAAAACATGATACCATTCACATTTGCACCAAAAAAAAAGGAGAAATAGGAGTAAATCTAACAAAATGTGTATAAGATTTATATATGGAAAACTACAAAAATCTGATAAACAAAATCAAAGAACTAAATAAATGCAAAGATATTCCATGTTCATGGATAGGAAGACTCAATATTGCCAAGATGTCCGTTCTTCCCAACTTCGTCTATACATTCAACATAATCCCAATCAAAATCCCAGCAAGTTATTTCATGGATCTCAACAAACTGATTCTAAAGTTTATATAGAGAGGCAAAAGGCCCAGAATAGCCAACACAATATTGAAGGCGAAGAACAAGGTTGGAGGACCATCACTACCTGACTTCAAGACTTACTATAAAGCTACAGTAAGCAAGATATATTGGTATTAGCAAAAGAATAGAAAAATAGACCAATGGAACAGAATAAAAAGCCTGGAAATAAACCCCCATAAATATGATCAACTATTCTTTAACAAAGGAGCAAAGGCAATACAATGGAGCAAAGATACTCTCTTTAACACATGGTGCTCAAACAAATGGACATCCACATGC
The DNA here is from genome assembly GCF_020826845.1 of Diceros bicornis minor. Lineage (NCBI taxonomy): Eukaryota > Metazoa > Chordata > Mammalia > Perissodactyla > Rhinocerotidae > Diceros > Diceros bicornis. Next base: position 41,574,336 of record NC_080756.1, read on the forward strand.
AAAAAAAAATGAATGTAGACACAGACATTACACCCTTCACAGAAATTAAAGCAAAATGGATCATAGACATAAATGTAAAACACAAAACTACAAACTGCTTAGAAGATAACATAGGAGAAAAACTAGATGACCTTGGATTTGGCAATGATTTTAGATATAACACCAAAGTCATGCTCCATGGAAGAAAGAATTGGTAAGCTGGACTTCAATAAAATTAAAAATTTCTGCTCTGTGAAAGATGCTGTCAAGAGAATGAAAAAGCAAGCCATAGACTGGGAGAAAATATTTGCAAAATATACATCTAACAAAGGACTATTATTCAAAGTATATTAAAAACTCTTAAAACTCAGCAATAAGGAAACAAACAACCCAATTAAAAAATGGACCAAAGACCTTAACAGACACCTCACCAAAGAAGACATACAAAAGGCAATTAAGCATATGAAAAGATGCTCCACATCATATGTCATCAGGCAATTGCAAATTAAAACAGGAATGAGATACCACTACACACCTATTTGGAATGGACAAAATCCTAAACACTGGCAACACCAAATGCTGACAAGGATGTGGAGCAACAGAACTCTCATTCATTGCTGTTGAGAATGCAGAATGGTACACCCACTTTGGAAGACAGTTTGGTGATTTCCTACAAAACTAAACATACTCTTACCATGCGATTCATCAATTGTGCTCCTTAGTGTTTACCTAAGGAGTTGAAAACATATGTCCACCCAAAAACTTGCCCATGGATATTTATAGTAGCTTTATTCATAATTGCCAAAACTTGAAAGCAACCAAGATGTCCTCCAGTAGGTGAATGAATTAAATAAACTGTAGTCCATCCAGACAATGTAATACTATTCTGTACTAAAAATAATTGAGCTATTAAGCTATGAAAGGCATGGAGGAACCTTAAATGCATATTACTAAGTAAGAGAAGCCAATCTGAAAAGGCAACATACTGTATGATTCCAACTATACGACACTCTGGAAAAGTTACAACTATGGAGACAGTAAAAACATCGGTGGTTACCAGGGGTTTGTTAGGGGGGATGAGTAGATGGAGCGCAGAGGATTTTTAGGGAGGTGAAAATACTTTGTATGATACTCTTATGATAGATACATGTCATTTTACATTTATCCAAACCCACAGAATGTACAACACCAAGAAGGAACCCTAGCATAAACTATGGACTTTGGGTGATTATGATGTGTCAATGTAGGTTCATCAAATGTACACTGTGTACACAAGTGTAACAAATGTACCACTCTGGTGGGGGACATTGATAATGGTGGAGGTTATGCATGTGTGAGGGCAGGGGGTAACATAGGAAAGCTCTGGATCTTCCCCTCAATCTTTCTGTGAAACTTAAACTGCCCTAAAAAATTTAAATCTTATAAAAAAGTAATCTTACCTATCATAGCTTGAGGTATAGAACTAATGTAGTATTAAAGGGCAATGTATAACCTTAAATATTGATATTAGAATAAAAGAAATCTGATGTCATTAATTATCCAATTAAAAATTTAAAAAAAGAACTATACTTCCATAGAAATCAAAAGTGTAATAATAAGATAAGAGCAGAAGTTAAAGAGACAGAAAACAAATATAGAGAGGATCAACAAAGCCAAAAGATAGTTCTTTGAAGAGATTATTGCATATACTAAATTTAGAAAGAGGATTTAACTACATATGAACCAGATATTAAAATGATTAGAAAGTATATTCTGGACAATTTTTTTGCCAATAAATTTGAAAACTTTGTTAAACTAAAATAACTTTAGAGGGCCGGCCCCATGGCTTAGCAGTTAAGTGCACGTGCTCCACTACTGGCGGCCCGGGTTCGGATCCTGGGCACACCGATGCACTGCTTCTCCGGCCATGCTGAGGCCACGTCCCATATACAGCAACTAGAAGGATGTGCAACTATGACATACAACTATCTACTGGGGCTTTGGGGGGAGGGGAAAGGAGGAGGATTGGCAATAGATGTTAGCTCAGAGCTGGTCTTCTTCAGCAAAAAGAGGAGGATTAGCATGGATGTTAGCTCAGGGCTGATCTTCCTCACAAAAAATAAATAAATAAATAAATAAAATAACTTTAGAAAAATATGACCTTCAAAACTGAGGAAAAAACAGAAAACATTAATGTTGCAATAATAAAAAAATTCTTCCCATAAATAAAATATCAGGTTTAGACGATTTTACAGGTGAGTTCCATTAAACATTCAAAAGCAAATAATATATTTTAAAACAAAGTCTTCCACAGAACAGAAAAAAAGAGATGGCTCCCCTGCTCAAATGATGAGGGCTGCATAATGTTGGAACAAAAATCAAATAAGAAATATCAAAACAGGGAACAGTAAAGACCAACCTCACTCCTGAACACAGATGCAAAAATCCTAAATTCATATTAGCAAGCCAACTCTACTAATTGGTAAGCTTTCCCTTCAAAAATCAGGAAGAAGTCATTGATGCCCTCACCATCATTTCAATTCTGTTATACTGGAGGTCTTAGCTAGTGTAATACAATAAGAAAAATAAAGTATAAGAACTGAAAAAGAAGAAAGAAAATTTTCATTATTTGCAGATTATATAATTGTCCCTATAGTCAACCCCAATTTTCGGCAGACAGATTATTAGAATAAGACTATAGTAAAATTGCCAGATACAAGCATAATATACTAAAGTCAATTGAATTTCTGTATACCTGTAAATAATAGGAAATGTAATCTGAAAGACATAGTGCTTATAATAGGTACCGAAAATATATGGTAGCCAGAAATAAATATGAATAGGAAGTAAAAGAATATTATATTGAAAGAAATTAGTTAAGATTTGTATAAATGGAAATATATACCACGTTCATGGATATAAAGACAAAAAATACGTCATTCTCCCTACATAAATTAATAAATTCAATAAAATTCCCCCCAAAATCCCCCCAGAATTTGGGATTGGGCGATCTTGGAATTTGACAAGCTGTTTCTAAAATTTATATGCAAGAACAAAGGATCAGGAATAGCTAAAATATTCATGAAGAAGAAGACAGAGGAGGAGGAGACAGAGGAGGAAGAAAGTGCCTTACTGAAAATAAAACTTAGTATTAAGAAAATTGAATTAAGACAATGTAGTACTGGTATAGAAGAACAGACCAGTGGTACCAAGGAGAAGGCAGGCCCAGAAATAGACCTATATATATATGGCTATCTGATGTATGACATCAGATAGAGATTGGAGATATCTCCAGACTGGGAGATAAAATTTCCAGTCAGTTAAGAAAGAAATAACTATCCAAAAACAGTGCTAGGACAATTTTCTATCCATATAAAATAAATAAATTTGAACTCTGCTTTTTGCAAATCCAAAAAAAAAAATCATTTCTCTATAGATTCAAATCTATTTGTGAAAGAAACAACTTAAAAAAACTTTAATGAAAGCACTTTAATGAGAACACTCCAGAGGCGAGAAGGAAACCTTAAATAAGGCATACACAGTCCAAGCCAGACAGGACAGGATTCGTATGTTCAAATACATTAAAACGAAGAACTTATCATCAAAAGACATTATGAAAAGACAAACAACAAACTAGGTCAGGAAAAATATTTTCCAAATACATGACCAAAAACCCTTATGTCCAGAGTATGTAAGGAATTCTCAAAAAACTATATGTAAAGGCAAACAGTACATTATAGAAATGGGAAAATATAAAAAGAGGCATTTGATAAAGGAAGAAATATAAGTAGCCAACTTTATTAATAGTTAAGGAAATACAAAAGAAAAACAAAATAAGTTATTTCATATCCATGATATTGATAAAAACTTAATAGATTAATTCCAAATATTGGAAAGCATATGGTGGAACGGGATTTTATAAAGTCCTGGTGAGGGTGTAAATTAGTACAATCCATGGAAAACAATTAGGTATTACCTAGTAATGTTGAGGTTATGCCTACACTACACCCAGCAATTCTACTCCAAAGAACATACCATACAGAACTATTTCTATATGCATATTGGGAGGTATATAAAAAAATGTCATAGAGCCAGCGTTTGAAATTGATTTTATGTCTGAGTCAAGAATATAAACATTTGAGCTTGATTTTGTCTATATGATGTTGTCAAAAGTAGTCACTCTCCTGTGCAGTTTATCACTAAACAAACTATTTAGTTTATTCTAAATAGTTTATCACTATTTAGGAGTGGTAGCCATTCTGTATTCTCCAGTCTTTCCACTGTTGGCACTTGCTTTGAGGTAATCACAGGGGATAATTTATTTGTCTTTCACCACTGCATGCTAAGGGCTGAAGTTCCAGAACATTAACGGACTGTCACTGGATTTTACTGCATCTCAGATTAAACTAACCCAAATTCCTCACACTTCTTGAAGCCACGTTTGAAACCCACTCAATTATCAACTTCCATACCATTCAGAGTTCTAACTAACCTAGCATAATTTTTCCTGCTTATTCTTACTTACTTATTCTTACCTATTAAACTGATGCTTGTCAACTGTAGTAAGATACCATAGAAAAATAACTATTTTGAAAAGACAATTACATAAACTATCTTCCAAAGGCCCAAAAGAAATAGAAATGATACCAATTTCAAATAGGCCTTGGTAGAAACTGAAATTGGAAAATCATAAATAACTCTAAATAAACATCTGCCAAAGTGAAAGACTATTAAACACAGTTGACAAATTTAATAGCCCTTCTAAGATTCTATCCTCATGGACTCACTGTGACACCCTGAATAGATTGTAATCCACAATCAGTGAAGCAGCCGTGTCTCCTCGCAGATATGTTTTGAAAACAGGCATATCCAACTACGGCTAGAAACTGCCTGATATTTTAAACAGTGAAAGGAAAACCTAAGGATAATTCATTTAGGTTACACAAACAATGGTACATCTCAATGGTACTTGAAAACAAAGACAGCTTCAGTGAGCAACTGAATGCAAACATATTTTTTTTCTTGCTTAATATTTATCACAGGGAAACTGACCTGGCGAAGGGACAGAAACACTGACACACTGTTGTCTCTCTCAGCAGTAGAAAGAAATATCAGAAAGATCTATTTCCAATATCCTTGCCTTCTAGTAGCTCCTGGACACTGTCCTTCTCAGACAAGTCCTGATGACTCCCTTACAGCGCCGGTTCCAAAGGACTAGTCCTTCCCTCTGGGCAGGTGCGGATACAATTAGCCTCAATCGAGTGAAAATAAAAGGAACAGCTTTTTGAAATGGGTCAGAAGAAAGAAAGAATCACTGCAAATGTGAAGCCTGGTTGAAAGACTGAAGTAAAAATATTCCCAGACTAAAGTTTATTACTGTTTGTAATTTTAGATTGAGAGTACAGGGCAGCCATGAAACTTTAATTTTTAATATTGTAAATAAACAAGTACAAAAATAAAGTGTGGCAAAAGTCGCGGCTGTAATCATTGCCCATCATTCTCTATTAAGGGCTGAAAACGGCTGATCAGCCAACCACTTGATGGGGATATTTTCCTATGAAGTGCTCTTAGCATATGAATGTAGGTATGGATCTGTGTCTGAGGGTGGTATTTAGTTGTCCTGTGTGTTGAATCAGCTCTTTTTTTCTACTTTGCATTTTTAAAAAAAGGACTCAATCTTATTTAGCTATGAACATCATATTAAGTCCTCAGCCTAGTTTCTTTATCTAACAGCAACGAATATGGAAAACTATTGATATTTAACTAAGCAATTCTTATTCCTGAATGGGCTATGCTGCTTCCAGTTTCCACACCTTTTTACTGTCTATTGGGAATATAACCTTTCCTTCTTTTCCATCCTTTCTCTAGCTAAGATTCAACTTCAGGCACGTCAGAAATCTGCTAGATGCTTTATATGCATTACCTCATTTAGCCTTGGAGTAGCACTCTGAGGTAAGTTCACCCTCCTCATAATATTTGAGGAAACTAAAGCTTAGTGGGTTTAACTTGTGACATGGCTAATAAACAGTGGCATTGCTCCTTTACAAAGCTACTCTGATTTGCCTGGACTACAGCTGCAACTGTGGAAATGAAGAGCAAGAGGCTTAAACTTCAAAGACATTTCTCTTGTACAACTGACAGGAGTCAGTAATCTTCCGGATCTGGGATTGAGTGGCAGGGAGTAATCAAGGATAATTGGAGGCTTCTGACGTGGTTACACCAACAACTAAGAGCAAATAAGAGCTCTTAAAGCCAACATGGTGGGAATGATAGTTCAGTTTGGAAAGGCTGAGATCTAGGTGTCTTTGGGACATGCAGGTGGTGTCCACTTAAGAGTTAAACAAGACCATACTGTGGTTCTGAGAGAAAATATAATGGAGACGTGAAGGAGGAATTTAGGGTGTAAGGAAGGGGCACAAGAAAAAAAATTCAGGGTAAAAAATATCCTTTTGCTCTAAAAATAGTGCAACTACATATATGTGTATATAACAATGGAAACTTGAGCCACATAAAAGAAATATGCCTAGTTTTCTAATCAGAACACAAATAAAGTTAACATTATAATAAAACTCCTTGAATTTAGCTTACTTAATGAGTTGCTTTCAAGTTTGGTAAAAATCCAATAGCTCAAACATACAAAACTTAATTTGGAAAGCAAGTGCTATATTGATCTAAGGCTGGAAGGAAATAGAATTTATTTGGTTAGAAGTTTCTCATAATTTGGGTTGGTTTTGTCTTGTGAAGTCACTACCCAGTCTCATTTGATTTAAAAATTTTGAGTGAGTGCTGTAACCACTATTTAAGATGAAATAGAAGAATCAAACAGGAATTCAAGAGTTGCTATCAATTTCTTTCTGTTCCTTAGTCTTAAGTGCCTATCATATTTAATTTGCTGCTATTTATTTATTTTTTGGTGAGGAAGATTAGCCCTGAGCTAACATCTGTTGCCAATCCTTCTCTTTTTTGCTGAGGAAGATTGGCCCTGGGCTGACATTTGTGCCCGTCCTCCTCTACTTTATATGTGGGACACCACCACAGCATGGGTTGATAAGCAATGCATGGGTCCTCGCCAGGATCTGAACCCGCGAACCCCGGGCGAAGCGGAGCACGCGAACTCAACCACTACGCCCCTGGGCCAGCCCCGGTATTTATTTTTTAGGATGGTGCTTTTATTGTTTTCAGTCAGAGGGGTATCCATAAAAGCTTATATGAGGTTTTAGACAAAAGAAATGTTCCACTCTTTTTATCGCACATACACTCAGAGAAAAAGAGAGAGCAAAAAGAAAAACATAAAAGAATAAAATCTGACCTAATTTAGGCCCTGGCTAAACTCTCAAAACTACAAGGCGTTAAATCTGGTTATTAAATTAAACCAAAATGTTAAAAGCTCTTGACTTATGCCACCATGCCATATGTGCGAATCTCTTTTCATTGTCCCCAGCCAGACATCAATTTTTTCTAAGGGAGTTTTAAAAAAAGAAGAATGGAAAATTCTTAACTTGGCTAGGTAATAATCTGCTTGCAAATTGTTCATTTATGTCAGCAAAGGGAAAGGAGAGCTCGCGTTAATACTGCATGCTAGGATGCTTCTTCTAGTTTATCCCACATAGTTTAACCCGAATTGCTTATATTACTCCACAGAAATGTCACAGAATGTCTGTGCAAGCTAATTTTTATAGATTTTCATGAAAAGTTTGAGAAACCCAGCCAGAAAATAGTCTCCCTGTCATGCTCACCCACTAGATTACTTTTGGAACTCTTTGGCTATAAAAAGAAACCTCATCATGGGCTTCTGAACATCTAATTGCCAACTATACTATGGCTATTTGTTGACTGGAACGAAAGATATCAGGTGGTTTTGATCCCAAAATACGTTAGTGATCTAAAAATGCTTAGCTGCTTTCTCTTGTATACAGAGTAACACAAATTTAAAATAAATCTCTCCTCTCCAATGGCTATTATATTTAGCCATTATATTTTCAAATATAAGACTTATTCAAAAAACAATTGAAATCCATAACCTGTCCATTAAATACATGGGCCATATTCTTAGATCTAAACAAATTCTGAAGTTTGTTAGCACTTAGTGAGTTTGTTCCATAGAGTGTAAGTGACATAAGAGTATTTAAAGATCTAGTCTAACCACATTTCACAGATGAGGAAACTGAGGCCAATGAAGGGCAATAACTTACCCTTAGTCCTGTGCCTATGAGACGAGCCAGAACTTTACCCCGTGTTCATGGTCTCCTAGTTCAATGATTTCTCTCATGGTATGATTTCATCAGGGTTGCTGAACAAATGGGAGGATAAAACTCTCACCTTGAGCATTGGGAATAACAGTGGAGGTCTTTAAGCCCCCATTTGTTATTTTTCTAGGAAAATTGTTTCTACTAGAATTGAAAAATTGGGAAGAAAAATATATGTATATATTCTTTACACACAAGCTTCCAATAGGACAGTCTTGGAAAGAAAAGATGCCACAATCGTGATCTAGTGGATGAGCATCAACAAAGGCTAGAGACATTATAAATTGAGACATTATAAATTAAGTCAATGTTTTTCAGTGACTAAATAGGCCCATAGAAATGAGGAAAATTAATTTTGTTTCTAAAGCTGTTATATTGTTCACGTGGCTAGTGCTTGGTAATGATTGAGTCACTTTATGATGAAAATACTGGGCATGTTCGTCCCCAAACTTGCCAACCAAAATAACGCAAATGTCATCAAGTGTGTGTGGAAGCATTTCTTTGCTGTTTCTCTTTCCTGCTAGGTTGTAAACTCTGTGGGCATAGAGACCATGTTTGTTTTATTTATCATTATAACTCAAGTACCAAGCAGAGTGCCCCATGCACGATGGGTACTCATTAAAATTGTGTTAAATGCATGAATAAAGAGGAGATCTGTGTAGTAACAGGAATGGGGTTATAGACTATTGCTGCTCGCTTCTGTCACCATAAGCCTAAATTCCTAAATCTGTTTACTCAAACTTAACCCTGAAATAAGACATAGGTTTATAAAATGGAACTCTTACTGGATTAGCAGGTGAGCCTGGAGTCTGCTGAGTACTGGGATGATGTAATCAGCTTTCCTGGGCCTTAGTTTTCTTGTCATATAATGGGGATAATACTTACCATAGTTCCCTCTCAGTGTTCTTGCAAGGATTGAATAAAACAATGCCATGTAGAAATTATATTCAGTTACTTTGTCAAAAGTCCTACCATTCCCACTGCCACCACCACTCTCGTGGGAGTCATCATGGGAGCTGCTTTTCTCCCATCTCTATGTATACCATAGTACTATGCACAGAAGGTTCTTATAAGAGCCATTTTAATGGTAATGGCACACCTGCATGTGTCTACAGTGCAAATAAAGTGTTAAGAAGGAAAGTAAGTATATCCCTTTAAAATGACCTTTTCTGAGGAATAACATAGTTTACCTTTAGGAATTTCCAAATGGAAACTTTCAATCCTGCATTGTTGACTCATTACCTTTCAGTGTATTTTATTTCTAGAGATGTTAGATTTGTGGATGACGACAATGGAGACTTTCTTCGAACATAAATTAACATCCCAGAGAAAACACATTTTGTCTTATTTCTACAGAGGCTGTGGAGTTTTTTTCAGGAGCTGAGTAGTTTTGAGGCTTTTGAGCAGAGAAATTAGTTTTTAAATTGTCCTAAAAGATTTGGAATTATATTTCTTTTATTACAAAGATATTTTCCCTTCAATTGTAAATCAGTTACCTCTGATAAAAATACATGGTCAAAGATGTTAACTACTGAACTCATCATAATTCTTTAGTATATGGAAGAAGTATATTAAATTCTCCAATGGAGTGTTTAAGTTTGGCTTTGATAGCTTGTCTTTGTTTCTATGCAGTAAGCAATTACTTTTCTCAGAAAGTCAAAAAAAGGGGATATATCTAAAACATTGATTTTTTTTTTGCTTGAAAGTTATTGAGGTGAGTGGGCATTTTGTTGGTTTATTTTAACCTACAGCATGAAGCTTGAAGATTGACTAAGCAAGCAAACATTTTGGGGTCTAAATATCAAGCAATTCTGCAGAAGACTCAGCTCACTATATTTTTAAATACAACTGAAACATATCTCAAAACTAATTAAGATTTTCCAAGCCTACTTTGGAACAAGACTCTTGGAACAAGACTCTTGGAACTGGTCATCATCATTATCCACAAGAGAAGTTTTGGATGCCTACCATGCGTAGGACATTCTGTGAAGGGTTGCTTATAAAAAGTTGTACAAGACATAGTTTGCTTAAGACGCTTCTAACCCTGTTGGTAGTCATATATATGTGGTTCAAGTGAACCAACGATACAAGTAAGACAGTAATTTATTGAAAAGACTAGATTTTGCATCAGAAGGGTCCTAGTTCTTCTGGTTTTAAGAACTTGGGAAGATTGCTCCATCCCACTTGATCTCTATTTCCTCAACTGTAAAATGGGGTTATTAATACGTTCACAGGATTCTCATGGATTCAAAAATGTGTTTTTGGATGTGAAAGTATTTTGTAAATCGTCAGATTTGTACAAATGGTAAGTTTTATTTAAAGATAACAAACGCTAGTACCATAAACACAGTTTACATGATAAATGATAGAGCAGTTCAGAGGAGGAAGCAAACAGCTTGTACTGGCAGGACATGTTTTCAATGAAGTATATTTAAGGTTCACTTAAACCTGAAATTAAGTTAGGCAAATTATGGAAAAGGACTGCTTTGATTATGCTTATGAACAAAGCCCCTTTCTCACCAAGTTAACGGTGTAGCTGTTTTTTTTTCTTCTCTACATTTGTGCTAACTGAAACCATGTCTAGATTTGAAAACATAGTTTGAAATTCAGCATCATTTAACATTTATTTTCCTCGCTGGAGATATGTTTGCTAATTTCAGCAGGAAGTATGGTGCAGACACGTGATCAGCAGAGAGATGGAGAGAATGTGACCAGCAACTGATTGGATCTGAGCCCAAGACCAGCCATCAGATATTAACGGCTTTGACTCACAATCTTCAGTGCGTGGAATGCATCTGAATGGGTCATTTAGTTTCTTGTGACATCCAGTCAGATCAGTTCCCTTACAAGGAGTGCTCTATTTAAGTTCTCTGTTTTGTAACGTTCTTTACTGAAACATCTAAATTAAAACTGAAATGGTTAAACTAACAGCTCTAAAAAGACTTGTTAAGACTCCACGGTGTGTTTTTCAGTGTATTAAGTTACAGCTTATTTGATTTTTTGACTTTCTCCTTGTCTTTAATTTTTGTTTTCTTGTGTACTTTAAAAAATCGTTCTGTCCTATATTTCTGAAAACCACTGCAAATTCTCTTTAAACAAGATAGATTAGAAATAAATACCTAAATGTTAATCCCCCCCAAAAAAGGACACCACCATTCAGGCACTCATTTCCATTTCCTCCTGCAATTCAATTGCCAATCTCATTCAGGCTTTTATTTACCATTTATATATTTTAATTTTCTAGCAAGTAAATTTTTCTGTGCAATTACTATCCCTTCCCAAATAGTAGTGCTATTTTATTATTCTACTACTCCTTTTCAGATAGATTATTTTTCATATTACCACAAGCAAGCCTATACTTTTTCTTTCATTTTGTAGGCATACTCTTTCATGGCAAAAAGAAAAAAAAAAAAGGGAGAAAGAGAAAGAAAAGAAAAGATATAAAGAAGTTTTCACAAACTGCTTAATTTTTCAAAAGAGGAACTTTACAGAATACTTTAATATATTCAAAAGTGGATGTTGAGTCATGCCTTTAGTTACTACAAGGTAAAAAAATAAAGAAGGCAAAAATTTAATCAGCCTACCTCCGATTTGCAGAGTATCTCTTATAGGCAGTAGCTGTGGCCATTAATAGATGTGACTAGCTCAGTTTTATTTTGGCAGAAGTTACTTTTATTTTAGATACTTTTACTTCTCTCAAGTAGTGAAAAAAAGCAGAAGTTTTGGAGTCTGATGGGCCTGGATTTGAATCCCAGTATCACGGTATACTATCTGTGTATTCCTGAACAATGGCCTAATCCCTGTAAACCTCATTTTTCTTATGTAGAAAATGGAGACACTCATTAACACTTTGTAAAGATTAAAATGAGACAATACATATAAAGATTATGGCAGTGAACCTAGGACATATTATGTACTCAATAGTTATGAGTTCTCTGACTCCTTCTTTAAAAGAAATCTTTGTTATTTTAGGTCACTAAGATGGTGGGATTAGTTACTGAAGCATAACCTAGCTTATCCTGACTAATACAGGACTTAGGACCTAGAAATGGGATGATATGTACCAAATAAGCCATAATATGTGGCATTGACTAGGAGGCTGAAAGGGAGGAAATCAACATTTCAGGATGGAAAGATGGCAATCCATGCTATGCACAATTGAAATAGTTTAGAAGGTATACAAGGTATCTGATAAGCTCGTAGCTCTAGGAGAAGCTAGAGAACAGAATGTCAATGCCATTGTTAACTGTTGTTGTCTGCTTATGGCAAGATATAAGAAAGACACAACCTTAGAAAAAAGCAGACTGATCTGCAAATAGAAATGAAAGGAAATAGAGGGAGGCCACAATTGTAGAGTCTTCTATAAATGGAAGAGACAATCACTTCTCAAGCCTAAAGAGTAAAAAAATACAATTAAGAAATGCTCTGAGGATAAAGGCCGATAAAAACTTGGCTTTGTGGTAAGAGTCAAAACAAAATATACTTGTCTCACCTATTGTTAAAACCTCTAAATAGATTAAGGTGGTGCCCTAGAAATTCTTAAAATTGGACAAAAATTACTCAGTGAATAGAGGCTAAAGTCATAGTTCTCCCACCAAAGTCTGATATTTCCAAGGTACTCACAAAAAGCAAAGAGAAAGAAGCGTGAGGAAGAAGAAGCCAGTAGGAAAAAAAAGTATAGATATATTTATATATATGTATATATACAAGCATACATATATGCCTCTTGGATTTGTATTATATGTACTAATGTATATAAAAATATGAGAAGTATGTATAGAAAAGAACCAAGAACTACGGCTATTAGTGCATGAGCTAACTAAATTTAAGAGACAAGAAGCCAGTCATTCTAAGAGAGTTTATAACTATTGATACCATGGGTCTGGGCTAAGAGTCTTTTTCAAAACAGAAAATCATCCTTCAGTCTCTATGTTTCTATAGGCAGATGGTAGGCTGAGAATGCTTCTAGCTTCCAAGAAGGGCATATTTTCCAGTGCTCGCTTCAGATGGGCCAAGGAGGATAATGAGAAAAAAAAAAATACAGAGAGAGGAAAGAAAGGCCACCAGAGAACAATGTACTGGAGAGCCCCTCCCAGGGAACAGAACAGGGCATAATCAAGGAACATTCCCATCCTGGGGGCCTAGAGGGATTTCAGAAACTAGCATGTCCAGGCATAAAAAAATTTTCCACTACATTTATTTCTGATTCTAAACCATCGTAATGGGTATAAGCAGCATATGTGACCACATTTTGCCTACAAACCTGCCTGCGTTACATTCAGGGTGCACTTGTAGAATCTTATAAAATGCTAACTCTGATTCCTCTCCAGACAGATACTCACCATCACCATCCACACACATAGCAACAAAATGGTGAGCATGATGATGATAAAAGGTGGTCCATAAAACAGCATCATCTAGCCTTATGGCAAGTCAGATAATACAGGTTTACTAAATGAATGCTTGCCATACGGATTACCTAATCTTCATAAATGGATAGATGAAAGTCTCCAATTAGCTTTCTTATAACTTAAATTCTACTTGTTGAAAACGTCACTAGCTGTGTTTACCTTTTCTGCTGATTTTCTTAAAGTTCAGCTTCAATCATGTGGCATCCCTATGCAAAATCTTTCCGTGGATCCCCATTACCTTCCAAATCACAGACAAACTCCTTATGCTGGCATTCTAGGCCCTTCCCTGTGAGACCATCTCTAACCTTTCCAGCTTTATGTCTTGCCACCAGCATAATTGCACATCACTGCCACCAGGCTAGGCAAGTGAAGTGGGTGGTGTTTTCTGCTCCAGAGTAGAGAGCAATTCCATCTAACAGGAGCTAAAGCTGAAGGTTTTTATGCCATGAATCCTCTTTGGGCTCTTAGAAATAACAGCACATGTCAAAACAATTTGACCATCGTAAATTCTCTTTTCTGCCTGATCAGTCTTTGTTTAAAATCCTGCCCCTGATGGTGCTCACCCGGAGCTTTCAAACCCAGCTGGGCTACCGGACTTTTGCCTTTGAAAACTTGCCCTGCCCCTGTGTTGACACCATGGCATCCATCCATTTCTGGTGACTAGTCTTTGCTCTCAGATTTCCTTTTGGCAATTGTGTTGTTCCTCTGGCTTGGGCAGCCATCAGTCTTCATGAGACTTTGCCCCATCTGTCGTTCAGTCAACCTCTACACCCTTCTTGGCTTCAGCTGCTATTGACCCAGGCTTATACCTTCAGGTGGGGGTTGGAAACACCCTCCTGTGGGAGTTGGCAGCCAGTCCTCACACTTCATCATATGCTGCAGCCAAACTAGCCTAGTCATCTAGTCTGGTGGCTGCCTAGAATTTCCTTCCTCCTGCTAGGGTTTCGAAGGATGGGAAGATACTATCTGTCCTTCTGGATCTACACTAAATGTTGTTTCTTCTGTGAAGCTTACTTTACCTGACTCCCCTGGACAAAATTAAGCAGTTCTCGCTCTATACTCCCATAGCACTTTTTGTTTCTTCTAATTTGTATTAATCTCATCACTTCATTATTCCAAACCAAGCAAATGCTTCATCTGCCTTCATGGCCAAGCTCAAATGCCACTCTCTGTACCTGTCTTTGATATTCTCCCCCTTCACAGCAGAAGGAACTAATGCCTTCCCCTGATTCCTTGACATTCACGACAGTTCTAAGTTCCTCAATGGCAGGAATATATTTTATTCTTTGTATTCTCTATGCCCAGCTCAGTGAATTGTCAATAGGTTTTTGTAAAACCTCACTGTTGACACGGACTTCTACCTGCACTATTTCATTTGATCCTCACAATGACAAGAAAAAAAAGGACAGCTATTATCTTAAAGAGAAGAGGAAACCTAGGCTCAGAGTAGTTAATTAATTTAGTCCAATATCACATAGGTTTTACCAGAACCAGGTCTTAAACAGACTTTAAGTCTAATAACTTACTACTATTCATTCATTTACTCATTCATTCATTATCTGGATGCCTGAGTTTCAAAGGCAAATAAAACAGGGTCTTACCCTAAAGGGACTTACCTAATGGTGAAGATAAAAATATAAACATATAATAAAGTACAGTTTGAGACATGCTTTGATGGAAGAAAGCTTAGAATTGTATCAGAACACGTATATGTTTATTTACCCAGTGTAGATGGGAGTGGAGAAGGGCCTGGAAATATTTTTATATGAGATAAATCCTAAACTGGATCTTAGAGGATAAGTAGCAGTTAGTCAAATGAATAAATAGCGGGGAGAAATTTCTAGACATGGAGAAAGCATGTGCAAAGCCATGGAATTGAGAGAGGACATGGCCCTTCTGGGGAGTTGCAAAGCACATTAGAATAGCAGCTATGTACAGAGTATGTGCAGAGTATGAGGAATGGACAGGCAGACAGTTGACATGCTTCCTGGAAGAGATGGTGTATAAATAACAAAGATAGTGTCAAAGCAGAATCACTCAACTCTCATTTGGCTCCCCTGTTTTCCCTGAAGAGCAATGACATTTTTTAAAAAAGCAAAGCCACCTTGGTCATAATCAAGATTAAAAACTGAAAGTAAGCATGGTTGTAGTAGAAGAAATCATACACATTGGCTACTTCAAATGACCTAACTTCCTCAGATCCAGCCAGAATGCATCATGGGATGGATGAACTTAAAGAGAGGGCTTCTCCAGAATTCCCCTCCCACCTCCAACTACACAAAACGTGATGAGCCACCATCATGATGTATTTTGAAAGAAATTATGTAGCCTTTATCTCCATTCTTCTTAGAGCTTTCTTGTTAGAGACACAAATTCGATTAGGAAAGACTTATCTCTTAGTTTTAGGAATTATTTCTTTGTATCATGTGGTAGGCAGAATGATGGCCCCTCAAAGATGTCCACATCCTAATCCCCAGTACCTGTGAATGTATCACCTTACATGGCAAAAGGGATTTTGAAGATATGATTAAATTAAAGATCTTAAAATGAGGAGATTATCTTGGATTATCTGAGTGGGCCCAGTGTAATCACAACGGTCCTCATTAAGTGAAAGAGGAAGGCAGGAGAGTCAGCTTTAGATAAGGAGGTGTTACAGTGGAAGCTGGGAAGAGCAATGCATTTGCTGGTTTTAAGGATGAAAGGCGGCATGACTAAGAAATGCAGGAAGCCTGTAGGAACTGGAAAAGTCAAGGAAAAAGATTCTTTCTTAAAGTCTCCAAAAGTAATGGTGCCTTGCCAACACCTTGATTTTTAGCTCAGCGAGACTCATTTTGGACTTCTGATCTCCAAAACTATAAGATAATAAATTTATATTGTTTTAAGCCGCTAAGTTTGTGGTTTGTTACATAGCAATAAAAAACGAAAACATACTAGCTCTCAGGTTTCAAAATGCCCTTCATTTTTCCATGGTTGTCTTACTCATTATTATATTTCCAGTTTCCAGCACAATGCCAAGAACAAAATAGACACATGATAAAAATATGTGGATTTAATTAATTGATTAAATAATTAATTAATTCATTTTTAGGAGCTTATATTTCATTTACAAGACAGAAGATTGGATCTTTCTAAAGTCTGCCAAATAGTTCTGGTAACATTTTCAACGTTGTTCTACAAGTCTCCCATGTGAAATGTAATGTATTTTTAAAACGAAAGAATCACTGGGATATTTCAATGAATTTTTAGGCAAATCTTTCAATGAAGAATAAAATACATACAGAAAAGTGCACAAATCTTGAAAGAACAACTTAATGAATTAGCACAAAGTGAACACACCCATATAGCCACTCTCCGGATCAAGAAATAGACCATCACCACCTTGAAGTGCCCCTCTTGCCCCCATGCAATTACTGGTTCCCTGAAAGTACCCAATCTGGACTTCTACTAACACAGATTAGTTTTGCCTGTTTTCGAAATTTACTTAACTGGAAACATATAGTGTGTACTATTTTGTGTCTAGCTTATTTCAATTAAAAATATTTGCATGTCATTTTCTTACCTGTTCTACTCGCACTTCTGACACCAAATGTATGAGTATTTTTCCCAACACGAACCAGTTTTCCAACATTCTGGACACCAACTGGGTGTCCTACAATTCAGTTCAATTCTGGCACTATCTGGAATTAGTGCAGACCCCACAGACTAAGGGCTCAGTCCCACAAGACTACCCCCACTTCAGAAGTCAATCACAAGTCCCCAGCTTTCTGTACTTCTGACAGACCAGTTATAAATTGGGGTTCTCATCACCCCTCATTGGGTTTGATAATTTTCTAAAACAGCTCACAGAACTCAGAAAAACAGTTTAATTACTACTACCAGTTTATTATAAAGGATACAACTCAGGAACAGCCAAATGAAGAAATGCACAGGGCAAGGCACAGGGGAAGTGGTGCAGAGCTTCATTGCTTCTCTGGGTGCACCACTCTCCCGGCACCTTGATGTGTTGTTCATCAACCTGGAAGCTCTCTGAATCCCATCGTTTAGAGGTTTTTAATGGAGGTTTCATTATGTAGGTGTGTGAGTCAGTTCAGGTTGCTATAACGGAACACTATAGACTGGGTGGGTGGCTTATAAACAATAGAAATTTATTTCTTACATTTTGGAGGCTGAAAAGTCCAAGACCGAGGTGCTGGCAGATGCAGTGTCTGTTGAGAGTCTGCTTCCTGGTTTATAGACAGCTCGCTTGCTGTGTTCTCACATGACATAACGGCAAGGGACCTCTCTGGGGTCTTTTTTATAAGGGCATTAATGCCATTCTTGAGGGCTTCATTCTCATGACCTAATCACCTCCCAAAGGCTCTACCACCTAATACTATCACATTGGGGATTAGGATTTCAACATACAAATTTTGTGGGGACGTAAACATTCAGTTCATTGCAGTAGACATGATTGATTAAATCATTGGCTGTTGGTGATTAACTCAATCTCCTTGGAGGTCAGAGCGAGGTGCTGAAAGTTCCAACCCTCTAATGATGGTTGGTTCTCCTGGCAACCAGCCCCCATCGTGAAGCTATCTAGCAGCACACCAAGGGTCATAAGCTCAGGTATGGTTGAAAGGGCCTTATTATGAAGAATAAAACACACTCTTTTCACCTCTATCACTTGGGAAATTCCAAGGGTTTTAGAAATTCTTGTGCCAGAACTGGGACAAAGACCAAATATATATTTCTTATTAGATCCAATACCACATATTTACATTGTGTGTAGCAGTTTATTCATTTTCACTGTTGTATAGTATTCTACTTTATGAATGTATTATAATTTATTTACCACTATATTTTTAAGGAACATATGGGTTGGGTCCAGTACTCAGAATAATGCCTTATGAACATTCTTTACAGGCCTTTTGGTAATCTTATGCACATATTTTTGATAGTCCTATATCTATGAGTAGAACTGCTGGGTCATGGGGTGTTCCTATGTTCAAATTTTGTAGATACTACTAACAATTTTCCAAAGTGTTCGTACTAATCTACAGTCTCAGTAGTGGTGAACAAGACTTCCAATTGCTGCATATCTACACCAACAGTTAGTATTTACTTTTTATTATTTTTTTAAATTTTAGCTATCTGATAGACATATAGTGTAACCTATTGTGCTGTTAATTTTTGTTACTTTGATACATAATTAGATTGAGAGGCTTTTCATATATTTATAGGCCTCTTTTCTGATATTTCTTGACTATTTTTCTTTTGGATTGTCTGCCTTTTTCTTATTGATTTGCAAGAGTTCTTTACATATTCTGGATATTATGGATATGAATTCTTAGTTGGACATATGTATTACAAATACTGTCACTCTATCTGTGGCTTGCCTTTTCACTCTCTAATGGTGTCTTTGGATGAATACAGTAGCAGTCCAATTTACTGATTTGTTTTTATATTCCTGTTTTTCTGTCCTGTTTAAGAAATGTTGACTATTCAAATCCTTGAGGCTTTTTCTCCATTTTCCTTCTAAAAACTATTATCTCACTATCCATTTTTAAGTTTATAACCCATCTCATTTATTTTTTTGCTGTATGAATATCAATCTGATTCAATACCATTCATTAAAAAAAATTTTCCATCACCTGCTGCAAAGAATGTTATTTTTATCAGAAAAGAAAGAGATTGTACATGATAGCTCTGTTTCTAAATGACTTTCTCTTCTGTTCTATATGTGTACTTATGTATTTATATGAAAACCACCTTGTCTTAATTATCATAGTTTTTAAATAAGACAATATCTGATTGTATAAGTATTCCAGTTCATTCCTTGTCCTCAAGATCATTTTGGCAATTCTTGGACTTCAGTTTTACACATTAGAGCTTTTCATCATATTTCATATTTATCTTATGTTCTTTGCTCTATTTTTCATCTTTTTTGTTCCTTGTGTTTTAGCCAAATACATTTTACTGACTTATGTTTTAGTTCACTAAACCTGTATTCTGTTATGTTAAATATGATATTAGATTCATCCTTTGAGTTCTGAATACAGTTTTTAAAATCCAGAATCCTCATTTGATTCTTTCAAAAAATAAATTCCAACTTGTTTAGAAAAATTCTCGGTCTTTTCAATTATTTTCTTGAATATGCTATTGACAATTACTTTAAAATACATTTCTGATAACTCCAATAACTTGGCCAACCATAGGGGTGTTTCCATTGTTTGTTTTTCTTTGTCCTGTTTCTCTACGTACTTGGCTGTTTTTGTTAAATGCTGGACATCGTATATAAAAATTAGAGAGGCTTATGGTGATATGTCTTATTATGATGATGATATCTTTTGCTAGACAGGGCTCACTATTATCTGGTAGACAGAGAGTGAGAGCAGGGCGCCTTCATCCAACTGGGGACTGACCTGACCCAAAGTTAGGATGTAGTTTTTACATAGCTTTGTCTGCCTCACAGGTCCCTACTGAGAGTCTCAACTTGGTATGTCCTAAACAATTTGTTTCTCTACTCAACACTGAAAGACTACTGGAAATTCTCTTCTGCTTTGAAAAAACTACCAAGTATCAGGCTAATTTCTTGGAACCTCCTTTCTTCCCAAGATCTTTCTCTTCAATTTCTGACTTCTTTGGCATCCTAGAACTCCATTTTCTTTCTCTCTAGCTCTGGGAAATTGCCAAAAACTCTGATGGCTTCTCTCCATTTTAGTGGTGGCCCTCTGTTATGATTTCAGACATTTCACCAAGTCAGTAGTTGGTAAATGCCCTGAAGAGAATATACTTGCTGCTTTCAGGTTATCTCTTCACCATTTTGTGCTTTGTGGTTTCTCTCTCTCTGGGATCATATACGTATCATATTATATAATATATATATCTTGTTTTTTGAATTGTTCTTGGCAGGAACATTGTTCTGCTACAAAATAACTCCACTATAGCTGAAAGTGGAAGTCATTGTCTGAATAATAGTAGATATCAATAAATGAAATTACTAAATAAAAATTTAGCTAAAGTGACATTCTTACATGAAATTATTGGAAAGAATTTACACATGTTACTTTCTAATACTGTTAGATCTCTGCAGAATTATAAAAAAGAGGTAGCAGTTACTAGAGTATAGGAAGCATTCTCCCAGTGGTCAGAGAGAACAGAAAAATAACTCCCCAAAATACAGACCATTGAGTTTTAATTTTTATCTTTAAAATTTTAGTATGAATTATAAATTGTTTTCTGCTCTGATGAAAGGTAATGCCTAGAATACAGCATAGGTTCCCTAAAAACAGGCTACACAACAGAGAACTCATTTGCTTTTTAATAGCCTGACCATACACATAGAAAATAGAAGTTCTATGGTAATGCTGTAGCCTTAGAATATCTAGATTAAATCAAAACAGTTGGAATTGACTCTCATAATGACTTTTTGGTCATGAATGATATAATTAAGTATGAAATAATTTGTCCTGACTGAATTCTAGCCAGAGTGTTGATTAATAGAGCTGAATATCAACTTATACTGTAGTGTCTGGAGACATGATTTTCCCCTCTCCTGTTCAACAACTTTGTCAGTTACTTTAACACAGCTTAGAAGGCATGCTTATTACATTTTTCAGTGATATAAAACTGAGAAATCTGGTTAATTCAGTATTAGAAAATCAGCATTCTAAAAGTTTTCTAAACAATATAAACTGTAAGATCAAATATTTAGTAAGAATAAATGTAAACAAAAATATGAACCTAAGTTTTAAAAAATAATTGTGTACGTATAAGATGGATATATTTGTAAGAATGGGCATTACACTTTTATTTAAAAATGGCAAAATAATTGGGAGCACACTGGCAGAATTGTAATGTAAGACCAGGACAATGAGAGTTACATGTCATATTTGCCTGCTCTCACCTGTTCTAATTTTTGGATTTTAATGGAAACACTAGCAAAGTGTGATACATCTACAGAAGGATGACTGGGACAGTGGTCAGGAATCATTGAAAACTTTAGGACTTTTTCACTCAGAGATGATTGGAATTATAAATCCTGTTCTCCCATCTGACAGTTCTACCTGAAAATTGAGGTGAGAATATAGAAGAACTGTTATGAGGGAGGAAACAGACTTATAATAAGACAATTTTGACAGGAAAATGAGTATATAAAAAAACATATTTTTAACTTGCTGTAAGGTACAAATTTTTACTAATTACGGATTTTGGAAAACTAAATGGTCTATCTTGTGATGGTGAGTATTCATTCATTTTTAATTCATGTACTAATTCGATAGCCATTGAATGCCTAGTCTGTGTCAAGAATTGTGCTGTATATTAAAGAGACAAAGAATAATTAGAAACAGTACCTGCTCTCAAGGAGCTCATAACTTAGGAGGCATGCAGTGGAAGTGGGAGATAGAAGAATAATTATAATAATTATTTTAAAATATTTAAAAATAATTATAATAGAATGTAAAAGGTGCTATAATAATTGTTTTCAATAAGCCATAGGAAATCATATGGTATTTGACCTTCTCCCTCTGACTTATTTCACTTCACAACAATAAACAAACACTTAGGGACAGAGATTGGATTGGTGGTTACCAGAAGGGAAGGGGGGAGGGAGGAGGGTGAAAGGGATAATTCGGTACATGTGTGTGGTGACGGGTTGTAATTTTGGTGGTGAACATGATGTAATCTATGCAGAAATAGAAGTATAATGATGTACACCTGAACGTTTTACAATGTTATAAACCAATGTTACTGCAATAAACAAAAAATTAAAAAAAAAACAAAAAACAAAAAACAAATAAGCCATAGGAGTGGCTAGAATTACCAATTCTGTCCCAGGAATATGGGAATGTCTAGGAAAGCTTCATTACAATAAAAAATACTAGCTAGCAATAGTTAGCCTTTTCTATGTGTGGAGTTCTGTGCTAAATGCTTTGCACACATTATCTAATCTAATCCTCAAGACTATCCTGTATTATATTATTTTCCTCATTTTCAAATTAGGAAACTGACTCACAGTAAGGCTGTGTAACTTTGCCAGGGTTCCCAATACTATCTGGTAGAGCTGAGTTATAAAGCCAGGGACTATATTCATTCCAGGGACTATATTCTTAACCAATGTTTTCCAAACTCTTTGTTACAACCAATTTGTGAGTCATGAAATCAATTTAGTGTCCCTACTGTTATTTTAAAAAATTAATAGAATAGAAAATATCTGAGCACATTATACATAGTAAGGATGAATATTGTTTTAAGAAACTCTTGCTTTAGCTATAGAGGTGTGTATACAGGTGTCTGTATGTGTGCACAAGTCACAATATAAAATGTATTTCTCATAGCTGTGTATTAGTTATCTATTGCTGCGTAACAAATGACCCCAAACCTTAATGGATTAAAATAAGAGCATTTATTATCTCACAATTTCTGTTAGTCAGAAATCCAGGCATGGCTGAGCTGGGTCCTCTGTCTCTGGGTCTCTCACAAAGCTGCAGTTATCTCAAAGCTTGACTGGAGGTATTTGCTCCTAGCTCACTCACTTGGTTGTTGGCAGGATTCACTTTCTTCTCGGGTGTTGGACTGAGGCCTCAGTTTCTCACACATTGTTGGCTGGAGGCTTCCTTCAGCTTCTTGCTACATGAAGCTCTCCATAGATCATCTCACCACATGGCATCTTGCTTCATAGAGCAAGTGAGAGAGCGGGAGGGTAAGAGAGAGTGACAACACAAGAAAGGGCTAGCAAGATGGAAGTCATAGTGTTCTGTAAACTAATCACAGAAGTGATATCCCACTGCTTTTGCCATATTCTACTTGTTAGAAGCCGGTTGCCAGGTCCGGCCCACACTCAAGGGAGAGGATTCCACACAGCCATGAATTCCAGGAGGACAGTATCACTGGAAGTCATGGCAGAAGCTGCCTAACACGAGCAGGCTGTAGTTACTAAGTATCACGTACACTGCTTCCCTTAGACTTGCATAACTAACCCTAAGGAGCTGCATGGAGTGGTTCTTTCACTGGTAGAAGGTTGGCGTAGAGAAGCGTCACTATCCTTTCCTTCTAAAACTCTTAAAATCTAGGTCCCTTCTCCACAGCTTTGATAATGATAATTGACATTTCTAACACACAATAGTATATACAACATGGCAGACATGGTTCTGAACATCTTACAAATATTTTAGCTCATCTAATCTTCAAAAGTACCCTAAGAGTTAGGTATCATTATTATCATCTTCATCTTTTTGATGAAGAAACTGATGTACAGGGAGGGCACAGAGTTACTAAGTGGCATAGCTGAGACTGGAACTTAAGAGGCTTGATTCCAGAGAAAAGGCTCTTAGTCACTATGGTTAATAAAAGGCCTCTCATTGAATCTCCTAAACCCAATGCCTCTTCTCCATCTCAACTTCTTTTACCTCTCTGCAGTATTTGTTCTGTTGACAACCTGAAATTTTTCAACATTTTCCCTTGGCTTTTCGGAACCCAACAATATTATATGGATCGGATAATTTCCTCCATGATATGGGATCATGGTATGTATGCAGTTTGGTTCCTCTTTTAGACTTTAAGCCATTTATAGGTACAGATCAGTTAAAATAATCTGTGGAGTTGGTAGAGTGAATGCATAATAATAATCTGTTGGTTAACTTTAGAAACATTCAATTTATACTGAATGTAGGAATTTGCTCTCACCGTGTGTATTGACTCAACAAATAGTTATAGAGCAGCTATTCCATGTCAGGCATTGCTCTAAGAGCTGGGTAAACAGCAGAGAACAAACTAGACCAAACGCTTAGCTCTAGTGAAGCTTATAATCTGTCATATGAGTTTAAAAGAAAGGAATACAAGAAATGGATTCTGGTTAACTCGCCTAAATGTACATCCAAACATGTGGAAGCCATAAATCACCAAGGATGTGGTTGCCAGAGTAAACCAGAACAGAATTTTGTTGGCTTTATTTGCATATAAAATCATGAAATCCTTCCCCAGTAAACTCTGTGCCTCTACTAAATGTTCTAGACATGGATATAACAGACACCAAAAGGAAACTGTAGGAGTTCTCATTTTCATCCTCGGCTAAAAGTGCTTGTATTGCCTTCCTTTCCAAGGAATAAAAGATAGAGCTTAATGTCATAATTTTCTTTCCAGAAGAACTCAGAACCTGTTTTCTTACTCAGCCTCTCACTTTCTCGGGTTTCCCCACTTCCCCCAACAGTATTTTCACATGCAATACTTAGCTTCTGGACAATCCGTGTTTTCCCCAGCCAACCTCCCTAGCCTCTTTTTTTTTATTTCGCTAATTCTTAAGGCCACCCTGCTGCCTCACTCAGCTGCTCTCAGTTTCAACCACCACAGCACATTCCGGAATTATCTCGTTATAATAGTCTGAAATATGTCATAAATTAGGATTCTATTGTGGTTTAATAATTAGCTGCAACCAGAGAAAGAATTTCACACCAGATGAGAGAAAGCATTTTGATCCTGCCAGGGGGCCTATTTTCTTATTCATTTGCAAATTTCCCAGTTCTTTTCTGAAAAGTGGTTTCGAAATCCTGCACGTCTAGTCTACACAGCTAATGGGGGCATCATGAGGCTGCAATTACCCTTAAGTGATTTGTTTCTTATCATATTCCTTGCCAAGTGATATTTCTGGAACACCAGAAGTACCACAGTTATCCAGGTCCTTTTCAAATTAGAAAAGAATCTATATTGCCACCCACCAACTACTTCGTGAGTGTAGCTTTGTTGAAACCTACAAGTTTTTCAAATAAAATATACTCCCGAAGGTCGTCCACTTTTGGATGACAAATGCTTGCTTAGGCCCTGGAGAAGTCAGAGTGGAGAGAGTCATTGTTCTTTTTTTTTTTTTCCCCCTAGCCATTCAAATAATTCAATGTACTAACAGGGGAGAGGGACATTTTAATGAGAGCTGTACTCACTACATACAGAGCAATGAAGAAAATTCCTGTGTTGTACATATGTGGAAGAAACACAAATGATGAGATTTGCTTTTAAAGGTTTATTTACCAAAAATGATCTGCAGCACTGGAAATATTAAAAGAGAAGTTGATATTAGAATTACTTTTCAGATATATCTGCTCTCTTTTCATGTTTACATTCAGTGATTTTGCCATATGTGGATATTTCTCTAAGGTAAATCTATATTCAAGATAATTTTAATCTTAAATACTTTCTAGATTGAGGACTTAAAGGATTGAATTCATACCTTAATGATGTTTTTAAGTTGTCAAATATATTTTAGGTATCTCAAGTTCATTTAAATTCAGTCGATATTATAAATTACAAACTTACATCTGGATGGATATAAAACACCAGTTGCTAATGCATATATATTTTTATGAACTGATTATTTTGTCCTGAGGATAAGAAAATTTGATTTTATAAGCATAGATGAAGTTAATGAGAAACTCTGGTCTAGTTTGGCATATTTACTTTTCCTAACCCCTAAAATCTCTTTACTTACAACTTAGACCAGTTAACTCTACTGAAAAAAATGACCCAGAAATACTATACGGCATTAAAAGAAGAGACATAAAAGATTTTGATAGAGTGTTATAAAAATACTTCCCCACTTATTTTGCTCAAACTACTGTGCCCTTTTGAAAGATGTATAATAAAAATGAATTTTATGAATTTATATAAACATATACTCTTTGGTAATCTATATTAGACCTTTATTTCAAACATATTTTAGAAAATATGCAAATAAATGTAGTCCACAGTTCTTGATTATAGCAGAGAAATCTGCACTCTCCTCCCTTTAGCGTTCCCAGGTCATAAGTTTTCTCTGTATTTACTGCTGATCCTTTAGCCTCCTCCTTTGAAAACCTCTTCCTCTCTCTCACCATTTTTCTTTTTTTTGATGAGGGAGGTTGGCCCTGAGCTAACAGCCGTGCCAATCCTCCTCTATTTTGTATGTGGGTCGCCACCCAGGATCTGAACCCCTGAACCCGGGCCACTGAAGTGGAGCATGCTGAACTTAACCACCACACTGCTGGGCCAGCCCCCAACTTTTCCTAACTAAAGAAAAAGTAGGCAATATCTTCCAGAAGAGAGATTTATGGTCAAGAAGTTTCCAGATTTCTATGATTACAAGAATCTCCCATCTTTTTCTCACGGTTCCATTGTTTGTGGTATCCGCACAGCACAGCTTTATTAAGAGAAACTAGGGAAAAGAAAGAGTATTTCTTGACTGGCTTCAGAAAAATTTCCCTTGATTTCATTTTTCCTTTTACTTGCTGTTGTCTAGAAAACATGACTATTGTTTCTTTGTAAAAAGTTTCAAATTTGAATTGTTGCTTCCCTTAACATTAAATTAAAAATCTTTCTATGCATCAAGAAAATTGAAACAAGAAGCTAAGGAAACAAAAGGCTGAAACAAGAGGCTAAGGAAGCTGTCGCAGCTCAAAAACTAACCCAAGATGGACTAACCAGCTGCCTCAGGAGGTGCCTCGCAACTGGGTGGTACTTGATGGTGTCAGCACTACACCAAATCTGGCCGAAGCTTTAATAGTTATACAGAGTTGATCAGGATTTAGAAGGACAGACTCATAATAACCAAGCCCCAAAGAGATTGACTTATAAACCAAAAGACAAATGAATTAGAGTAGGAATATTGAGAGAAAAGGCTGTTTTTTCCCCTCTTTATCTTGTTAAAATGAAGTTCCTGTAATTCTCTCTATAAAAGTAATATATGAACATTGTTGTTTTGGGCTGAATTTTGTCCTCCCACCAAATCCATATGTTAAAGTCCCAATCCCAGTACCTTAGGAGGTGACTGTATTTGGAGATAGGGTCTTTAAGAGGTAATTAAGTTAAAATGAATGGGCCCTAATCTAATATGACTGGTGTCCTTATAAGAAGAGAAAATTTGCACACAGACCCACACAGAGGGCAGACTATGTGAAGGCCACAGGAAGAAAACAGCCATCGACAAGCCAAGGAGAGAGGCCTTACAAGAAACCAACTTTGCTGACACCTTGATGTCAGACTTCTGGCCTCCAGAATTGTGAGAAAATAAATTTTTGTTGGTTAAGCCGCCCAGTTTGTGATATAGTGATATAGTAGCCCTAGCAAACTAATTCAATTGTGAAAAAAAAAATCAGAAACTTAATAGACAAAAAGAATGAAGAATACATATAACTCCAAAAACAGCTGCAGTTACAATATTAAAGTATGCTTTTTTTAGATGGCTGGTTTTAAAACAAAAATGTAATTTTACTCCATATAATTTATAACTTGCTTTCCCGCTATTTCTATGTCTGTAGAATGCCTTTAATAGCTGGATAATATTTCATTGTATGATTTTATCTTTTATTATTTAGCCAAGCCTTTGGTATTGAACATTTAGGTTGTTTTCAACATTTTTACTTTTATATTTGGTTGAAAGCCCAGTTCCACAGCTTGATGACTGTGAGGATTTTGTTGTTAGTGCTGTGGATTTGATCCCAACTCCCAGTGACCCTGTGTACAGCAGAGGGAACCCTGCCTGGTCTTTTTGCACCGTCTTCTCACTTCCAGCGCTACATCAGACAATGCTCTGCTGTTATTCATAGGGATTTCTTGGCCAACTTTTCAGAAGTGTGTGGCCAGGTCCTTCTTCTTTGTCTGGAAGCTCCGCTGAAACCTGTCCACCATGGGTGACCTTGCTGGTATTCGAAATACCACTGGCACAGCTTCAGCATCACAGCGACACACAGCCACCACAGTATGACAACCAATAGATGGACGGTGTCGGTCCCTGACTGGAAACGAACCCGGGCCAAGGCAGCAAGAGCACCGAATCTTAACCACTAGACTATGAGGGCTGGCTATAAGGATTTAGATAATTTAATTAGTGATAAATTTGGGAAAAAAACAAGTTCATTAAAAAACTGCACTATCAGTTCTGCAATATATAGACAAAATCACATAACTGAGTTTAGTGTTTTTCTTAGAAAAATTTTCCTTCTTGGCTGATTAAAATATTTAGCACCATATCATGCATCTGGGTCATGTTGACAATATTCTTTGCGAAAGCCTGATTGCTTGCACATTATTTCAGGATTTATATCCTACTTTGTATTTCAGAGTCCTCATCACTCAAAAATTTAAAACAGGCAGTTGATAAATTATTAATTCTATTTTTCATTGTAGGCTTAATCTAAATGTTTTCCTTGGATCCAGCATTCTAATAATATAAAAGCATTCATACAACTTAACATTTAAATTTGGGCTGAGATCACAGGCACCTACTTTGAAATAAATTAAATATGTTCATTTGTTTTTTCACATTAACAAAAAGGAGACTGGCCAATAAAGGAGAGAATGAGAAATGAAGAAAAATTATAAGCATCTGAAATACTCATTGATGTACTTGTATTAAAAATCATTATCACATTCTTAAGTAACTTGAGCTCAGCTATTATAGAATTGAAAATTTTTTCATTTTATTTTATTTCACATTTGGAGATTACTTGAAACCAGTTGGCATTTTGTCTCATTCTCCTAGATCAAAAAATTATGCTTTAGGTAACTCTTTAGTAACTAGAAAAAGGAAAAAAAAAAAAATCAGCAACATATTTCAGGGTCTACATAAAAGACATGAATGTTTTATTTCTATATACTTTCTTCTTTGAGGATAAAATAAGCTTTTTAAATTACAATAAGGAATATAAAATTTAAATTGTAATACTGCAAAACAAGGCAACTTGAATGCTCTTACGCAGTTGACTCAGTAGAAACAAAATTGATAGAAATACTATTATTCCAGGACTACTTTACTGCAAGGGAAGAGTTAGGAAGTGTTTATATGACTTAAGGAATTAAACTGGAATTTACAAATATAAATGGAATGTACCCTATATATTTTTCATATGTGATAAATCTCAGCCTTCTGATCTTACTTGAAAAGGATGACAGCAAGTACTACAGAGTTTGCCTTTTTTAGTTATTTAGGAAGAGTGTGGTGTTTGATGTCACATTGGGAGCAAAGAAACCCCTAAGGAGGCTGCATATTTCCTTCCAGAAACTAGATTTGAATGTTAGGCATCAACTACAGAGTGAAATGTGGTAGGTGCTCATGAACTCAAGGCCGAGGCTTTGATC
The DNA here is from genome assembly GCF_020826845.1 of Diceros bicornis minor. NCBI lineage: Eukaryota > Metazoa > Chordata > Mammalia > Perissodactyla > Rhinocerotidae > Diceros > Diceros bicornis. The sequence continues at coordinate 41,604,031 of NC_080756.1, forward strand.
AGGCTTGAAAAAATGAAACAAGTGCATAGCACAGAATTCTCCCCAATACATTTTGCCTAAAATATAATTCATTACATGAATAGAACCTATTTTGATTGATTTATAATTTCTTCATAACAAAACATGCTATGGAAATCAGAGCAAGGTTCAAAATAGTATACTACAAATGTTCCAGTTAATTATCCTTGTCACTAGGCGTCACTTATCATAAAGAGCTTAACTCAGCCTTGCTCTTGCCTGCAGAATTGCACTAGGATTTTATTTTGCCCTTTCTAGGTAGGATAGATGCTCAGTGTTAAAAAAAAAACCAAAAAGCAAACAGTTCAAAAAATCAGAAGGAGAAAGTAAAAATCATGAACATCCCACCACCTAGAGGTAACCTCTATTCGCACACTGGGGAAAATCTCTCTATGCGTATATGTAAATATAAAAATAGCCATGTAATCTTACATAATTGTTATATAGCATATGGGTTAAAAAATATGTGCTTTGCAGGAGTATCCACTTCATAGGATATTATAAGAAATAAATGAATTAGTAAACAAAGAGCTGTGCCTAGAACATAATAAACGTTTGCTCCAAAATATTTGCTTTTATTATGTATCGGGGCGAAGGGTCACAAGTTTGCAACCCCTGGACTAAATCTTCAAAAGAAACTTAAAAAAATGTATAAATACAAATTTAAAATGGTTTGTTAACCATGTGAGTACAGAGCCAGCCCTGATGGCCTAGTAGTTAAGGTTTGGCGTTCTCACCGCTTCCGCGGCCTAGGTTCGTTTCCCCCTTGCGGAACACCACCACCCATTTGTCGGTTGCCATGCTGTGGTGGCAGCTCACATAGAAGAACTAGAATGACTTACAACTAGGATATACAACCATGTACTTTGGAGAGGAAAAAAAAAAAGAGGAAGATAGGCAACAGATGTTAGCTCAGGGTGAATCTTTAAAAAAAAAAGGAAAAACAAACATGAGTATGACTCAAGGTAGTATTTGAGTCAAAGGAGAAAAGGTTGGTGAGAAGAATCATCTAGATACACGTAGGACAGGTGCTAACTGTTTTTGGGTAGAGAGGGGGGCAGGTACATTCTTGAGTGCTTATTCCATTAAAAAAATTACATTATATTAAAAACAACATTGCTGGTGTCCTGGCTTCAGGGCCTGTGTTTTTAACTTACAACTTCACTGTCAATAGTAATCATGATGATAATCAATAAAACAATGATAGTAACAATCATAAATAGGTAACACTACTTGACACCCTGCTCTGCAGCAGGCATTGTTCCAAGCACATTGCGTGCATTAACTAATTTAATCCTCTCAATAACCCCACGAAATAGGAACTATTATCTCCATTTTAAAAATGAAGAAACTCTAGCATGACAGCATGAAGAGCTTTGCAGAACCATTCCTCAGTGAAAATTACACAAAAATACAGTCATTTAATACCTCTGGAAATGGTCCTAAAAGAATACAGCAAATGAATAAACATCCATTCAAGAAAATCTATAAAATTCTACAAGAAAAGCAAGAGTCTGCAGTATTTCAACCAAGACCTTCTCCCTCCCAGCTTGGCAAGGCAAGGACTCCACTCCACGCTATGCAGCCAAGAGCACAGGGCTCCTTCTCCCTACAGCCTCCAGTTGGAGGGCTTTCTTCTGGGGAGGAGAAGGATGTCAGAATTTCTCATCCTGCCCCCAGCTACCTGTCCCTGTGGCTAAGTTCCTTAGCCTCATGAGGTGGACTGCCTTCTGGCCAGTCCCTGCTCATAGAATGGAGGCTTTCCCCTGGATTCAGTGCCACTGAGAATACTGGGGCCCTATCATCCTTGCTTGGGCCCCTAAGGTGGTGGATCCATGCCAGAGGAGGTAAGCTGAGAAGACCTCAGGCTACTGCCCCTTCCTACTTAGCACTCAACAACTAAAGTGAGGGTGTCAATCAGAGAGAATTGTGCTATTGTCCCCACCCCCAGATCCAGAGCCCTTGCTCAGAGATTTTGGCTGGGAGGGAAGTAGGCCATAAAACAGATAACTCCTAAATCTCTTCCCAAAGGAACTTTATTCATTTGCAACAATCTGCAATGAAATTAAGAAAACAGCTTCAATAGTAACATCAGTAATTTATAGAACATCATAAGGAATAAAATACTTAGACTAAGTTAAACAAAAGCATTGCAAATCTTATACTCTGAAAATGAAAAAAACATTGCTGAAAAATTAAAGAATATCTAAATAAAATGGGGAGAATATCCCATGTTCATAGATTGGAAGTCTTAATATTGCTAATATTTGGCAGAGGATTCTTAGATATGATACCAAAAGTATGACCAACAAAAGAAAATAGATAATTTGGACTTCATAAAAATTGAAACCTTCTGTGCTTCAAAGGACACTATCAAGAAAGTGAAAAGACAACCCATGGAATGGCAGAAAATATTTGCAAAGCATATATTTGATAAGGGACTTGTATCCAGAATATATAAAGAGTGCTGATAACTCAATAATAAAAACATGAATAACCCAACTAAAAAATGGGCAAAGGATCTGAATAGATACTTCTCCAAGGAATATATACAAATGACCAATAAGCACAGGAAAAGATACTCAACATCATTAGTCAGCAGGAAAATGCAAATCAAAATCACAATGAGAGATATCACTTCACACCCACTAAAATGACTAGAATCAAAAAATCAGATACTAACAAGTGTTAGAGAGGACATGGAAAAACCAGAACCCTTATACCCTGCTCATGGGAATATAAAATGGTGCTGTCACTTTGGGAAACAGCCTGGTAGTTCTTTGAATGAGTAAACACAGAGTTACCAGATGACCCCACAATTCCAGTCCTAGGTATAGGCCCAAGAGAAATAAAAATATATATCCACACAAAAACTAGTGTATAGCAGCATTACTTGCTAGAGCCAAAAAATGGAAATAACCCAAATGTCCATCAACAGATCAATGGATAAACAAATGTGGTATATACATACAGTGGAATATTACTCAGCCACAAAAAGGAATGAAGTACTGATACATGCTACAACATAGATGAAACTTAAAAACAGTCTGCTAAGTGAAAGAAGCGAGTCACAAAAGGCCAGATATTATATAATTCCATTCATATGAAATGTCCAGAGTGGACAAATCTATGGAAACACAAAGTAAATTAGTGGTTGCTTGGGGCTGGAGGTAATGAGGAGAGAGATAGATAATATCTAAAGGGTATGAGGTTTCTTTTTGAGGGTGATGAAAATGTTCTAAAATTGATTGTGATGATAGCGGCACATATCTGTGAATATACTAAAAACCATTGAATTACACACTTTAAATGGGTGAATTGTATGGTGTCATGGTTAATTTTATGTGTCAACTTGGTTAGGTCACAGTCCCAGATATTTGGTCAAATATTATTCTAGATGTTTCTGTGAAGGTATTTTTTAGATGAGATTAACATTTAAATCCGTAGATTTTGAGTAAAGCAGGTTGCCCTGTGGGTGGGCCTCATCCAGTCAATTGAAGGCCTTAATAGAAAAAGACTGACGTCCTCAAGCAAGAAGGAATTCTGGCAGCAGACTGCCTTGGGACTCAACTGCAATTCTTCCTTGGGTCTCAAGCCTATTGGCCCACCCTGCAGATTTTGGTCTTGCCAAGCCTCCACAATCACATGAGCCAATTCCTTAAAATAAATCTCTCTCTCTCTCTCCACACACATCCTGTTGGTTCTTTTCTCTGGAGAAACTTCACTAATACATATGGTATGAGAAATATATCTCAATAAAGCTGTTTTTAAAAATGAGGAAACTCAGGCAAAGTGAGGCTGATTACCTGCCCAAGTTTCTACAGCTGGAAAGTAGCAGAATGGAAAGTCTTTTTGTTTAGCACAATGTGCCACACAGGGTGTTGTTTGTGCCCTTGTTAACTTTGGGCCAGGTGTGAGTGTTGTTGAGAAGCTTGAGCTAAGTCTAGAATGGAGGTATTGTTGGTATAGAAATGGGGGCCTGCTGCAGAAGGGATATTGAATAGGAGGAATCAGGCTCTGCAGAAAGAATGATATTCAGTATGTCTAGCAACTGGCGTGGCACAAACATTAGCCTATTAGAATGGCCCCAGCCATATCCCACTAGGCCTGGAATAGAGGTTCACACCAGCTTAATCTTAGCCTTAACCTCTAAAAGGGTTATTATCCGGGGCATTCTCCTTGGGGTAAGTACTCATCGTGTGGCAGCTTTACTATTTTCTACTTAACTCACTGAAGAATTGCCGGGGTGCCAAGTCACAAGGAAGAAATTTCTGCAACTAACTACCGAAAGACACACGCGTTCTTATTATAGTAAGAAAACATTATTCTAACAATGAGAAACATTTCTCTACTTTATATTTTAACCATTTTGTAGAAATTACAAATTTTCTGCTTTTGTGAACAAAGTGAACAGAACAAAATATTTTCATGCATCATCATTACAATCAGAATAATGGAAGAATTCTCCAATAAGGCGAGAATGCCCTCGGAGGCCATTGAGATATTCTAGGTTTGTTGCTTACATACTAAATCGTCCTGATGCCTTTTGAGTTATTATGCTTCATTTCAAAAAGATAATTTTTCAGTATTTTACTCATTTTCAGAATGTTACCCTTTTAGCTGTTATACTTTTTTGTTTTTACTGTGTTCTTCCACTGTTGGGTGCTGAGAGATCAGAAACCTAACATGTTATGATTTTGAGTAATGGGCCTTAGCTTTAGTACATGGTTTTTGTGTCATTTATGTTGACCACTTGGGTGTCTTTGCCTTCTTTTCCAGAATTCCTCCTGCATTTTTTGATAGGTAAGCCTTACAGATAAAATTAACTTTGCCCATAGGTATGCATGACTGATCAGCTCACATTTTCAGGTAAAGCTTCACAAGGTAGCAATCACTTGTCAGAGGCACTTCTAACCAAAGGCTAGTTTTACACTTTCTGTAACTGTTTCCAGCCACCTGCAAGTGTTTAGTCTGTGGGGGATTGATTGGCATTAACCGAATTCTCAAACATCTGATTTAATTATTTCCTACACTTATTTAATACATTTTACGGAATACTGCAATGCACAAGACGATGTGGAAGTCATGAATGATGGAATGCCCTCCTGAAATCCACAGGGAAGAAAGAGAAAAAGGTACTCATTTATATATGCACAGAGTAAAACTCTATAGCAATCAGTACACTTAACGCCTGCTTTACAGGGCTCCCAGGATCAGGGGAGCAGAAAACCAAATAATTAATCAGAAAGCTTTCTGATGTTCACTGAATCAGGGAAAAGTGATCTCTATAGTCTGGGGATCATTCATCCAACTTATCCTAGTATTGCTTCTTTCTAGAAACTATAAAACAATTAGAATGCTCTATTTTTTTTTTTTTACTTATTTATTCATTTGTTCATTAATTTACTCAACACAGGCCACCAAATATTGATGTGCAATTTGTATAACACCCAAAGGTGTTGGGATAAGGAACAATTAGGGCCTGAAATCTGGCCTGTGCTCTGTTCACCAAACTGCTCCCTGTAGAACCGCTCAGCAGGGCACTTTTTTCTAATTCCTTTGCCCAGAGGGAATACCTTTTTAAAATCTGTCTACTTAGAGGTCGATTTGTACAATCTACAGTCCTGTGCTTGAGCTTAGATAAAAATAAGATATGGTCTTACCCTTAAATGAGCTTGAAATGTAGCAATACTTGATATATTTTTTCTCTTCTTCATACAGCGTTGAATAAACCGTGATCTTCCTAATTCAGCTACCTTTTATTCAATATTCCTTATCATTTATCAAAAGTTTCAGTCATCCCATGAACTCATTAATTTTAACAGATTGCAGATAGATGACAGCTTGTTTTCTGTGAGTCCATTCTACTCTGATGTTTTAAGGAGATTTATACTCTTAGCTGGGCCCTTTAGGAGAGGTCATAATCAATAAGACATTTCTACATGATTTAATACTGTGAATCACTTCTCAGAAGGCATAAGTATAATGTGAACTTCAACTTCAGGGGGATGCAGTGTCCCTCAATTTTGGAGTCTATTTGAGGCTGCTAGCTTCCTATGCCATGACTTATCACTGTTCTCTACCCCAAGAACCCCACAAGGGGGAATTGTGGGTCTTTCTGCAACATCTCTGCTGAGCGATTACCTAGCTGCTGGAACAGTTGCTTTCATGGAAAATTTCACATTTAGAAGCAGACTGTTCCATCTTCTAAACGCTCTCTTAGGATCTTTTTTTCCTTTAAGTATGCCACTATCTGCCTACTTACTGTGTTTACCTATATTGGTCCTGGACCTATTTCATGGGGTTTGTGCAAGAACAAGTCTAATCGTGAATCAACTTCAAATGCCTTCAAGTAATTGAAGATTTTAAATATACCCTTCCACATATTCTTTCCTCCGAACGTCTCTTCTCTCAATAGATATTAAAATTAATGAGTAATTTAAAAAATATTAGCTTTGGAGAATACTCCATTAAATCTTATGAATTAAACATGCACATATTTCCTTAAGAATGGGCATTTCAATAATTTGAACGGTTAGTAAAAACAAGGAAAAAAGAGAGTCAACACGTTCTTATCTAAGTCATGGACATTATGACAACTTAAATTATAAAATTAGTTATATACATTAGCTCTAGACAGATAGATAAGTGTTTTGGTGTTATTTGTTTGGCCACTATAAAAAAAGGAGTAAAAAGATAACACACATTCTTGTATGGCATACCTATAAACTACAAGGCTTAGATAGACAGCTAATATGGTAAGAATATGTATTTGAAACTTTATTTCTTTTCTGTGAATTAGCAACTAACGTATACCCCTTATGGAGAGAAAAGTTCTTGTTTTTTACTCTCTTATTTAAGAAGCTTTCTCAATTTCCATAACTGGGAAATTTTGTTTCTTTTATCTTTAGAACTCTGTGCTTCTCGTGTTGTGCTACTGCTGAGAGAAATACAACCCAAATTGCATATTATACATCAAAATAATTTAAAACTAAAAGCAATATTTATGATTTGTATCAAACTACATACTTTTACTTTTGTTGGTATTTAACACCTTGTCAATATTTCTGGGACCTTATGTGAATAATATGCTGGCATATGTGGTAAACATGCATTAAGTCATTTGACTTTATTATCAACATATCATAACCAGTTATTAAAACAAGCCACACTTAATGGGCTTTACACCAATTCTTGTTCAGTCTCATTCCTTCTGCAGAACTTAGCAACACACTAGAGCTACTTAGGGAGAAAAACCCTCTGTACATGGATCTATTAGAATATAAGAAACATAAGGAAAGATGCAATTGTACCATTTTACTTCTTAAAACATTTCTTTTCATTACAAAGATTGATTGTATATTGCAAAAGCAAATAGACAATATATTTTGGTCCTGAATTCCAAAATCAGAAGATATTTGCAAACCATATATCTGATAAGGGGTTAATCTCCAAAATATATAAAGAACTCATGCATCTCAACAAGAAAAAAACTAACAACCCAATTAAAAAACGGGCAAAAGACCTGAACAGACATTTCTCCAAAGAAGATATACAGATGGCCAACAGACACATGAAAAGATGTTCAAAATCACTAACTATCAGGGAAATGCAAATCAAAACTACAATGAGATATTACCTCACGCCCATCAGAATGGCTATAATTAACAAGACAGGAAACAACAAGTGTTGGAGAGGATGTGGAGAGAAGGGAACTCGCACATACACTGCTGGCGGGAGTGAAAACTGGTGCAGCCACTATGGAAAACAGTATGGAGATTGCTCAAAAAATTAAGGATAGAACTACCATACAATCCAGCTATTCCACTGCTGGATATTTATCCTAGGAACATGAAAACACCAATGTGTAAAGACACATGCACCCTTGTGTTTATTGCAGCATTATTCACAACAGCCAAGACTTGGAAGCAACCTAAGTGTCCATCAAGGGACGAATGGATAAAGAAGATGTGGTATATGTACACAATGGAATACTACTCAGCCATAAGAAACGATGAAATCCAGCCATTTGTGACAACATGGATGGACATTGAGGGTATTATGCAAAGTGAAATAAGTCAGAGGGAGAAGGTCAAATACTGTATGATCTCATTTATTAAGTAGTGGATAATAACAACAACAAACAAACACACAGAGACAGAGATTGGATTGGTGGTTACCAGAGGGGAGGGGGGTAGGAGGAGGACAAAAGGGATAATTAGGCACATGTGTGTGGTGATGGATTATAATTAGCATTTAGGTGGTAAACATGAGAACATGATGTACTCTGTGCAGAAATAGAAGTATAATGAGGTACACCTGAAATTTATACAATCTTATAAACCAATGTTACTGCAATAAACAAAAAATAAAAAAAATTAAAAAATAAAATAAAATAAAATAAAATTATACTAATGAACCTAAAAATAAATAAATAAATAAATAAATTCTGTCATTTAGTTATTTGGTATCATTTGTTAAGATTGTTGTTAAATGACTATATGCACAAAAAGATGTTGCAAATATATTTGTCTATGTAGTCATACTCCATAGTGGAAAGTTAGGCATTTTTTTTGTTTTTTTACTAGAACTTTGGCTCAATGTGTACAAATATTTGGAAATATTCTTCTATCTCACCTTTCAAGCCAGGATTGCAATCGCCACCATATTAAAATACTTAATCACCAAAGTCTGTAAGACCCTTTTGGATAGCCAAAAGCCTGTCTCTGGGATATAGTTATTTTTTAAATTCCAAAAGTTCTAGTTCCCACTTATAGTGCTTTGAGTATCACAGACTTCAGTCAGTTAGTTTTCAAGCATCCTGTGGTCTTGTAGCAGGAGAAAATATATTGTGCCTTCTTCAGTGTCATTGTTCCTTTGCTCACCTATGGCAAATTGTCACCAGATGTGCAATTTTAGGGTCTAGTTCTTCTATCATTGGAAGGAGGAATCAAATATTTCATGTTGGACGATGTGACATATTCTAACAGATGCTGTCTTTTTCCTTCTGCAGATGCTTCTGATTTAATTCATGTATTAGGATGAGCCTATATTTGCTGTTCTAATGGTGGCGATGTCAGAAATTCTTTCTGAAGTTAGGAGATGAAAGCCTGAAAGAATGGTTTTAATCTCTAGGTTTGTTTACCAGAGGAGGATATTACGGGAAAAAAACATTCTGCTCATCATCTTCACACCCTATATATTCTTGGGAAATGGAATGAGAAAACACTCTCGGCTTTGCTAATATTCTAATTCTATTCTTAGATGTTAACAAGCAAGATGTGGAATATAAATACCATGGCAGAACTGCTAACAAAAACAGGGTCAAGGTCCTTAAAATCAAATGAATGACTGGAACAAAGCTCCCTAAGTCATGTTTATTTGACTTTGGAATCTTCCAGTGCACAGACAGCACCTTCTTAAAGGGTCATCTGCAGCCCAGATGCTGGAGTAGTTAATGTCTCAGAGCACATCGGCCCCTGGGATTCTAACCAACCCTCTGATGTATATGAAGCATGAGTAATGTTGTTCTCCACCTTAACAAATTGGGGCAAGGGGGGAGTACATCTTTGGTTGCAAGATGAAAAGATTTTCTGTAAGAAGAGGGGGTGGAGATAGGATAGGTGGAAAGAGGTCAGCCAACGTGAGGAAAAGGAAAGTGACAGTTGCTTACCCATCTCTCTGTCCAGTCTATAGCTATGACTTAAAGGCAGAACTGAACTTCAAGTGCACAAGTAAATGTAGATGGATCATGTGGAATTACGTCCCAGTTCTGCAACTTACTGTCTGTGTTCCCTTAGGAAACTAACTCAACTCCACACAGCCTGAGGTTCCCCATTTCCATTTTTAAAATTTGGAAATAAATATTTTAAAATCTATGCACTCTAATTGTAAAAAGTAAAATAAAAGGACATAAATAAATAAGAAATGAAAATCCAGCAGTGTCCACAGAAACACACATATCTAACACATTTCCAAGAAGTAGCTACTGCTAAGATTGGGTGTATCCTTTTACTTCTTCTTTATAAATTGGAGATAAAAATAAGTGTATCGTAGTATTGGCGAGACTAAAAGGATATAAAATATGTAAAGTGTGTAGAACACTGGGAGGTTTTCTTTGTCTTTCTTTTTCCTTTCTCTCTGTTTCCTCTTCTTTCTAGTTTAGTTTTACTTAATCTAATGCTTGTTCATATTCAGACCAATTTTTACATCCGTAGGATATTGTCTTAGTCAGATGTTGCAAAAGCAAGCCAGTATGTCAGTGTCCTATTACTGCAAACATTTATTTCTAGCTTGTGGGTCTGTGGTTGATTTTTTAACTCAAGGGTGTGCAGGTTTGCTGGGCTTGGCTGTTTCAGACTACAGGTGGGCCAGGTCTCCTCTACATTTCACTTAGTGCTGGACCCAGGCTAAGTAGCAATAGCTACATGGCCATTTCCTCTCGTGGGGGATGGCAGAGGATCAAAATGGGGGGGGAGGGGAGGCAAGTGAAAACACATGATGCCTAATTTTGAGAAAGATAAAGATATATAACAAGAGTTTTTAGTAAGTTTTGTTGTACAGTGAAAGGTGTGACTCTCTCTTCTCTTCTCCTCTACCCCTTAAGAAAATGTTACAAACTATATCTCACTTCTCTATGATGCTTTGTTCCTTCCTGGGTCTTTAAGAGAGCAAATAGAAGGGCTAAGATGCAACATAGGTGTCAGTGGAGAAGAGAAGCTGCTTGGGAGGATGAGTAGCCACTGAGTTAAATATGAAAGATGAGTAAGATGGTGTCAAGGATGACAGGGAGGTTTCTAATAAGGGAGAATTACCACTGAGCAAAATAAGAGATGGAGGTGGGGGGTAGGTGTTTGGAGAAAAGAGAGTGAATTAAGGCCAGTGGTAGGGATATAGTGGTCCCAAACAATGCTAGAAGTGAAGAGGGTAGAATGATAAGAAGATGTATGCTAATCAAGGGAGGAGGAGGTGGCTTGAATTGCTCAAAGTAATCTTGGTTCTTTTTCTCTCCAACTTCAAAAAGAAAAAATGGAAAGGATGGGAGAATAAAGGATACTATGCACAGATTACGAAAATGAGAGGATTAGATATTTTTTAAAACTTGTATTAAATCACCATTTCCCAATTTTAAGAAAAGTTTAATCTGTTATATTATTTTATCCCACATTTATAGAAAAATGAGCAGGGGAAATGAGCATGATCTTTTCCACTAGCTTCTGCTGCCTCATGACTTCATAGCCACCATTATTTAGAAAGAAATTTCTCAGTTATGTGACCAGACAGTAACTACGGCAATCTTTTTTTTCCCCCAAAATTGTCAAAAATAATGGTAAAAACATCTAAGTATCTAATTTAAAATATACCTTTCTCAGAGCGAACATACCTCAATAAAATAAAGGCCATATATGACAAATTCACAGCTAATATCATATTCAATGGGGAAAGGCTAAAAGCTTTTCCTCCAAGATCAGGAACAAGACAAAGATGCCCACTCTTGCCAGTTGTCTTCAACAAAGTTTTAAAAGTCCTAGATACAGCAATTAGGCAAGAAAAAGAAATAGAAAGAAAAATATTCAAATTGGAAAGGAAGAAGTAAAATTGTCACTATTTGCAGATGACGTGATACTATACATAGAAAACTCAAAAGACTCCACCAAAAAAATACTAGAACTAATAAATTAATTCAGTAAAGTTGCAGGATGCAAAATCAATATTTGGAAATCTGTTGCATTTCTATACACTAACAATGAACTATCAGAAAGAGAAATTAAGAAAACAATCCCGCTTATAATTGCATCAAAACGAAAAAAATACCTAGGAATAAACTTAACCAAGGAGAAAAAGACTTGAAACTATACTCTGAAAACTATAAGACATTGATAAAAGAAATCGAAGATGATACAAACAAATGGAAAGATATACTGTGCCCACGGATTGGAAGAATTAGTATTGTTAAAATGTCCATACTACTCAAAGCAATCTACAGATTCAATGTGATCCCTATCAAAATACCAATCAGGTTTTTCACAGAACTAGAGCAAATAATCCTAAAATTTGTATGGAACCACAAAAGACCCCAGAAAACCAAATCAATCTTGAGAAAGAAGAACAAAACTGGAGGTATCATGCTCCCTGATTTCAAACTATATTACAAAGCTATAGTCATCAAAACTGTATGGTATTGGCACAACAATAGACACATAGATCAACGGAACAGAAATAGAGAGCCCAGAAATAAACCTACTATTATGTAGTCAATCTATGACAAATGAGGCAAGAATATACAATGGGGGAAAAGACAGTCTCTTCAATAAATGTTGCTGGGAAAACCAGACAGCTATATGCAAAAGAATAAAATTGGACCACTTTCTTATACCATATATAAAAATAAACTCAAAATGGATTAAATATTTAAATATAAGACCTGAAACCAAAAAAGTCCTAGAAGAAAATATAGGCAGTAAAGTTTTTGACGTTGGTTTTAGCAATATATTTTTGGATATGTCTCCTCAGGCAAAGGCAACAAAAGCAAAAATAAACACATGGGATTACATCAAACTAAAAAGTTTTTGCACAGCAAAGGGAACCATCAACAAAATGAAAAGGCAACCTACTGAATGGGAGAAGATATTTGCAAACGATATATCTGATAAGGGGTTAATATCCAAAATATGTAAAGATTTCATACAACTCAATAGTGAAAAACCAAACAATCCAATTAAAAATGGGCAGAGGACCTGAACAGACATTTTTCCAAAGAAGATATACAGATGGCCAACAGACACATGAAAAGATGTTCAGCATCGCTAATCATCAGGGAAATGCAAATCAAAACCACAATGAGATACCACCTCATGACTGTCAGTATGGCTTTTATCAAAGAGACAACAAATAATTAGTGTTGGCAAGGATGTACAGAAAAGGAGACCTTCATACACTGTTGGTGGGAATGTAAATTGACTCAACCACTGTGAAAAACAGTATGAAGTTTCCTCAGAAAATTAAAAATAGAACTACCATGTGATCCAGTAATTCCACTTCTGGGTATTTATCTGAATAAAACAAAAACACTCATTTGAAAAGCTATATGCACCCCTATGTTCACTGCAGCATTATTTACAATAGCCAAGATATGGAAGCAACCTAAGTGACCATCAAAAGATGAACTGTGGTACATATACATACAATGGCATATTACTCAACCATAAAGAAGAATGAAATCTTGCCATTTGCAACAACATGGATGAACCTAGAGGACGTTACGCAAAGTGAAATAAGTCAGACGGAGAAAGACAAATACCATATGATTTTATCTGTATGTGGAATCTAAAAAACAAAACAAATGAAAAAACAAAACAAAACAGAAACTTGTAGATACAAAGAACAAACTGGTGGTCACCAGAAGGGATTGGGAGATGGCTGAAATAGGTGAGGGGATTAAGAGGTACAAACTTCCAGTTGTAAAATAAATAAAACATGGGGATGTAATGTACAGCATAGGGAATGTAGTCAACAACATTATAATAACTTTGTATGGTGACAGATGGTTACTAGATTTATTATTGTGGTGATTACTTCATAATGTATATAGATGTTGAATCACTATGTTGTACACCTGAAACTAATATAATATTGTACGTGAACTATACTTCAATAAAAATAATATATGCCTTTCCTGCTATTTGACCACTTCCTAATAGCCTGGAAAAGTCAGTTTCATCTTGAGATATTTTATGTAATCAATAGTCTACTAATAAGATTTCAAAAGAGTCTACTTTGAATTAGATTGTTTTAGTAAATTGCAGATATATGCTATACACACACACACACACACACTCGGCCTGTCCTTAAATCTGCAATGTAAATTAAAAAAATAAAAATAAATTAATAGGTTGGATATTACACAGCTGTTCCCTTCCAGAATAACATCAGGTACGCTTAAAAGAAATCTGTATCATTCTTGGCATTACAACTGGATTTATTCTAGCTCAGTTGTCAATCTTCCATTGCACTGTGAAGGCCTGCCTTATTTAAGATATTTCTTCTAGCATTATAAATTTACTAGAGTTTCTCTAATTCTCTTCTCCAGATTCCTTCATCTCAGTTTCTCACATTTAGTCAGGTAACCTTAATTATTACAGTCAAGGTTATTTTAAGAAAAGACCACCCACTGAAAATGTAAAATAATCATTTGCTTTTTCTTTGTTTTTTATATACATACACGGATATGGCCATATTGCTTACAAAACTGACCCAAAGGGAAACACTTCTTTTCTGTTTTAGAAATCTCTGTAGGGGCATTTTTAATTTCATAGAATATAGGGTAGGGGAAGCCAAATGACTCTCTCCAGGGTAGGAAAACCTCTGGAACTTATTCACTCGACTCATCTTATTTCCACTTAAAACAACTTTGATTGTCAACACAGCTGAAAGACAAATTTAAGATTCAGCATTACAAGAAAACATCTTTCAAAAGACTTGTATCCCATTCCACTTCTTTAGATGAAAGGAATATCAGAGGAGGTTATCTGAAGGGAGGACAATTCATAAATATTTCTCAGATTTAATCATTTCAAACCCAATTTTGCATTTTTACTTATAAAGAATGCCCTTAAAACAGACCTTTACTGAATTTTCACCTAGAACACTTGAAGTTGCAGTTTCTCACTGAACTACAAGTTACTTTTAGGATTAATTTAGTATATTGTATAATCAATCAAGCAATTTTAGGGGTTACCTACTATCAGTAGAGAGTATTCAAAAATTAGAGAGATGGTGTCTATTACTCCCAATACTAGGAGGGGAAAATTTAACCCATTAGTTCATCTTCAAACTAGGTATGCTGTTAGGCCAAAACTCCAAATACAGTAGGCCTTGTAAATATGACTAACGACAACAAGAAAAACCATTAATCATTTTGATTAGGAAAAGAATAGCATAATTTTAGGGACAAGTCTTAGCTATTTCTTCCCACCGGCATTAATCAAGAACAGTAAGTAATTTTTCTCCAGGTTATTTACCATTGTATACATTCAGAATTATGCTCAATAAATTATCCAATACTACAAAATAAAGGTAAACTACTCCCAGGTTTTTAGAGATGTTGAAATATCAGAAATAGTAAATTATGTTTTATTTGTATAATCTGTTATAGCTTTTAAAAGACTTTACATATATTATCTCATTTAAACCTTGAAATACTCTCTTTCAAGTAAAATTATTATTAATCTCTGCTCAGAAGGGTATTAGGACAGTTTATCCAGATAACAACTAACAGAACTTTTTTTTAAATTTTTTTTTGAGGAAGATTAGCCCTGAGCTAACATCCGATGCCAATCTTCCTCTTTTTTTTTTTTTTGCTGAGGAAGATTGGCCCTGGGCTAACATCCTTTCCCATCTTCCTCTACTTTGTATGGGACACCGCTACAGCATAGCTTGGCAAGCACTGCGTGGATGCGCACTCGGGGTCCGAACCTGCGAACCCCGGGCCGCTAAAGTGGAGCGTGTGAACTTAACTGCTATGCCACCAGGCCAGCCCCCTACCAGAACTTATTTGATTTGAGGGCTTTGGGTTTCAAAAACTGTGTTAGTTCTGATTTATCACTTTGCATTCCCAATTTTATGAACACACTTTCTTGTCAACCACAAATAGTAGTTTTAAAAGACAGCCATAAAAACGTGATAATTTATACTTGGCAGTTTTTTGTATCCTTATTGCTCAGTAACATACAGTTGACACATCATTAATTCACTTTTCTGTAATACTTTTTAAAATCATGAATGTTGTCTTATTTGTATTTAATTATCTAAATGCAGTTCAAGCTATTAAATATGTAGCAATACAAGATAATTAAATGCAATAAAATTTCATCCATTTACTCATTTATCACACAAGCATTTCTTACAATCTGTGCAATAATCTCTGTATTAAATGTTGTAGATATAAAGTCCATTAAGAAATAGTCCCTTGTCTCAAGGAGCTTATAGTCTTCCGGAAAAAAGTCAAGTAAATCCAGGATTATCATAGTTACATTAGTGCTCATAGAGATATTCACTGTGTCACTGGTGCATAGAAAAGAAGCGATAAATTGTACTAGAATTAAGACATTCATTGAGAAGGTGATTCGAGGAGGAAACTTTTTAAGACTTAACTATAGAAGGGAAGATGGAGGCAGAGTGATTAGTAGGGAGGCCTAAACCGGGATGACTATTTCCAGGCTCACTTAATCATGTGATCTGATGTTGGGTGGGGCTTTTCCTGGGCTCTGGAATCAGCCAATAGAGCCAAGAGGACAATGAGGTACGGAGTTTAAAAAAAGAAGAAAAATAGAGAGGTGAGAGAGGAGAAGATGGGAGAGTAGTGTTCATAGGAACTGATTTTTCTTCCCTTCCTCTTTGGAGAAGGAAGGGAGGATAGTTCCCATCCTCCAACAGAAGAAAAGTCCATTGAAAAGAGGCTCCAAAGGATCCTTTTAGAGATTAGGGCTGTCTGGCAAGAAAGAGAGACTGGTATCTCACTGCCTGCTTGGACATGTGTGTAGACCACTGCCTTGTTGTTTTCCCACCTGTGCCTCCTTGAACATGAGAATAAGAAAATTGGGGGAAGATGCCAGGGCACGGGGAAGGGGAGGGGGCTGCATGGAACAGCCTCTGAGCCAACGATTTGGCATGATAAGAATGTGTGAGTTACTTGTGGACAAATGAAATACTGTGGAAGATAGCTTGGGCCATCTGTCCAGTGCCAGATCAACAAAGCAAAACGATGGAGGGTGGGGTAGGGGACCTGAGCAGCATGAGGCTGGTGGTGTACTGACAGAAGTGGGTAGAAGAGGCCCAGGTGGTCCTGGCTATTTCACGTCTGGGACTTGTCAGGTTGGAAGGCTGATGAAGGGTTTAAGCGTTTGAATTTCAACCACAGAGAGGCCCTGATGGTATGTCACTGTTAGCCAGGGAAGCAGCAGCAACCACCAACAGCAAACTACAAAAGTGTCTGATAAGGAAGAGACACTATTTTATCTCCCTCTTAATGACCCTAGCACTATGGGGGAGGAGCTGGACCAGGAAACAGGAGAGAAAGGAAGTGTCCACTTTCTACTCTAAGATGATGGAGTGGGAAGGGGAGTAAAAGAGCAAATCAAAATCATCCTCCCTAAACCGCAAAAGTGATGGGCCCTGGAGGAGGGAAGTAAAAGAGATGTAAAATACATGAGCTTTGACTTTAAAATGGAGAGATTTTAAATAATCAAGGGTATTAAAGAACTTAGTAAATTTGTATTTTGTAATGTACTATCCAGTGAGCTGGGGAAGTTTGACACAGTATAGGTGAGGAGGGTCATTGGAGAAAGAAAAATTCGATTCATGTGATGCCTCCACTAAACACTGAGCAATTAGCTGATTACAGATAGACGGACGGAGATGAGCAGGAGATGAGCCTAGAGAGGTTGGCCGGAGTTAGGACAATAAAGACTATAAGGTGTGAAGCTAAGGAGTTAGAACTGTGGACTGAAAGCTTTGAGGAGCCATTAAAATATTCTGAACAGGGAAATCATATAATCAGAGTGTAAAAGGTACCCTCTGGCAGTAGGGGAAAGACTGCAAGAAAGCCAAGTTCATCTAGTTTAGGTAGGCAAAAAAACCCACAATACATAAAAAACTGTTTTGTTAGCAAATGCCTAGGTTACTCTTGGCAACCATGTCAACAAATTGCAATATTTTCTTCTCAATGTAAAAAAATCAGCACAGATCTAATGACAAAATAGTTCCCTATGTCTTCAACGTATACTTATGCAAAATGGCTTGCATTTTTCAACAATTATAAGATGATAAGTTTTGCAGCTGGTTTAAATTTTATGCCTGAAAAAAAACAATGATATGTAGAAGATTGAAGCTAGAGAAGATGAAACTTCACAAAATTGGGACTACTAGTTATAGTTGGATAATATTTTTATAATTTCCAGGCAAGAAAAGCTCATAAAGATATTTGTTCAATTACAAACGTAATTGTTCAAAGTTATATGTTTTTAGCATCATTACATGGAAGTAATTTAGAACGCTAAACCGAGTTAATGTCTTTAAATTCCATCTTTTACCCCCACCACTGACCTGAAAATATCCAGTAGAATGAAGGAGGTACTTTAGACAGAAAATTCCCCAATGGTGTTTCCAAAAATTCATTAACAGTATGGTCATACTTAAAAATGTTCCTGAAAACTGAATACTGACTAGAAAAACATTTCTAATCAACGCTGCTGGACATGGACATTTTTACCTCATTGGCTAGTCACTGGAAGCTAAAAACTGAAACTGTTTCAATTTTTTGACTTTAGGGAAAGTAGAATATGTGACATATTCTGAAAATAGGGTGAAAATTTGACTGGAGAAATGTGGGAGGAGGTTTTAACCCTGTGCATTTAGGAAAACATATGACCAAGTCTTGTTATATGCAACGTGTGTCACTAAAATTGTCATAAGTTAGGAGACAGGAGAGGAAAAGTCCACTTGGCTAGGTCAGTAACTGACTTTCATTTAAACTCCCTTTTCTTTACCTGGGGCACCTTTAGTAAAAGAAGATGAGACCAGCTTATCTTTCTTTTCATCTAACTCTCGAATATTATGCCATTTATTTATTTTTTCATTTCAGTATAGCAGGCAAAAAAAAAAATTCCAAAAGAATAAATATCTAAAATTTAATCAGATGGAATGTATTTTAGTTAAGGAGCATAATAAAGAAATAAAGTATTTCTTTTTAAAAAATTAAAAAATAGTAGAAAGACCAAAATGAAAACAATTAGGGGTTGCAAATTAAGTCACTGTAACCAAAGCCATGTATCTCAAAGTGTGGTCTGCAAACAACAGCATCATTGGAATCACCTGGAAGCTTATTAGAAATGTGGGATCTCAGGCCTCAACCAAGACTTAACTGAATTAGTTTACATTGTAACAAGATTTCTAAATAATTCTTCTGCCCGTTGAATTTTGAGAAGTTAGAGAAAGGCCTTGAATGCTTTAGATAACTCCAATGAATAGTTTCTACCACATAACTGAGGAAATTAATTTAGCCAAAGTCCATTATCAAAGTAAGAATACTTTTTTTTTTCAAACAGCTAAAACAAGTGTAAGTTTGCTTGTTTGTACATTTTTAATTCTTTCTCAAATTTCCAACATGTTAATACCTTTATTTATGGGAACTAATTTTGTTTTGTCAAATAAAAGGAATCCAATCAGCTGTTTTGTGGAAAAGTGTTTCTAGAAATAAACACCATGGTTTAGAAAGAACCCTCATAAACTGAGAGCTCCATTCTCACTGTTGAGACCTGGCCCTGGCGTGCCATAATGAAAGAGGGTTTTCTTTTCGTCAACTGTGCTTTTTTGTTTTTCATTTGGATCCAGTTAGAACAAGAACCATTTACTCACTTTTATTATTCTTTAACCTCTTTCTCTCGTAACAGTTGACAGCACCCCTTCTTCAGGCAACTGCTCCAAGAATTGGAAAGCCTGTGAGAAGGGGATGGTCCATTTGCACTCTATGCTTTCAAAGACCTGAGAAACACATTAAGAAGAATCATGGCAAAGAGATGTGATGACGAAGACAAAGAGGAAAGAATGGGATAAGAAATGTCAAATGGGAAATGTCAAAGAAGGCATATTGTGAACAAACTCAGATGCATAAAGTGGCTTAAAAATAAAGCTTTCCCTTTGTTTTCCTGTTGCTATGTCATCTTGTAAGTTTTACTGAAGAACTTTTATTCTGGATGGTAGCTTTGTAGTTACAAACCCAAGAGATAGAGATTGCATTATAGTTTTTGTTTATTAAGAGAGTATACTGACTTTTAGCTTTTAAAATGCCAAATGTTCTTATTCACTATTTTTTATTCAGTCAGGCATACAATCATTTCATCAATTAAATCTTTATGGAATAAACTATGTTCCAGACACCATTCTAGATGCTCAGAATATCTCAGTGAATCAAAGACTCTTGCCCTTGAGGAGCTTGTGTTCTAATGGGAGAGGGAAGAAATAAAAATACCATATAAACAAAATAAGTAAATAATTGCTAGAGGATTTCATTATAAACTAAATTGGCAATTTACTTTCTTTCTATTTCACGTGGATTGAAGTATGTCTAAGCCGTGAAGGGAATAAAGTGTACAGTACTAAACAGTGAAGAAACTAAGAGTTGATCTTAAAGACTTTAGTAATTGAGAGAGATACAACAGGAACATAAGTAAATATTATAAAAGGCAGATTATTCCAAGTGGTGAAAAAAAAAAAACACTATAAAGGGCTTCAGGGGACTCAGGGGAAGGAATTTTTTATTTAAATAAATGAAACGACAAGAAATGAGGAAATGGAATATTCCATCAGAGAAAGGAAGTGCTAATTTTAAAGAGCTTAAATAATAGATGTGACAAGTTGTGCTTAAAGAAAATATTTCAACTGTGTAATAAAAATACATTTCCCAAGTTGAAAAATATATTTTAAATATCTGGCTGATTTCAAACTTCAAAGAATGAAAGCTCTGAGCTTTGACTAATCCAAAAGGAATATTTATATAAGGCTTTGTAAACAGCCAGTATCCTTGTTTTGAGACTATTTCCTTTCCGTTATGTACTTTGTACTTTCACTGTTGGTATCACTCCGCAACTGTGTTTTTATGAAGTGTAAATTAAATTTCAAATTTAATTTTCTTAGTCACCTTAGAAGTTGTTTCATTTGTTAGTGAAATCACTTCTGAAATATAGGGCATAGGAGGTAAAGGTGGAAATTGTGTTTAAACTGCCAGTCAAATAGAAAACCAAGTTCTAAGAGGATAAATCATCAGTAAAACATCCAGCAATAAAGGCCTCCATTGTTAGGTTGATGTTTTCTTAAGGGCTCCAAGAAAAGATGAATTCACTCTGATTCTCTAAAGAAATGGGTCTTACCTGATTCTTTCCTTTTTTTTCTAAGCAACAGACGGACCAACAAGGAAAGTCAGTGTAGTGACCATGGAGAAACCAAACGTGCACAGGAAGAGTATATAGAAAGACTTGAATTCCAGGAGGCAATGAATGAGGCAATGAATGAGGCAATAAATATGAGGCCAATATAAAAATGGTACTGAGCATTAACAGTTAACTTTTGTATTATGCTTCACAGTTTGCAAACGTTTTTCACATACCATAAGTTATTTAGCTCAAAATAACTCTACTTTCATCAATCATTAATTATCTATTAGTCACTATTATTCATAAAATAGGTTCAACTTAATCCCACTGTCGCCTGTGGCTAAGCCTTGAACTTTGACTGTTTTGAGTTCTTTCTTGGGATGGAAGGATGGAAAGAAACCTCTGAAAAGCCTCATCCATAAAATCTGATACCATGAAATGATCTGGAGGGGCAGCAACAGAAATGGATACACAAAAGCACAAAAGTGCTTGCAACTGCCGAAAACCTAGCCCATGATTTCAAGCACCATGCCTCCAAGGGTATATAGGCAAAGCTTGATTCAGGACAAAATATCACTAAGATCCATCCCTTGCCTTTCTGTGCTTTGTATTGCTATGTATGTGCCCTACTTTCAGGCTGCAGTGAGAGCGTCAGCTTCAGGCTCACATCATTGCAATACCCGGTCCAGCAGAAGACAGTTTGCTCTCTGGCCAATTTAAAACTAAGTCCAGAATTGAGTTTAATTTTCTGGTTCCCCTGCCTTGGGTCATTGTTTGCAGCCAAGGGAAGGAAACAAAAGGCCCTAATTGTCTAGGCTAAACTTAGGTCAAATGCTCCATCCCGGGAGCTAAAAGGGAAGATGTAACATTAGGGTTCTGTTGCTACAAGAATGGAGGCTAACTGGCAAAAGCAACAAATATCTGCTACATCTAAGAAGTAAAATGTTGCTTGTTATTGTGTTCCTTCTGCTGCTAGTCTATTCCTTCTCCAATACATTTTATCTACTGCTCTCAGATAAATTGTCCTAGAGGACGGCCTTGTTCATGTCATACCTCTGTCCAGAGACCTCAAAAGCTCCCTACGATTTGTGAAACAAATTTCATACTCCTCAGCCCGATGTTTAAGGTCCTTCACAGTCTGGTCATGCTCAGCTTACCTTACCATTCCTATCTCTAGTCAAACAGAACCTCTCCGGGCCTTTGTTTCTGCTGCTTTCTTTACAAAAACACTCATTGCATTTCTGCTTGTCTAAAGTGTACTGATCGCTTAATAATTGAAGCAAATGCCCTGTGTTTTTATGAAGCTGAAAGTAAGTTTGTCCTCCTTTAATTCCCATAAACCTCTCCCACAGTACCCACTACATTCTACCTGAGTCACAGTTATTTCTGGATCTGTCTACCAGAGTCTCTATTCCTCACTGAAGGTGGGGTTTAGATCTCAAATGTCTTTGCTACTTTTGAAACAACAAAGTACTTTATACTCAATAATATGAGTGTTTTCTTTAAAAAAAAAATAAACTAATAAATATGTAGTACTCAGGAAAAAAGTAACTCACCCTTGCTCTTCTTTATTTAGGCAGAAATGTTTTTTTTGACACTGGAAACAAAGTTTTAGCAAACCAATCATTCATTTGTTCATTCAGCCTTTCATTTGTTCAGCCTTTGTCAACTGCAAATGCTGTGTCAGGTACTGTGCAAGGTGATGGAGATGCAAAATTAAATGGCTTAGTCCTCATCCTCAAGGAACTCATGGTTTGGGTGGAAAGACATACAAGTAATTACAATACAATGGAATAAGACGGTGTAGGAATACAGAGGAGGAAAAGATGAATTATGTCATAACAATTCTTAAAGAAACAGAAACGTTTGAAAAAGAAACATTTGAGTTGGAAAGAAAGGGGCAGAAGAGCGAGCATAAAATCAAAGAAACAAGTTGTGTTGGGAATTGTGAGTTCAATGTCATCAGTCTTGAGTGTATTTGGGGATACAGAGGAAAAGAAGATTGGGAAAATTTATCAAAGCCAGCTAATAAAAGGCTTGATATTGTATTAAAAGTTTGAGTCTACATTTCATCATGTAGGCAATTGGGCATTAGCCAGAATTTTGAGGCTGGGGATAGGTATCTGATCTGTACTCTAGAAGGTAATGTAGAGGATGCATTGGGGGTAGGAGAGACCAGAAGATGGTTAGAAGGTGAGAATAACTTTGAAACTTCTAGTCTGGGAAATAGGATACATTTGAATGTCATTAAATGAAGCAGGGAATACAAAAGCATAACAGAATGTGAGGACAGGGGAAAAATGATCATGTTGAGTTTGAGATTCATGGAACCTTCAGATGGAGGTATCCAACAGGTGAACTAAGTGCCTGGAAGTAATGACTGCCTTATCTATTCCACCACTGGTTGTGAAATCAATAAAAATGAAAATGTTTTAAAAGTAAAATAAAAAGTACACAGTCTTTTTTTTTTTTTTTAAAGATTTTATTTATTTATTTTTTTCCCCCCAAAGCCCCAGTAGATAGCTGTATGTCATAGCTGCACATCCTTCTAGTTGCTGTATGTGGGACGCGGCCTCAGCATGACTGGAGAAGCGGTGCGTCGGTGCGCGCCCGGGATCCAAACCCGGGCCGCCAGCAGCGGAGCGCGCGCACTTAACCGCTAAGCCACGGGGCCGGCCCAATACACAGTCTTATATATAATAAAATTATTATTGTACAATGAAAATTATTGTTGCATATTGTCAAGGTAGATAAAAATATAATTTGGCATTTGGCTTATGTGGGTTATGTTTCACAAATGGGAAAGGAGATTAATAAACTGATGTCTAAATTTGTAACTTTTAACCTAAGTTTGATCCACTTTGTTCAGGATGGTGACTTCAAGTTCCTGGACTGGACTCCCACCCAGTTAGTAAAGCTCAGAGGGCTAACATTTTGGAAAATATTTTCCAGTCCTTTCTGTTGAGATTTTTATCATGTTTTTCTTTGCCTTTACTCTCTGGAATTTTATCCCAACTACTGTCATTTTCTGTGTACCACAAAATCTTACTTAGTAGTTCGGTTGTTTAAAAGGGTTACATTAGTGTTAAGATATTTTCAGTTATTTTTTCAGAAACCATTGAAAACATGAAGAAGATAAACTGAAAGCTAAGAATTCTTTTGGTTTCTCTGAAGGAATTATATTAATCTTGTAAACTACATGGTGAGAAAGTTTTATATGCAGGTTAAATATCGGTCACCTATAAAGTTAGAATGACGAGCTCTCATTTGATTGCTTACACAGACTAGGGAAAATAATCATCTTACATGTTAAAATATACCCTTGAATACCTGAACCATTGGCAAACATTGAAAACTGGGCTTTCAACTCTTCTGTACTTCACTGAGGAAATTATGACAGCAGCCAGAGTGGAAGTCTGATGTGGGTATTATTGGGTTTGCAAAGTTAATTAAATTTGACCAAAAGGATTCCTAAGACAAAAATCCCACCCTATAGGACCTTATACTCAACTAGAATATTTAATTAAACATGATATAAGTTTAAGAGATTGAAAAGACAAGCTACAGACTGGGAGAAAATATTTGTACAACACATATTTGATAAAGATGTATCCATACATATAAAGAACTCTTAAAACTCAACAATAAGAAAACAACCCAATTAAAAAGTGGGCAAAAGATCTGAACAGACGCTTCACCGAAGAAGATATACAGATAGCAATAAGCACATGAAAAGATGCTCAATGTCGTATGTCATCAGGGAAATTCAAAGTAAAACAATGAGATACCACTAAACATCTACTAGAATGGCTAAAATCCAAAAACACTGACAACACCAAATGCTCGCAAGGATGTGGAGCAACAAGAACTCTGGCTCATTCCCGGTGGGAATGCAAAACAATAGAGCCATTTGGAAGACACTTTGGCAGTTTCTTACAAAACTAAACATATTCTTACCATACAATCCAGCAATTACCCTCCTAGGTATTTACCCAAGTGAGTCAAAAGCTTCTGTCCACATAAAAACCTGAATGTGGGTGTTTATAGTAGCTTTATCCATAATTGCTTAAACTTGGAAGCAACCAAGATGTCCTTCAACAGCTGAATGAATAAACAAACTGTGGTACAGCCATACAATAGTATATTATTCAGTGATAAAAAGAGATGTTTTATTAAGCCACAAAAAAAGAATCTTAAATGCATATTGCTAACTGAAAAGGCTATATACTATACGATTCCAACTATATGACATTCTGGAAAAGGCAAGAGTTGGGGGAAGAAAGGTTGCCAGGGATTAGAAGAGAGGGAGGGATGAACAAGTGGAGCAGAGGGGACTTTTAGGGCAGTGAAACTATCTGTATGATACTGTAAAGGTGAATACATGACATTATACATTTGACAAAACCCATAGACCTGTACCACACAAAGAGTGAACCTTAATGTAAACTATGGACTTCAGTTAATAAAAATATATCAATATTAGTTCATCAGTTGTAATAAACGTATCACACCAATACAAGATGTCAATAATACGGGGAAATGAGGATGGGAGAGGGGAAGTATTTGGAAACCTCTGTACTTTCTGTTCAATTCTTCTGTAAACCTAAAACTGCCCCCTAAAAAAAGCCTACTAAAACAATGATACAAGTGACTACATTATTTATGCTCTGAGAAATATAAATAAATGGTATGAGAATGTTGGTTAATTCCATAAGGATCCTAACTAGAGGTGTTTATGAAGACTTCATAATGACAGTGAGATTTAAGTATTGAATGATGAGCTAAATTTAATGAGAACAATTAAAGCAAACAAGAAATATTTTATCAGGTAACATTTCATAAACAGAACTCTGTGTGGAATGATAGTCATTCAGACTGTATTGTGTTGTGCTATATTGAGAGAAAAGGGCAGCATAGCAAGGAATGACAATGTTTGTTTTAAGTATCATTTTCCTTATATCATTTATTTCAATGTAATCATATTTTTCCTTACTTGTTTAAAAGGTGTGGAAAAAATCGTCATGCTAGGACTATTAATAAAAGTTTATGGAGGTGTTAAAATCAACAAATTAATCTCCCCCATCTTGGAAATATTTTTCCTATGCCAATGCTGACATCTTTACTTGCCATTATATTTTTCTTTCTTTTTACTGCCAAAATGTTCTATGTGAGCTTATTCAATTCTTCAGCACCAATGCTTTATTATTTCCCATGCACTTACATCTGCTTCTTTAAGAATCAGTCCCAAGAAAGAGTTTAATGGTTTCTTCCATGTCAAACTCAAAGGTCTTTCCTCCATTCTCATTTTTTTGGACACTTCTTGAGCTCTTACATCTATTGACCACCCCATTTTTCTTGAAAGCATCTCTATGCCAGATTTTCCAACATATGGGATTTTTTTCCTTCTCATTCTACTACTCTGACTATTCTGGTGATAATTCCTGGGCTGATGCAACATCTTCCTCTCACTAGTAGATTGCTGTGCTGTGAGTACACAAGGATGAATGAGACAGGTGCCTGGGATCTCACAGTCGGGTGGAATGCAAGACCAACTGGTCTATCTACTGAAAGAAGAGACATAAACAAAGCACAAGGGAGAAACTGATGCTGGCTTAATAAATGTATGGGGGTAGGTACTGTGGGATCAGCAGACAGCAAATGAAAGGCATGGAAGTAATAACATATAAATATCAGAAAGTGCTGCAAAGTTCAGCAAGGCTAGAGTTTACAGGTAGATACAAAGTTGAAGATCAGGAGATCTGAAAAGTAGACTGAAGATTGAGTTGTAAAAGCTCTTATTATGCTAAGGTATTTGCCTTGTAACTAATGAAGATAGTCAGTGCTCAATAAGTACTAGTTAAGCACTGGTTAAAAGAATCAATTAATCAATAGATCAACTAACATGTATTGAATAGAGAGGGAAAAATAAGAAATGGTCTCTGATTATAAGACATTTATTATCTAGTTGAAGGAGGCAAACAGTTTATAGGATGAGAAAGCATAGGATACTAGTAAATTATACATGATATTCAATAAGTATGAGAGAAATGAGTAGTAATCAATGTGTTGATAGTCAATGTGTATCGACTATCCCAAGTAAATGACTTAGACTTGCATTAGGACTTGAAAGTTGAGTAGAATTTGGATATGGTCAGAAGAGAAAGAAGGACGTTTCAGGGAGGTGGAAAATCTCAGGCAAAGACATGGAGCTGAAAGCTGGCCAAGTGTGGAAGGAGAACAATGCTGGCATTGGCCTGTACAAGCGCCACGGTGTGCTGGGAAATGTGATAGTCATTGACGGCTGTGGAAGTCAGCCACCAAGCTGGCCCCACATGATCCCCTCCTCTTGATATTTATCAGCAAGCTACAAAAAAAAACAGAGAGAAGCCGTAAAAATTTTTGTAAAAGTCAAAAGTGATGGTAACAGAGACACAAGCAGAGCATGCCTCATAAGAAGTCTGCGATGGTAACAACGGAAAAGGCAGAATTGAGGCAAAATTTGGGATTGCTCAGAATAAAACTCAAGGCACTTTACTATATGAGACTCTATGCCTCAGTTAGACCTTTTGTAATATCCTAAGGGCCAGACCACTGGCAGATAAAGACCTTCCCTGTGTGTCTTGCTGGCCTCCCTGAATAAGCCTTTTATTATCTTGCCTTCTTCGTTACTATCACATACATTAGTTTGGTTTTCTTTACATTAGTTTGGTTTTCTTTCTTCCATCTGACCATTCTACTCTGTATGCCATTCTGCTCCAGGAATGCCTTGTCTCCTCCCTAATGTCTATTCAAGTCCTGACCATTTTTATGGTCATACTTCTATTAAACCTTAACCAATAACTTCTCAGAACTCTTAATGCAAATTAAGTTAGTTCCCTTTCTCAGTCAGCAAAGTGCTCCTTTTGGCTATTAAACAGGGTCAGAGTAAAAACATTGCTAGCCGCAGTCATTTTACTTGGTGTCATTAAATTTGTTCTTCCAGTCCTAAATGAAAGGCCAAAAAAAAAAAAAATTGAAGTGGAAATATTCACATCTTTCCAAAGAACTCTTCTCACTTCCTTTCCCTTCCCCTCCAAATTAATAGTATATCTTGCCTTCTAGAAGGATTTCCATTATTTATCATCCCTTCACCACTCTAAGGTCTAGCTTCCTCTAGTATAGACTAAGAAAAGAGTGAGTTTATCTGTATTCCCTCTTGACTTCCTAGGCTTGATGTTTGGAAGCTGCTCCTAGACCATGAGCTCCTCACAGCGATTCTCCACTTTCCAGCACAACCTTCTCCAGAGAACGCCGCTCCCTTCCCACAAACTACAGCAGAAGTATTATTAAGGGATTGGCCATAATTTCCTGTTCTGCTTTTCTCTTCTACTCCTTACAATACCACAACATAAAGCTGTATATTTGACTTCTCAGAAGGGTGAGATAATTTAATGATAGTGTGCGAGGAATAAACCTAAAGATGTTTGCTTTACAAATATTTCAAGGTAAAAGATTCTGAGACATTAAACTCTTCACAGGAAATTTCCTGGTGAATATATACTACTCCCTGGCATTACTTTCTTCTCCTTCAATAGTGACTTATTTGTAAAACAGCGTCTTGATTCAAATCTCCTAACGCCAGATAATTTCACCAAGTCTGAACAATTTCATGTAGAACTGCACTATCTGATACTGTAGCCACGAGCCACGTGTGGCTACTGAGCACTTCAAATGTGGCTAGTCTGAATTGAGGTGTACTTTAAGTGAAAAATATCTACCAGATTTCAAAGACCTAGCACACACAAAAATATAAAATAATTAAAATTTATACATCGAAAGCATATTGAAATGATATTTTGGATACACTGGATTAAACAAAACATTCTTAAAATTAATTTTACCTGTTTCTTTTTGCTTATTTTAATGTGATTATTAAAAAACATATATGGCTTGCTATAATGCTATATATATAATTCTATCAGACATCACTGGTCTAGAATAATGAAGAGGGTGCTTGTGGGAGATGGGTTGAGGATAAGTTGTTGGGAGGAAAAGAAAAAAAGCCTTAGTAGGACAGTTTGTGGTGTCCTTTGGTATTTCAATTCCAGCAGAAAAAGTCTGGAGTAGATTTTTTCATGTCACAATCAAGTTGTGGGCACGGATACCCTTAAGTGTCATCCTCTTATTGGCATACCTCACAGGTGTGAATCCCAGAATTAGAAAAAAATTCTCTCTATTATTACAATTGAGTCATAACCACACCCGTGTGCGACTCCAAAAAACAAATTTTACTTCCATAGACAATGTCCTACGAACCAGGGACTGCACACTCAAATGCTCATGGGGTCAGATGGGTAACTTAAATGAGCCAAGTGGACCAGGGGAAGTCTGTGGGAAACAGGAGAACACGTTTGCATTGAAAAGGGGCAGCTGGTTCTGGGATCCAGCCAATTGTAACAATGTGGGAATGTTGGCCTTGTGTTGCCAGATCTTCTGATATTTTTAGAGAAACTAGACATCCAGATTTTTATGTGACCTTTCCTTACTTAATCTTTTAAATAATTCTGGGTGAAGTATAGAACCTATATTGGGGCCATTTATCCTTTGGGTTATAAATCTGTAACCTGTGGTCTAATTTTAGAGAGAAAGAATAATTTCCTAAATAGTCCTGTAATTTCTCAATTGAAACAAGCAAATTTATTGAATGCAAGAATGTAATTTCTCAATTGAAACAAGCAAATTTATTGAATGCAAGAATGTAATTTCTCATGGCAGCCAAGAAGCCTTAGGACTTCAAATTGTAAACCCCATTGGATTACATCTTCAGGTGCAATTAAAAGATTGAGCTAAAAACCTATAACTTGGAAAGTTTGAATTTTATCTTTTTTTGGACAACTATCCACTTTTTACAGGAAAAGTTAATGAGAAAGTCAGTTCCAAAATTGAGCCAGGTTGGGAGAAGTACAAGAAAAGAAGAGCCTTGGAGGAAAAGCACGGGTAAAGATCAACAACAAAAGAAATGTAGGTGAATATCTGAAGCATTATAGGGTTATCATCAACAACAAAAATGCCAACTGTGTGATCAGCACTTTGGTTATAATTTCATTTTTCTAAATGTCCTCATCTAGACAAAAATGTACTTATAGTGTGTATACTGACACTGTACTATGAGTGTGAGTATACTATCGCTCACTTTACTTTTAGCTAAAGATATTTGAGAAGGGGAAATTCCCAGCATGTGTGAAGACATCATTGCAGGATATCCTCCTCTGGAATCTTAATAAAATCACTCATTTTATTAAGAGAGTTTCAAACATTTCTGTTCTGAGTTGTACCTAAGGTTCACAAAAGCTAGATTCCCTTGTGAGGGTTTGCTAAATTCCCTCTGACCAGATGGCTTCTATCTCCTGGCTTCAATCTTTGATGATCCTCAGCTGCATTGCTGGTTTGCCTACTTAACCTTTTCTCATTATGTGTCATCCTGCTAAAAGGGATTCCCCACGAGTCAACCCCTAAACAAATCTCTTTTACATAATTGCATCTAAAAATAGAATTGAACTACTATATATGAAAACAATAATTAAGCAAAAACTTCATAAAACAGAAATATAAAAATGCATACTTCATATATAACAATCTGTTGTTTCTTTTTTTTTACGATGGTCCCATTGAAGACTTATCATTGCAGATAATGATTACTGGCTTTGTATGTGTAGCGCCTGGCAAAGTGCCTTGCTACATAGTTATTATTTTTAACACCATGCCCCATTAAAGAAAATAATTTGATAGTTGGCCCAGTTTATATATATAATTAATGAATATGCAATATATATAAATATATGCAATTAATACAATTAATGAATGTTGGTTGACTGATAGAATGAATAGTTATTTTATAAAGTTGGGTTTTTTTCCCTGTTACAACACAGTTGTCTCTTCTTCAGCTTTCAGGAATCATTCTTCACTTTACCACAAATAGCATCCATCTCCAATAACTGATGTCTGGTCTTGGAACACTTTCTCCTCACTAGGTGTTTCCAGAATTACTGAGGAATGTTACCAGGTTCCAGAATTATTCTAGTTATCAGTGCTACCCAATGCTTTGTTCCTTGTGACAGACTTTGTCCCCTTTCTACTCTGGATCTCCTCTTGCTGTCTGGAAACGTCTTCCCTCAGGCAGTTGCTGCTTTCCACTTTGGTAGTTCATTCCAAACATGGGCCCAGAATATTCCCCAACTCCCCACAGTATAGCTAAGACCAGCCAACATGATTTAACAAGAATTTACTAAAGATTTGGGTAGGAAAAAAGAATATAGTAAAAAACGTTATACACACACGCATATAACACTTGAAACTAGTTTAAACATATAAGATGTCTCAGAGTTCTTAGACCAGACTACTCTTAGACAATTCCCCCCAACTATCATATTACAAGGACCACCACACCTCCCTCCCTATATCTTCCTACCATGGAATCCAGACAATCACTCTTAGATATTCCTAAAAAGGTGGTAGTGGTGGGATTTCTGGCAACATTTCTAAGAGTAAAAATAATTCTTTACAATTTTTTTTCTTGAAAAAATAGGATTTTATTGTTAATAGGAACTTCTCATTCCAGAATAGGATATTGGTTTACCTTTGCATAATGTAAAGTCCAATTAAAAACAACAAAAGAATTTTCCCCTAAAAAAGAATGTATTATCCATCTCTGAGAAATACTACTTTCAGCTTTGAAATAACGTTGACCTCTATCCTACCCCCACCCTCACACACACTCATACCTACACACATATTAAAGCCATCATGTGATCAGATATAAGAGTCTGGTTTATTGTACATCTAGATCAACAATATACTTTCTGATCATGTGGGGGCATGCCCTTACAATCTATCAAGATATGTTTTAGCTATATTTCCTAATATTAGCAGAAGAAAATGTCTGCTTTTTTAATAAAAGTAAAATAAGAATTTTATGAGTACATTTTTAGCCTCATTTTAAAAAGTCATAGTAATTTTTTTTAAAGTCTGAAAACTTGGGGGGAAATGTCAGGAACAAACAAGCTGATATTTAGCAGCTGGAAAACCTGCTGTAGCAGTATTTCTAAACATTGGCTACATATTTGAATCACCTGGAGAAGTTTTGAAAAATACTAATAATACTTGGGCCCTACCCTCAGCAGTTCTGATTTGTGTGGGGTGTGTCCCAGGCATCAATATTTTTGTAAAGAGCTCTCTAGGTGATTCTATACATAGCCAGGATTGAGAACCTCTGCACTACATGGATCCAATGGGAGGAGGGGGGAATTACAGACTGTCAGCTGGAAGGAATTCCACTGAATGGTGTCAAAGACTCAAAAGTAAGTGCAACAAAAGTATTCTCTGCATTTGATCAGGAAGACACACTATTTTTTTCAGAATTTGAGCAAAAACTTACTTGTGTTGCTTTTCCTAGAAAATTAAAAATGTTTACTAAAATTTTTAGAAATTCGTGTCTAAATCTAAAATTTATCTCTTTTATTTTCAGAGAAAGAAAACTCTTCTAAAATTTTACATTTTAAAAGTTTGATTTAAAAGTAATCTAAATATGTTCCATTCTTGATTTGGTGGAATTGAATACCTTGGCCAAAAGAGTTTAACAACCAAAAATTTATTTTAATATTTATGAACATAACTAGTGATATTCATTGAACCAGAGATTATTCAGTGTAGATTTAAATATTGAATTTTTAAATTATAAATAGGGAACTTCTTACAATTCCACAAGTTAATTCCATTTGTAAAATTTGGAGTTATACAAGACTTTGGTACAGTATGGAATTGGGGATAGAAAACAGGAAAAAAACGCTAATTTGTTGTACACTTCTAAGACACTTAACACATTTTTTCAGAATCTAAGCTCTCACATAGAGAAACTACTTTCAGAAATACCCAACTTAGATAAAGTGTCCATTGATAATATGACTTGAATATCAAAAAAGGAATTATTTTATTTTGGGGATTTTTTTCCTCTTCATGGCCAGTTTGGATTGAGCCAAATATGAAATTATTCTTCATATTAAAGCTTTATCTAATTATCTAAGAGTATCTATCCTGTTCTGTCTTACTATTTACTTGATTAGTTTATTTTACGACTCTGTAAAGGTCCATGCTAACTTGTAGAAATCTGATAGCAATGCAAATTATTCTTGGCTAATAATAATGGAAATAAATTTTTCCTGTCAATGAGTATCATTCCTGTCCATAGAAAATATTACAACCCAAAAGTTTTAGCTTTTTATTTATTTATTTTTCACTCGTACAGCATTAACCAGTTGTATTAGTCTGGGTTCTTCAGAGAAAGAGAACCAATACGATAGAGATTATAGATAGATAGATAGATAGATACATAGATAGATACATAGATACATAGATAGATACATAGATAGATAGACAGACAGATAGATAGACATATACATACATATAAAGAGAGAGAGATTTACTATAAAGAATTGGCTTACATGACTTTGGAGGTTGAGAAATTCAAGATCTGCAGTCAGAAAACTGAATACCCAGGAGAGCCAAGGGGATAGTTCCAGTTCAAGTCAGAGGGCCTGAGAGCCAGCAGAGCCAATGATATAAGTGCCAAGCTGAGCCTAAGTTCAAGGGCGAGAGAAGACCAATGTCTCAGCTCAAAGACAAAGTCTCTGAGAAAAAGACTTGGAGAGAAAAAGAATCATTTCATACTCAGCCTTTTATTCTATTCAGGCCTTCAACTGATTGGATGAGGTCCACCCACATTGGAGAGAACAACCTCCTAGACAGTCTACCAATTCCAGTATTAATCTCATCCAAAACACCCTCCCAGAGACACTCAGAAATAATGTTTAACCAAATAGCTGGGCACCTCAGTGGCCCAGTCAAATTGACACATAAAATTAACCATCACAAGTCCACCCCTTGCCAACTTGGCACTCATATACAACTCTTTAAACCATACTTAATCTCCAAATAAAGACAATAACAAGGTCACAATTCTGTCTAACATTATACATCCAGAAACACATTACACCCTTCACCAGAAGAGGAGGTAAAGTCCTTGAGTGATGTTTACTCTTCTCCTTGATATACCATAACTTAAATACTGCGATATAAAATTAACAATACTTAAATGCTATGATACAAAGTTGATACATCTTACATTACATGACAAGGAAATAAGGGAGGGAACAAAACATATATATGTGCATATACATACACACACATACAAACATATACATAACAAAATCAGGAGGAATATTCATGACAATTACAGTCCTCATTTCTGTAACTGGTCACATGGTTATAGGTGGTATTTATAACTATCTTCTTCCACTACCCGTTTTGTATCCCGTTGCCTCCAGCAAGCACCTCAGCTAGCTAAGATTCTTTACCTGGTGGGTAAACCTTCATTCCTGAAAGGTCTGGGCCATTAGTAATCTTGCCGGAATTGTTTCATTGTAGTTTTCCATTGACCTTAATCACGGGGCATGGGAATACTAAGAGGTGTCCTAAGGGATCTGTATTCCAGACATATTCTTCCTTAACTCCATTGTGGAATAGTGGTCCAGTTTTCCCTTAGTAGTTAGGATCAATCCCCAGACAGCACAGTAACTCCCTTTTTTGCCTGTTGATTCAGAGGTGTGAGAAGTCAAAAGTGGCTGGGCAGCAGTTTTAACTTCCAGTTCAATGAAATCATTGTTGTGTTTCCTGGTGGAGGCATTTCTCCCTTTAGAACTAACACCTGTAGGTCGGTAGAGCATAAGGTCATAGGAACAGGAAGCAAAAATTTTGTTACTGTGTCACTGGGGGTAATAGTGGTGCCACTCCCATCTCCACACTTTGATTCCTAGACTCATGAATTCTGGCTATGGGAGAAGCAGTATCATATATTGGGAACTAACTCAGAGGATATATACCTTCTGGAGGTACCTGCTGGAGCCCTGAATGTTACTGCACCTAGCTGGCCCTGTAATTGAGTCTTCAAGAGGCCATTCCACTGTTCTATCAAGCCAGCCGCTTCAGGATGGTGAGGAACATGGTAAGACTGGTGAATTCCACAAGCATAGGCCCATTGCCACACTTCTTTTGCTGTGAATAAGTTCCTTGATGGGAAGCAATGCCGTGTGGAATACCATGATGAATGGATAAGGCTTTCCATAAGCCCGTGGATGGTGGTTTTGACAGAAGCATTGCATGCAGGAAAGTAAAGTCTGTATCCAGAGTAAGTGTCCATTCCAGCAAGAACAAAAACACTGCACCTTCCGTGATAAATGAATAGATGTCCATGTTCCTGAGCTCATGGATAACTTCCATCCCTGCCACCATAGTCATTTTGTTCATGAGCCCATTGGGCAATGACAGGGGTGGCTGAGGAAAGAGGTTGGCTGGTATCCACAGAATGGGTCATCCTATCCACTTAATTATTAAAATCTTCCTCTGCTGAGGTGGCAGCAGATACACATCTCCTCATAGAAGCATGCAGAAATAATGTCCAACCAAATACCTAGGCATTCCTTGACCCAGTCAGGTTGATAAATAAAATTAACCATCACACCAGTCTTGCATGTAACTTCACAATCTTATTCCACTGTTCTTACATTTAGTCACCATACATACTCTTATCTCTTCTATATACTTTTGAACCCCAGTATCTTTTCAGTTTCATCATTAGTTAGTTAAATAAATCTTTGACATGTGTTCACTTTATATGAGAGTCACATTTTGAAATTTTAAAAAATTACACTATTACAGCTTTGGAGTTTTCGTTGATTTTTCCAGGTGGACCTACCTTCCTAAACCAATTAGACTGAGTTGCCCAAGAAATGCACCTCATATTTCAAGCAAAGCACATCCAAGCAGCAATAGAAATTAACTTTACTAACTCTTGTTTCTCTACCGTCTTAATTTCTCATTCTATGGTTTTACTTTTTATTTCTTGACTAGGTTTGGTTCTGCTTCTGGTTTGCATAGGATAGCAAAGAATAAAAATCTGTTTTCATGGTCTGACCATTTAATGATCTCTAGTGGGCAGAGACACAGATTTATTCTCTGTTAGGTGAGAGATGACGATAATCTGAGTTATTGGTCTTTTTTGTTAGCCTATTCGTCCTTTTGTGAGTTCAAATCAATTAAGAAAATATTTCACGCTCATTGGAAAGGAGAACAGCACTTTGGGATCTGGACCAGTGATTTGTGTGTGTGTGTGTGTTTGTTTTGAATTTTGACCTGCGGCCAAAGTTGTCGGCTGAAGCTGCAAAGTCTGTGTGTGCATCTGTGTCTACAATTGAGAAAAGCCTTTACTTCTCATTACGTGAGTGTGGAATATTTTCGTACTCCAGAGGGTATTAATACATTAAATACAGAGTCTCTAAAAATAAATGAGATCTGTTTTGATATAGAAACTAATAATTATGTACATAATTCTAATATTCCCAGAAAATAAAGACAAAAACTTCTGATATTTTAAAATGCACTAAGAGGACAAAAAGAAAAATCTTTCTTTTTTTGCCAAAGTGAAAAACCAGTTTACCAAAACTGCTAGCTCAGAGGCATTTTTTTTCTATAAGAAATTAAGTTAATGAAAACAAGGTGTATCTTGAACAAATCAGACCAGTCTGATAATTTTGGATTAAAAAATCCCTGGCAATACATAATTTCCCTGACTCCGTCAGTATAGAGTAAAACTTTAAAAGTTAAAAAACCATTTTTATAATATTTGGATTTGTTTTGCCTTGAAGGGACTAGTTAATCTGAGCTTTGTGAGCCTCTTATTATAGTGGTTTACTAATCAGAAAAGCTAATATTATTCCCATAAAATCTTTTTAAAATTTGTCTACTTGGAGGTCCATTTGTGAAATCTGCAGTCCTGAATAATTTCTAAGTTAGAATACTAAAGCAATGATTATTAAATAGTTAACTTTGTATGGGCAAATTTTTTATATTTATATATAATAAAATATATAAATATATTTTATATTTATTAATATAAACATGTTTTAGAGATTGTACACCCGCAGGAAGGCCCTGGAGATTTATAATGCCCTCACTGTGAAGAATATTTTCTCATAGTTTTTGGAAGACAATTCTCCATGGATATCCTGCATTCTATTTATTTATTTTTTATTGTGGTAACATTGGTTTATAACATTGTATAAATTTCAGGTGTACATCATTATACTTCTATTTCCACATTTATTACATCATGTTCACCACCCAAATACTAATTACAATCCATCACCACACACATGTGCCTAATCACCTCTTTCGCCCTCCTCCCTTCCCCCTTCCCCTCTGGTAACCACCAATCCAATCTCTGTCTCTGTGCGTGTGTTTGTTGTTGTTTTAATCTTCTACTTATGAGTGAGATCATACAGTATTTGACCTTCTCTCTCTGACTTATTTCGCCTAGCATAGTACCCTTAATGTCCATCCATATTGTCACAATGGCTGGATTTCATTGTTTCTTATGGCTGAGTAGTAGTCCATTGTGTATATATACCACATCTTCTTTATACATTCATCCCTCGATGGGCACTTAGGTTGCTTCCAAGTCTTGGCTATTGTGAATAATGCTGCAATGAACACAGGGGTGCGTGTATCTTTACGCATTGGTGTTTTTGTGTTCTTTGGATAAACACTCAGCAGTGGAATAGCTGGATCATTTTGTAATTCTATCCTTAATTTTTTGAGGAATCTCTATACTGTTTTCCATAGTGGCTGCACCAGCTTGCACTCCCACCAGCAGTGTATGAGAGTTTCCTTCTGTCCACTTCTCCAACACTTGTTGTTTC
The DNA here is from genome assembly GCF_020826845.1 of Diceros bicornis minor. Classification (NCBI taxonomy): domain Eukaryota; kingdom Metazoa; phylum Chordata; class Mammalia; order Perissodactyla; family Rhinocerotidae; genus Diceros; species Diceros bicornis. The sequence continues at coordinate 41,641,763 of NC_080756.1, forward strand.
CTGTCTTGTTAATTATAGCCATTCTCACGTGCATGAGGTGATATCTCATTGTAGTTTTGATTTGCATTTCTCTGATAGTTAATGTTGAATGTCTTTTCATGTCCCTATTGGCCATCTGTATCTCTTCTTTGGAGAAATATCTGTTCCAGTCTTTTACCCATTTTTTAATTGGGTTGTTAGTTTTTTTGTTTTTGAGATGCATGAGTTCTTTATATGTTTTGAAGGTTAACTCCTTATCTGATATATGGTTTGCAAATATATTCTCCCAATTGTTAGGTTGTCTTTTCATTTTGTTGATGATTTCCTTTGCTGTGCAGAAGCTTTTTAGTTTCATGTAGTCCCATTTGTTTATTTTTTCTCTTGTTTCCTTTGTCCAGTCAGACATGGTACTTGAAAATATGTTGCTAAGACTGATGTCGAGGAATATACTTTCTATGTTTTTTTCTAGAAGTTTCCTGGTTTCAGGTCTTACATTCAAGTCTTTAATCCATTTTGAGTTAATTTTTGTGTATGGTGTAAGATAATGGTCTACGTCCATTTTTTTGCATGTGGCTGTCCAGTTTTCCCAACACCATTTGTTGAAGAGACTTTCCTTTCTCCATTGTATGTTCTTGGCTCCTTTGTCGAATATTAGCTGTCCATAGATGTGTGGGTTTATTTCTGGGCTCTCGATTCTATTCCATTGTTCTTTGTGTCTGTTTTTGTGCGAGTACCATGCTGTTTTGGTTACTATAGCTTTGTAGTATATTTTGAAATAAGGGAGTGTGATACCTCCAGCTTTGTTCTTTTTTCTCAGGATTCCTTTGGCTTTTTGGGGTCTTTTGTTGTTCCATATAAATTTTAGGATTCTTTGTTCTATTTCTGTGAAAAATGTTGTTGGAACTTTGATAGGGATTGCATTGAATCTATAAATTGCTTTAGGATGTATGGATATCTTAACTATGTTAATTAGTCCAATCCAAGAACACAGAATATCTTGCCATTTCTTTGTGTCTTCTTCAATTTCTTTCAGCAATGTCTTATAGTTTTCAATGTACAGATCTTTCACCTCTTTGGTTAAGTTTATTCCTAGGTATTTTGTTCTTTTTGTTGTAATTGTAAATGGGATTGTATTCTTAATTTCTCTTTCTGCTGCTTCATTGTTAGTGTCTAGAAATGCAACTGATTTTTGTATGTTGATTTTGTATCCTGCAACTTTACTGTATTCATTTATTATTTCTAAAAGTTTTTTGGTGGATTCTTTAGGGTTTTCTATATATAAAATCATGTCATCTGCAAATAGTGACAGATCTCCTGCATTTCTGTAAATCTTATAGACAATATTAAAAACATTGGCTACCTTTGTTCTGGATTATCTTTCCGAGGATATTTGTTTAGCAAACAGACTTGGAAGATGGTGCTTCTCTCCAGAGCAGGGGACAGGTTTATTTTCAAGCCAGTATGATAAAAGATAATATTGCTCTCTGAAGCAAATTTTATTTCATTTTCTTGTAGCCTATTGTGAAAGATTTTGGTTTCCTAAACTCCAGCTGTGACACAAACCCACTGTATGCCCAGCATCCACCTGGGCCCCTTTACATTGGTCCCTCTAAAAAGTGGTAGACAAGGGCAGCTGACGCGAACATGAAGATCATGCTGCTTGCTTTGCTGTGAGTAATTAACAGTTCCTTGTCTCTGACCCAGGAGTCTTGTGTGTGCTACCAGCATCCATGAAACCATGACAGGCTAACTTGTTAGCTTGTAAAGAGGGTAACATGTCATATCTCATACCACATTGAGTAACATCACAACTCCTGAAAACTGTTAGAGAACCAACAAAAGACCCTCCATACCAATATTAAAGAGAGAGAGAAAACAAAATTTATCAGTGAATACACATATCAGACCTAGCTGCATGTAAAAGTGGACGGAAAGTGTCTACAAAGTCTGGACAGAATTTCACACATATTTCTACAGTTAAGTGGAAAAAGAACAATTAAAATTTCTCAAATCTTCTTGGGAGATAAAATGATGCACCTCTGATTACCTCCTATGTATCTTGAGAGAGACCCCTGAGCTAATTCTGGAGGTAAGCATTTTGTAGTTCCAAGGGTCAGAAGGCCTAAGACCTTATAATGTCAAATCAAAAGGTTGGGCCTTTTATCAAGCCAATAATGTTTCAAGGAGACATCCTAGGGAGGAGAGATGCGGAGGCAGGTGCCTCTCTCCTCTTTATTGAAAAAAGAAAGCTTGATCATCTTACCCCTACTTAACCCACAGGGGAAACTGATCAAATCGTAATGACACAGTCATGCATGTATCTCACTAGAGAATATTACCCTTCTCCATTCTGATATTGTCGGTTACTGTAATAAATTAACCACAGCCTTTCAGTTAAATCATCAACAGGCAGTTTCTGCTTTCCTTTCATGCTTATCTGAAGGCTCTGCTACAGGCCGGAATTTGGTCTTCCACAAAGAAAAACAGTGTCAATGTCTTCTGGAGAGAAGTGTAGCTGGTGTTCTTAACTATTTATACTTGAGAAAATAGACTCATGGGTACTGGCTTTGGAGCGTAAGGTGACATTGCTTAGATGACTGAAGTTTGCACCAGAGGACTGAGTCAGGAGTTCTTTTTATTCCAGAAGCAGACAACTTCATGAACACAAACTGCTGATGTAAGATGGAGAGGAACAATGATTAATTACATAGAATTGAATGAATTGATGAGGGAATCTGTTTGTGTGGTTAGGTGTGTTTTGTTTGGAATATTGTTGATATTTTTGAGGGGTATATGAAGAAGCCTCTTAGCATTCCTCTATCTCTAACCTTCAGTCTTTTAGACCATGCTTTTACAAATTGAAATGAAATATTCTTTAAATGGTATTCTTTTTTCTATAAGAAATCTGTAAGATTGGTTCTCATGCTTCAGAAACAAATACTTTTACCAAATTTTTAATAATACAGGCAATGTAGTTATTTTCATAGGTTCATAGGAATCTGCCTCTTTTTTAAAATTGGGGTATCATTGCACAAATCAATTGTGCAGCCAAGACCATGTATGAGGTGTCCTATTTGAGAATAAATCCAATTTAATAGGAACTATAAGCCCCCAAGGAACTATAAGCCCACCAAGGTTGTAATTCAGGTCTGGAATCAAAATCCACAAAACCTGCCGGGAAACTGGTCTTATACCTTCTATGGATTACAAGATCACAGCGTCATAGGCAGTGTAATAGATCAATTAATTTCTCGCTCATCAGAGCCCTTTAGCAGATTTCGTAAACCTTGAAAGAGTAGAATCCATACACATACATAGATACTGCAGGTGTAACCTGATGAAGGTAAAGTCCTTGTTTTCTTTTCCTACCCTCAGAATACAGGAAAAAATAAAAGTTATCTAAAACCCAACCCAACCAAACCAAAAATTGTGGAGCATCCTTTTAGGAAGTTATGAATATCTTTTGCAGAATCTCTGTAACTGGCCAAAACACTGTGACTACTTTTTTGTTTTTTCAATCAAGAATGATCTCTGGAGTTTATTGAAGATCACAAGGAGAGGCTGTCATACTGACGCATTGTCTAACTGGCCCACCGAAGGATTATCTGATTTTGGACCCATGTTTGGATTTGGTACTTACTATTGGTTAGGGTACTTTACTAATATCCCAGGGTAGATGTTGATTTGTCTAATATTGATAGTTATTGTAATGAATTTCATCCTGCAGAGATGCAAATGGTGTCTGAAACCCAAGGTTACTCTTTTTTTTGCCATGTAAGACATTATTCAGTTTTGTGTATAATTTTGTAGTCTTCTCCCATCATTCTTTTATTCAGTCACTGTAAATACTCATGTTTCTTCTGAATTTTTTTGGAAACAGCTTCATCCCTCTTGTTTGCTCGTTAATGTGTTAAATAGATCTTTGATGTGCTCATTTTCATATGAAAGTCATGGGTTTAACCTTTAAAAACCATATTTTGACAAAATTGAAGGGTTGAAACAATAATATATTTAATATGTAAATATATATTTACATATTAAATATATATTTAAATTTAAATATAATATAAATACATATTTATATGTTAAATATACATTTGATATATATATAGGTTCTTTCATAAACATAAACAATCTTTATATCTGCCTATATGAATTCTTATGGAGTATTCTAATATATTGGATTTTAATCTATTCATACACTATAAATAAAGCAAACTATTTCATTTTGTCTCTAGGACTTTAGTTTGGTAATTCACTTGGCTTTACATTTTACAGCTGTAAACATGATATATTTTGCAATGTTGGGACTCAAAGATTTCCTAGATATATAATTCTCTCAATTTATGTAGTCCACTACAAAATGAGATTTCCCCTCTGAAGCTCTTTCAAAGATTGCTGGATTTTTGTTGCTCTGAAGAGCATTAACATAATTAGTAGTCATCTGTCTTATGCAATTAATTGCATATAAGATCTAGATATTACCATTATAATCCCTGTTATAAACAGCTACTGTTCATTTTTTTAAATGTATACTTTATGAAGATCACTTTGGATACTTAAAGTTATTATTGTTTTTATCTTTTAATTGGGATTTAAAAGGTTGGTCTGTTATTTGATTACACTGTAATTTCATGAACTTAATAAGAATTTTATTTTTGTAACTTTATAGCTATGGTGGTTAAGCACTTTGAAGAATTTTTAATGACTTTAAAATTATATTTTGGGTTTATGTTATCTGAAAAAAAGTACCAATAAAGGTAGCAAATCCTCTTAAAGAAAACAAAGTATTATATAATTTTAACTGAGGATGGGAGTTGAGAGCCCATTCAATTGTCAAGAATTTTAGATTTTTTATCTAAATCCAACCTTTGGGAATTAAAATTCATTGGCTCAGGACAGTCTGGCAAGGTGCACAGAAATCTCCCTCTCGGTTTGGGAGGGCTGTCCCAACAATAGGGCTGGCTCTTAGAAAGGACAATTTGGAATTGAAAAAAGAAAAAATCATTGGCTCTTGGCTAAATCTTATCTAAGAAAAAAATAGTCAAACAGCTTGAATGTGTATGTGTGTGTGCGTGTGTTTTAAAAGTAATGCTGATTAGCCAAAAAGTAAATTTATCATAAATACTTTGATACACTTTTTCTACTCAGATTTTGTTTAAAAGGAAAATGCATTTTTAAATAGTCTTTCATGACATTTCAGAGCAGAGTTTTAAACCATTCTCATATGTTTATTCTGTTTAATCAACTATGTTTTTCCATTTATACTCTAATTTAAACATTCATGCATTAAATCGTAACAACAATTTCTAAATAATTGTGTGACATGAAACCTGTCCTCATCACTTTGATAAGTCAGAGACAGTTTCTAATTAAAACAGGATAAATGTTGGATTATGAAGAGTATTTTGTGAAGGTATGATTAACTTGAATTTTGCTATGTATTCTTAGGAGTCACTTTTTATTTTTATACCCTCTTTGGATATAAAAAAGTGGTTAAAGATTTGAGATTTTCCATCCTGTGGGAATTTAATTAAAACTTTCTATGGTCCCTAAAGAGAAAGAGACAATTTGGGTCTTTTTGCTTCTGTTGTCACATTCTCTTAGTGAGAGCAGCAGATCACATCATGTATACTTGCTTTTAAAAGACACAGCAAAAATACAGCGAACAACCTCAGAAATGCGGAAAGAAATCTACTGTCTCCCTCATTATTCAGATCAGAGATCAACAAGCAGATGGATCCTATATTAATTGCTGTAGATTGCAAAACCTACTATATTTTTCTTCCAAATCTATTATGCTCACTACACTTTCTGCATGCATTTAACATAGCTTAAAATTATGGCCCCAGGAAAATCAAAAGTTTAAAAAATTTTTCGTAGTATATGCTTTTTGAGATAGTTAAGCACATAAAATTTATTTACTAACTAATGTTTAATAAAACTTTATCTTTTATGTTTAGTATTTTTCTTAATCTTCTTGGTCTGCCATGACAAAATACCATAGCCTAGGTGGCTTAAACGAGAGAAATTTATTTCTGACAGTTCTGGAGGCCAGAAAGCCCAAGATCAAGGGGCCAGCAATGTAAATTTTGTTCTGAGGCCTCTTCTCTTGGCTTGCAGGTGCCTGGCATCTCACTGTGTGCTCACAGGATCTCTTCCTTGTGCACAGAAGGAGAGAGAAAGCGCACACATCTCTCTCCATTGAGAGAGGGACATCAATCCTATTGATTAGGGCTCCAATCTTATGACCTCATTTAGTGTTAATCACTCCCTTAAAGGCCCCATCTCCAAATACAGCCACACTGGGGGTTAGAGCTTCAGTATATAAACTTGGAGTGGACACAAACGTTCAGTCTATAAAAGTATTTTTATCAGATATTTTGTATGCCAGTATTCACTCATTAAAAGAAAAACTGTTTTGCTTGGATACTATTGAGCAGATTATACGAGAATGCTTTGCAGAAAAGTACTGTTTAAACCAATCTGTGGAGAATTCTCATGTACAAATCTAACAGCAGCGAAACTTCTGCCCTATGATCTGACATTTCTGGATTCAAATCCAAGGGTTGACACTGAAAAATGCTGACGTCATACCTCCTAGAGTTACCAATCCAATACTGGTATCTACTAGTTACAATTACTTAATATCATGTAATTTTAGAAAAGACGTCAAAAGTTGTTGACCATGAGTCATTCGAATGACAAGAAAAGCATTCTTTTTAAAAAATGTGTTTCAATATCTAGGCATAAAGATACGATAATAAAGACTCTACCCTTGGCTCCTCTCTCCGTCCAGCCTATTTTTAAACTCCCCGTTCCCTCCCCACATTTCCATTCTGAATTTGACCCAAGTTCAGACAACTTATTAGATTTGTAGTGAAGGAAAGAGTATTAGTCAAAGTTCAACTAGAGAAGCAGAACCAGTGGGAGATTTTATCTATAAACAAATATATGTCTATTTGTTTACGTGATTGTAGGGGCTGGCGAAGCAAGTAGGAAGCCTGTTGGGTAGGCAGTCAGGAAGGGAAGGTCATGGGCCAGCTGGAACCCCAGAGACAGGAGCAGAAGTTTGTTGTCCACAGGTGGGAGGCTCTTCACTCACAGAAGTCCTGAACATATTTTAATAGCCTTCCAACTGATTAATTCAGGCCCACACAGGATAATCTCCTGTTGGATTAACTCAACAGATTAGAGCCTTTAATTACATCTGCAAAATTTCCTCATAGAAGAGTGTAGATTGGTGTTTGAGTAAATAACTGGGAGCAGCTGTGTGTATGCTAAAAATGGTTTTAACTCCTGACTCTTCCACTTATATGCGTGTGACTTTAAGCTGATTATTAAAACTCTGACACCTAATTTCCACATCTGTGAAATGGGAACAAGATCTGTATCACAAAATTGCTGTGAGGATTAAAAACTCATTACAGAGAGAAGTCAAGATGGTGGCGTAGGCAGACTCTGAACTCACCTCCTCCCGCGGACACAGCCAATTTACAACTACTCGTGGAAAAACTACCCCTGAGACAGAACTGAAAACTGGATAAGAGGAACCCCTGCAACAAACAACAAGCCTAATCGAGGTGGAAGAGGCAGAAATTCCCTTCTGGAGAGAAAAAACAACTCCTTCACGAGCCGCCAACGTTGAGGCCTCCCAGAGCAGCCCACAGGTCTGCAGCCTCCCTGGAGGAGGGGCCTGAGCCGGGGGCTCCCCTGCTGTGGGCATTTTGTGGACCCAGCACAATCGAGACGAGTGGCAGACTATCTAACTTTACCTGCTACTAAAACATTGGGGAATACCCCCAGAAAAGCTGGATCACAAAGACATTAAAACCGGCTCTTAAAGGGCCCATGCGCAAATTCACCCGTTTCAGAAAGCAACCTAAAATCACCAAAGCACCAGTACACAGTGCTTTGGTGAAAAGAGACTCACTTGATAGGCTCTGAGTGCATCTCGGTGAGAGGTCAGACCTCTCCAGGGACTGGGACATTGGCGGCGGCCATTGTTGTGGCCTGGTGTGGGCGTGCTGACACAGACGCCATTGGAGTTCTCCCTGGGGCCTGCTAGCCCAGGTCTGCCCCACTCACTAGAACACCAATTTAATCCAGCTCAGCCAGGGCAGGCAGCCCATCCTAAGGACTGGCCCACCCAACAACAAGCCCTCAGGCAACTTGTGGGCCTGCATAGATTGGTGATTGGATTCTCCGCAGCCTGGCAACTGAGCCTACTTCAGTGGGGCAGGGCGTGCACAAGGAGCGGGTGGAGAGTGTGGGGCAGTGGTGGAGTGTGTGGGGCTCCCACCGTGGGGAGTCTGGGTCCACCTCAGGAGGTCGGGGTGCAGACACGGGGCAGGACTGTGTTGACTGTGTGTGGACCTGTGGGCAGCAGGGCTTGTCAGCTGCAGAAGACTTGTGCTTCTCAAAGACCCACATAGGGGGTTTGCCCCACCTTCCAAAGCCTGAAACAATTGGGTGCTCCCGGGCCTGAGGCCAGCCCCACCCATCTGGAATCCTCAGAGAGCTGACAAGAGACCTAAAGGCTGGTGGTTTATAGCAATTGTAAGCCCCTGAGCCTAACAACCTGCCACACTGGGGCCCTACTCACTTAAAAGATATACTGCAACACAAATGTGGTATTAGAACTTGCAGCCAACTGTGCTGGGGATTGCCACACCTGATAAAGAGACTGAAGGGCCCACAACAACTACAAGCAGGTGAGCATTACAACAGCTGGCCAGGAGCACAACTCAGCCTCCCTGGGCGCCTACAGGGAGAGAAAACATGCCACAACAGTTGGACACATGTAGCCCACATAGGAGTCACCCCTGGTACATTGAGAACTGAGGGAAGCACACTGCAGGACTCCTAAGGCATCACTTATGTAATGTCACCTATCCAAGAGCAGGAGACGTAGCTGACCTAGCTAATACATAGACACAAGCACAAAGAAAGAGGCAAAATGAGGAGGCAAAGGAATACATTCCAAGTAAGGGAACAGGACAAAACCCCAGAAAAGGAACTAAGTGAAACAAAAATGAGCAACCTACCTGACAGAGAGTTCAAACAAAGAGTGTTAAGGATGCTCACTGATCTGGGGAGAAGAATAGATGAACTCAGTGAGAATGTCAACAAAGAAATGGAAGATATATAAAAGAACCAATCAGAAATGAAGAATACAATACTGGAAATGAAAAATTCACTAGAGGAACTCAAAAGCAGAGTTAGAGGATACAGAAGAACAGATCTGCGAGCTGGACGAAAGACTAGAAGAAATTACCCAAGCTGAATAGGTAAAAGAGAAAAGAATTAAAAAGAGTGAGGACAGTCTAAGGGACCTCTGGGACAACATCAAGCGCACTAACATCCGTGTTGTAGGTGTCCCGGAAGGAGTAGAGCGAGACAAGGGGGCAGAGAATCTATTTCAAGAAATAATAGATGAAAACTTCCCTAACCTAAGGAAGGAAACAGACATCCAGGTACAGGAAGCACAGAGAGCACCAAAAAAGATAAACCCAAAGAGGCCTACACCAAGACACATCATAATCAAAATGTCCAGAATTAAAGATAAAGAGAGAATCCTAAAAGCCGCAAGAGAATGTCAAGTTACATACAAAGGAAACCCCATAAGGCTATCAGCTGACTTCTCAGCAGAAACTTAACAGGCTAGAAGAGTGTGGCACGATATATTTAAAGTGTTAAAGGGAAAAAACTTACAGCCAAGAATACTCTACCCAGCAAGGTTATCATTCAGAATGGAAGGAGAGATCAAAAGTTTCTCAGACAAGCAAAAATTAAAGGAGTTTGTCACCAAGAAACCAGTGCTACAAGAAACGTTAAAGGGACTGATTTAAGGGGAAAAGAGAAGACCACAAATAGGAAAAATTATCTAGTTCCGTGATAAGAGGGTAATGGATACAAATGCACAAAAAAGAGGTTAGATATCATATCATAAACATAAAATGAGGGAGGAGGGGAGTTAAAGAGTAGAGCTTTCAGACAGAGGTCAAACTAAAGAGACCATCAATTCTGTATAGAAGGAGAAAGGAACAGAGATGGACTGCTAAAACCCTAAGGAAAAAAAAAAGTTTAAAAATGGCAGTAAGTACATACTTATCAATAGCTACTTTAAACGTCAATGGACTAAATGCTCAATTAAAAGGCATAGGGTGGCTGATTGGATAAAACAACAAGACCCGTATATATGCTGCATACAAGAGACACACTTTAGACCTAAAGACACTCACAAACTGAAAGTGAAGGGATGGAAAAAGATACTCCACACAAATGGCACTGAAAAGAAAGCTGGGGTAGCGGTACTCATATCAGACAAAATAGACTTTAAACCAAAAGTGTAAAAAGAGACAAAGAAGGGCATTACATAATGATCAAGGGAACAATCCACCAAGAGGATATAACACTTGTAAATATCTACGCACCCAATGTAGGAGCACCTAAATATATAAAGCAATTATTAACAGACATAAAAAGATATATAGACGGTAACACAATAATAGTAGGAGACTTTAACACTCCACTTACACCAATGGATAGATCATCCAAACAGAAGATCAATAAGGGGGACCGGCCCCGTGGCTTAGCGGTTAAGTGCGCACGCTCCACTACTGGCGGCCCAGGTTCAGATCCCGGGCGCGCACTGACACACTGCTTCTCCGGCCATGCTGAGGCCGTGTCCCACATACAGCAACTAGAAGGATGTGCAACTATGACATACAACTATCTACTGGGGCTTCGGGGGTGGGGAAGAAAAAGGAGGAGGATTGGCAAAAGGTGTTAACTCAGAGCAGGTCTTCCTCAGCAAAAAGAGGAGGATTAGCATGGATGTTAGCTCAGGGCTGATCTTCCTCACCAAAAAAAAAAAAAGAAGAAGAAGATTAATAAGGAAACATTGGCCTTAAATGACACACTAGAACACATGGACCTAGCAGATATATACAGAACATTCCATCCAAAAACCGAAGAATACATGTTGTTTTCAAATGTACATGGAACATTCTCCAGGATTGATCACATATTAGGCCACAAAACAAGTCTCCATAAATTTAAGAAGATTGAAATAATACCAAGCATCTTTTCTGACCACAACGAGGAAAATGTCCATAAGAGGAAAGTGGATCTCCAAGGGGAAAAGGATAGTAATTCATATTATTTTAAACTAAATATTCTAAGACTCATCTATGACTGATTTGCTGATATCAGACTAAATTTGCCATCTAGAATAACTTTAAAAGCTTAATAAAATATGAACGAAAAATAAATAGTGGCATCAGAGAGCAACCAAGGCAGCCAAAACTTAAGGTGCCCAGCTCCTAGAAAGCAGGAAAGGCATTAAGATGAGCCTGCAATTATCATAATATCAGAAAGCTCAGAGGATGAGCTGAGGAGGAGCCAGGCAGGCTTGACGCACAAGGAACCATGTAGATATTAATAAATTGTGGCGTCCCTATGAGAAAGAGAAATGGGCAGCCAGCTAAGGTTCTGCTCTAAATCACAAGAACAACAACAAAACAAAAGAGCAAGAATGGAAGGGTAGGAAGATGACAGAAATTGCTGCAATAAAATATCACAATTCTCTGCTTAGTTATCAGATCTGAGACAATTTTCAGATTTGGAACCCATCGACTGAGCCCTTGGGATCCCTATGAGGAAGGACCCTGTAATACCATGGAAGTAGGTACTGTGGCAATTCGCTTGGACCTTTCCCAAAGGGACCTATAGTTATTCACTCAGGTGACTGTACACCCCAAAAAAGGGGACTCACTAGACATTTCAAGAACTATTGGACATTGAACACCAGTAACACCCTCTGCAGCCCCAGAATCAAGCAATTGTCCAATGGAGAAGATCCCAACCACAAGATTGGTGCACTCCAAATCTGTCTCCCAGCTTGGTCTCTCCAGTGTTTATTTCCTCAGCAGCCTTTGATATCAAACAGATCATCCTTTTCTCTGGGTTTCCTAGGTTGTTCTTAACAGGACTCCTGGTCTACCACAAGTTACTCCATCCCATTTAGGATAAAGTCTCATTCAGCATTTTATCATCTTCTGGAATAATGTATTTATTCTTTTTTCAACAAATATTTACTTGGTGACTATTATAGCACAGTATAAGATCAGAGTCAGGGAAAAGTCTAAAAATCTACCATTTAGGAAAAAGAAACAAATATTTGGCATTTACAGATACCATGTAACAAAACCCCCAGTGCTCTTCATACTCCAGGCAATTCTCTCATCACCTCCTTCCTCCTCTCTAATACTCACAACCTTATCCCTATAATTTGCTTTAAGACTATCAAGTTTCATTCTATTATGTCTATTATTGTTATTCATATCAATCACAAGAAGCCCTTGACTCCTAGGTTGTTACCCTCTCTGGGACCCCAAGCCCATATGGCTCAGTATGTCTCCTAAACCAACCTCATCTTCTGTCATTCTCCAATTCCTGAAACCATTCCACTAGGCCCTCTGGACTAAGGATCAGTCACCAGGAAAATACCCTCTATCTTCAAATATCTTCAAATACCCTATATCTTTTTACTCCAACTGAGGAATACTTCTTCCCTGAGGGCACAGATTCCCACTCAGACCTCTCACATGCTGGCTAGCTTCTCTCCCACAGCCCTGTTATCGTTGGGTGTAGAAGCTGGTGAGTGCTCTTCATGTTGACACTCCCTGTCTATGCTCCGTCTCTCTTCCTTAAACCCACCGAGGTTAGAATTTCGTGCCATCACAGTACACAACCTGATTCCATCCTTACTCCAGTCACCTCAGTCCTTTCCAGTTCCTGCCGCATTTCTCTGCTATTCCTGATATATAACATTGTATATTTATTTTTGCCTTCAATTCCTCTTCTCTATTCTCTATTTAACCCAATCCAGTCAGGCTTTTTGTCCTCATCTCTCCACTGAAACAGCTCTTGCTGAGGTCAGGAATAATCCCATTGTTAAAGCCTTTGATCAGTTTTCTGTCATGGTTTACTTACACAACATTTGGCACCACTGATCATTCCTCTTTAAACACTTCTATCACTTGGCTTTCAGATATTAAATTCTCCTGCTTTTCCTCCTACTTCACTGGGTACTCTTTCTCAGTCTTGATCCTTTTTTTCCTTCTCCCTTTTTCCCTCAGCCCCCAGCAACCACTTTTCTACTCTCTGTTTCTATGAGTTTTACTTTTTTTCTTTTTTTTAAGAGTCCACATATAAGTGATACCATGCAGTTTTCGTCTTTCTCTGTCTGGCTTATTTTACCTAGCATAACGCCCTCAAAGTCTATCCATGTTGTCACAAATGGCAGGGTTTCCTCCTTTCTCATGGCTGCATAATATTCCATTGTATATATATATACCACATTTTCTGTATCCATTCACCTGTTGATGGGCCCTTCGATTGCTTCCATATCTTGGCTATTGTGAATAGTGCTGCAGTGAACGTGGGAGTCTCTCTTTATGCTCATCCCGAAACAGCTTAGTCTTTGAACTCTTCTTATCTATCAACAGTACTTCCCCAGGGGAGCTCATTCAGTCTCAGGTCTTTAAATACCATCTATAAGCTAATGATTCTCCAATTTATTCTCAAATTGTCAAGCCTGGACATCTCCTCTGAGCTCCACCCTCACACATCCAACTGCCTATTTTATATCTCCAAACTGAATTCCTAATCTCCGAACCTTCTCATCCTAAAGTCCTTCCCATCTCAGTAAATGGCAACTCAATCCTTCCAGTTGCTCAGGCCAAAATCCTCTGTGTCATCCTTGACAAATCTCTTTCTCTTCTATCCCATATCCAGTTCCTTGACAAATCTTAGTAACTCTGCCTTCAAATATATATCCAGATTACGGCCACTTTTTACCACTTCATTGCCATCATCTCAGCAAGACATCGTCATCCCTCACCTCGATCATTGTAATAGCTTCCGCCCTTGCCCCTGGTCAATTCACAATACAGTAAGTAGTCAGAGTAATCCTTATAAGGCATAAATTAAATCATGTTGTTCTTCTGCTTACAGCCAACTAATGGTTTCCCTTGCAACGGACAGTCTGAGCCCTGACAATCATCTATCAGGTTGTATTTTATACCCGTTCTACCTCTCTGACTTGATTGGGTACCATCCTCCATGTTCTGACAGCAGCCTTCTTCCTCTTCTCCATCAATACAAGCACACTGCAGCCTTTAGGACTTTGTACTTACTGGCCCATTTTCAAAAAGGCTTTTCCCACCTTCCTAAGCATCTGTATCTCTCTCATTTCCTTCATGTCTTTGGTCAGATGTCATCTTATGTGCGAAGCCTCCTCCGTCACTGTATTTTACACTTCACATGCACACATGCACAGACACACACGCACTCGCGCTCCCTACCCTATTTTATTTTTATTCATTGTTGTTATCCCCATTTGACATAGTATAATATTTAACTTTTTGTTTATTCTCCTTTTCTACCTTAGAATATATGGCATAAGAGGAAAGAATTTTTCTCTATTTTGTTGACTGCTGTATCTCCAGTATTTAGAACCATAAATAACACATTGTAGGCACTCAAGAACTTTTAACTATTGATTGAAAGAATTAAATTCTTAGGAGTATAAGGCCATTCTGAGTGTATCCAAAGAGAGATACACCATCTTTAAGCCTAGTGGAATATCCGTTGTATAGATGAATTTGGTATGATGTACATTTTCAAATTAAAAAATATTTCTCAGACCATATTTTCCCAGAGACGCCTTTTGAGACGGGGTGTTCTCTCTCTCTTTTTATCTGTGGGCCTCAGAGATAAGCTGAAAAGTTGCAACTTTCTAACTACAAACCAAGTTTGTCTATTCAGTTTTTATGTGTTTATCCTCATTAACAAGCTCTCTCTTAATCTGTAAATGTTTTGAAGTTATTCTTCATTTATTCAGCAACTATTTATTGAATACCTACTATTTGCAGGTACTGTGCTAGTTGTTGGGGATCTAGGGCCCCTGCTCTCAGGGAACTAACACGTGCATTTTTCTCCACAGTGAACTAGAGCACCTCTAACCTATGGCCTTAGTAACATCATGTAAAGTTATGTGGTTGTTTGTGGAAATCACGATACATATATCATTGACCTTAACTGCTTTGGGTTTATCCCAAAATAAACACTCAAAACCAGACCACGTGATCTAATGTAAATGACACAGCATTTCAACACAGAAGACCTGAATTCTATTTCCTACAACTTGGTTAACCTTTGTAGCAGGTCAGATGGTCTCCATTTACCTCAGTTTCATCTGTAAGAAAAAGTTAACAAACTCCATCAAATGCAAAAGATTCTTGTGATGATAAAGTAATAGTTAATAAAATTCTCTTGAAAACTTAATATACTACTTCAATAAGTAATAAAATTATTATTATTATTAAATTGGGAGGCAGTACTGTGTGGTGTGGCAAAGAACAAGCTTTGGAAGGAGACAGGGTTGAGGTCAAATCCTAGTCCTGGGACTTAGCAGTAAATGGAAACAATGCTATTTAATTTACAAAGTTAATGTGGGAATTAGATCTGACATATTCAAAAAGGCTGACACCTAACACAGGATTGGGGAACAGAGTAGGTGCCATTGTCAGCTCTTTTTATCTACTGTAATATTTTGGCATCCGACCATTAGAATTGCTATTTTCTTCTATTTTTTTAAATATACCTCAGTTTTTAGATCTGTAGAATGGGGAAAATATATTGTATTGGACTCTTTCAAAAGGCCTCCTCAGGAGTATTGCATTTATAATAGATTGTGATCCTGGAGCAAAAGTCTCTATTATCACATCCTTGAGGGCAGCATTTTGACATTCTTTATTAGATTTCTGCATGATCAACTCTGAAGACAGACAGAAAAATCACATTCAGGAAAAGCTCTCCAGGGCAGGAGACTGGAGGAAAATAAGAATAATGAGGTAATACAAACTGTAAAGTAAGCCAGGCAAAGGGCCAAGAATTTTCATGCAATGGGAGGCTGGAGACAATCAGCTCTCAAGTACCTACAGCTTCCAGCTCCTTTCAAACGGCAGGAGACAGAACACTCATCTCTAGCAATTTTTAAAAGTCAAAGTCAAACAAGCGCCCTCACTTCCACTGCCGTTAGAGGACACCCCTTCACAGGTTCACTGTTGGCCTCAGATCACTGGCTTTACTGACATCATTCCAGTCACACGGCGGAGATGTTTACAGTTTGCGGAAACTTCGATTCTATTCTACATTAATCTAGTGTCAAGGTTATTCTCCTAAGCAAATGAATGTGGAATAATGAAATGCTCAAGTCCTTTTATCACAATTGCGTTGTACAGGCTTTGTGCCTTCGCCTAAAGTTCCAGAACTAGGAGGGCTATCTCTCCCCTCTCAACTCAAGTACTTTTGGGCTTTTGAAATGAAAAAAGTATGCTTTATAGTATAACAGCGAGAAATTAGCTGATGTTTTGGCACAATCTGAAGCTGTGTCCTGACATTATTGCACGACTGCCTCTACACAGGCAGTTCTTTATCCATTTTGGAAGGTCCAGAACCAACACTCTGCTCCTTGATCTATCATTGAAAGCTTTAGAAACAAAGTGCTCCACTTTATGAACCAATGCTTTATGAACCAATTGACAAACTCAGCTGCATTACCTACTAGAGAATTTTATAGATTTTATGGCTCTTCACTTAAAAACCAATTTGTGGGGATTTAGGTCACATTTTGATAATTCAGCCTACAAAAGCCTAACTTTTTTAATTCTCTGGTCATATCTGAACATTCATGAATATAACAAAGAGTCATATTATTCTATATCATGAGTTCAAACTGTAATTCATTCTTGTAAAACTGGAATTTCACCACTGCTTTTCAAAGTTATATGATGACCATGAAACAGTACCACAAATAGCAGCAGGAGAATAGCTGTTATTTGTGTATATAGATATTCATATTTATTTATTTTTATTATTGCAAAAAGATGGCCCATTCCTGCTCGAGGCATAAAATATTGAGCAGTTTACTACTACAAGAATTGGGAACTTTTAATTCCTGATACACGGTATTTCATATTTACAATATTGTCAATAGGTAAGTTTGATATTTAAATTTGGTTTTGTTCTTGGTGTGGTTACTTTAGGAGTTTGTCTGTATGCTAGTCATTTGCTGCCAGTCAGATGCCTACTTGTTTTTGTTGATGGGTTCAGAGTTAAACAGGTTTCTTCTCTCTCATCCATCTCTTGCCCAGTCTTTTTCAAGCTCATTAATTTCATGGCCCAATGACCTTTGAGCAGATCAATCTTTCCTTCAGAGTCATGGCTTTCTTTAGTTACCATATTGAAAATCGATACTATGTACTTTAGGTCAAGATAAAGTTTTAAAACGTGGTGCTCACGAAATGTTTTCTCATCAGAACAGAAGAAGGGCTGTCATTTTCTACCCGGCACAGAGGCACGAGAAGCTAGGGATGCGTCCACCCCTGGTTTCAGAAAGAAAGGCTGCGGATCTCAGGGTTTCCTTTGTCTGCCTGCGATCACACACATATTGCTAATGGCCCGAGGCACTCGTGCATTTCAGGGAGCTCTCCAGCCTCCTCTCCAACTAATTCCTTCCAGAGCCTCTGTTCAAGTGTGACTCATCACTTTACAAAGCCACCGCCTCCCTGCTCTCCTCCTGCCAAATGTGGAGGGCATGTCTTTCCCATTGGATTCCTGCCATTTCTCTCATACATTTGACGTAATCCTCTTTCCCATTGTTTTTGTGCATCAGATTGTGCAAAACTGCAGGAAAAAAGGTAGAGCAGAACCTAAAAACCTGCAAAATGATAATGCTGAGATGGCTTCCATTTTCCTAGGGTATTCTTTGGCCGTGAAAATCTCTACCAGTTTGGATAGGGACTTTTAGTTTAGTTCTGTTTATTTGTGTGTTTGTTTTTGGTGAGAGAGTGGGATCTTATAAGACTTCATATGATTTAGGAAAATAGACATAAACAATGTAATTAGACATGCTGAAAAAGTAAAAAAATTTTAAAAATCAAAAACAATTGAACGCTTTTAGTTAAATTTACCATCAGAGCAGACACTAGAACTTATTAGAGATTTCGTGGCAACAGAAATAGTCGTCACATCCTGCCTCTGCCTGGACTTTCATCCGTTAATTATCTCCTCTCTTTTCAGTACTGTCAACCTTTTCCTTTCCACTGGCATCTTTCCCTTAGCCTATAAACACGCTCCAGTCTCTCCCATCTTAGGAATAAATACTTCCTCAACCCTGCCTCCACTCTAGCTAATGCACCTTCTCCTTTAAAAAATTTTTTTAATATCTCGGCTTCTAGAACAAGCAATCTACATGAACTGTCTCTACTTCTTAATATTTAGTTCTTTCCCTTATTGATTACAATCCCTCCATCCCCACATTATTGTTATTCCAAAGTGAGCCTCTATGTTGCTAATTCCAATTTTTATTAGTCAGTACTCTTGGATACAAGTGACTGAAAACTTAATTCAAGCTGGGTTAAACCAAAACAACAGTTATTTTTTATTCCTGTGGTTATTATTATTCTTTAGCTGCTTTACCTAAAAAAGTTCATAGTTAGAGCTAGCTAAAAAGTACAGCTGAACCAGGACTTACTGTCACTTTTCTGGCTCTGCCTCCTTCTATCTTGGCTTTACTTTTTGGATAGTTCATGCCTCATGGTGGCAAACGATGACAAGGATCTCTAGACTCACATTCTCAGTGCTCTAAATCTAACAGAAAAAGACAGTTTGTTTGACCACATCTTTCATATAATTCTCAGAGTTAACTTTGGTGGACTCAGAATGAGTCACAGACCCACTGCTAAACCAAGCAGTCCAGGGGCTGCAACATTCTGATTGATAGGGTCTATGTTATAGGTATTCTTTGGAATCAAGCATGGCTGTGAATTTCAGCTCTAACAGTGTTTGTTAGTAGTACTAAGAGAACTATGCCTACTATGTCATATACTTTACAGTTAACATCTGTTCTTTATAATAATGATACAAGTTGAGTGTTAAAGGTTATGAAGATAGATGTTCGAAGAACTTAATTGGTCCAACTCTTAAAATTAAAGAAGATCTAGTATCTGAACTCAAGTTTTTTTAGTTTCAAAATGGTACTCTTCTCAATGCGTCAGGCTGAGATACTATATCTAAAGCACTCATCACAGAGCCAGCCCACATAGTTTAACTAACGTTAGTTCTTTTTCCTTTCTCTGCACATGCAGTTCTGATCATGTCATAACTCTTTTTCTTTCAAGTGTACATCATTGTATTTCGAAAACAGTATGGAGAGTCCTCAGAAAATCAAAACTAGAACTACCATATGATCCAGCAATTCCACTTCTTGGTATTTATCCAAAGAACATGAAAACATTAATTTGAAAAGATGTGTGCACCCCTATGTTTATTGTAGTATTATTCACCATAGCCAAAACTTGGAAACCACCTAAGTGCCCATCAATAGATGAATGGATAAAGAAGTGGTATATATACACAAGGAAATACTACTCAGCCATAAAAAAGACGAAAGCTTGCCATTTGCAACAACAGGGATGGACCTTGAGAGTATTACGCTAAGTGAAATAAATCAGATGGAGAAATACAAATACCACATGATTTCACCCATGTCCTAACTCTTGAATATTTTGTCTTGAAGTCCCCTCTATAGCCTGGGCCCCACCCACTTTAAATTTTTTCATCTCTCACCATTCTTCCCCAGGTCATTCTGAACCATCTATTCTTCCTTCAACATACAGATTTCCTTTACTTGTCTGAAATTTTGAATATAAAATGTATTCATTCTGTCTGGCTCCCTCTTCCCATGGCAAATTTTCATTTTCCACGTTTAACCTCAAGTGTTTACTTTCTTTTGCGTTCCTCTGCAGTTCATACATACCTCTGTTATAAAAATTATTTTATTCTGTTGGAGTGGTTCCTATATGTTCTCCCCATTATGTTGTGAAATCTTCAAGTCAAGACCACGGCTCAGGTCATTTTCTTTTCATATCCCCAGCGACACAGTGCAGGGGATACACGTTTGTTGCATGAATAAAGGTACATACAAAGAAATGAATTCCTTTTTCCCAAATTGGCCCAAACTCCCATTCCCAGCATAAACCCTGTTAGATACAAACAACAACAAGAAAAAGTGACAGAAAGAGAGAGAGAAAAAAAAGATGAAGAAAAGAAACACTACCAAATGACACCCTGCCATATAGCGGAACTACAGAAAAAATCTAATCTTTTATATAAATAAATAATCATTGATCCACAACTATCATGATAAGAAAGTAGAGCATTTTGGCTACCTGCCTTCTAGTCTTGGTGGACAAAGGAAAACGTCTTGACAGCCCCTTTTACTTCCACCCAGTGGATGTTGATACGACTTCCTTAAATAATCTTCATTTGTGCTCATTGCTCCATCTCTATTGCTGTAGTTATTGCTTTAGTTCAGATTTTCGTCGTTGCCTGGATTATTGCAAGGGTCTCTCTCCTCCTTTCTTCTGCGTGGACCTTCCTGAAAACTCCCTTCTACGTGACTGCGAGAATGATATTATTAAAATAAAAAGAAATCCTTCTGTAGGATTCTATTCTCTTCAGCACAAACTCCATACTTCTACAATGATAAAGTTATTCAAAGCTGCCTTAGTCTACCCCTTTGGTGCCTTCTCTTTATGATACCCACATTCACATTTTATCTTCCAGCCACACCCAAACTATTTATAACATCCTGCATGCACCTATCATTTCAAGGCTCTACTTTTCTTGTGCTGCTGCCTTTATCTGGAACACTCTTCTCACTTTGTCCGCTTGGCAAGTACAAGCTCGTAATCATCACAACCATCATGTTATCTGTGAAGACTTGTCAGATCCCCTTACATATAACTAACCACTCCTTTCTTTTTCCCTAGAGGTACACTCTTTTATCAAAAAGCCTATGACGCTTTATTTCTTCTATGTGTTTATTCTATCTTTCCCACTAGATGGTAAACCTCTTGATAGCAGGAACTGTGTCTTATTCATCTTATGTTCCCTGGCACCTAGCCCAGTGCCCAGAACATAAATATTTGGTGGTTGGGCTGAAAAGAAGGAGAAAAGATAAGACAGAAATACAGGAAGAATTAAATCTACTTTCACTTTTCTTTCAGGCCTCTGAGATACAAATCCCTAGAGAGAAACATCTCTGGAAGAATAACGGAAGGAAGTCTTGTCTATATCAAAATTTGTTTCTCCAACAATAGCATTTGTTGCCATATAGTGAAATATATATATGCCTGGATTACTTGGTCTTGAGTATTCACTTGCAAAATTTTAATTTTCCCAGGAATAGCCTTTCCTTTAGCTGGTTTAAAATCCCATTGCTAATTGCTGGGGAATAAAATCCAAGCAGCTTACGTTCTTATTCTGTGTACTATCGAAAAATGAATTTGAATAAATGAATTATTTTTGTTATATATGTATTTTTTCCCCCAATAGTTGACTTGGTTCTTAACGAGAAACAAGTACAAACATATCAAAAATATTTTCTGTCTTAAAGTAGATACTATTTATTTTACTATTTCTTCAATTTGTGTTTTGTTCCTGCATCTATCAGGTGCTCATTAAATGAACCTCCTGTCTTTCTTAGCTTTTCTTCTCTCTTCCTTCCTTCTCTTCAAAACATCTTAAACAACTAGTTTAACAAATACTTTCAGCTTCTGCCCACCAAGTATAACTATCAGTATATCTTTTGCTACTCTATTCTACTGAAATTGCACCAGCAAACTCATCAAAGACATTTAATAATGCTTATTATTGAAAAATCACTTTTGTGGAAAAGTTACAAAATTCTTGCTAATGACCCTCAAGTCAGCAACTTGCATGGCTTTTTTCTTCTTCCTTTTCTTTTATCTCTTTATTGTATTTGACATTATCGAATTCTTTTTTTTTTTTTTCTAGAAAATCTTTTTCTCTTTTAGCATCTGTGATGCTACTTTCCTGGTTGACGAATGACTGTCGAAGGTTGTTAGTTGGGGAGATGCCTGTGAGGACTGATTCTATTCCTCCTGGCCTGAAGAATTTAATTTGACCATTGATGCTAAAGAGTCCCAGGAAGAGGAAGGATCGGGTCAATTCCTACAGATGGTTTCACAAGGAAGTAGAGCCCTCTACTCAGATACTGAACTCTAGAGTATTGAAATAGATGTTTGAGGACAGAGAACCACAGTATGTACTGAACAAAAACTTTATTCTTTCTTTTACTCTGCTTTACTCTCTTTTTTATTTATTTATTTATTTTTTGATGAGAGATCATGAGGAAACCATATAAACTCATTGGGTCTCATTTGAAAAGTGGACTTAATATATATTCAATAAATTGAATGAATGATAGCTTATGTTATATATATACATATATATATATATATATTTTTTTTTTTGCTGAAGAAGATTCACCCTGAGCTAACATTTATGCCAATCTTCCTCTATCTTGTATATGGGACGCCGTCACAGCATGGCTGCTGACAAGTGGTGCAGGTCTGTGCCTGGGATCCAAACCTGGGCCGCCGAAGCAGAACGTGCCAAACTTAACCACCAGGCCATGGGGCTGGCCCCTATGTTTTATTATTTTTAAAAATGTGATGCTCCTTAGAAGAAATTTAAGTTAGTTTTATATACTTCTCTATATTTTTAAAAGAAAACCCTCTGCAACAAAGCAAATATATTACGTGTATCTAAACACATATATAAATGCATAAATTATTATTTATGGACCAATGATGGTCATCAAAACACATATTTAAAAACTAAGTTTCTGAATTAATTTTCAAAATGATCAATCAAATGATATGTGATGTCTATATTATACACACACACACAAATGTTTATGTATGCCAAAATTATCTTAAAATAGTTTTAAAATATAACATCCAAAATATATCAAATATTATAGCTACTAAAAATGTTATTGAGCGTACATAAAAGATTCAAAGTAGAAAATTAGAAATACTTATCTTGGGAGTGCTCCTAACCACTTCTGATTTGGTGCTGCTGGATTCAAATCGATTTTTGCTCAAATAAACTCTTAAAACTTAAAAAAAAAATTTTTTTTTGTTCAAATTGCTAATATATATTCAATTCAATTTTCTAAACTTCAAAAATAATGTTTCTCATTCCTTGGTTTTCTCGCTACTGAAACATTGGAGAAATATTATGAAATAATTTGTTAAACAGACTATTTGATATTCTGAAAAGTGAAAAAGCCAGTTAAACTGAATTTAAGCATTCTGAAACCTTATTTATGTTAAACTGATTTACCAAGGAGGCTGTATGCGTTCTCATCTCTCAGATCTCCTTCAGCAAAGCAAATCCTTTGATTTAAGCTTGATAGTTGTAAATGTAGCTGTAATATTTCTTTTAAAAGTGCTTCCAAATGTTGTTCATCTTAAAATTTACTTTTCCTGTAGTTTGGCTTCAAATGCTAACAAAAGAGATTGCTTTACCCTGGAAGCTCTTGGCTTGAAACTTCACTTAGCGTTGAGTACAAATAAGTAATTGTGTGTTCAATTTTACATTCTCGAAGAAAAAGTAGAGGCAGGAAGAATTATCTATGTGAAATTAGAGCTAAATTTCACTTTGAAACATTGCTAGTTTCCTGTGAAAATCCACTGCTAAAACAGTAACAGCAGCACACAGATCCACACATTAATATGAATATCCACCAAAATGAATATTCACTGACAGAACACATTCCCAATTTAGTTTTAAAGGAACCATGGGGAACACTTTATAGGCTCATGAGTGAAGGCAATAGATAGGGTAGTTCATTATTTTCGAGCAGGTAGCACATAATCTGAAATTGTAGTGTTTTCATGATTTCAGCAAAGACAAAGTATGCCCTATGTGTATCTCATGGTGACTTGGAGTGAAGCCAAAGTATACAGTACTGGAGTTCTGAGGGTTAAATCATCATATACTATCAACCTGAACAACACAGTGATTCAAGTCATTTACCCTGAAAGCAACTTAGAAACTCAAGTAAAGCTGGTTAGAACAAGTCCATCACTGTTTTTAGGAAAGTAAAAATGTGGGAATTTAGTTTTTCAGAGGGACTCTGAAGTATACATGTAAACAAGTGCAGTGTCTAATTATTAAAAATAAGCTTATTTAATAACAGGCCATTTAGATCATTTAGAAGTAGGTTTTCTGCCATGTGTTTAAAATACTTATATCTAACTTAGTAAAAAGCAACATAACAAGCCATCCAAGTTAGTCAGTCCTTAACTCCAAAGTAAGCTGAATGCTAAAAACATAATTTAGTATTTTAAAAATACTTTAGAAATTTGAATTTATATTTAAATATGTCAATCTTGCTCAGAAAGTCTAAGAAGTCTTGGCTTAATCACTATTTTTTTAAGTCAGTTAACAAGGAGCAGCTGGAACAAACTACAAATGGCTGATGGTAATCAAATAAATGCACCTATTAAAAATACATGTACCCATCACTCTGAGGGATTTTGTTATTCATCAGTGAAAACTCTTTTTAACAACTACATTTGATTCCCCACAATCATTCATACTCACAAACATCCAAACCAAAAGTGGACAAAAATTTTCATCCTGTATTAAGTGATATTATAAAGACCTGGGCATGATAATGAAGTGAGAAACATTTACTGGCATACCAGGGTGGGGTAAAAATAGTCATAACCTTTGACAACAAAAAGCTTAGTCAACTCATAGCGAGAGCTGTTTTCTGCATTAAAGATGAAATCAACATTACCTTAAAAATCATTATAAAATGCTGCAACCTAAAATGGTATTTATCTTGAAATTTATAAAATAGAAAGGATTCCTGGTGAGAAGGATTTAATCCTTTTCAAATGCATAAGGGTATAATATTTGAAACTTCAGGCACGTTGAAATACTCAAATCTGTTTAGTTGTTAAAACGGCACTTCTGAAGGAGCTAAATGTTACAAATATTTGTTGAAATCAGTTGAAATTTATGGTACTTAACTAGTTTAAACTAATTAGCCATTAGGTAATATCCATTTCCATTTATCTTATTTCTTCGGGAAAAAAGACCTACATCGTAATAAAACAACTAGAAGGATGATTACACAACTTATATCATTTCCTTCAAAACCACCTATTAGTCCACAGGGCCATAACCCTGGGCTTTGCCTTTTGATAAGTAACATGGTAATTATCATAGGCTTTTTGTGTGATAACATCTGAGAAGCAATGAGAAGGAAATTTTTTCTTTATGCTGCTTGAACTGCAAAATAGATATAGAAACAGGCTTCATTACTACAATAATGTGATGCAAATAGAGCACAATGATCCATATTGCTACAGAATTTGGACTACAAAGACATTTATGTTTAGTTCCTGTGCCTTTTGGCAATTATGCTTTAAGTACTGATACAATATTTAGATCTTATTATATTTTCTAAAATAATAACTATATGTATATAGAAAATTGTTTAAAGCCACACTTCACAGTTCTCAAAAATGGGAAAAATGTAAAGCTAATTTACTGGAATATAATCAAGGGTCCTATAATTTAAAGCAATAGGTATTATCCTTCTACATTTGCCTTTGTTGATGACTAGCTGTGAACCTGGAAAAGTTGTTAAGTGAACCATTTAACTTCCAGCTTCTTTAATTTAACTTCATAAAATACATGATGTAAAGATAATTTAGAAATATATATTTAGTATATTAAGATTCTCATAAGAAATAGACTCTATAAAATGCTGTAGAAATCAAGGATAAGAAAATGGTTACTCTATTTGGATAAGGATATGTTGACTATAGAAATACATTCCAAAAGACGAAGTATGTATTTCAATCAAATAGAATATATTTTCAGAGAAATATGGAAGAAGGTTTAAGGTTTTGATACTGGTATCATGCCTGAATTTTCTCTAATGGTATTTGGTACAGATAAAGAATACACAGGAATAAATGCTTAGACTCTGAAAACTAAAAACCTATTGCTGAGTGAAACTAAAGAAGACCTAAATAATTAAAGAGATATATACCTAGTTCATAGGTCAGAAGGACTGATATTATTAAGATGTCAGTTCTCCTCAAAGTGATCTATAATTCCATGCAATCATATCAAAATGTCAACGGATATTTCTTTTATTTTTTGCTAGGATTTGACAAACGTGATAAAACTCACATAGAAATATAAAGGACATAGAATAGCTAAAACAACTTCAAAAAGAACATAATTGGAGAGCTCACACTACCTGATTTCAAAATTTCTTATAAAGCTATGGCAATCTAAGACAACATAGCATTAGCATCAAGAGTGACAAATATATCAATGGAGCAGAATGAACTGTCCAGAAATAGACCCATGCTTATATAAACAAATGGGTTTTGACAAAGATGCAAAGATAATTCAATGCAGAAAGCATAGGCTTTTCAACAAATGGTATTCAAACATTTGGAAATCCATATGCAAGAAAACGAACTTAGATCCATATCTAGTACCATATAAAAAATTAACTCAAAATGGATCATAGACTTAAATGTAAAACTTAAAATTATAAGAGTTCTAGAAGAAAACAAAAGAGAAAATCTTTGTGACTTTGGATACTCAAAGGTACCAAAGCATGATCCATAAAAGAAAAAATTGATAAATTGAACTTAAAATCAGGAACTTCTGTTCTTCAAAAGACACTTTTAGGATAGCAAAAGGACAAGCCATACTGGTAGAAAATATATGCAAAACATATATCTCATAAAGGATTTATATAAGGTGCTCTCAAAACTGAATTAAAAATTAAATAATAGAAAAATAGGCTAAAGATTTGAACATACACTTCACCGAAAAAGAAATAATGAATGGCATGGTAGGCTGAATAACGGCTTCCCAAAATTTATTCATGTCCTAATCTCTGGAACTCGTGAGTGTTACCTATTTGGCCAAAAAAAAAAAAAAAATAGACTGTGTAGATGTGAGTAAATTAAGGATTTTGAGGTGGGGAGATTATTCTGGATTACCTGGGTGGACCCTAAATGCAATCATATGTCCTTATAAGAAGAAAGCAGATGAAGCTTTGACCATAGAAGAGAAGAAGAGCATGTGACAGAAGCAAAGGGAAGCAGAGTCAGATACAGATTTTATGCTACCAGCTTTGAAGATAGAGGAAGGGGCCATAGGAAGAATTTCAAGGAATGCAGCTCTAGATGCTGGAAAGGGTAAGGAACTGGATTCTCCTCCTCCAGTTTCTGCTAATACTTTGATTTTGGCTTAAAATGACTGATTTCAGACATCTAGCCTCCAGAACTGTGAGAGAATAACTTTCTGTTGTGTCAAGCCAGCAAGTTTGTGATAACTTATTACAACAGCCATAGGAAACTAATACAGATGATGTAAAACCACATGAAAAGATGCTCAACATCATTAGTCATGAGGGAAATAAATAATAAACCAACCATACCAAGTGTTAGTGAGAATGTGAAGGAAGTAGAACTCATACACCAATGGTGGGAATGTAAAATGATACAATCACTTTGGAAAATAGTTTAGCAGATTCTTAAAAAGTTCATAAACGTGCACCATAGGATCCGGTCATCCCAATTTGAGGTATTTACTCAAGAGAAAGGAAAGTAAATTTCCATACAAAGACTTGCATGTGAATGTTCACAGCAACTTTATTTGTAATAACCAAAAACCGGAAATGGTCCAAATGTCCATTAACAGGTGAATAGATACACAAATGGTGGTATAGTCATATAATGGAATAAAACTCAGCAATAAGAAGAAATGAATGAATATGAATGATACCTGAGAAACATGGATGAATCTCAAAATAATCATTCTGAGTGAAAGAAGCCAGACAAACAGACGAGAATATACTGCAAAATTCTGTTTGTAAAAATCTATAGAAAATGAAAACTAATTGACAGTCAGAGAAAGCAAATAAGTGATTGCCTGGGGAAAGGGCATGGGAAGAACAGAAGGGAGGGAGTACAAAGGGGCCCAGAGGAAACTTTGGGGATAATAGACAATTTCACAGGTGTACACACATGTCACAACTCACCAAATTATACCCATATGTATTTATGGTGTATCAATGATACTTCAATAAAATTGTGAAAAATGAATAAATAAAAGGGTATTTTTGATTATCTATTTCACTCCAAGAGCTGGATCGAAATTCAAAATTCATAGACTGTTAATCTTGAGGACATTTGCTTCACAGAGCATATAAGACCCTCCAAAAGCTTAGAGAGGCCTAAACTTGCTTACTCATTTCATTTGTAGTCGAGTTGGCAATATTATACATAACGTCTTAGTGAACACTTCTTCCACTACGAGATAATATTCTGCATATATCTATTAATTAATATGCAATATTTAGTTTTCCAATTCAATCAAACTAGCTCAGGGAGAAAAAAATGGCTCAGTTCAATAGAAAAAGGGGTTATGAGTTACACTGTCTATAAGATGCCTACCATATGAATAATTGGTAGAACTATAGTAAAGAAAGAGGCAAAGGCCCAAGGAAAATTAATATAAAATATAATTATGTAAAACATTTGAGCATATAAAAATGAGTAACCTAGTTTCTGTTCCACTCTAAATTCTGTTATTTTTTTTGAGGAGGACTAGCCCTGAGCTAATATCTGATGCCAATCCTCCCCTGTTGTCTTGAGGAAGATTGGCCCTAGGCTAACATCCGTGCCCATCTTCCTCTACTTTATACGGGACGCCACCACAGCATGGCTTAACAAGCGGTGCGTCAGTGCGCACCCGGGATCCCAACCTGCAAAC
The DNA here is from genome assembly GCF_020826845.1 of Diceros bicornis minor. NCBI lineage: Eukaryota > Metazoa > Chordata > Mammalia > Perissodactyla > Rhinocerotidae > Diceros > Diceros bicornis. Next base: position 41,670,512 of record NC_080756.1, read on the forward strand.
CCTGGGCCGCCACAGCAGAGTACGCGCACTTAACTGCTTGCACCACCAGGCCGGCACATAAATTCTGGTATTTTTATGCTATCTTTATTTTTTAAGTTATTTATAAAAAACATTTATGGAGTACCAACATATGTTTAAACATGGTGTTCTGCTTTTAAGTACTTAAAGATAAATAAGAAAGTTCCTGACCTAAAGAAGCTGACAGGTTAGGAAGTGAGATTGACAATTTAAGACAAAAGAAAAAGATAAACTAGAGTGTGAATAAATGTTATGACAGCCACATAAAAAGACTTGCTGAAAATAAAGGAATCATATAACGGATAGTAAGAATGGGAGTCATGATTAAACTTTATTCTTCAATTTAAATAAAACTGAAGTTTCTTGCTTATTTATCATATACTAATAAAAAATAAAATAAAATATTAAAAGGACCACCTATTTCCTCCTTCTATCTTTAAATTTTATGTTAGTGAATATTTTCTTCGCTACAGGTAGAATCTGGACGGCTCATTGACATGGCCAGGTCATGGCTGCCCATTGTCATAAAAAGCTGCTCGGTTTCCAACCAAATCCACACAGTTCAAAAACATTCTTTTATAATGATTGCTAAACATGTACTTCAGGCATTTAAAACCATTCATGCAGATCCACTTTTCAAACAGCAAATTCGATACCAATGTTCATTACATCATTAAAACAAGAGAAAATAAAACCATTCTCATTTTGTATTTCCTTTGTCATGATAGTTCACCAAACACAACTGCAACCAAAACTTCAAAACAACTTATTCATAATTTGCAAACGCACTAATGCATTCCAGAAATCATTACAAAATTTCCTGCCAAGAGTACAACAGTCTTTACAGGTACTTTCCTGTGTGGACCATATAAAATGGTGAATGTCTAACCTAAGCTGAGCTAATGGGTCCCTTGTCAGAAAATTCCAATAGTCCAGGGACAAAAGTTGAGATTAGTTTCAATCTGGTGGCTAAGACTTTAAAACAAAAGTCTTGAGCTGCCAGCAGCCATATTTCTCACCATGAGAATAAGAATAGTGACGAGTAAGGCTGACTTGTTAGGGAGGTAGAGCCATAAGTTGGAGGGAAAGCCTTATCAGCATTTCTCTCCAGTTTCCATTGTTATTAAGGCCTGGCTCCTTGATGTTTCACTCAATGCAAATTTGCCAAAACTTTCTTAGATTCCAAGCTTTTTGCTTAAGCTAGTTTGAGTTATAATTTTAAAAATTATGAAATTTATGAGAAACTTAACATGAAAGAAAAAAATGCATTAATAACCATTCTTTTTCTAAGGTATTAAATTATCATATAGCTACAATAATTAAAGCAGTATGATTCTAAGGGTGGAATATAGAGACAGATTACTATAAAAATATTCAAAGACCAGAATCATCCAAAGTATTTATCAATGAGAAAGGATAAATTCTTCAAAAAATGCTACTAAGTCCAATGCTTCCCTAATTGGAAAAAAGTATGTTCAGACTCTTCTTGACATGTGGCACTAAAATAAATTTCGGATGCACTGAAATTTTTAACAAAGAAATATGAATATAAAAGTATCAGAAGGAAATATATGTTATTGAATATATATATTTTGCATATAACATGGAATACATGTTATGGAAATATATGTTAAGAAAACAATATTATGTTAGAACATGGCAAGTCTTTTTAAGCATAGGGCCACAGCTAGAAACAAGAAAGGAAGTTTGATTTGAATTTGAAAAACTCAAGTTTTAAAGAGGTTGACTTAAATTACAAACTTTTCCGTGAAAAAAGGTAATATATATAAACTAAGATAAAGAGTAAGTGTCCTTGATATATAAAAAGCTGTTTTAAGAAAATCACAAAAATACATATAGGGAAATGGGCTAAGAACATGTGGAGGCAATTTCACAAAAAAAATGAAACTGAATCTCTAATAAACACATGGCAAAATAGCTTTACTGATAATAAAAGAAAACATTTTAAAAGGGGATATACTTTTCAACAGTGAGATTGACAGAGATGAGTAAACGATTAAATACAACATTTGTGAGGCTATAGAACATTCTTACACATCCTTATCTTAGATATAAATTCACGCTGCTTTCCTGGAGAGCAATTTGTTAACTTAAAACTTAAAATATACTTAGATTCTTTGACTTAGCTAGTTAACTTCTTGGAATTTTGGGTTAAGAAATAATTATGTCAGTCCGTAGTAATAAAGGGACTAGGAGATTCACCAAAAACTTGTTTTAAAATACAAAAACAAAAAATATAATATGTTCAATGCACAAGACTTGTTAAATGAATTATGACAAAAACATATAGTGGAGTACAAGTAGTCATTAAAGATGATAATTTAGACATATACCTATTAACATAGGAAAATATAAATTATATATTGTTACCTGAAAATGGAAATTTATATAGAACAGTATACTAGTTTTCTTTTAGAAGTATATACATACGGCTATGTGATATTTGATATCCTAAGAATTGAAAGAAGCAAGGAATACCCTTCGTCAGGCTATAAGCTTCAGGGCAAATATCCAAGTGATCTCAGGTTCTGCCTACAGTACACACTAATAGTTTTATTATTAACTCTTTTACTACAAAGAAAAGTGCACCTGTTCATTCCTCCTCATTCTGACGAGTCAGTTGCTTGACCCAAGAGACGTTAAGCCTTGTGTTAAAATTAAGACTCTAGAGAACTGGTGTACCTTGTATGTGAGAATGGCACAGCTTTTCTACATTATCCCCTCAGCCCTGACTAGTCTCTGCTAAGTCTCAGACTTAAGTCTTTCCAAGTCAGCTAAGAGGATTAAAATATGGACACAGAAACATTAGCACACAGCCCTGAGTCTAAATATCATGCAGGACCAAGAATCACTGGCTCATTCGCAGCTGCACATTGCTGCCATTGCCTTTTTCCCACCAGGAGGAAATAGAAGGTGCAATTCCACAAACCTCCATACCTCCCCCAAGGCTGCAACTAAAATCAGTGAGGCCAGACGGCTTAGAGACTGTGGGGACAGACAATGCTCCTCATTCCTATCTTCCTCATCATCTTCCAAACCGTAACCCTCTCTGTTGATCTCTCCCCTCCTGTGTTCTAATACCCACAATGTTCTGGACTTCCTTTTCCCTGACTAAAATTTCCACTCCATTCCTTCTCCCAGACTCTTCATTTTATCCTCTTGAACTTTCAATTAGTGAAAAAAAAATTTCTATCTTCACAATCTTCATTCAACATTCCCTTCTTTTCCTCGCCTCCCCAGAAACCTTTCTCTGCCCAGCATGACTGCAATAGAAGCAGATATGCACCATCAGGCCCCTTTCAAAGAAGAACTTGCTGAGCGGCTGAAGGGAGCATGGTGAGTCACCACCTTCAGCTGTCAGCTCCTTCCTGGTTGGCCACAGCTGAAGAGAGCCTCCTTGTCTGGAGTCACGTCCTTCTCGGGGCAGGCTGGTAACTGAGTGAGGTAAGAGTATAAAGGCCAGCTATTTTGACCCAAATATGGGACATTGTGATGGGCTATACTCACTCCAGTGCTCCCTGCAGAGTTGATAAGATTGTGTCAGCTCTGCCTTGCAATTTAACTTCTTCCTCTGCCAGATTTGGCTTCTTCCCCCTTCCCTTCATAGGTGTTAATTCCTAATAAACAACTTGCCTTTTGAACTCTATCTCAGGGTCTGCTTCCAGAGACCCCAACTGTGATCATTGGTATTAGTAGCGTCCAACAAGCAATCAATAAAATGGGATTTGGGAGCTGATCATTCATCACTTGGCTGAGAATGAGAAGCCCTGATGGCAGACGGAACAAAGCCACATTGCCAAAGTGGCCATCCAATTGTTAAAACTGTCACTGGTGGTGAATTGGAAGGGTACCTGTGGAAGGGGCAGTGAATCTGGTCAGAATATATGTACGCTCATGGGCAGTGATGAATGTCCTGGCCAGTTGTTCAGGGGTATTGAAAGGAAAAGACTAGAATCAGGACAAGGAGGTGTCCTGATTGGCAGGGGTAGTTGATCATGATCATTAGGAGGAGAAGGGCTTCTGCTAATCAGTGGGAGCAGGGAGGAATATGTGTGGAATCTAGATTATCCACGTGGTGCCTCTTTGTACTTCTTTGCCCAATTTTGAATGTCAATGGACAAATGTAGTGAACCTGACCTGAGAAGGGCCTAGTGACAAGAGACTCAGGCCCCTGAGATTAGTGTGGTGTGGATCAAGCCACCAGGTAAGTCAGCAAGGACAAGCTGAGGGTGAGGGGAATGTAGAAGGAGTAATGGAGGAGGGAGAAAATGAGTACTCATTGCAGCCCTGGGGTCAAATATAGCACCAGAGACAGTTCACCCCCCTAACCTCCCCCCTCTATATTTCCCCTTGGAAGATTTATCCACTGGAATTCTGCAGGAGCTGCTCCCTGAACCTAAATGGAGAAGTAGATTTACATGACACAAGGGTAGACTGTGGTAGACCAGATGTGCTGCCCAGATTTCCCTTCAAGGAAGTTCTTAAATTGCTCTGCTGAAGAGAGTGTGGGCCACTGTCTCTAGCTTCAACACCTTTGGAGTCAGCTTCGACTGAAGGGCTGCCTTTCCTAGGTCATGTCCTTCCCAAGGTCATGTCCTTCCCAAGGTCATGATCTTCCCAGGATTTCCCACCTTTGGTGATGAGTGAGGCTGAGTGAGGCTAAGTGAGACTGGGCCATTTCAGGGCATACCCCATTGGGCAACACTCATTCCAGAGCTCCTCACTAGGTTGGCAGAGACTTTGTTGGGCCTGCGTTGAAGTTCAACGTCCCTGCCCAATCCTACTTCCTCTCCTTTCCCTTCACAGCTGTTGATCCCTAATACAGTCTTGCACCCCAAACTCCACCTCCATGTCTGGTCCATCTCCCAGCCTGTAACATCATCAGTTCCACCTTAGGACACTCGTGTGGAGGCTCTCTATTCTCTCTGAGTGCAACTGTGCCTTTGCACCAGGTATCAGTGTCTCGGTGGCTTCTGCAACAAGGCAGAGAATTTTATTGGTCAAAATCCAGGAGAGCTGCTATTAACATAATCTCAGTCAGAATGAGAGAAGAACTATATTTTGCAAGGTTAGGAAGTGCCGTCTGGAGGATGATGAGACTTCAGAACAGTGGATGCTATGTGTCTATGCTTGCTGTGGAAAACGCGGAAATGAATGGGGCATCTATTGGCCATGGAAAAAGAGAGGATTTTTTTTTTTTTTTCCGTTCTTAGAGTTTTATTCTGCAAAACAAATTACTACAAAGCTTTGTTATTCTGAAATGTCTTAAATGCACAATTTAAAGAGCATTTTTTTTTTGGAACTTTCTTTTTCTTTGTATTCAATTTTTATTTCAAAGAGAGGATTTTTTTACTGGTTCATTTGAGAGTGATAACTGAAGACAGGCAGGGTGGTGTCTAAGGAGAGTTACTTTATGTAGTATATTATGTACTCCCTTAAAATATTTACTTTGAAGACTGACATTATTCTTCAAGGATTCTGGAATTAATTTGTGCTTCCTTTTAATGTGACTCCATCTGAACACTGGACATTGAGGGTGCCTAGTTTTACTCAGGTTACCCCTGAGGAGGTATTAAATACTCAGCTATAGCTCAGATTACAATATTCAAGCTAGGTTGGATCTAGGAATAAATTTTCAACACGATTATCAAACTGGAGAAAAATGATATAAATAACTGTGGTCAGATAAACCCAAGCCATTATGGTTCCTGGAACATACAGAAAATCATTGTGGAGGTCTTGCCACAATCTGAGTTACAATTTCATAATGCCTTGTTCTGAACTGCTTGTTACAGAGGGAAACTAGACACAGAACATTATAAGGATTTACTAAATTGAAGAGGTATTAAAAATTTCCTCATTACATCATCATCTAGAAATTGTTTTACACTCTAATGGCAATTGCCTCCCAAATTCCTGAGACATTATTTTTTCTTCTAGAAAGAGAGAAGAAATTGATGGCAGATGTACTGAAACATTTATCTTATTCAATTGAGAGTCAAAATCTGCTATAGTTTTGACTTCTACTGTAGGATTTTCAATTATTCAAGGTTTGGAACATTCAAAATATTATCTAACACTGGAGAAATATATGAAAGGTACTGTGCCAGGGTTGGTAGAACAATGACTCTGAGCCATGATTAGAGCATGCTGCTAGAATGGAATAGGGAGGCAAGTCCTCAGCCACAGATGCCCTCTTGGTTGTTACCTACAGGGACAGCTCTACAAGCTTTCTTGATAACAGATCCCTGATTTTAGACACAGAGGCAGTGTACTGAATCCCAGACAACGAATATTGCTTGGTTAAAGCCAATCACAACAATCCTATTTGCCTTTCCAAGTGCCCAATCTCCTACCCTGTCTTGCAGCCAAGGTGGCCATGGCTCTCAGTTATGGGCAATGGGATATAAAGGGACATAAGGCAGACTGGGAGCAGATGTAATCAGGTTTGCAGATTTGGTAATAGAAGACTGAGGGAGTTCTCATACGCTATAGCTCCTGTTTATTGCACACTAAAAAGTAAGCGCCAATAGTGTGTCCTCAAATATCTGAAAAATTGAAAATAACGAATTTTCTCCGTGAAGTGGGAGGTAAAAATTCATCTGCTGAACACGATAGGGGTAGAAAGAGGGTCATAATTTGAAGAAAGTAGAACATTTAATATAATCCTTTTAAATTTCCTGCCCCGTGTTGGTCCAAGTTCAATTCATTCCATAGAGCATTAACTCCTCTGCATTTCCTGCTTGTGTGCCCGGCCACTCTGGGAAGCCAGATCCCACTCCCAGCGTTGATTTGCTTTATCTGCATTGGAAAGTGGTGTGAAGAGGCAGAGACTCTGTGGGTCCAGTTAGGTTAGACTTGGGGGCAAAATCACTATGGCTCCCTCCTTGGGGGGCATGATAGAGGCTGTGCCAAAGCTCAAACCTCACCCAGAGACGCTGAGACAGGTGGCAGCATTAGCAGATAAGGCAAATAGGAGGGTAGCTGGAGCTCTCTACTGAGCGAGTGGCTAGGACTCAGGGGACAATGGGTCAGAGCAAATCTGTAGAGATGCAAAAGTCAGATCTAAAACATCCTGTTTTGTTTAACTCAGCCATTCAACCAAGTCTGATTTAACCATACAACTTCACCTAATGGTATTGTAAAGAGAAGTAGATGGCAGGGCCATTAAGAGAAGGGAAGCTTACATCATCATCATTCCTGTTCTGTAGATGCATTCATGCAGGTAGCAGCATACAAATAGTTGCAACTAGGAGCTCTACTTACCATTAATTTAGGAGAAGATCAGGAGTAAAATCAACAGTGGTCTGGTCCCACAAGAGTGGGAGTGGGGCGGATGGAACACATAATTCAGAGGAATAGTAATCAAGGGTGGATTTAGACAGCCTCCCAACTTCTTCCCAAATGTTAGGTGGGGGAGTAGGGGAGGATAATGCTTGGCTTACACTTGAGACAGCAATAAGAATAACAGAATAAACGATCTCAACTACACTCAGTTTCCAAAGGGGTGGTCAAGGCACAAATTTTTTTATCCATCCTCTGGATTTCATGGAGAATCTCTCACTCATATGTCTGCACGAGGCTGTAGTCCTGTTATTCCTTTCTCTGAACTCTCTGTTTCTCTGTAGCTGAGAGAGTCTTTTATACGGGGAGAGAGGAAGTAAAAGAAAAAGACTGCTTGCCAGTTCATACTCCATTAGATAGTGTCATTTGAATATCTAAGCTAAGTATGTGGCACCTTTGTTCTCCTTGATGAACTGTCTCTAAAGCAGTAGATGACCATACATTTCCCCACCAGACTGGGAGCACAAACAGCTGCCTCATGTTGAGTAAGACCCAGCACATCAATTAATACTCTGGACATAGCCACAGCACAAGATTTGATCCAGCTGCCATCTTTCTCAATACACCTTGTCATTTCTCTCCACTCCTTTTCCACAGCTTCTACACGTGCCATTGAAATTTGAGGTAAAATATAGAATTTATTTATTTCTATTAATTTCAACCTTCTAATGCAGATTGAGTATCCTCATTTCTGGGATATTGTTTTAAGTCATAATCATATCTACTAGATCCCTTAGCCTGCATCCTATGCAAATCTTACATAGACACAGACATTCTCGTTTAAAGAAAGATTTACAAGAAGCCTGCCTAGAGGAAGTGAGATGCTCCGGATGACCTCTGAAAGTCCCTGCCAGGCTTGTGTTTTGAATTTTCCATAACATTTCATTATGTAAAACAGACCCATTAGCTGTGTTTACTCAGGCACATGGAAGAAGATTGAGACAATTACCTAAAAATCCACTGTGACTTTTCAGTAAATGTTATTAAAGAAAAAGTAGGAAATGGGGCATGAATTATCCAGGGTGTTTATTTCCATTGATCAAAGTCATGAAATAATTACCTCATTTCACTTTGCCTGCTTACTCATAAATTTATGATAGATTTTATCTTAGGACATAAAGAAAGGGAAATATGGTGAAACTATATAAAAACTGACATAGAAAGCCGTTCATGAAGGATCTCTTATTTAAAGTGAAATGAACACCCCCACAAAGTCAGAATTGTTTAGAGTAAGTGAGATTAACAAGGATAAAGGAACTAATATATATTTAGTGAATATTGACAGAGAAATGATGGTCAAAATATAACATTTCATACCAAAATCTTACTTACTTTACAACATAAAACAATGAAGTGGCTCCTGTTATTCTTTAGTCAGATTCATGCTGATAATGTTGAGCTTTACTGAAGATCATGAACAAGGGGTAAATAATATATGAGATACTCTCTAGAGTTGCTACAATGATCAGAAGAAAGGGATATTTTAAAACATTACGTAGAATGATTAAAAATTTGCATGTTTATTTAAAATTCACCAAGGGAAATATAAGCTAATTCTCATGATGGGAAAAAAGAAAAGAAAAGAACTACTAAAAAAATAATTAGACTATTATGATTCAAGACAGTGATTTAAAATGAAATCTAACTTTTCTTTTTCCATGGTTATGGAGAAATATCAAGTCACAAACCATGCTCATCATAATTTTCTATATATGGTACTAGTGAGGCTATTTACTCTCGGCCAAAGATCAGGAAACATTCCATGGCAATGAGATCTCTTAATCTATGAAACATTATCTCAGGGGAGATGGCAGATTCCCTTCACTGGTCACTCATTGTTGACTTAAAAAGTAGAGTGGACAAAATATGATAAGACATATCATGGGAAGCAAATCCTTTTTAAAGGGAGAGGTAAGAGGAGGAGATAAAATAAGAAACAACTTCTGCTCAGTGGCTACTCTGTGAACAAAGCGTTTTTACACACTTGTTTAATATCCCCAGCCACTCTGGGAAAGGATATTAACGAACATTTTACAGATGAGAAAACTGAAGCTAAGAGTAGTTTGCTAAAGTCAAGAGTAATGAGTGACATTGCTGGGGACTTGAACCCAGGTCTGTCTTACCCTGTGATGGTTAATTTTAAATATCAACTTGACCAGGATATGGGATGGCCAGAAAATTTGGTTAAACATTATTCTGGGTGTGTCTGTGAGGGTATTTCTGGGTGAAATTAACATTTTATTCTGTAGACTGAGTAAATCAGATTGCCCTCCCCGACGTGGGTGGGCCTCATCTAATCTGTTTGAGGCCTGAATAGAACAAAAAGCCAGTAAGAAAGAATTCCTTCTCTCTGCCTGTTTTTGTGCTGGGATATCTATTTTCTGCACTTGAACTGGAACTTACACCATTGGCTCTTCTGGGTCTCTAGCTTGTAGAAGGCAGATCATGGAACTTCTCAGCCTCCATAATCATGTGATCCAATTCCTCATAATAAATCTCATAGATATTTAACTATATATCATGTATCTCATATTAGTTCTGTTTCTCTGGAGAATCCTGTCTAATATATACCCTTAGCCCCATGCTCTTCTGGTCTAAGAAAGAAGGTATGTTAAAGTGACTATCACAGAAAAGTCAAGTGCAGGAATATTCAAATCTCTACTTGATTGGGCACACAGTCTTTTTCTATCTTTGGCATGTGTGATTACACTCTATGTCCAGACATGAACCTATAAGGATAAGAAAAATAAGCATACAACAGCAAAACAAGATTATCTTATCATTATGTTTGCAAATTAGGAGGTTAATGAAAACTATCAAGAGTCTAGTTGCAATAATGTTATAGGAATGAAAGCCAGATTGCTGGAGACTTAATAATGGATGTCAGAAAACCAAGGCAACTATTGTCAACAACTCATCCAATCTCCACACTGTTGGCAGAATTCTTTCTCTTTCTCTTTCTGTGGCTGCAGGAAATGTAGATCACCCTTTCAAGAAAAGAAAAGAGAAAGTGTTTAAAAAGAAAGAAACATTATGGAAAGAACTATTCTTTTCAAACAAAATGGTACTTCAATATGTTTATAGGTTCAGGAGAAGAATAAAGAGAAAAAATAAATAAAAGATTCAAAGGTGAAATTAAATAATTAATAGTTAACAATAAAAATTATTAGTATTAAAACTATTGAGACAATATGTGAAGGGAGGGAAATCAGCGGAAGTAGAAGTGATTCATACTGGCAAAAGATGAAAAAAGGTGAAGAGGCGAGTAAACACAGAGCCATTTGGGGCATTGTGGTAGTTATCTCTAGGAAATTAGAAAGATATCAACTGTGAATAAGTGGCTCATGCTTAGGGACTTGAATAAAGTAGAAAAGATTAGAATATGTAATATGTACATGGAAAAAAGGACAGAGATGGCAAGAAGGAATTAGATTGGAAAAGAGGCAAAGGATTGTTGAGCAGCCCTAGAAGATTTCAGATGGAACTAAGTATCCTGCTTAGATCATGTTTGCCACCAATCATCAGGATCTTGGAAGGAGAAGGGAGGTAGTTTGTTTTTTCCTAGGCTGATGATTCAGAGGGCAAGAGATATGCTCAAAACAGCAAAGGTGCAATGAGAATAGACTTGAAATAGAAAGTCAAGGAGCCCAAACTGGGTGGGGGAAAAAGTGAGTATAACTGGGACTGATACATTTGAAAATGAATAAGAAGTCAAGGCCCTGGAGGTTGACATGAAATGAAGAGACTATCAGTGGAAGTGGAGTAATGACAAAGGCAGAAAAATATGAGACCAGGAGAATCGCAGATGTTAAAACTTGTTTAAAATCACTTTTGGATGATGAGTTCTAAAGTGTAGCCAAATATGTGCTTTGCTAATATGGAGAGGAAGCAAAGACCACTAAAAGTGAGGAGGTCACAGGAATGAGAGGCTTTGATATTGAACGGATCAGTTGCAGATACATTGAAAGCTACCCAGAATCATGGAGAGGAGAGGATTACAGTGATTTACCTGTTAACGTCCTTGAGAAATCAAGAAGGAGGCAGCACACAAATCACTGTGATAACAAGGAGGATGGTAAATGGCAGTTATCATCAAATGGTAGGGATTTTATAGATTAGACAATGGTCATGGAGAGTAGTAGCCCCCAAAAAGTGGTATAATCAGGTGAAGTCCAAGTATCAGTTCAATTAAATAGGTGGAAAGGTTATTTAAAGAGAAAATAAGGATTGAAGTGGAAGAGAAAATTGATTGCAATCAAAATGAGGGTTTCCAAAAGTACTGGGAAAGATGGTTAAAAAGCTTAGTGTGAAAAACCACCAGAAAAGGAACAGGATTGAGGCTAATTGCAATAAGGCTGTGGAAGGTCAGGCAGTTGGGAGTGGGGTGTACTATGGACTGGGATTACAGAGATGAAGAATGCCAAGGGCCTGGAGGTAAAAAGACATGGTGGAAAAAAAAGTTGTGTATCCAGCACCACAGCAGAAATAATTAACTAGTATTAAATCTCATTGTTGTACTTTATTTGATAATTTGTGATTTCTATCTGAGAGTGGCCAAAAGATGGACGCTAAAGTTTGGGAACAATAAAAAAATCGTTCTTTAGCTTGTAGCCCCAGGTACTATTTAGGTTAACTATCACAAATACCAATGAAAGTCAGTATTTTAAAAACTTTTTAAACATATTTCTTTTCCAAACTGCCACACACACACACACACACACACACACACACACACACAAAATGGCTTCCTTTTCTTAATGTATCATTCTCAATAAATACACCTACCATTCTATGAAAATCTTTATTTTTTTAAATTCTCGGCCTGGACATAGGCCAGTGACTATGAGCTCAGTAATTTGGATCCTGATTTATTTCATTTTCCATCTTGACTTACTCCTTTACTAGCCTCACAGCACCTAATATCATATTCTTTCTCAGTTTCTTGTCAGGAACATCCTCATCTTTCCCTTAATCTAACTGACATTTATAGAATATTCCATTCAACAATAGCAGAATATATATTCTTCTTAGCTCACATGAAACGTTCACCAAGGTAGACCACATTCTGGGCCATGAAACACACCTTAACAAATTCGAAAGACTAGAAATCACACAATGTATACTCTCAGACCACAATGGAATTAAACTAGAAATCTATAACCAAAAGATAGATGGAAAAAAAAAACCCAAACATTTGGAAATTAATCAACATTCTTCTATGTAACTCATGGGTTAAAGAATTCTCAAGAGAAATTTAAAAAATACTTTGAACTAAATGAAAATGAAAATATAATTTATCAAAATTTGTCAGATGCAACAAAAGCAGTGCTTAGAAGGAAATTTATATCATTAAAGCCTTATCTTTAAAATGAGGAATAATCTAAAATCAATAACCTAAGCTTATACCTTAGGAACCAGAGAAAGAAGAGCAATTTAAGCCTGAATCAAGCAGAATAAAAGAAATGATAAAAAAAAATTAGAGGAGAAATCAATGAAATTGAAAACAGGGAAAAAATAGAAAATATAAACAAAACCAAAAGCTGGTTCTTTAAAAAGTTCAATAAAATTGCTAAAACTCTGACCGGGCTAACCAAAAAAGGCAGACAGAGACAGACAGACAGACAGACAGACACACACACACACACACACACACAAGACACAAATTATCAATATCAGAAATAAAAGATGGATCACCACTACTGATCTCATAGACATTAAAATAATCATAAAGAAATGCTATGAATAATTCTATGCAAATTAATTTGATAACTTAAATGAAACAGACCAATTCTTTGAAAGACAAACTACCAACACTCACAAAAGTGAAATAAATAAATAACCTAATAACCCTGTAGCTATTAAGTAAGTTGAGCCAATAATTAATAAGCTTCCAAAAGATAAAACACAGGGGCCCAGAATTTTTCAGTAGTGAATGCTCCTGAACATTTAAAGAAAAAATAATGTCAATTATCCACAATTTTTTCCATAAAATAGAAGCAGAGGGAACATTTCCTAACTCATTTTATGAGGTCAACCATTTGCCATAAGAACAAAGCCAGATAAAGACATTATGAGAAAAATACAGACTAACATTTCCCACGAACATAGATGCAAAAATTCTAACAAAATATTAGCAAATCAAATACAGTCATGTATAAAAACAATTATATACCACAATCAAGTGGGATTTATTCCAGTTATAGAAGGCTTATTCAACATGATAATATCAGTTTATGTGATCTACCATATTAACAAGTTAAAGAAGAAAAATTATATGATCTTGCCAATGGACACAGAAAAAACATTAGACAAAATCCAACCAGTTCATGATAAAACTCGCAGCACACTAGGAATAGAAGAGAACTTCCTCAACTTAATAAAGAGCATCTACAAAAAACCTACAGCTGACTTCAGACTTAATGGCGAGAGACTAGATTCTTTCCCCCTATAAAACAAGATACAGAACAAGGCAGGGATAGCCTCTCTAACCACTCCTATTTAACATCACACTGGAAGTCCCAAAAGTGCAATAAGACAAGAAAAGGCATATAGATTGAAAAGGAGGAAATGAAACTCTTTATTTGCAGATGAATGATTGTCTATGTAGAATACACCAAAGAATCTACAAAACAATCTCCTGTAACCCACAAGCAAGTATAATAGGGTAGAAGTTCAATATACAAAAGTCAGTTGTTGTCTTATATACCAGCAATGAACAATTAAAGTTTGAAATTAAAAAAAAAAATCTTTCACAGTAGCCCTACCAAAATGAAATGCTTAGATATTAATCTAATAAAATATGTACAGGATCTGTATGCAGAAAACTACAAAAGTCTGATGAAAGAAATCTAATAAGATCTAAACAAATAGAGAGAGATCTATCTTGATGGATTGGAAGACAAAATATTGTTAAGGTGTCAGTTCTTCCCAACTTAATCTATAGATTCAACACAATTCAAATCAAAATCCCAGCAAATTGTTTTATAGATATCATAAAGCTGACTCTAAAATTTAAATGGAAAGGAAAAACACCTAGAAGAGTCATACAATACGGAAGAACAGTGTTAGAGGACTCACACTACCTGATTACAAGACTCACTATAAAGCTATAATAATCAAGATAGCATAGTACTGGTGAAAGTATAAGCAAATACATCAATAGAAGAGAATGGAGAGCCTAGACGTAGACCCACACTAATATAGCCAATTGATATTTGACAAAGTGCCAAGATAATTAATTGGAAATAAGATAGCCTTTCCAACAGATGGTGCTGGAACAATTGGATGTCCATAAGCAAAATAATGAACTTAGGCACAGACCTTATACCTTACATCAAAGTTAACTCAAAATAGATTATGTACCTAAATGTGAAATGCAAAACTATAAAACTTCTAGAATAAAAACATGAGAAAGTTTATTCAATCTTAGGTTTGGTGATGAGTTTTTAGATAAAACACTAAAAGCATGATCCATGGAACTTAAAAAATGCTAAATTGTACTTTATTAAAATTAAAAACTTCTTTTCTGCAAAAGACACTGTTAAAGAATGAAAAGATAAGCTACAGACTGGGGGAAAACATTGGCACAACACATCTGGTAAAGGAATTGTATTCAAAATATACAATGCATCTTTAAAATTCAACAATAAGAAAACAAACAACCCCCTTAAAATGGGCAAAAGATCTGATTAGACACCTCACCAGGATATACAGATGGTAAACAAGCATAAGAAAGGATGCTCAACATTTACGATTAGATAAATGCAAATTAAAACAACAATGAGATATCACTATATACCTATTAAAATGGATAAAAAATTTTTTTAAAAACCTGACAATACCAATTGCTAGTGAGGATGTGGACTCATAGCTGGTGGGAATGCAAAATGTGACAGTGACTTTGGAAGACAGTTTGGAACATTCTTACAAAGAGAGACATAGTCTTATCATACAACCAAACAATCACACTCAGATATTTACCCAGTTAGTTTGAAAACTTACGTCCACAAAAATGCCTGCATGTAAATTTTTATAGGAGATTTATTCATAATCATCAAAAACTTGGATCAACCAAGATGTCTTTCAATAGGTAGACAGATAAACTGTGGTACCTCCATACAATGGAATATTATTCAGTGATAAAAAGAAATGAACTATCAAGCCAGGAAAACAAACAGAGGAACCTTCAATGTGTATTGCTAAGTGAAAGAAACTAAGCTTGAGGAAAGAAGTCTGAAAAGGCTACATACTATATGACTTTAACTGTGTGACAATCTGGAAAAGGCAAAACTGTAGAGATGATAAATAGATCAGTGGTTGCCAAGGGCTCAAGGTTATGGAGAGAGTTGAATAGGTGAAGTACAGGGGATTTTTTAGCATGGGGAAACTATCCTGTAGTGTATGATACTATAGTGATGGATACAGACATTATGCATTTGTTAGAACTCATAAAACTTTACAGCAGAAAAAGTGAACATTAATTAACAGACGTTTAAAAAATCACTTAAGAGGTTGAGGATTCTGGATTGAACGTGGACTGTGACAAAAGAATATAACTATTACAAAGGTGTGAGGCAAACTTACTGAAGTGGATGGGAAGGAATAGGTGCTGACTTAAACAACTTTAGAAATGAATGGAGTCTATGAGACTAAAGGTGAAAGGAACTACACATGAGCACTGTCTTCTAGTTAATAAAGTTGTTTCCCAAAGGGGTGGAGGTTAACAATTCTGAAACCACCACACATCTTTACTAGAATAAACAATTACACAAATGGATGGCAGAGGGTGGGAACCAAGTTTCTCACTGTTAGAGCGAGAGGTTACAGACAAGCAATGGGGAAAAGTTAGAATGATTCATGTGGTATTAGATGATTACTCATGTTAGCTTAATATAGATACCGATAAACATGATGTCCAGGCATACTTTGGAGATATTGCAGATTTGATTTCAGACCACCAAAATAAAGCAAATATAGTAATAAAGTGGGTCACATGAATTTTTTGGTTTCACAGTGCATGTAAAAGTTATGTTTATACCATACTGTAGTCTATTAAGTGTGCAATAGCATTATGTCTAATAAAATAAAGTACATACCTTAATTTAAAAATACTTTATTGCTGGGGCCGGCCTGGTGGTGTAGTGGTTAAGTTAGCACACTTCGTTTCGGCGGCCTGGGGTTCACGGGCCCGGATCCTGGGTGCGGACATACACACCGCTTATCAGGCCATGCTGTGGCAGCATCCCATATAAAGTAGAGGAGTATGGGCATGGATGTTAGGCCAGGGCCAGTCTTCCTCAGCAAAAAGAGGAAGATTGGCAAGGGACATTAGCTCTGGGCTAATCTTCCTCACACACACACAAAAAAAACTTTACTGCTAAAAAGTGCTAAACATCATCTAAGCCCTCAGCAAGTCATAGCCTTTTTGCTGGTGGAGGGTCTTGCCTCAATGTTGGTAGCTGCAGACTGATCAGGGTGGTGGTTGCTGAAGTCTGGTGGCTGTGCCAATTTCTTAAAATAAGACAACAAAGAAGTTTACCTCATCGATTGACTCTTCCTTTCACAAACCATTTCTCTGTAGCTTGCCATGCTGTTTGATAGCATTTTACTCACAGCAGAACTTCTTTCAAAATTGGAGTCAATCTTCTCAAACCCTGCTGCTGCTTTATCAACTAAGTTTACGTAATATTCTAGATCCTTTGTTGTCATTTCAATATATTCACAGCATCTTCACCAGGAGTAGATTCCATCTCAAGAAACCACTTTCTTTGCTCATCCATTAGAAACAACTCCGCATCTGTTCAAGTTTTATCATGAGATTGCAGCAATTCAGTCACACCTTCAGGCTCCACTTCTAATTCTAGTTCTTTTGCTATTTCTACCATATCAGAAGTTACTTCCTCCACTGAAGTGTCAAACCCCTCAAAGTCCTCCATGAGGGTTGGAATCAATTTCTTCTAAACTCCTGTTAATATTGATATTTCGACCTCTTGCCATGAATCATGAATGTTCTTAATGGCATCTAAAATGGTGAATCCTTTCCAGAAAGTTTTCAATGTACTTTGCCTAGATCCATCAGAGGAATCACTATCTATGGCAGCTATAGCCTTACACAATGTATTTCCTAAATAATAAGACTTGAAAATCAAAATTACTCCCTGACCCATGGGCTGCAGAATGGATGTTGTGTTAGCAGGCATGAAAACAACATTAATCTTATTGTATATTTCTATCAGAGCTCTTGGGTGACCAGGTGCATTGTCAATCAGTAATATTTTGAAAGGAATCTTTTTTTCTGAGCAGTAGATCTCAACAGTGGGCTTCCTGTTCAGTAAACCATGTTGGAAACAGAAGTGCTGTCTTCCAGGCTTATTGTTCTGCATTAGCCTTTAACAAGAGAGTCAGCTCGTCCTTTGAAGATTTGAAGCCAGGCGTTGACGTCTCTCTAGCTATAAAAATCCTAGATGGCATCTTCTTCCAATATAAGGCTGTTTCATCTACATTGAAAATCTGTTGTTTAGTGTAGCCACGTTTATGAACTATCTTAGCCAGATCTTCTGGATAATTTGCTGCAGCTTCTACATTAGCACTTGCTGCTTCACCTTGCTTTTATGTTCACATTCACTTTTGTTAGGGAGGTGGCTTCTTTCCTTAAACCTCATGAACCAACCTCTGCTAACTTTAAACTTTTCTTCTGTAGCTTCCTCACCTCTCTCAGCCTTCACAGAATTGAAGAGAATTAGGGCCTTGCTCTGGATTAGGCTTTGGCTTGAGGGAATGCTGTGGCTGGTTTGATCCTCTAACCAGACCATTAAAACTTTCTCCATCTCAACAAGGCTGTTTCACTTTCTTATCATTTCTGCGGTCACTGGAGTAGGACTTTTAATTTCCTTTAAGAACTTTTACTTTGTGTTCACAATTTGGCTAATTGTTTGGTGCAAGAGGCCTAGTTTTGGCTTATCTCAGCTTTCATTATGCGTTTCTCACTAAGCTTAATCATTTCTAGCTTTTGATTTAAAGTGAGATACATGCGACTCATCCTTTCACTTGAACACCCAGAGGCCATTGTAGGGTTATTAATTGGCCTAATTTCAATATTGCCGTGTCTCAGGGAATAGGAAGGCCCTAGGAGAGGGGGAAAGATGGGAGAATGGCCAGTTGGCGGAGCAGTCAGAACACACAACATTTATCGATTAAGTTTGCTGTCTTATATGGCACAGTTCCTGGTGCTCCAAAACAATTACAATGGTAACATCAAAGATCACTGCTCATAGATCACCATCACAAATATAATAATGATGCAAAAGTTTGAAATAGTCTAAGAATTACCAAAATGTGACACAGAGACACGAAGTGAGCAAATGCTAGTGGAAAAATGGTGCTCATAGACATGCTTGACGCAGGGTTGCCATAAAATTCAATTGGCAAAAAACTCAGTATCTGTGAAGTGCAATAAAGTGAAGTGCAATAAAATGATATATGTTTGTGTAGAAATATGTATAGATATGTGTATACCCATGGGTTAGTGTGCATATATATTTCCTCGCTCTCTTATAAACCAGGACTGCTTGGAGAAATGGCTGATTCTAGGACTGGGACAGGAAATAAACAAAACGAGCCTGGAGCATCGTATGGTGCCAGAAAGCAAAGAGGTACTAAAAAAAAAAAAAATCAATGATGTGGGTATGTCAATGGAATATAGGTGCCAACTGCAAGAGCTCCCAATGGCCAAAACGAGCATAATTTGAGCAAAAAAATAAAGTAGTATTGGATTATAAACCAAAACATAAAATAAATATCAAGGAGTCCACGGATAATGATTCATATCCATCCATAAATAAATGATTGAGTAATTAAATAAATGGGGGAGAAGAGACAAATATGTGCTACAGAAGAATTCCACATAATTTATGTAGATACTCTTGTCCTCAATGAGATGAAGTGTAACTTCCCACTCCATTAAGTGTGGGTTATGCATAGTGACTTCGTTCCAAAGAGTACAGTATAGAAAGGGGGGTTAGGGGTAGAGAGTAACTCTATAGTGGAGAAATCTGACAAATGCTACCTCACCCAGGTGATCAAAGTTAACAGCAACAGTGATCAGTCATATGGATAGCACACATTCTCAATATGATGTCATGAGAAGAGCACTTTACCTGTGTGTCTTCCCCAAAACTCTTAACCTCAGTCAAATCATGAGAAAAAACATCAGACAACCCCCAATAGAGGGACATTCTACAAAATACCTGACCAGTACTTCTCAAAACTATCAAGATCATCAAAAATGAGAAAAGTCTGAGAAACCGCCACAGCCAAGAGTTGCTTAAAGAGACGTGATGACCAAATGTAAAGTGGTATCCCGAACAGAATTCTGAAACAGAAAAAGGACGTTAAGTAAAAGCTAAGGAAATCTAAAAATGTATGTACTAAAGTTAATAATGTATCAATATTGGTTTATTATTTGTAACAAATGTACCATATTACTGTTAAATGTTAATAATAGGAAAAACTGGATGCAGGAAACTCTCTATACTATCTTTGCCATTTTTCTATAAACTGAAATCTATAATACACTATATATATAATATACGTATAAATCTGTAAAATTAAGTCTATTTAAAATAAAAAGCTTATTAACAAAGTAAAAAAAGAAGCATCACGTCCAACACTTTCACACTTTCAAAACCTTATTGTCTTTCACCAAAATCCTTTTCCTTATCATCAATTGAGTCATCTCTGTCAGAAAACTAGATGAATTCTTGATTCTCTCGCTCCTTCGTTCATCTTGCTCATTTAAATAATCACTAAGTTCGGTCAATTATTCTTCCTTAGTAATTTACAAATTCACTTCTACTTGTTCATTCCCAATGCCTTAGTCCAATATTTTTCACCAAACTCCTCAATAGATTTATATTTAATATCCCAGCTTCTGTTTTTTCCCCACTTTAGTCTATGTTTCATGCTGTAACCAGAGTGAAATTTCAGAAATACCAAAATGATTATTTTCCTT
Organism: Diceros bicornis minor; assembly: GCF_020826845.1. Classification (NCBI taxonomy): domain Eukaryota; kingdom Metazoa; phylum Chordata; class Mammalia; order Perissodactyla; family Rhinocerotidae; genus Diceros; species Diceros bicornis. Next base: position 41,690,904 of record NC_080756.1, read on the forward strand.
TTCTGCTTAAAATTCTTACTGACTCCCCTGTACCCTCAGCATGGAGTCCAAATAGCTTAATCACATCACAGAAGGCCCTTTGGTGACTACCCTTTGCCTACTTTCCCAGCATCATCTCTCTATATTGCCCCATGCCCGTCCTTTTTTCCCATCATATTGAATTACTTACAGTTACTTGAATGGTTTAACATTCTCATATCATTCTACAATATTTTCCTTCTGCAACTGAAATTCTACATTTTCTGAGAAGCTTCCTCCACCTCTTCCAGGCTCTTAGATGCTCTGCTTCTTTTTCCTAGCTTTCTAGATGTACCACAGTGAAAACATTTATATTATTGCATAGTTATTTTTTGTCATTTTTTAACTCACATACACTCACCTTGAGCTTTTTGAGGGAAAGGACAACATCTTTTCTCTCTGAATTCCAAGAATCTAGCATAGTGTCTGAATATAATATTCTGCAAATATATGTTTAAAAAGTTCTACAACTCAACTTCTGAAACCATAGCTGGGTCTAAAGAACCTGTCTCTCTTAGAGAAAGTACAACATTTTGGGAGAGAAAGAGGGAGATGCTAATACTTGTTAAGCAAATATCATGTGCTAGGTATTGGGATGGGAGATACATATACGTTAACTCGTTAAATATACTAAATCACATTTTACACCTGACAGAACTGAGGCTTGGATGGAAGAAGTTACACTAGACAGGAGTTTTGAGATTAGAGTATCATTCTCACTTTGCCTCTCATACCCAGATAAACTCAGAAACAACTGAGATATAAATGCAAGAATCTGACAGATCTAAATACTAGCTTTATTATAGGTAAACTGCTTTGGATATCAGAGTTTGGATCTATGACTAGAAGACTAGATCTTTGGATTTCACACACAAATGAGAGTTGGAACTGCAAAGCTGGGAGTCCTACAAGAATTGTTGCTTCAAACACATTGAATGCCCCCACAATCACTACCGCCATCAGCATCAATATTGGGGACAGAGAAAGATAAGCCTCCAGACCTGCTCTAAGTTTCTGGAAATGAGATCTCTCAACATAAATAAGAGCTAAATTTTCTGGGATATCAGATACTACTGAGCACTGATTGCTTTTTTCTAGGACTGTGTATGGTTTTACGTTTTTGCTGGGCTTGGCTTAAGAAAAAGCAAGATCCCTATAACTGTACACATTTGACCTGATAATAAAGTACTTAGAGTGCCCCTCTAAGTTCTTCATGAAAAACACAGCATAGGATATAGAGAATACAAATTGGAATTTTCTTTTTAAAAAAAGAAATCAAAAGTGCAAAAGTTTTGGAGAGAAATGATAGAAAAAGAAGATAATGTAAAGGAGTTCCAACATATATACAACTGAGATCCAAAGAAGATGTACAAATTAATGGACTGGAAAAAAATATAAACTTATAATCAAGAAAATTTTGTTAAATAAACAAAGATGTGAATTTATGTAATGAAAGAACACCCTGAGTACCAGGAAAAATTAAACAGAATGATCAACCCAAGATATCCTTTCAAACATACTAGATTTCAAAACTGAAGAAAGAATCCTTAAGGAAGCCAGAGAAAAATTGCACAGGGGAAAGCAGAGTGGCCTCGTGTTTCTTCGCTGCACTATTTAACAGCAGAAGGCTACTGAATAACAAGTATCTTGAATACAAGATACTCAGGAAAAGAAAGTTTACACCAAGGTTTTAATATATAGCGAGATTATCTTTCAAAAGATTCATATAAAAACTCAGAAAATACTGTTTCCATGAGTACTTCTTGAAAAGTACTTCAGCCAGTCAAGAGACAAATAAGGAAACCATGGCAAAAACCTGACAATGTGCCCTAAGGCTAAAACAGATGTAGGGATTGGAGTGACAGAACAAAATGTAACTGTGCTCTGAAAATGCAGAAATGATGGAACTAATAAAAATTGGTCAAGAAAGAGGGGGAAGGTTGAAGGTAAACTAGGTTTGCTGATTACCTCATCTGTAATCTCTGGAGTCAAAGGATATCATTTAACTCTGGCAGATCAATTAATAGATGTTTAAGCATATTTAACAGTACAAAAGTAAATATGAAGAAAGATAGCACTGTTGACCAAAGTCTTTTGGTGGAAAGAGAGAGAGAGAGAAGGGAAAACATGTTAATTTTTTTCCTAGCTTATAGTAGAGAGAGAAGAGAAACTGACTAAAGAAAACAGTAGACCAGTGGTTCTCAGAGTGTTGTCTGGACATCTAGGGGTCCTAGCAACACTTTAAGGAGGTTCAAAAATATTTTTGTAATGATACTAAGCCGTTATTTGCCCTTTTCACTGTGCAGACATTTGTACTAATGCTACCAAATAATAATGGGTAAAATTGTTTGCATTTTAGGAGAAACCAAAGCAGTGACACCTAACTGTAATAATAGCCATTGCATTCTTTACTGTCATACACTTTCGAAAGAAAAATACTTCTAGCTTTACTTAAGTATGTCCTTGTTGATGCGGTAAAAATTCTTAATTTTGTTATACCTCGACCCCAGAAGACATGTCTTTTTAAAATTCTGTATAACAAAATGGAAGGTACAGAGAACACTTCCGCTGCACACGAAAGAGTGATGATTGTCTCAAGGAAAAGCACTTGTGCAGGCTGGCCCCGTGGCTTAGCGGTTAAGTGCGCATGCTCCGCTACTGGCGGCCCAGGGTTCAGATCTCGGGCGTGCACCAACGCACCGCTTCTCTGGCCATGCTGAGGCCGCGTCCCACATACAGCAACTAGAAAGATGTGCAACTATGACACACAACTATCTACTGGAGCTTTGGCGGGGGTGGGGGGGGACAGGAGGAGGATTGGCAATAGATGTTAGCTCAGAGCCAGTCTTCCTCAGCAAAAAGAGGAGGATTAGCATGGATGTTATCTCAGGGCTGATCTTCCTCAAAAAAAAAAGCACTTGTGCAATTGTTTCAGCTGTGAGTGGAACCAGCTGCTTTTTTCATGAATCACCATTTTCACTTGAAAGATTAATTGACAACCTATGGTTAATCTGATTTTAGTACTTAGCAGACGTTTTTGAAAATGAACAAAGTAAGCTTAACAGAGCAAGGAAAATCACTGAAAAGCAAAAATTAGAATCTTGGAAAAATTGTATTTGCTACTTTGAGCTTGACAGCTTTCTAATCCTTAAAGATTTTTCTGATGAGAACAGTGATGATGCTAATAAATGTCTTTTATATTATTTGACATAATGTGTCAATATTTGGAAGATCTGTATGAGTCAGTAAACCAATGATTTCCAAATAACCAATGCAGGATTTTACGAAAGCATGCACAGGCAAAAGATTCACCTGAAGTGCAAAATAGATTTTAATGCAACAAAATACCAAAACTCCTTTGGTATGGTTTGAGATTCCACATTGTGGCTAATATTGTAAAAACTACTACTCGTTGAGTTTTAGTGAAGTATAACAGAAGGATATTGACAATTTTCTAAAGAATCTATTAAAATACTCAGTACTTTCCAACTATATATCTGTGTGAAAGCAGATTTTCTACATATGCTTCAACCAAAACAATATACCGTAACAGATTGAATGCAGAAACATATATGAGACTCCAGTTGTGTTCTATTAAGCCAGACATTGAAATGATTTGCAAAATGTATAACAATGCCAATCCTCTCATGAATAATTTTTGTTTGGAAAATGTTATTTTTATAAACATATGATATTTATGTTAACACGTAATGGGTTTATTGTTATTTTTAAATAAAGTAAATATTTTAAAAAATCTCAGCTCTAATTTCTAGTACAGGAAATATTGGTAAGTATTGCCCACATAAACATGAGCCCTTGGGGGTTCTCAATCATTTAATAATTTTCTTTTTTTTTTATGAGGTTTTTTTTTGCTGGGAAAGACTTGCCCTGAGCCAACATCTGTTGCTGATCTTCCTCATTTTTCTTTTTCTTCCCGAAAACCTCAGTACATAGTTGTATACTCTAGTAGTAGGTCCTCCAGTTCTTCTATGTGAGCCACCTCCACAGCATGGCAACTGACAGATGAGTGATGTGGTTCCATGTCCAGGAACCAAACCCAGGCTGCCAAAGTGGAGCACACTGAACTTGAACCACTAGGCCATCAGGGCTGACTCTCTCAATAATTTTTAAGATCGTAAAAAAAGTCTTGAGACAAAAAAGTTTGAGAACCACAGCATTAAACAAAGTGTGTTATATAGTTTGACAATTAAAAGTCTCTTTTAATCCTTTAAAATGCAGGGTTAAATAGACTTACCTTAATATGATAAAATGTTCCTTAAGTAGATCTAAAACCATGCATTATATATTTTCTGGATGTAGAATTCTGGGGAAAACGTTGTGCCACCTTGTTTGGCTTTCATGGTTTCTGGTAAGAAGTTCACCCCATAGAAATTATTTTTCCTCATTAGGCAAAGTATTATTTTGCTATTTTTAAGACATTTTCTTTGTTTTTATAAATCTGATTACATGTCTTGGTGTGGACTTCTTTGAGGTTTCCCTGTTTGGATTTCACACAGCTTCCTGATTCTGTAGGTTTATGTCTTTTGCCAAATTTGTGAAGTTTTCAGCTATTATTTCTTAATTGCTTTTCAGTCCTGCCTTCTTTCCCTCTGATTCCAAGACTCTAATGCTACGAATGTTAGGTCTTTTACTATAGTCCCACAGGTCCCTGAGGCTCTGTTAACTTTTTTCAGTCTATTTTCTCTGTTTTCAGACTGAGTACTTTCCATTGTTCCATATTTAACTTCACATATTCTTTCCTCCCCTTCCTTTCTGCTATTGAGCCCATGCACTGAGTTTTTAATTTCAGTTATTATATTTTTCAGTTCTAAAATTTCCATTTAACTCTTCTTTATATCTTTGATTTCTTTGCTGAAATGTTCTATTTTTTTGCTGAGACTTTCTACTTTTTAATTTGTTTCGATCATATTCATAATTACTTGCTGAAGCATTTTTATGAGGACTGCTTTAAAATAATAAAATTATCTTGTCAGATAATTTTAAATCTCAATCATCTCAGTGTTGGCATCTACTGCTGCCTCTTTCATTTGAGTTGAGATTTTCCTGGTTCTTGGTATGACAAGTGATTTTCTATTGAGACCTGGACATTTTGGGTATTATGTTATGAGACTCTGGATCTTATTTAAACCTTCTGTTTCAGTTAGCTTACTTTCACAGAACTCGGGGGCCAGAGGGGAGGAGCCACCTCTGCTGGTGTAGGTAAAGTCCAGGTTTCCATCTGTCTCTGTTGACACCTGAGGGAAGGAGGGGATCCTTGTTACTGGAGGTGTTAGTACGAGCTCTGACTCCACATTAAGCCTCTGCTGATACCACCCTAGCTGGGAGGGGTAGAAGTGCTTCATTATTACTCCCTTCAAGGCCTCCACTGACACCAGAGAGAAGGGGTGGACTCCTTCCTGCTGGGTGGGGTGAGATTCCTGATTCTCTGTTGGTCCTTCTCTGACACCATGGGTCATGGGGAAGGTATGGAGTGGGGAGCCTCAGCCTTTGCTGGTAGAGTGGAGGGAGGACCATAGCTTTTTTCTGTGGTGTTTGGGTAGAGCAGAGGGGTTAGTGTCTAAACATTTTCTGTCTTGCTGGTCTGCCCCTGTCCTGGACATTTGGCCAGAGAGAGTGGACTTTTGTTGGGGCTTTTTTTGTCTGTGCCTATTGACATTTCTGAGTTTCCTGCTTTTTCAGTTCCAAGTCTGGGTTATATGAACCCAAAACAAAACCCAACAAGCTCAGCACTGTGTTGTTCAGTGGGCCCCAATGTCCCTAGTGGTCTTCTCTCCACTTTTCAGAGTCTTCCCATGCTTGTTTTACATACAATGCCCAGGGTTTTTAGTTGTCTTTAGGGGGAGGAATAGGGAAAAGTACATCTATTCCATCTTCCCAAGAGTGGATGTCTCCAAAAGAGGGATGTTTTAATAATACCAAGGTATAAGTATACCTGGGTAGCCAAATAGGAAGATGAAGTTGGATAAATATCTCATAATGTATGCTACGCACCAGAAAAAATATTCTAAATGGACTAAATATTTGAATGTGAAATACAAAACCATAGAAGAAAACATGGAAGAATTATTTTATAAGCTCAGTCTGGGGAAAAAATCCTTCTAATTAGAATATAATATTTAGAAACTGTAAGAGAAAATGGATACATTTGACTACATAAAAATTAAATCTTTTGCATGGCAAAAAAACCCCCCAAATATCATAAGCATGGTCAAAAACTCAAATGGCAAACTAAAAAATATATAATCCCAGTTTATGCCACAAAGAGTTAACCTCCTTGGCATATAAAGAGCTCCCAATTGGTAAGAAAATATCAATAACCCAACAGAAAAGATAGGCAAAGAATTTGAAAAGACAGTTCACAGGAAAGCAAATACAGATGGTTCTTAAATATTTCAAAAGATAGTTAACCTTACTCATGATAGAGAAATACAAATTTAAACAACACTGGGAAAACATTGTACCCCCCCACCCCTTTCGGACTAGCAAAACTCCAAAAGTTCATGGCATATTTGATTGGTAAGAATTTGGGGAAATAGAGACTTGCATCTGTTGCTGATGAGATCATAAACTGGAACAGCCCTTTGGAGAGCATTTTGGTAATATCAAAATTACTTCTAGGAATTTATCTTAAGATATAATTGCATGTGTGGAAAATGATGCATGCATGTGGTTATTCATTGCAACTTTTTTTAATAGCAAAAGATTGAAAACAATCTATTGTTAAATGAAAGAATGTGTGTAACATGCTACCACATGTATTTTCAAAAGAGGAAAGAAAATCTACTATTTTATTAACTTGTCTTTACATAAAAATTCTTTGTAAGGATAAACAGAAAAGAAGAAATAGATATTACCTGGGGTATGTGGGGTATTAAGCAAATAGAGGACTTGTGGGGAAACTTTTCATTAAATAACTTTTTATATTTTTGATATTTGAATCATGTGAAAGAAGGAAGAAAGAGAAGGAGGGAGAAAGTGTGAAACGAGGGAAGGTGGGAGGAAGGAAGATTTAGGAGACTTGTGTGAAAAAAGATGTCAAAAAAAACCCCAAAAAAAACTCAGCATGAAGAGACGGATGCTAGAATCCAATTGGTGATTATTTGGGCATCCTAAGGAGGAACAAGTTGATGATATTAAAAAGGAGAATGCTGTACAAAGTTTGCTAAAAGGATGATATGTTTTTTTAAAACACTGCCTGTTGACCAGTACAAATTATGTTAGTGGAGTGTTCACTTTTGTTCTTCCAGCAAGTGATAAGTACAAGGGCGACTGTCTTTTCATTGACAGGTAAACCTTTTAAAAGCACATGTGTAAAAGGCTGTTGACTGTAAAAGTCAGGAATGGATTTAAGATTCTGGTCCTGAGACCTAATTCATTATCATACTTATCCATTCCATAAAAAGATAGCCCAAAATATGAGAGTCAGACTGTCACTGTGAGGAATGGATCATGCAGGATGTATCTGGACATAAGGAGAGAAACCAATCAGGGATGCCTGAACTCTAAATTTGTTCTTTACAGGATAAGAAAATGGTCTTGATGCTGAGGTTTCCTCGAGAACCAGGAAACTCCCATTGTCTGCGAACATCCCCTTTAATAGAAATGGTAAGTCCATATAGTACTATCCTGAAGAACATCATAAGGCCCAAGTGAAAAAAACCTATGGCGCAGCCATAAATTAAGCTTTTCAGATTTCCTGAGACTGTGCCTTATGCATGGAATCTTCCTGGCCACTGCACTCCCACATCAGAGATTAGCAGGTCTCAAGAAGCTCTATCAAGGTATGGTGCTACCTTTGTGCTTGTTCTCTGAGGCCGCTGATTTTATCTGAATAGCAATATCCTTTGTCAAATAAGTCAGAATCTTTATCAGATCTGTAAGTGAATGAGTGAACGAGAGAGGGGTGGGGGAGAGGAGAGAAAGAAGAGATGGGTGAGAGAGAAGAGAGGGTCAGGGAGAAAGAGAGATGGGAGAGAGGAGAAAGAGAGAGGAGAGAAGGAAGCGAGAGGAAGGGAGGGAAACAACTATGTGGCTGTTTTGGCATGCTCTACTGCTTTGGATACACTCCATACTCTGCCCAGTACGGTACACGGCAACTGTGTTTTTTCTCTCTTCAAGTGGTGACCTGCCTCTGGGCATGATTTTTTCAAGCTACCTTCTTTACTTCATCCTTTCAAAGTAATTTAAAATTATTTCTAATTCCCGGATGATTTTTTCTTCTTCAATAATTTCCACTGAAGGTAAGTAGAACCACTATAAAAGTTTTATTTTAACACCTAGAAGGTTAAACTTCCTTGGTATCTTTGCAGTACCTCCAGAATGCCATTTGTCAGCAACTTAGGGTCAAACTCTTCAGTGTGGTAATGAACACACACACACACTAATGTCTAAAACACAAAAAATAATTCTGAGACAAACAGCACAGACATGGGGAATGCCTATACAGATTGGTCCTTCCCCAGTATCCTGATTGCTCCTTACAATAACCCTATAGAACAGATATCTTCACTCCAGGTTATGCAGGAGCCTATAAGGCTCAGCAGGGTGAATTATCCAAGTGGGGAGCAAAGAAGCATTTCATGTTTAGGCCTTCTTATTTCAGAACTCATATTCTTTCATGATACCAATAAGTTTCCCAGGTATTGCATTTATTCTGTTTTGTGTTGTTGTTGGTTTTTTTTTTTTTTTTTTTTGGTGAGGAAGATTAGCCCTGAGCTAACATCCTTGCCCATCTTCCTCTATTTTGTATATGGGATGCCACCACAGCATGGCTTGAGGAGCAATGAGTATGTCCATGCCCTGGATCTGAACCCACGGACCCCAGGCCGCTGTAGTGGAGCATGCGAACTTAACCATTACACCACTGGGCTGGCCCCTATTTATTCTGTTTTTTTAAACCCTTGCTCCACTGTGACCTAACATCCCACACTGAATTCAATCTCATGTGCAGATCATGTAGCTGATTTTGTCTTCCATCTTTATATGAGGAAGGAAATAGTTTTCATAAATAAGCAATCAACCAGTCATTGTTACTTGTTCCTCCCTGGATTCAGAGACAATCTGCCATTCCTTCAGCATCTTAGTTTGCAGAGCTCCTGAGAACAGGAACTATGATTTATGTCTGAGTTCCCAGAATTACACATTCTTGAACTCTACAGATTACTATCTCCTTTCTCCAACCCCGGGCTGAAGCCTGTAACCCCCAAATTTAAGTTACAATTTTTTTAAACCCTGCACCAGAATTGTTGAATAAGCACAGGAAAGTTCAATATCAATTTGGCTGAGAGAGGTAAAAAAAAAAAATTCTATTTGCTAGACACATTTGATTCATGGTGTGCAATAGATTCCAGGAATAATCACAGGATTTGTTTAATGAAAGTTATGACAACAAAATGGAATATTGACTTATGCTACCTCAGGGCTATTTTTCATTTATACATCCAATAAGCATTTATTGAGCATGTGCTAAGTTCTAGAATTATGCTGAATACGATCTAGCTAATACAAAACAAAACCTAGTAACATGTGATGCCTTGCCTACCAGGGAAACATGGTGAGAGTATTGAGCTAGACATTCAGAAACCTGGATTAAAAACCTATCAACCAGTAACTGCTGTGTGGTCTTGGGTAAGTCATTATTCTCTCTAATTCTTTTTCTCAGCTATAAAATGAGTTAAATTATATTCTCTTTCAGGTCTCTTTCAAGGCTCAAAGTTGTGTGGTGTGTAATAGGCCTTAAATAACCAACAAAGTTGAAAAATACGGTTGTCGCCTAACCCTCCAGATAAAATGTTGGTGGAATTCCATAGTTAAAGAAAAAAAAGGGGCCAGCCCAGTGGCATAGTGGTTAAGTTCGTGCATTTCACTTTGGTGGCCCGGGGTTCGCCGGTTAGGATCTTGGGCACAGACCTACTCACCACTCATCAAGCCGTGATGAGGTGGCGTCCCACATAGAAGAACTAGAAGGACCTACAACTAGGCTATACAGCTATGTGCTGGGGCTTTGAGAAGAAAAAAAGAAAAAAAAAGAGGAAGATTGGCAACAGATGTTAGCTCGGGGTCAATCTTCCTCTAAAAATAAATAAATAAAATAAATAAAAAGAAAAGAAAAAAAAGTCAAAGGATCCACTTTCAGGATTGCCTGATAAATTACTTGATCCTTTGAAACGTTTGTCTTCTTTGTAAGAGTCACACCCCTGGTTTAAGCCTTTTTTTTTTTTTTTGTGAGAAAGATTAGCCCTGAGCTAACATCCCTTGCCAATCCTCCTCTTTCTTGCTGAGGAAGACTGGCCCTGGGCTATCATTCATGCCCATCTTCCTCTACTATATACGGGACACCGCCGCAGCATGGCTTGACAAGTGGTATGCTGGTCCGCTCCCAGGATCTGAACCAGCAAACCCCGGGGCCCCGGAAGCAGAAGGTGCTAACTTAACCGCTACACCACCGGACCAGCCCCAGTTTAAGCCTCTTTTGATAGAGATCTCTACGACACACAATTGGACTAGAGGTAGATATTAAGAAATCACAATCAAGACTTCTAAAAATAGCAACAAAAATGACAGAGCGCAATAACAAAAAACTGATTACCATCCTCTCTGTTAGCAAGATAACTTTGTATTTGTCTATTTTACATTGTGAAAGTCATCTAATTTAATTTCCCTCCCTTCTTTGGCAATATTATTCTGTCAGTTCATGTCTTGATTTTATGCTACTAAGATCCTTTGGCACCTAAGTCCACATTTGGAGTTTTCTCATCTCATTGTCAAGTAAGTAATTTTTAATAATAGAAGATGTTCCTAGTAAGCGTAAAAAACAGTTGAGACTTAAAGATCATCTCTAGACTCTTGCTAAGATATATTCTTACCAGTATTTCTCACAAGGAATTCCTCGGTTTTTGTACTTTTACTTTAATCTTTCTAACTGATTTTCTTTTGTTATTTTTATTTTGAATTGTGTGTGGGATATTAAACACTGTATCAAAGAAGCTGTATTAAAAAATCATTTTTAAAATTCCTAAAGTGCGTTCTTCTCTACATACAGTACTAATGACGAGATCAAGTCTTGCTTGAATTGTGAACATTAACCCTGTGAGCAAGAAAGCGATTCTAAGTAAAAACGTTTATCCGTAAAAACTGCAAAACTCAAATATAGTGTGATTTATCCAAATAATTGACTCAAGAAAATATTCTTCTATCCCAAAGAGATAATTTGTCAGAAGGGTTCCTACTTCACAGAAAGCAGAGTTGATAAGAATAAGCCAAAACATTAGCAATGTGTATGATTTTGTCTACAAGAAAGAGGGAATAAACGAGTCCTATAATTATATTCGTGAAGAATAAGGACTTAGATCATGTTAATCCTTCCCAAGTCATTGAAGGAATCAGGAAGAAGCTGGGAAGCAGATTGCAGCCAGAAGAAAGAGGCAGTCATTTTAAGCAAATAGTCTATTAGCAAAAGCAGAACAATTATGTTGGGAATGAGTCTGAAGATGTTGCTTTGAGGAATGTTATTGTTCAGAGTATGCATTTGAAAATACATACGTCCTTGTCTGCAAAGACATTCACAGGCAAACAGAGGTATTGCTCTAAAAATTGTTTGACGTGCCAGTCTCCTCCTGGAGACTTTCTGTTTTTAAACAAATTATCAAGTAGAATCCTCCTGCTTCCCTTTTCCTCCTTTGGTTGGAATGCAAATATATTAAGAACAAAAATATGAAATCCAAAGTTTATATTATTTTTTTTCACCTTGAAGTGACTCCTTTCTCACACAGACTATATAAAGTTAAATGATACAAAGGGAAAGAAAATAGGCTGATACTCAGTCATTTTAAAAAGTCCGAAGATTTAAACAAGTTACATTTTCTAACTAATAACAAAAGAGAGCTTATATTCCAGGTGTAAAGATACGTATTTGCTTTAACACGGCAAATCCACTCTTGCTGATACTTTGCATAACCATCACCAGTATAAAATAAATGACAAACTTTAATTTCAAATATGTGATAAAATATGAGCTCAGGAATGATTGTGAGCTTTCATATAAGCTTAACTCCAGTTCATCTTACCTATGCCAACATTTTAGAAAGATCTGAAGCATTGCCACTGACACAATAACTGAGAAAAACCAGTACCATCTCTCACTATGAAAGACTCTTGACTTTAGAACTTTAGACATGACTTTAACCAAAAAGTTGACCAAATTTTTTAAAATGTATTTATAGGTGCTAGAAGAAAGACAGTGAAATTCAAAATGTGTACATGCAAGATCCTGATTTTAGGAAAAAAATAATTGCACAAGCAGTGAATTAAAAACATAATAATAGTGTTGTTGCTGCTAATAAACTTAAATATTTATTTAGAGCTTACTATGTCCCAGAACCATGCTAAGAATTTTATAAAGTGTTGTCGTAGGGGCCGGCCCAGTGGCGCAAGGGGTTAAAGTGCGCATGCTCGGATGCAGTGCCCCGAGGGTCACCGGTTCAGATCCCGGGCACGTACCGATGCACTGCTTGGCAAGCCATGCTGTGGCGGTGTCCCATATAAAGTGGAGGAAGATGGGCACGGATGTCCATCTTCCTCCAGGGCCTCTGTTCAGGGCCAGTCTTCCTCAGCAAAAAAAGAGGAGGATTGGCAGATGTTAGCACAGGGCTGATCTCACACACACACAAAAAATAAATAAAAACATAAAATGTTGTCCTATATATATCTATATCTGTCCTATCTATATATCTGTTGTCCTATATATATACTGTTCATGTCTCTAAACAGCCAGTATTGAAACTATCCCCATTTTTTAAAAGATGAAACGCAATTATTAAATAACTTGCTCAAAGTCAAACATCTTAAAATTGGAAAAGCCTGGATTTGAACTTACTAAAACTGACTCCAGAGGCAGTATTCTTAACTAATGTGGAGAAAAGTCACCACAATGGCACTTCAGATGGAAAAGAATTGGGCAAATTAACTAATATATGGCAACAACAGGATATGATTGCTAAAATATAAAATGAGACAATCTTAGGCTACATTAAATCTTTTTAGCATTCAAATATATGGAAGTAACAGTGCAGTTACTGGTCACACCACATCTGGAGCTCTGGCTTTGGTTCTAGAAGTGATATTTTAAGAGAGACAATAAGTAATTGGAGCAAATATAGAAAAAAGTAACAGCACAATAGAGGAGCTTGAAGTCATGCCGTAGAAGGAATGACAGGAGTAACCAGAAGTGGGTGTCCTAAAAAAGAAGGGGAAGGGAGAAATGACCATTTACGTGTACCTACCATGTATGAGGCACTCTGCTAGATAATCTCATTAAGTTAATCAGGAAAAAATGCTAAACCACATCTACTTTCCAAACAGGCTTATGATCACTAAGGAAAGCCTTTCTCAATAGCTGGCCATTTCGCTTATCTGAGCACCAAATGGTTTGGATTATGTAAAATTAGCTAAGAACTGAGTTTGGAAGTAGAGACTGACATAACGGTATTAATTCTGATTAATTATAATGTTTTATATTAATTACGTAAAATTATTAATAAAGTGGAATGAGTTTTGAAGACACCAAAGACAATCATGGACGGAAGGAGTTAAGAGGAACAGAGGAAAAGGAAATTGAGAGGCAGGGGAGACTTAGAGGCAAAAGAGGCACAATTGAGACAAAGTAAAAAAATAAGTGTAATTTAAGCGAAGAAAATGGGTTGGGGTGTGGTGAGGTTGAGAGGAATGATGAGAAATGGGACTACAAAGTTAAGCAGGAGCTAGTCAGATAGGGAAATTAAGTCGCATTAAGAAGTTTGGATTTTATCCAAAGGCTGGTGGGAAACCATTAGCAGGTAGTTGCATGACCAGTTTTGGATTTTAGAAGCATCACTCTGTCCAGAAGGTGGAAAATTGATTGGAGGCATGGAGAACAGGTAAGCGTGTATTGCCTCATATCAGGTGAAAGATGATGGTGGAATGAAACAAGGTCATTGCAGGGCTGGTGGGGACAAGTGAATGATTTGACAACCCAGAGTAGTTGACAGAAAACGTAGTATCAAGGTTGACATTTAGGTATCTGGCTTCAGCAACTAGCTAGATGGTTGTGTGATTCGCTGAGCTAGATGAAGAGCATGATGAATTCTGTTTTGTACATATCGTGCTTGAGGTTCCTATAAACTAAGTCCAAATGTCCAATATGCAGGAGGACACACGGGTTTGTTGCTCTGAGCCAGAGAAACCCACTTGGGACGGAGCAGCAGCAAAGGGGTAGCGAATGGAGACATCAGTGTGAATAACTTAACACGAGAAAAATTTGGAGAGGAGATTGCTTAGAATAGAAGTAAAGAACACCAGCAGTTAAGTGCCGTTAAAAGGCTGAAGAGATCTGGCACCGCACAGTACAGAAAAATAAGAGGGACGAGGAAACACAGACAAAAAGGAAGAAAGCATTCCAGAGGAGAGAGTGGTGCAAAGTGTGTAACGGTGATAGGATTTCAAGTAGGATAAGAACGTCCTTTTGGATTAGTAACCAGAAAGTTTTTAATACGAATTCTGAGTACAGTTTCAGTGGAAAATGAGAATGTTATTTCTTAAAAGTCTCTGCGACTCTTATATAAGTATGATTAATAGTATTTTTTAAATTAGGTTAACATTGAAAGAGAATTTAATTGCCAAAATCCTGCTTAACACTAACTTATCCTGAAAGGGCAGAATTAAGCAATATTGTAAACTTTGCTTAAGTTTGAGTGTTTCTACATAAGCACAGTAAATGGGCAGTTCACAGCAAGGCCAAGGGATACAATATTTTTTTAGGAGTCAGACCAAGGGTTTTGAAATCTGTTGCTCATGTTGATTTGAAGAAGTGACAGAAAACTGCGAGTTGGAGGCTACATGACTCAGGTAGAGGCTGTGTTGTTGACTGATTTTCCCTGGTGTCCTTCTGGAGCTGTTGGTTAAGTAATAGGATGTCCACCAGTGAAGAACTACACCTTTTGACAAACTGACATAGCTTAGGGGGACAAATGTAGAACTTACTTAAGCATAAATTATAACAAAATATTCAGACCACAGAAAAAAGATATAAAAATCCTCAATTCTCTTTACCATAATCTTGATAAGTGCAGTATGAAAAGAAGAAAGGAAAAGAGAAAAGAGATGAAGGAAGAAAGGAAGATAGGAAAAAGAAAACACTACAAACCAATCTCACTAATAAATATAGAAGCAGAAATTCCAAACAAAATATTAGCTTGCATTGTAGCAAAAAAAAAAAAAATATTCTATGAAAAGTAAGGTTTATTTTAAGAATTCAAAAATAGTTCAATATCAAGAAGGCTATCAGTATAATTATCACATCAAAAATGAAAGTAGAAAAATAATATAATCATGTTAGTAGATTCTAAAACTTAATTGCTAAGATAAGCAGCCAATCTTACTAAAATATTATAAACTAAATATCAATAGAAGGAATTAAATTACATAGGAGAAAGACATTTAGCTAAAAAATTAAAAAAGGCAACCGTCAGTCTAAGCGAAGATATGCTAAGATCATTTTCGTTAGACGCAGGAAAAAAATACCCTAGACATGCTTATTATTATCATCATTATCTCAACTTTTGGGGAGGTTTTATTAAATGCAATAACCAAGTCAAATTTAATAATTAATATAAATATTGAAACAATGAGATATGATGATCTGTTTTGCTGATTCTATGACTGCATATTTTAAAATTGAATAAATAGCATTATCTATCTAATGAAAGAATTTGATAAGGTGTCTGGATACAAGGTAAAATAGTTTTTTCATGTTAGCAATAACTATCTAAGAAAAATATAAATGGTAAAAAATTCCAATATAATAGTGCCAAAACAAAAATATGAAGTCTTATTGAAGGGCCTGAAATATGAGCTGAACAAAAGAAAAGCTGTCCTTGAATGGGAAATATTGATTGTCCCAACATTAATATAATGTAATGCCTTTCTAATTTGAATCCCAACTGACTTATTTTGGGGGACTGGGAAAAGAGTTGGATAAAATTATCTTAAAGTTTACATGAAGAATAAATTTTACAAATAGCAAAGAAAATCACCAATTCTAAGAGTATTGAGGAGGAACTTACCATGCCAGTTAATAAAGATAAAGCCAATATAATCAGAAATAAATACATGAAAAATTGTGTGAAAAAATAATTTATGTAATAAATGATGATGGCAGAGTTGGCCATCTTTATACCTTACCCTACCTTATACTATATATAAGAAAAATTCCAGATGAAATAAAAAATAATGAAAAACCCCAAATAATAAAAAATATTTGGAGAAAATTTTTATCATAATCTAAGAGTTGAGATTACACTTTTGAGCCAAGAAACCCAGGAGCTAAAAAAAAAAAGATAGACATATTTGATTAAAGTATATTTTTTAAACTACACAGGTTAAAAAATGCCATTAAAAAGTTAATCGGCAAACTATAGTTTGGGAAAATATATTTTTAACGTTTGCTCAAGATAAAGTGTTAGTATCTGTAATACTAAAGAGCTTTTGCAAAAATAAAAAATTAATCATCTGTGGATATGAATTTGCAATTCTGACAACTGCTGATCCAATTGCCCAATAAATTTGAAAGTCCCTTCAACATTCCCGGTATTCATTCATTCACTCAACAAATATTTGTTGGGTTTTGATCAGATTGTTAATGAGATATAACTCAGCTTTTAAAAGGATTACTATGATTTTTTGAGAATAGACCAAAAGAGGGTAAGTACAGAAGCAGGGAAACCCACTGGGATAGTATTGCAATAATCTAGGCAACAGATGATGGTGGCCTGAATTTAGTTGTTAATAAAAGGTTGAATTCTGTGTGTTTTTGAAGGGAAGTCCAACAGCATTAGCTGATAGAAGAGGAGTACTCTGGAGGAGCAGGTTTGGAAGAAAACCAGAAGTTCTGTTTTGTGTATGTTACATTTGTAATGCCTATCAGACATATAAAAGTAAACAGTTGGAAAAAAGTTTCCAGAATTTAAATGACAAGTCCAGGCTGGAAATATCCTTGTGGAGGTCAACAGAATATAGATTAAGCAATGAAACTGAACAATATCACAAAGACAGTTAGTACGCGCAAGAAAAATGTACTACGACTGCATCCTGGGTCACTTCTATTTTAGAAACTGAGGAAGAGTAACCAGCAAAAGAAAACAGGAGCGTTCAGTGATATGAAGAAAATCTGTAGAATGTGATATCCTGGCAGCTAAGGGAAGAAAGTTTTCAAAAAGGAGATTGTAATCAACTGTGAAGGGTTAAGTAAGAAAAAGATTGAAAATAAATTAACAGATTTACTCACATGGAGGTCATTGGTGACTTTGGCAAAATATGCATCTATGGAGTGGTGGGCAAAGTCTTGAGTGGGGCAGGTTCAAGGGAGAATGATTGTTGTTTTAAGCCACTACATTTTGGGGGTAATTTGTTATGCACCAAAACTAACTGATACAGAGAATTTGGTGTCAAGAAGGTTTTTTTTTTTTTTTAATGAGAGAGTTTGGCATATTTTATGCTGATGGTAATGTTTATAAATAAAGAAAGAAAACTTGCTGTAGTGAAGCCCTTGAGTAAAGGGGATGAGATCTAGTGCACAAGTAGATATGTTGGCCTCTGATAGGTACACAGATGATCCTTTCACAGTAACAGGAGAAAAGCAGTCATGGGCACACATATAGGTAGATGGGTAAATGTGGTTCTAGGAATGTGCAGAGGTTCTCTTCAAATGGCTTCTATTTTCTTGGTGAAATAGGAAGCAAGATCATCAGCTAAAAGTGACGTGGGAGAGGAAGTGTTGGAGATTTGAGCATAGAGAAGATGAAATAGAAATCTAGCATAGTAGAGAATGAAGGATTTAGAGAAATCTTTTACAATTGTGGGCAGCTCTAAGGAAATACACGAGCATCTGTGGTCATGAATTGAAAGTGAGAGCAATCAGCATGGTTTTCTATTTTTTTCCAGCCACATTCACCTGAACATGTGATGACTAAGCAGAGAGTTGAGGATTATGCCTGGTAAGCACAACCAAAGGACAGAAAAATAAGAGCATTATTTATTATAATGAATGACAACTGAATTTATGTTGCATAGGGGCGAAAAATGAGAACTCATGGGGGAAGAGGGACAAAAAAATGTGGTAGATTCAGCTGGAGTCGAATAATTTTTAGAGTTGGAGTAATCACAGAAGTAAACCAGAAAGATATGAAGTTGTAGTCAGAAGACCAAATGTTTGAAATTGAGATTATGGAGAGATTTGGGTTATTGGTGATGACAAGATTCAAGTTATGATCAAGAAAGAGTACGGTAGATGGCAAAGGTAGAATGTAGGACAAGATCACCAGAGGAAGGGAGATCTGGGAATTGAGAGGTCAGCATATTTGAAAGATTATCTATGTAGATATTGAAATCATCACAAAGGATGAGAGGAGCAGTGTTGGAAAGAGGGCCTTTGAGCCTGAAATTTAGACCTTTAGGAAATGAAGAAGAGTAACTTAGTTCTGCGGTTGTCTCCAACAAGGTGAGATAGTGGTTTAGTTTGATGGATTTAAAGTTAGTGAATTTTAGGGTAAGTGAGAGACACAAGAAAAGCAGCAATAAAAAAGAAAGTGAATTTGAGCTATTTTAATGCCATTGGTGGGGGTCTGAGGAGGCCTCCACTTAAGAGAGCTGCAAGAGAAGCAGTGTCCTCAAGTAGAAACATATGGTGGGTATCTTCCTTGCTCTAGACCACATTTTGCTCTGCTCTCTCTCTTCTCTTTCTCTCTCTCTCTCTCACACACACATACACACACACACACACTTCCAAACACGGCTGCTTATAAACACATTTATCAGACAATGCCATCCTTTACTTCTCTTTTCCAGGTAACCTACCATCATAAGTATTGAAGGCATTAGTACCACATCACTGTTTTCTTTTCCTTACGCCCTCTGATTCTTGCTGATTTCAATATCCTTTTAAGATGTCCATTTTAGACCTTGGCTTTTCGGTTCCTTGACTTTCTTGCTTTTAGTGATCTTATCTGCTACCCCACCTCAGTCATTTACTTTCATTGTTAAAACCTAGATATTGTCATTGTCAATAACTGCTATGGTAGATAGTGACGATTGACTAACTAAGATCATTTCCAATTCTCCCTGGCCTGCGGTACACAACTACAGTGGAGAGTGCAAAAGCTAAACACTTTTCTCCAGGCACCCACATGGTAATCATATGAAATATAAATGAAGGTCCACTGGTATTGCCTCTTTCATTTGCTCCTTCCTCTTGCCTGGCACACATACATGTGAACTGGAGGTGCTGCAGCCACCTGGAAGCCATGAAGGGAAGAATATAAGAATCGAAGGCTCAAAGCTAATATACTGAGAGTGGTGAGGTAAAACAGAAAATGCCTAAGCCTTCCACTTCTGACTATGGTTTAGCTTGTATCAGTCAAATCATCAATCTGAGAATTAGAAAAGCAGAATAAGAAGGGGAAAAAAAGGCATGGAAGAAAAGATTTGAGGAGTCAAGTTCCCTGGAAAAATAAAAGCCACCAATGCAAGAAATATGACAATTTCAAGTGTGGTAAATACAAGAAAACCACACCGAGACAAATCATAGTAAACTTACTTAAAACCAAGTGTGGAGAGAAAAATCTTAATATCAGTTAGAGAAACCAGACATACTACCTTCAAAGAAGCAATAACAAGAATGATTGCTGACTTCTCTAAAGAAACAATAGAAGCCAAAGGAAATACAATGCATTTCAAATTATTGAAAGATAATAATTGCTAACCTCAAAATCTATATCCAGCAAAACTATCTTTAAAAACTGATCTTCTAAATCTTTAAAATTTTCAAATAAAGAAAAATTGGTAGAATTTGTTCAAAGAAAATTTGCTCTAAGGAAAATACTAAAGAGAGTTCTTCTGGAGGCAGAGATTTGAATAAATAAAAAAATAGCAATAGAAAGGGTTAATATACAGTATATATATCCAAATAAATACTATAAAAACAATAATAATATTGCCTTGTAGAATTTTAAATGTTTCTAGAATTAAATAAATGATAATAATAGTGCAAAAATTTGGAAGGGGGAAGTGGAATTATAATAAAGTCCTTACATTTTCTGAAGTTGCTTAAGTATCAACATAAGGAAGTTTCAATGACGTCAAGAATTTGTGCTGCAATAGGTTAACCACTAAGAGTAGAGTTTTTAAAAATGAAAAACTAATAAGCTAATAGAAAA
This sequence comes from Diceros bicornis minor, assembly GCF_020826845.1. Classification (NCBI taxonomy): domain Eukaryota; kingdom Metazoa; phylum Chordata; class Mammalia; order Perissodactyla; family Rhinocerotidae; genus Diceros; species Diceros bicornis. The sequence goes on from NC_080756.1 coordinate 41,711,186, forward strand.
GTAGAAATCAAATTAGGAAAAAAAAAATCAAGTAATCCAAAATAGACAAGAAGAGAGAGAAAGAAAGTAGGGCAGGTGAAATTAATTGAAAACAGATATAAAATGGTAGATTTATGAACATGAAAAGAAATGCTTCAAATAAAACACAAAATTTTCAAACCTGACAAAAACCAAAACCTAATTATATGCTGCTTTCAAGAGACACATTGTAATTATAAAGAGACAAAAAATTTTGAAAAGGTGAGCCACGCAAACATTAACTTAAAGAAAACTGTCATGGCTACATTAACATCAGGTGAAGTAGAGCTAAGGCAAATGCATCATTAGAGATGAAGAGGCTCATTTCAATGACAAAACTGTCAATCAACTAAGAAGATAAAACAATTCTAAATTTTTATGAATTGAATAACACAGCCTCAGAATAAGTAAAATTTAACAGAACTAAAATCAGAAAGACAAATCCACAATCATAATGGGAGATTTTAAATAACTGTCTCAAAAAGAGATAAAAGACACAGTAAGCAAATATAAGATGGGAATATGCTTAACAAACTTGACCTAATTAACATATGTAAAACACTGTACCCAACAAATACAGAATTTACATTCTTGTCTAGTTTACACGAAAGTTTTACCCAAAACAATGTATACAGGGCCATAGTTAAGACAAATTTCAAAAGACTAACATCTTACAAAATGTACTTTCTGATCATAGTGAAATTAAGTTAGAAACCAAAACAAAAAGATCAAACAAATATCAAGCAAAAATTAAGTAAAATTCACCTAAATGGCCATTATGTCAAAAAAGAAATCATAGTGAAAAATTAAAATGAAAGGAATAAAATTAGAATAAACTGATAGTGGAAAGACTACATCCCAAAGTGGTGGGATGCTGCTAAAACTTAACTTCGAGCAGCGGCTCTCAAACATTAGCACACATTCAAATCAGCTGGAGGTGTTCTTAAAACACAGGTTCCCGGGCCCTTTCTAGAACTGGTGATTCAGTGAGTCCAGGATAGGCTGAAAATTTGCAATTCTAACAATTTCCCACGTGATACTGATGCTGCTGGTCCGGGAACCACAACTTTTCCTAAGATACTACAAACAACTTCATGACAATAAACTCGATAAATAATACATTTTTAGAAAAACACAATTTGCTAAAATGATCACAAGAACAAATACAAAATCTGAATGGTTTTATATCTATTTGAAAATTTGAATCCTTATTTAAGAAACTTGCACACAAAGACAACTCCAGACCCAAATGTCTTCACCAGGGAATTCTTCCAGCCAGTTAAGGAAAATGTTATAACAATTTTACACAAATCCTTCCAGAGAATAGAAAAAAATACCTCCTCCGTTTCTTTTATGAGGTCAGCATTATTATTAAATAAAAACCTTAGACGGATATTACAAGAAAGGGGAAAAAATGTAGTTCAATAACTCATGAACATAGACCCACAAATCCTAAAAATAAATAAATATGCAAACAAACTGCATCCATCACTATATAAAAGAGCAGAGAAAAAGAGAGAGATATAAGCTGAGTCTTTGACGGCAACAATGAGTAACTGCATCAGCCTTAGATTGTTTACCTGGGGACTTCTCAATAATTGACAAAATTAAATTTAAAACCCATATAGCCAGTCTTAGGTTTGCTATTATATGCAGCTAAATGATTGATTAATACTACTCAATCGCCTACAAGAATCTCAATCTGAGCATCTAACTACTACCTTCTGCATTTCCGATATTCCAATTCCAACAATCGTTCTTTCCAACTTTGAATGCAGTCCATTACCTTGGTCACCTTTTCCCTACCCACTTAGGCCTCACTTTCCATAGTTCATTGCTATGGTCATTTCCTAGCGTATAATCTCAGCTCTTTGACATCTACCCTCCATTGCCTTTACCTGGCAAAACCCCAACTCTGCATACTTCATGATTGCACATGGCTGGCTCATACGGTTGACTAAAACCATCCAGATTCCTAACCCATCTCACTTTAAACCACTAACCATGAGCCTTCACAACTGCCCGGAAAACTTACCACATTTTCTTATCAGTTGAGTCTTCCCATCTCCAATGGTGACAGTTTCATAGCTATTGCTTTATTTTCAAACATCCACTGCTCTCGCTGCCCTCCTCACTCTCAGCTGACGACTCCCTATTTTACTGCTATAATAGAAGCAATCAGAAGATAATGCCCTCATCTTCTCCCACCTAGTTTACCAACATATCTGCAGCTGCAACTGTACAAACCATGTCTTGCTATGGGTTACAACTGCACTATCATATAAGAACATCACAGCGTCCCAGGTCACAATCAAAATCAAGAAGATGCTTAGAAAACATGTACTAGAGCAGTGTTTCTCAAAGTGTGGTATGCAGACCACAGCATCAGCATCACCTGGGAACCTGCTACAACTACAAATTCCCAGACCTACTGAATTAGAAACTCTGGAGGGTGGGACCCCGCTCTGTGTTTACCAAGCCCTCCAGATGATTCTGATATGCACTAAGGTTTGAGAACCACTGCTCCAGAATGTACTGACTTCATGATGTTGTTTTAACTACTGCTAAAAACAGAGCAGTGTACAATAACTAATTGTTTTATCATTAAGCAGGGAAGGAAGGGGGAGAGGAGCATATTTAATCACACATTTTGTTTACTTTTAGAAGTTTAAGGAAACTCTAAATTACCTCTGGGTTCTAACGCATTATTTTTGTAGATGAAATTGAGGCCCGGTAATGTGCCCAAGTTCACGTAGCTAGCCTTGATTCTGCCCTTTAATAATGATGTGTAATGGGCAAATCAATTAACTTCCTCCCAAAATAGAGAGCTAATCTCTACTGTTCTGTGTTAATTTCCTAGGGCTGACATAACAAATTACCACAAACTAAGTGGCTTAAAACAACAGAAATTTATTCTCATAGTTGTAGAGGCCAGAATCCGAAATCTAGGTGTGTCGGCAAAGTTGGTTACTTCTGAAGGTTCGGAGAGAGAATGTTCTACACCTCTCTCCTAGCTTCTGGGGGTTACTGGCAACCCTGGACGTTCCTTGGCTCATAAGTGCATCACTCCAGCCTCTGCCTCCATCTTCTGCAGCATTCTCCCTTTCATGTCTCTGTGTCCAAATTTTCCTATTCATGAAATCCTGCCATTTGAGACAATATGGATGGACTTTGAGAGCATTATGCTAAGTGAAATAAGTCAGACAGAGAAAACTAATATGATATCACTTATATGTGGGATCTAAAAAAGCCAAACTCACAGACACAGAGAGTAGAGCGGTGGTTACCAGGGCTGGCAGTGTGGGAAATGTGGAGATGTCAGTCAAAGAGTACAAATTTCCAATTATAAGGTGAATAAGTTCTGAGGATCTAATGTACAGCATGGTGACTATAGTTAACAATACTGTATTATATACTTGAAAGTTGCCAAGAGAATAGATCTTAAATGTTCTCTCCACAAAAAAAAAAAAAAAAAAAAGATGGGGGGCCAGCCCCATGGCATAGTGGTTAAGTTTGGTGTGCTCCACTTTGCTGGCCCAGGTTCACATGTTCAGATCCCCAGCGCAGACCTACACCACTTGTCAGCCATGCTGTGGTGGCGACCCACGTACAAAATAGAGGATGATTGGCACAGGTGTTAGCTCAAGACTACTCTTTCTCAAGGAAAAAAAAAAAAAAAGGTAATTATGTGATGTGAAGGAGGTGTTAGCTAATGCTGTGGTGGAAATCATTTTGAAAAATATGTGTATCAAATCCACACTTTGTATACCTTAAACTTACACAGCATTATACATCAATTATATCTCAATAAAGCTGAAAAAAACCCCAAAAAGCCCAAATTTTCCTCTTTTTATAAGGACACCGTCATTTGACTAGGGCCCACCCTAAACCAGTATGACTTCATGTTAAACTTGATTACATCTGCAAAGACCCTATTTCCAAATAAGGTCACATTCACAGTACTGGGGGTTAGAATTTGAACATATCCTTGAGGAAAAAGGGGGAATGCACGTCAACTCATTACACATTCCTTCCACCTTCCAAAGGCTATGGAAGGGGGAAAACAGTAAAGAATTTGCCCCACCCCACAAATAGAAATCCAAACTTCTCCTCATACAATCTGTTGCTCACCGTCTGTGAAGCACAGACTCACAGCATCCATGGTGCTTAGGACCGCTGCCTATCGCCTCAGCCCACCCCATACGAGAAATGCTGCGTGTCCTGCCTGCTTGCTCCTCACTGGCCACTTCCACCACCTACTCCACTTGCTGGACCAAGGATGCTGATTCCCAAAATCTGCCTCCAAATCTGCCGCTGCCCATGGGACCATCCCAAGTGAGATGCTCCATCCCATCCCACATCTATCAGGCCTCCCTCCAAGGCCACAGCTTAATTCTAAATCAAAAGAGGACATAAAATGACATAAATTCATATTACTTCATTTTTGTGTGTGTGTGTGAGGAAGATTAGCCCTGAGCTAACATCCAATGCCAATCCTCCTCTTTTTGCCGAGGAAGATTGGCCTTGGGCTAACATCCATGCTCATCTTCCTCTGCTTTATAAGGGACACCGCCACAGCATGGCTTGACAAGCAGTGCGTCTGTGCGCGCCTCAGATCTGAACCTGCAAACCCCGGGCCCCCGAAGCAGAGCGCACAAACTTAACAGCTACGCCATCGGGCCAGCCCCTTATTTCACTTTTTAATGTACAAGAACTTTAATGCTCTCAATGAGAGCAATGGGGTATGAATACGTTAGTGTGATTAATGATCCTTATCTTACTTTATAATGAGGCTGACCAAGCACTTCTACTGCTAGGAGTAGAAACGGCAGCAGCTCTGCCATTGTCGTCTTTGCTTGTTCTTGCGTTATTAATTTTTTTTCAGTCCATTGTTTCTTTGCAGGGATATTATAGAACCACCTGCCAATTTGGGGGAAGGCTAGTGTAATTAAGATCAGATACTATAATCCATAAATCCACTTCACTAGGCACAGGTAAACTGTGATACACTGTCAACTCCCTCTATGTTGTGAAATTTCTGCTTTTCTTTCAGAATATATTGCGAAATGTAGGTTATACGTAATTGTCTCATGTACACCCAAGTGAAGAAGCCAGGATCAATCCATATATTTAATGTGAGTAAAATAATATCTTTCTTTTTTGATAAATATTATATAACTGGTATTATGCTAACATTCTCACGTTTTCTTCATATTTTAATGGCTCATCTTATGCACCCATTTCAGAAAAACCATTCTAGGAGATATCAGCCTCCCTCTGAAAGAAGTGTCCAATGACATGCCATTTCAGCTCCTCAGTGTTCTCTCATCTCAGTCACCCCCTCTTTTCTTTTGTCATCATCAACATCTCAGATCTAACCTCAAGCTTCTGTGCTTCTAGGTTGCTTGCTCAACTACTCTTTTAAACCTAACCTTATATTTAGTAGAGCCATCCAGTCTCATTACCCTTATATAGCATTTCCTTCTCAATCCAGGATAAAAGAGACAGCAAAGTGTACTGGTTAAAAGCTAGATTCTAGAGTGAGAGAGACCAGGATGTGTGACATAGGGAGAGTTACTTTACCTCTCTGAGCCTCAGTCTCTTCGATATGGAAAATGGGGATAAAAACAGGAGCCAAGATAGCCTTCTTTGGAATATTAAATAAATAATGTATGCAAATTATCATCCAGAAAGCTTGTGGCTTTCTTAAAGTGTGAGTCAACTGTATGAAATGTTACTGCATGGTCAAGGTGGATGAAGTCTGAAAGTATCCAGTGAATTTAGCAGCATAAAGTAAATGTATGATGATGCATTATCATCATTGTGACTGTTGATTTCTTGGTTGTCTGTTCATCCCTCTCTGGACTTTGTATCACTCTACCACATCTGAACACAGAAATATCACCCAAATGCTGACAGTTTGCTACTGTCTTCCCTCCTTAAAATGGTGTCATTCCGTTATTGATCCTTGGTACGTCTTTAGATCTTGACGACGTCTCTTCTCCTGGTTCCTATTGTTAACTCTCCCAGCTTCACAGCTGAGACCTCAATTTGGAGACTATCAATGGTCCAGCGTTAAAGATACTGAGGCACAATAAAGAAAAAAAGAAAGGTAAGAGAGGAGGCTGGAGTCGTATATACCATGAAGTCTACCTCCCGGGCTGCCATGGTAATAGATTATTTTCAGGATTGGAATTTAGCATCGTTAAAGAATTTGGTTCAGAAAATAATGGATGTGTAGTGGAAAACCAAGTTGAGGGCTTAGAAATGCTTCTTCATTTCTACCTGAATCAGGCAATCATGAGCGTGACAGCAAAACCTGCTCTGTAATCATCCCCATGCAGTGCCCATGGGAAATCTTGGACCCAAGTCATCTGTAGCTGGCCAAACACTTTTTTTTTTTTTTGTGAGGAGATCAGCCCTGAGCTAACATCCGCCAATCCTCCTCTTTTTTTTGCTGAGGAAGACGGCCCTGGGCTAACATCGGTGCCTATCTTCCTCTACTTTATATGGGACGCCGCCACAGCATGGCTTACCAAGCAGTGCGTCGGTGCGCGCCCGGGATGCGAACCAGCGAACCCCCGGCCGCCGCAGCGGAGCGCGCGCACTTAACCGCTTGCGCCACCGGGCCGGTCCCTGGCCAAACACTTTTTATGGACAAAACTTCACTTTTGAATTTTCGGTTAATTTGTGCACTCAAGGCTTAATTTGAGTGTATGGTCTTGCTGAAAATTTAGGCACATGTGGCTTAAACAGTCACTTGGAGTGACAGTTTTTATATATATGCTCCTGAAGTCTCTATAGCCATAAACTACAAAAGTGGAACAATTAGAGCAGTAATTGACAAAGCACATAGAAAAATTTCTCCCCCAGCTACTCTCATTTCTCTGGTTTCCAGGCAATTTTTTCCCCCATTCATCCTACCTTCAGTTTCTTCCCTTCAACTGGTCAAACTGTATAAGTCAAGTAGCATTTCTGTGAAACCAGTCATTCTTCCAAAAATTCTAGACATGAGTTAAAACTAATGAAAGCTAAACATGTGCATAAAAGGCAATGACTCTTATACCTCTGGTACACAAAATATCAATCTTTGACGTTTATTGGAAACTTTATATTTTATATTACTAGAACCCAGAATAGAATTCTGAGCACTTAAATTGGGCTTTTAGGAGTCCATTCAAGGATAATTTACATTTGAAGCACCTAGGACATTTACTTTTACAACTTTGAAGGAAGGAAAGTGTTCTCAGTGTTTATAGTTTGGGGAGAAATAAGTAAAAATGGTAATAAAAAGGAAATATTCTGTTTATGCTTTCCTTGCGATTACGTATAGAGTTACTCTTTGATAGTCTGCCCAGAATTTCAAAACCTTGGATGCATATATCAAATGTGCTCCATACAGACCTTCCTTCCCCTTTGCCTCTATTACTTCAGACATCTAATTTCCCTTGACCTCAAGCAGAGGCTGAATGCCATAATTTCTTGCCTGTAACGTGCGTATCAAGTTAACATGACCATACCTGAATCAGGAAACCTCATGCTTTCTCAGCTATTCATGCTTTCTCAGATACCAAATAGACATAGCCATCTTAAAAGACAATTCTGCTTTAGAAGACAATGGCTAATTACGAACCCAAATGAAGAAAATTGAAATGCACAATTTCTGTCAGCCCTCACAATATGGGCAGACATTTTTATTCAGTTCCTTGTAATTCCTTTCAACTTCTCACCTCCTTCTTAAATTTTAGACTCCAGAGCTGTGGAGCCCACCCTTTTAAGAGCCTAGCTACTGCTGAACAAAGCAGGAATACCGTGCTTTGTCCACTGTTTACACGAAGCATGTTTATGCGTTCTAGCATTATGCTGGCTTTTAAAACATACAACATATCTCACACATTGTAAGCTTGTTCTCTTTAATGAGTCAGGTTGCCTTTAAATCCTTCAGTAGCATGAATCACAGCAACGAGTACCTAACAAAAGAGGAGGAATGAGCATAAATTTCACTCAAGCAGCCCTTGTAATGGAAGAAAGGCCGATGTTATTATTTGGGCATTGCAAGTGATAAAAGAAATTAAAAAAAAAATTTTGCTAGTAAATGTAAAATGCAAAACTATAAATCATAGAAGATAACATAGGAGAAAACCTAGATGACCTTGAGTATGACAACGACTTGTTACATAAAACACCAAAAGCCCAATCCATGAAAGAAATAATTGATAAACTGAACTGCATTAGAATTTAAAACTTCTGCTCTGTGAAAGACAGTGTTAAGAGAATGAGAAGACAAGCCACAAACTGGGAGAAAATATTTGCAAAAGACACATCTGATAAAGGACTGTTATCCAAAATATACAAAGAACTCTTAAACTCAACAATAAAAAAATGAACCACTCTATTAAAAAATCAGCCAATGAGCTTAACAGACATCTTGTCAAAGAAGACGTCCAGATGGCAAACAAACATATGAAAAGATGTTCTGCATCATATGTCATCAGGGAGATAAAAACTAAAACAACAATGAGATACCATTACACACCTATTAGAATGGCCAAAATCCAAAATACTGACAACACCAGTAGCTGACAAGGATGTGGAGCAACAGGAACTCTCATTCATTGCTGATGGGAAGGCAAAATGGTACAGACACTTTGGAAGTTAGTTTGGTGGTTAGTTTGGTGGTTTCTTATAAAACTAAACATATTCTTACCATACAATCCAGCAATTGTGCTCCTTGATATTTACCCAAAGGAGTTGAAAACTGATGTCCACACAAAAACCTGCACATGAATGTTTATAGCAGCTTTATTCATAATTACCAAAACTTGGAAGCAACCAAGATGTCCTTCAGTATGGGAATGGATACACAAACTGTGATACTTCCAAACAATGGAATGTTATTTAGCACTAAAAAAAACACCTATCAAGCTATGAAAAGACAGGGAGGAAACTAAAATACATATTACTAAGTGAAGAAGCCAATGTCAGAAAAAGGCTATATACTGTATGAATCCACCTATATGTCATTCTGGAGAAAGAAAAACTATGGGGACAATGAAAAAAATCAGTAGTTGCCAGGGTTTGGGGGCATAGAGAAGGATGAACAGGCAAACAACAGAAGATTTTTAGGGCAGTGAAAATACTCTGCATGTTCCTATATTGATGGATATATGTCACTATACATTTGTCTAAACCCACAGAATGTAGAATACCAAGAGTGAACCCTAATATAAACTATAGACTTTGATGATTATGATGTGTCAATGTAGGTTCATCAATTGTAATCAATATACCACTCCGATGGGGGATGTTGATAATAGGGGAGGCTGTGCATGCGTAGGGATGGAGGGTATATGGGAACTCTGTACCTTCCTCTCAATTTTGCTGTGAATCTAAAACTGCTCTAGAGAAACAGTCATTAAAAATAATAAAATAATTTTTTTAAAAAAGAGTAGAGGAAAATTGGTGCTCTAACACATTGCCCAACAAAATTCAAATCAATGAGCTCTGCTCCTGTGTCTTCAGTCTTCCTTTAATATCAATATAATCAATATAAAGAACGTATATGGATTTTGATACAAGTGGATGGGGTGGGCCTGGGATTCTGCATTTCTCACAAGCTCCATGCTGGTGCTGCTGGTCTATGGGCCACATTTTCAATAGCAAGGTCATAAACCATGTTGAAGGTCAAGATGAGCTGGACTGGGTATCTAAGGGATCATGCTACCATCATGATGAGTGGATTACAGGGACTTGTTTGGTCTCTCATCTTGACCACTGGAAATAGCTGCTGGCTGAGCTGAAGAAAAAAATTGTGAGGAGGAGGACCAGAGTTTAAACTTACGTACCTGCCAAATATGTTAAGGCACTATTAGGACTGAAAAGAGAACTGTAGGAGAAATAGAACTGCCATGGATGTAAATAGACCAGGATAATGTCTAGTGACTAGCTGACTGACTTTGGTAAGCTATGTAACTTCTGTAGCGCTTCATTTATTTAGCTTTCAAGTTCATAGGCTGAACTTATGTAAGTCTTGGTCATAGGTCAAAAGCAAATAGGGATGGGGGTGGCTGTGAAGAGCTGAGATTGTGTCAGGATGTAGGGGTACGAGGAGGACTGGTTGAACTTGGAGAGCAGGGCATAGCCAAAGCCTTAATATAACTGTCAAGTCCAGAGTATGAGGCAGAGGTGAAAATAGGGTAGTAAAAATTGAAGTTTAAGACCAGTACATAGAGTGGGACGAGGTACTAGATATAAAAAATGGGTCAAGCGAGATTATTAAAAATGTATCCTGTGAATCATGAAGAGGGACCAGAAAGGCCCTTCTATGTGAGGCCTGTGGCAGTATCATATCAGCTTAAAGGAGAGGCGTCAGGCTGAATATGACTAATCTTTGAAATCCCTCCCAGCTCTGTAATTTCATCATCAATGTTTCCCTTTTTCTTCTTCCAGGCCTCTCCGTGGAATCAGCTTGATGCATTTGCCCATGGGTTCCCATCTTCAGAGAGCGTTCTGAACCTCTCTACTGGGACTTGGAGGTCAGTCTCAATAATCCTTTTTGTCTTTTCTTGGCCTAAGTTTTGTATTTATTTTGTTTGTTTTTTTAACACACATTCCATTTTCCCCTGCTGAGCATTGCATTAGATCTTGTTCTACTTTATTCTGTAACATTTTTTATTTCACTATCACACCATTCTATTCCTCTGAATTTCCCTTGGAAGCAATTTTAATCGCATATATAATAATATTCTCAAAATTCTTATCCTGTTTTCTTTTCCATAAAGAAAATTTCACATTATAATAGTGTTTTCTATGTATTTTCTGGCTTGGTTGATTTTTTTTCTTACTTAGTAGCGTTCTGATTAAGTCAATAAATTCAAATCCATAGCCTATTACTGGCTTGACAACCCTACTTTGATGGCTAGTGTTCAGAAAGCTATGAGGTAACTTTATATTTAGTTACAGTTTTCAACTCTCTGAGAATTAGTACTTTTGTTTTATAAACTTGAACCAAATAGCTAAAAAAATACTAGACAAATTTTCATCAGAGAATCTATAGCAGAAATAGATATGCCTTGTAAGTTAAGATACAAAAATATCTCTATCTTTATATATTCTATTAAAATGACACACTCAAATACTATCTCTTTGGATGGATGTTTACATTACCGCAAATTTATCTATTTCTGTACATTCCAACGCTTGTAATTGACAAAGCACCTCAGTGAAATCTCCAGCTACTAACTATTAGTGCTGATGATGTGACCAAGGGAGACATTTCAAAAGATAAACAACGTATGAAAAACAATCCACTAGAACAAAAGAACGTTAAGTTTTACTTTCTCGTAATTCATTGTTTTTCCTTTCAAAGGAAAGGCCTCCTCCCATCGGCTCCCACAATGTAGACAAACATTTTTATTCAGCTCCTTGCAATCCCTTTCCACTTCTCCACCTCTGTCTTAAATTATGGACTCTAGAGCTGTGTCACACACACTGGAGAGCTTAACTCTTCCTGAACGAAACAGGAATATTGTGCCTTGTTATCAAGACAATCTGCTTTAAAATCTCCCTGAAGCTTAAATAAAGAATTAAAATACCTGGGCTCCCCTAGACCCACTGAATCAGAATTTTCTGTTCATGAAACATAAGAATCTATATTTTTATACTACTTCAGGTGATTCTCATAAACCCTAAAGGTTGGGATACACTGAGTAAAATGTCCTAAAATAGCCATTTCCAAGAATTTTTCTGGGCTTAAAAGATTTATCTGTATATGTCCCTTCTCTAAACATGAATGAGATTTGATTAACGAGAAAGACAATTATCTTCCAGGACCAGGGGCCATTTCTACTTTTTCTTACTTTTTTATTAAGCTTAGATGTGCTGAAGTGTTCCTCATCAGTGCTCCAAATTGCAAACATATTACCCAATGGAGGACGCATTTACATATCTAGCATCATCAGGTTAGCTTAAAGTCATTTCTCCCAGACATTTCTCACAATGCTATGTATGGGGCAGTGGGGCTCCCAGTAAGGTAGGTGGAAAGAGAATTTCTAGAGGAAACTTCCATCTACTTTTTTGTTTCTTCTGGACTGCCCTAGCTTACCCCTTTCCTTTCCTCTTTTCCTGAAGAACAAAAGAATAGCTACATCTACCCACCCCTGCTTTTATTTCTCTTCATGCATTTCTCCACACCCATATCCACTGGAATATGCATGTTATAGCCCCCAAACACTCAAGAAATATAATGAATTATCTTATTTCTTATTTCAAACAGTTTTATCACAAAACATATTGCCTTTTCAAGAGATGCTGAATTGCTCCTAAGTCCTTGATGATTTATTGAGTGTGCCATTGCATACGTGCATACACACTCAACATTCTCCTGTATATCAGAGTGCTGGGTGATTCCGATTTCTTTACATTCTAAAGTATTACTGGAGTGTAGGCTACATTTGCTTGCAATTAATGTCCCCTGCTATTTAATTTTTGCTCTTTCTTCTTGAATCACTAAATTTTTTTTTCAAAGCTCAATGTATTTCTACAATACAAATTAAGTTATAACAAAATTCAAGTCTATATTGTCTTCATTCTGGATTCTTCTTTGGACCCTAAAGAGCACATAATAAGGAAAGAAAACTCTAGACTAGACTTCATAACACCTAAGTTCCAGCAATGAATATAGGGCCACCACATTCAGTCAGGTGTCCAGGCATGCCCAACATTATAGAGAGGCCCTGAGCTGTGCAACCCAGTGGACAGACTCCACAACTTATTAGCCCATAGTATATGACCATACAATTGCACTGTCCCAGCAGTACCCAGGGCATCACTGTGCAATTGTATTGTAAAAGCATTTCATAAGGTAGATGTTCTGTACAAATGAATTAAGACTTAGCTTTTCATAATCTCAAATTCAGAGTTTAAAACTAAATATATAATATTTTTTCATTATATTATTCCTCTAAAATTGCCACTGTATTTCCTGACATTTAAATTCAATATCTAGGCTCAATCAATAGATATGGATGTGTTTTAGATCCCTGAGTCACCTAAGACCTAAGTGCTCTGAACAGGTATCTGCTAAGAAACATATAATCCATTTAGTGGAGGCCTATAATTCCATGTTGTTTTCACAGATGGTGTTGGATTATTAAAGCGGAAATATGCCAAGAAGTTTTTAGAGTACCTTTCCGTTTAAGCTGGACTTGGCATTATTTAAAGCTATGATAATTTAACTCAGCTCTAATCCACTCATAGTCCAGTTTGACCAAATCCATTATTTTCTATATCGCCTACATTTCAGTTTTCCTGTTACTAACCCCTGCATCATACATAAAGTTTAGGGAAGGAAAACATATCATTCACCTTCAATGTATTTAGTTTGTAACCACATCTTTTTCTTTTCAGGGGGCAGGCAATGGACACTAGTGGGTTAAAACAGAGTTAGGAAAAACAAATAATGGTAAATCTACTACTGACTGTTTGGCATGGGTAAGTCACTTAATTTCTCTTTCTTTCAATTTGGTCATCTGGTAAATAAGGTAATAAACTTGTTCAAACTACTAAGTTTTTAAAGAGCAAACAAGTGTTAAAGTAGTATAGAATGTGTTTGTTTATTGGAAATAATGTATATCCAAAGTATCATTATTATTTACCTAATCATACACAATATCTACCATTGATCTTTTAGTTAATAAGAGTGACAATGTTGAAGGGTAGAAAGATTTGGAGTTGGACAGTGAATTCTGCTCTTTCACTTAGCTCTGTGATTTGGGGCAAATTGTACTTGCATTTCTTTGCTGCCTAGAATCTGAACTACTTTTGTACGTTTGGGGAATACAAAATGTATATGCATTTTGTTGAACTGTCTCCCACTATAGAACCTGAAAAGACCAATAACTCACTCCTCTGCCTCCCAATCCCAGCACTTAGGGTGTAGTCACAGAATCTAGGCTTCTCCAAATAGATGCTTCCGTCTGAGACTGAACTCAGATTGGGTGAAATAAGCAGAAAGAGTAAAATTCATTTTGTCAATGGGAATTGCAATGGTGCTCTTATTTCGGTGGCGATGGGAGCTCCAGAAGTTTCCGTTTGGTTATTCCTACTAAGTGGCTCTTACTGTATCAGTTAAGATGCTGATATGGGGATTCAGCTGGTACCTATCTCAACTTTATACTGAGGAACTGGGAAAAATCTAGAGGATGGATTTAAGGTGTGATATTTCATATCAGAATGTCATTTACCACCTGATCCCTCAAAAACCCTCACTCAAACGAACGGAGCCAGTGGCGTTCTAGGTCCCCAGCAACTAGTTTCAGCTCAGAGTTGGTGCCAGTTAAGTCCAAAAAGAATTGTGTAGTTTTTAAGCTGTGCTAGTATAGAGAAGGCTAGAGAACATGTTTACACTAAGGACTTGCAGCCATACCCATTGTCCATCCTCAGCTAGTGATCCTCCCTTCAGGCAACACTGGATCTGTAAAAGTGCAGTCATCAAGTTACAGTAATTTTCCACTCACCATGAGAATCTTCTCCAGGCAAATCAATTTATCAGAAACTACTCGGAATGTACCCCTAAGGAAAAGTAAATGTTGCTAAGGTGCTGGAGCTTAATTATCTAGAATAGATTAAAATCTCAAGCATATGCAAATATTGAATAAGTGAATATCATTTAATGAGAAAATATTAAATCTGTCATTTTTATTACCAAAAATCCACTGTGAGGTATAAGCTGCATCAGGTCCATTTTATAGTTGGAGAAACAGGCGGCAACAGTATCCTTAGTGAATGCTAACCTAGAATTTGAAACTTGTGGTTCGTTAATTTCAAATATACTGACTCTAGAAATAAAATCTTAAAGGTACCAATTACTAAGAAGATATTTTTATTTCTTCCATACTAGAATATTTAATAAATGACTGGTTTCAGAATTCATTTCACTCCTTTCAAAAATATATATTTCAAAAGGAAAATATTTAAAATGAATAATACCATGTGCAAAATACACTTCATTCACATATCATGTTACAAGGAATTTTTTTAATCTAAAAATTATTTAAATAAATTTTAACAATCAAGACTTATGGTGAAACTATGATAATTACAACAACAGTTGGCATAGTAATAGACAATTTGACCAATGGAGTAGATAGATTACTGAAGCCCAGAAATAGAACTACTCCAGTATGGAAATTTGGTATATGCAGAGGTTGGAAAAGGAGAAACTATTGAATAAATGGAGGTGGAAAAAAAGTTATCTGTTATGGAAAAAGATCAAATTTGATCCCTACTGCATGCCATAATAAAAAAATTAATTCTAAATGGAATAAGGATTGAACTGCAAAAAAAATATAAAACTCCTAGAAGAAAATATAGATGAATATTTTAAGACCTTGCAGTATGGAAAGTTTTCTTAATTTACAAAAACCAAAAACAAAGAAAAATAAATTTTACTGTATCAAAATTAGGAAATTTTGTTCATCCAAAATACCTTAAGGAAAGTGGCTGTGGGGGATGGGGGATGGGGTAGGGCTATAATGCAGGAGAAGACATTTGCACATTTCCAACCACAAAAGATTGCTATAAAGGGTGTATCTTTTAAAATCCCTAAAAAATCAATAAGAAAAGCAGAAACTGTATGGACAAAAGACATTGACATTTTACTGAAAATAAAATGCATATGAATAAATATATGATAGTCAATATTGTTAATGATCAGCAAAATCATTAACAAATCAAGACCATAATGAGATATCATTTTACAGCCATTAAATTTGCACAACTTTAAAAATCTAGCAACGTCAAGTGTCAGGAAGGATGTAGATTTCCAAGATCTCTTATACATTGCCATTGTAAAAAGTATATTAGTGAAACCATTCTGGAAAACAGTTTGACATTACCCCCAAAACTTGAACATTCATATGCCCCATGACCAGCATTTTTATTCCTAGGCATATGCTAGAAAAGCTCATGCACGTATACAACAGGAGACCTGGACAAGAATCTTACAATGGCACTACTGGCAATAGCAGAAAGCTGGAAACAACCCATATGCCCATCAACAGGAACAAACTGGTATATTTACACAGTGAAATATTGTACAGAAGTCTTTGCTATATTATAGCAATGCAATTTGCAGTAGGCTGAAAAATGGCCCCCAACAATACATTCACTTCCTAATTCCCAGAACCTGTGAATATTACAACATATGGCAAAAGATTAGATTAAGTCAAGGCTCTTGACAGGAAAAGCTTATCCTTATTTATCTGGTGAGCCCTAAATGAAATCACATGTATCCTTAAAAGAGAGAAGCAGAGGGAATTCTGAGACAGACACACAAAGAAGAGAAAACAATGTGAAGACACAGAAGAGAGAGAGACTTGAAGCTGCTGGTGGTGTGACCACAAGCAAAAGACTGCTGGCAGCCGCAGAATGGAAGAGGCAACAGGAGGACAGCCAACACCTTGATTTATGCCTAGTGAAACTTACTTTGGACTTCTGGCCCCCAGAACTGTGAGAGAATAAATTTCTGTTGTTTTAAGCCACCAAGAATGTGGTAATTTGTTACAGCAACCACAGGAAACTAATACACAGTTCATTGAAACATCCATAAATACAGCAAACATATTTTTAAAAATATTATTAGCTGACATGGAAAGTTAAAAAAATATATATAATTGTCCAATACACAGGTTTTGTAAAGTAAATTATATTTACATGAAAGGACATTAGGTAAAAATTAAAATAATAAATCTAAAGAAATAGGGGGGAAATCTTCCTTAATTAAGACGTCACTGTATCAAGACCAGTGTCCTTTCTTGTGCCTTTCATCACACTGCTTGATGATGCATAGGATTACAATAGAATATGAAGCACCCTAATTATAATAATTTGGTATAAAATAAGGTGAAATGATTACGGAATGGTGAGAAGGACATTAGTTTTTCAGGATGTAAAATATGAGAAACTACAATAAGGTTGTTGAAACACAGGCAGGAAGAATCAGCAATTTGAGAAACACAGGCATGACCAGAGTTACGGATAGCTTCCAGAGGAGATTCTGATTTCATTTGCATTTAGCAAACAGCTCATGACATGGCCTCATCCACTTTTCCACTATAATATATCCAAGACTGTAATTATCATTGGTTGACATCAGAACCACCTGGGAACTGGGTCTAAACCCAGAGGCTCAGGCCTATTTTCTTCAATGAGCCTGTTCTTCTGTGTTCTCTCTGAGCTCTCCAGCTGTTCTGATAGGCACCAACATTTGAGAACCACAGATCTGGAAAAATACATGGAGGGAAAACTATAATGTCATTGAGAGCTGTGATTCCTCCCCCAAGAATGTAACAGAAAATTTGATTCTTTTCCCTCATTGCCATTCAAATCTGTTTTCTGAGACTAATTCCCTGTGCCCCTTCAATGAAATCTAAGCAGATCCCATGATTTTTCTGATCACTCTCAGAAAATGATAAGTCTTCTGGTCACTTTTAGACACAAAATGTTTAATTTTGGTGTTTAAATGACCATTCCCAAGTGAGACTCAAGACTCCAAACTTCATTTAAAACTTGCCCCCCCCAGCTCAGGCTAAGGCATAGGTTGGAAGCCTGCAGTGTGGGGAGGGCTCTAGTCACCTCCTTCTTTACTTCACTGCTCCTCCTCTCCATCATCAGGCTGCCTCTAGATCTTCCAGATTTCGGGGAAGTTTATTAGACAGCGGTAAGGTCCAAGAACGTTCTCCCTCACCAGGCACCAATGTAACCCGGCATTGGTTTCCTCTGAGCTTGGCAGGGATTTAAGGATGGTTCTTTCTCATGGGGTGTGTTTGTACTTTCTGTAGAACTCTGTCACTGGTGACAGGATCTCCTACTCTTGCTCTTTTAACACGTGTGAGGTCTCCTCTGCCTGGACATTCATAACTTCATCTTGATTTTCTGAGGCCCATTCCACTTTCCCAAGAATCTACGGCCCCTGCAAGGAGGCTCCAAGTTTATCTGTCTCTTCCAAGAGATTCTTCAGGAGTCCCCAGAAAGCCCACATGAATTCTTCCTTCCAAAGATCTCTGGCAATGTTTCCTAAGGCAGCTAGTCTTTCACTTTTTTTAGGAGCAATCTCTATGCCCCAGACTCAAGCATACAAGGTAACCTCTTTAAGAAGCTTCCTTGAATACCCTCTCATTTGGCTTGAGCAAAGGTGGAAGGACATTCCACAGTACTCCAAATCAAATGATCTCTACTTAAAGAGATACAACTAAAACAAACCAGCATGGAAAGGAAAAACATAAAACAAGGGGTGACAATATATTAGGCAACATCAAGAAAAAGGAGACAAATAGACAAATATTAATTTGAACAAAGTAGACTAGAAAGTAGATTTTTTCTAACATGGATGAAAGAGGATCATCAAAATAATAAGAGATAGAACTCATAAAATGTATCAAAATACATAAAGAAAAATTCTTGGCATTTATTGATAATTTGACACAAGCACAATTTCATAAACATTTCTCAGCCCTTAACCAGTCATATAGAATATATATAATCATATAAGAACATAAAATAATAAAATTCAGAATTTTATGTATATATCAAATTTTGTAAGGCTTTAATCAGAGAGTTGAGTGCACATGACCCTTAAAAATATACACACATTTTGCCAAAAAACAAAAATAAATTCCAAAGTGTCAAAAATATGCTACCTACATTCTCTCTGCAAAAGAGTAAAACTAGATATTTATAGAAGAAATATTTAATAAGGATCTCAATCATTTAACAACTCAAAAACAGTCTCTTAAATACAAGATCAAAAATATAAATCTACAATTATAAACTATTCAGGAACTAATGATGAGTGAGCTATATCCAAAATTTACAGGAGACAGTCAAAGCAAAGCTCAAAAGTAATTTTATATTCTTAAATTATAATTTAAAACAGCTTAAAATGAATTACTTCTCTTTTATTCCATAAACTTAAATTCAAGTATTTGGAAAAAATTCATAGAAATCAAGAGGAATCAGAACGAAAATAGTAATGATTTTGAGTCCTTAGAATACAATGCTGAATAAGACAAAAACACATACCTTTTTATTTATGAAAAAATTATTGCCTGCTTAATTTGTGCTGGTGTTTTTCTATACATAAAATAGTGAACAAGTCACAGGTCTTGTCCTCAAGATATTTAAAGTCAGTGGGGGAGAGAGGTCAAGATGGCAGCGTAAGCAGACTCTGAACTCACCTCCTCCCGTGGACACAACCAATTTACAACTACTCGTGGAAAAATCACCCCTGAGAGAGAACTGAAAACTGGACAAGAGGAACTCCTCGAACAAAGGACAATCCTAATCGAGGTGGAAGAGGCAGAAACTCCCTTCTGAGAGAAAAAACACCGCCTTCACAAGCCGCAGCGCCTCAGGGCCGCCCAGGAGCAGCCCACAGGTGCGCAGCCTCCCTGGAGGAGTGGGGCCCTGAGCCGGGAGCGCCCCCGCTGGGGGCATTTTGTGGACCCAGCACAATCGAGACGAGTGGCATAATATCCAACTTTGCCTGCTACTAAAACAGCGGGGAGTACCCCCAGAAAAGCTGGTTCACAAAGAAATTAAAACCGGCTCTTAAAGGGCCCATGCACAAACTCACCTGTTTCAGAAAGCAATCTAAAATAAGCAGAAAGAAAGGTGCACAGTGCTCTGGGGAAAAGAGACTCACCTGACAGGCTCTGAGTGCATCGCAGTGAGAGGTGAGACATCTCCAGGGACTGGGACATTGGCGGTGGCCATTGTTGTGGCCTGGTGTGGGCGTGCTGACACAGATGCCATTGGAGTTCTACCTGGGGCCTGCTAGCCCAGGGTCTGCCCCACCCGCTAGAGCACCGATTTAATCCAGCTCAGCCAGGGCAGGCAGCCCACCCTAGAGACTGGCCCCACCCAACAACAAGCCCTCAGGCAACTTGTGGGCCTGCACAGATTGGTAACTGGATTCTCTGCCGCCTGGCAACTGAACCTACTTCAGTGGGGCAGGGCGTGCACCAGGAGTGGGTTGAGAGTGTGGGGCGGTGGTGGAGTGAGTGGGGCTCCCGCCATGGAGAGACTGGGTCCACTTCAGGAGGTCAGGGCGTGCACACGGGGCAGGACTGTGTTGACTGTGTGTGTGGACCTGTGGGCGGCAGGGCTTGTCAGCTGCAGAAGACTTGTGCTTCTCAAAGACCCACATAGGGGGTTTGCCTCACCTTCCAAAGCCTGAAACAATTGGGTGCTCCCGTTCCTGAGGCCAGCCCCACCCAGCTGGAATCTTCAGAGAGCTGACAAGAGACCTAAAGGCTGGAGGCTTATAGCAATTGGAAGCCCCTGAGCCTAACAACCTGCCATGCTGGGGGCCTATTCACTTAAAAGAAATACTGCAACACAAACGTGGTATTAGAACTTGCAGCCAACTGTGCTGAAGCTTCCTACACCCAATAAAGAGACTGAAGGGCCCACAACAACTACAAGCAGCTGAACATTACAACAGCTGGCCAAGGGCATAACTCAGACTTCCTGGGCGCCTACAGGGAGAGCAAACAGGCCACAACAGAAGGACACACGTAGCCCACATAGGGGTCACCCCTGGAACATTGAACACTGAGGGAAGCACACTGCAGGCCTTCTAAGGCATCACTTACATAAGGTCACCTATCCAAAGGCAGGAGACATAGCTGACCTACCTAATACACAGACACAAGCACAGGGAAAGAGGCAAAATGAGGAGGCAAAGGAATACATTCCAAGTAAGGGAACAGGACAAAACCCCAGAAAAGGAACTAAGTGAAACAGAAGTGAACAACCTACCCAGCAGAGAGTTCAAACTAAGAGTGTTAAGGATGCTCACCTATCTGGGGAGAAGAATAGATGAACTCAGTGAGAATGTCAACAAAGAAATGGAAGATATAAAAAAGAACAAATCAGAAATGAAGAATACGATAATGGACATGAAAAATTCACTAGAGGGACTCAAAAGCAGAGTAGAGGATACAGAAGAACGGATCTGCAAGCTGCATGAAAGACTAGAAGAAATTACCCAAGCTGAACAGGTAAAAGAAAAAAGAATTAAAAAGAGTGAGGACAGGGACCAGCTCCATGGCTTAGCACTTAAGTGTACATGCTCCACTACTGGTGGCCTGGGTTCGGATCCCAGGAGCACACCGACGTACCGCTTCTCCGGCCATGCTAAGGCTGTGTCCCACATACAGCAACTAGAAGGAAGTGCAACTATGACATACAACTATCTACTGGGGCTTTGGGGGAAAAAAAAGAAGGAGGATTGGCAACAGATGTTAGCTCAGAGCCAATCTTCCTCAGCAAAAAAGAGGAGGATTAGCATAGATGTTAGCTCAGGGCTGATCTTCCTCACAAAAAAAAAAAAAAAGAAAAAGAGTGAGGACAGTCTGCGGGACCTCTGGGACAACATCAAGCGCACTAACATCCATGTTATAGGTGTCTAAGAAGGAGAAGAGTGAGACAAAGGGGCAGAGAATCTATTTGATGAAATAATAGATGAAAATTTCCCTAACCTAAGGAAGGAAACAGACATCCAGGTGCAGCAAGCACAGAGCGCACCAAACAAGATAAACCGAAAGAGGAGCACACCAAGACACATCATAATCAAAATGTCCAGAATTAAAGGTAAAGAGAGAATTCTAAAAGCCGAAAGAGAAAGACAAGTTACATACAAAGGAAACCCCCTAAGGCTATCAGCGGACTTCTCAGCAGAAACCTTAGAGGCTAGAAGAGAGTGGCACGATGTATTTAAAGTGTTAAAACGAAAAAACTTACAGCCAAGAATACTCTACCTGGCAAGGTTATCGTTCAAAATAGAAGGAGAGATAAAAAGTTTCCCAGACTAGCAAAAATTAAAGGAGTTTGTCATCAAGAAAGCAGTGCTACAAGAAATGTTAAAGGGACTTATTTAAGGGGAAAAGAGAAGACTACAAATAGGAAAAATTATCTATTTCCATGATAAGAGGGTAATGGATACAAATGCACAAAAAAGAGGTTAGATATGATATCAGAAACATAAAATGAAGGAGGAAGGCAGTTAAAGAGTAGAGCCTTCAGACAGAGGTCAAACTAAAGAGACCATCGATACTGTATAGAGGACTACTAAAACACTGAGGAAAAAAAAGTTAAAAAATGGCATTAAGTACATACTTATCAATAGCTACTTTAAACGTCAATGGACTAAATGCTTCAATTAAAAGGCATAGGGTGGCTGACTGGATAAAAAAACAAGACCCATATATATGCTGCATACAAGAGACACACTTCAGACCTAAAGACACTCACAAACTGAAAGTGAAGGGATGGAAAAAGATACTTCACGCAAATGGCAATGAAAAGAAAGCTGGGGTAGCAACATTCATATCAGACAAAATAGACTTTAAAACAAAAACTGTAAAAAGAGACAAAGAAGGGCATTACATAATGATCAAAGGAACAATCCAACAAGAGGATATAACACTTGTGAATATCTATGCACCCAATGTAGGTGCACCTAGATATATAAAGCAATTATTAACAGACATAAAAAGAGAAATAGACAGTAACACCATAATAGTAGGGGACTTTAACACTCCACTTACACCAACGGATAGATCATCCAAACAGAAGATCAATAAGGAAACATTGACCTTAAATGACACACTAGAACAGATGGACCTAGTAGATATATACAGAGCATTCCATCCAAAAACCAAAGAATACACGTTCTTTTCAAATGCACATGGAACATTCTCCAGGATTGATCACATATTAGGCCACAAAACAAGTCTACATAAATTTCAGAAGATTGAAATAATACCAAGCATCTTCTCTGACCACAATGGTATGAAACTAGAAATCAACTATAGGAAGAAAATCAGAAAAGCCACATATATGTGGAGATTAAACAAAATGCTACTGAACAATGATTGGGTCAATGAAGAAATCAAAGGAGAAATCAAAAAATACCTGGAGACAAATGAAAATGAAAATATGACATGCCAGAATTTATGGGATACAGCAAAAGCGGTTCTAAGAGGGAAGTTTATAGCAATACAGGCCTATCTCAACAAACAAGAAAAATCTCAAAGAAACTATCTAACAATGCACCTAAAGGAACTGGAAAAAGAAGAACAAACAAAGCCCAAAATCAGTAGAAGAAGGGAAATAATAAAAATCAGAGCAGAAATAAATGAAATAGAGACTAAAAAAAAACAGGAAAAATTAATAAAACCAAGAGCTGGTTCTTTGAAAAGATCAACAAAATTGACAAACCTTTAGCTAGACTCACCAAGAAAAAAAGAGAGAAGGTTTTAATAAGTAAAATCAGAAATGAAAGAGGAGAAATTACAACAGACACCTCAGAAAAACAAAAGATTATAAGAGAATACTATGAAAAGCCATATGCCAACCAATTCGACAATCTGGAGGAAATGGAGAAATTCTTGGAATCATACAACCTTCCAAAACTGGATCAAGAAGAAATAGAGAATTTTAATAGACGAATCACCAGTAAGAAAATCAAAACAGTAATCACAAACCTCCCCAAAAATAAAAGTCCAGGACCAGACAGCTTCTCTGGTGAACTCTACCAAACATTCAAAGAAAACGTAATACCTATACTTCTCAAACTCTTCCAAAAAATTGAGGAGGACGGGAAGCTGACATTGCCCTGATATCAAAACCAGACAAGGACAACACAAAAAAAGAAAATTACAGGCCAATATCACTGATGAACATCGATGCAAAAATCCTCAACAAAATACTAGCAAATCGCATACAACAATGCATTAAAAAGATTATACACCATGATCAAGTGGTATTTATTCCAGGTATGCAGGGATGGCTCAACATTCGCAAATCAATCAACGTAATACACCACATTAATAAAATGAAGAATAAAAATCACATGATCATCTCAATAGATGCAGAGAAAGCATTTGACAAGATACAGCATCCATTTTTGATAAAAACTCTGAATAAAATAGTTATAGAAGGAAAGTACCTCAACACAATAAAGGCCATATATGACAAACGCACAGCTAATATCATGCTCAATGGTGAAAAACTGAAAGCTATCCCTCTAAGAACAGGAACCAGACAATGATGCCCCCTGTCACCACTACTATTTAACATAGTACTGGAAGTCCTAGCCAGAGCAATCAGGCAAGAGAAAGAAATAAAAGGGCTCCAAATTGGAAAGGAAGAAGTGAAACTCTCACTATTTGCAGTTGACATGATTTTATATATAGAAAACCCTAAAGAATCCACCAAAAAACTTTTAGAAGTAATAAACGAATATGGTAAAGTTGCAGGATACAAAATCAACATAGAAAAATCAGTTGCATTTCTGTACACTAACAACGAAGTAGCAGAAAGAGAAATTAAGAATACCATCCCATTTACAATTGCAACAAAAAGAATAAAATACCTAGGAATAAACTTAACCAAAGTTTCTTCAGGTGAAAGATCTGTACACTCAAAACTATAAAACATTGCTGAAAGAAATTGATGAAGACACAAAGAAATGGAAAGATATTCTGTGCTCTTGGATTGGAAGAATTAACATAGATAAGATGTCCATACTTCCTAAAGCAATCTATAGATTCAGTGCAATCCCTATCAAAGTTCCAACATTTTTCACAGAAACAGAACAAAGAATTCTAAAATTTATATGGAACAACAAAAGACCCTGAATAGCTAAAGGAATCCTCAAAAAAAGAACAAAGCTGGAGGTATCACACTCCCTTATTTCAAAATATACTACAAAGCTATAGTAACCAAAACAGCATGGTACTGGCACAAAAACAGACACACAGATCAATGGAACAGTATCGAAAGCCCAGAAATAAACCCACACATTTATGGACAGCTAATCTTTGACAAAGGAGCCAAGAACATACAATGGAGAAAAGAAAGTCTCTTCAACAAATGGTGTTGGCAAAACTGGACAGCCACATGCAAAAAAATGAAAGTAGACCCTTAACTTACACCGTACACAAAAATTAACTCCAAATGGATTAAAGACTTGAATGTAAGACCTGAAACTTCTAGAAGAAAACATAGGCAGTACGTTCTTCGACATCGGTCTTAGCAACATATTTTCAAGCACTATGTCTGACTGGGCAAGAGAAACAATAGAAAAAATAAACAAATGGGACTACATCAAACTAAAAATCTTCTGCACAGCAAAGGAAACCATCAACAAAGCGAAAAGACAACCTAACAATTGGGAGAAGATATTTGCAAACCATACATCTGATAAGGGCTTAATCTCCAAAATATATAAAAAACTCATGCATCTTAACAACAAAAAAACTAACAACCCAATTAAAAAATGGGCAAAAGACCTGAACAGACATTTCTTCAAAGAAGATATACAGGTGGCCAACAGGCACATGAAAAGATGTTCAACATCATTTAACTATCAGGGAAATGCAAGTCAAAACTACAATGAGATATCACCTCACGCCCATCAGAATGGCTATAATTAACAAGACAGGAAACAACATGTGTTGGAGAGGATGTGGAGAGAAGGGAACTCTCATACACTGCTGGTGGGAGTGCAAACTGGTGCAGCCACTATGGAAAACAGTATGGAGAGTCCTCAAAATTTAAGGATAGAACTACCATATGATCCAGCTATTCCACTGCTGGGTATTTATCCAAAGAACTTGGAAACACCAATGCCTAAAGATACATGCACCCTTGTGTTCATTGCAGCGTTATTCACAATAGCCAAGACTTGGAAGCAACCTAAGTGCCCATCAAGGGACGAATGGATAAAGGAGCTGTGGTATATATACACAATGGAATACTACTCAGCCATAAGAAACGATGAAATCCAGCCATTTGTGACAACATGGATGGACATTGAGAGTATTACGCAAAATGAAATAATTCAGAGGGCAAATGTCAAATACCGTATGATTTCCTTCATTAAGTAGTAGATAATAACAATAATAAACAAACACATAGAGACAGAGATTGGACTGGTGGTTACCAGAGGGGAAGGGGGGAGGGAGGAGGGCAAAAGGGATAATTCGGCACATGTGTGTAGTGATGGGTTGTAATTAGTATTTGGGTGGTGAACATGATGTAATCTATGCAGAAATAGAAGTATAATGATGTACACCTGCAATTTATACAATGTTATAAACCAATGTTACTGCAATAAACAAAAAATTAAAAAAAAAAATAAAGCCAGTGGGGAATAAAGTAAACATAGAATAGAGGGGATACGTTGTTCTCTGATAGTAGTAAGTACAAGGGGCCAGGGAGCAGGTGGCTGGACCATCTACCAGCCATAAGACGACAGTGAAGGTCTCCCGAGTCACAGGATACACAAACTAAGTCCTGAAGGTAAACGGCATTATCCATCAGAGAGAAGAGTGTTGTCAACACAGGGGGAAGCACATGTGAAAGGTGAGAGAACAGGATACATTCGGAGAACTGAAAATATTTCAATATTTCTAGAGATCAGATGATGAAATGTGGTCTTGGAGAGGTGAGCGTCAACTCTATCATGGAAAGTCTTGTAGGGAATGTTAAGGAATTTCAACAACGTCCTGAGGAGGTATTAAAGGATTGTAAATAGGATTCTGACATGAGAAGATGTGCATTTTAGAAATGTGACTGGATGGGGCATGCCATGTTATCCTCTCCATTCTAGGGTGAGACCTGTGCCACACTAGAAGCAGGAGGGATCAAGAACCATAGATAGTAGAGTCACATGCATAGATGGCAGGAGATGAAGTCAAGTGAGGAAAAGAACACCCCAAACCCAAAAATGATGTACTGGGAGCCAGAAACCAGATACCAACAAACACTGACTAGTTAAAAAACAGAAGATCTAAAAGTGAAGGATAAAAATAAAAACAGCCAAAGTGAAGGGCACAAAAGAAGAATACAAAACTCAAGAGAAGAGTGAAGGTGCAACACTATAAAATTAACAGAGGCGTTATAAACTATGAGAGCTGAGGAAAATTGGCAAAGCATCCCTTAGGGAGAATAAATTCAGTAGAGAGTTGTACCACAATTCTATTAGGTTTTCTTTAAGGTCAGTTGGTAAGCTACTTTTTAGAAACTGGTCATTCAGTCCTATTATGTATTTTAACCCCTACTCAATTAAAAACAAGGATTATATTCCCATTGCCAAGATGACTAATGGGCTGAATGCTAATGCTTAGAATTGAGGTTTGTCAGTGAAATGGTTGTGATTCCTTGGAACTGGTAGTGGTGGTTACTCTATGTAAGGATTTTAAACTACACCAAACAAAGCTTTATGGGAAACTTCAGAGTAATCTTTCAAGTGGATTATTAATTTTAATAATTCTGGAAGCTTTTAATAAAATAATATGAATTTTTCTAATGCCATTCCAAGCAACAGTGCTGACATGACATCAAATTATAACCTAAGTAGTGTACGTTAGAACTGAGAGGCTAAAACCCAAAATGTGAATAACGGGAATATATGAAACTGCAGCAAAGAGTTCTTAGGGGAGTAATTAGTGAAGTGTCACTTTCTCACTGCTGATGTGGCAAATCTCGTCCCAGTGCCACTGAGCCCTCCTGACTCCATCCATTTGGGTACCAATTATTTCCTGATATCCATCAATGCCAGCCACTGATATTTTTCTACATGATATTTTTTAGTAATCTTAAGGATAAAGTGGAAGAGAAATAAGTCATTTGGTCTTGCTGTAACAATTGGCCACCTCAAAACATTAAGTGCCAACTCAGCGCTATTATGAACACCACATGAAATACATCAGATGCCAAAACTGATTATGCTGATACACTCATAGATGAAGTTAGGATTTGCAGAATTTTAGTAAAATTGGAGTTCTAGGATTATATATGCATATAATTAGCTGTTTAGTCATTTATTCATTTTTTTCAATCAACCAACCATATACGACATATTTATTGAGCATCTACTCTGTGCCAGGTCCTCTTCCAGGAGCAGGAAGTAGAATGAACAAAATGGATAAACTCTTGCTCTCAATGAACATCCTAGTGTTCACTTATATAAGAGTTCAATCCACGAATAAGACAAATTTCTTATGCGTGACATTTTGCCTCTTTTGAAGAGAAGGCGTGTATATTTTGAAAGCTTTAGAGATTAGTTTGTGATATATTTTTCTCTTCTTCCCAAATACATTTAAAATATTTATCTCTCTGACAAAAAATGAAATAATACTTCTCTTTTGAAGGCAAAGAATAAAGGTTCGTAATATAATTTACTTCATTGCTTATGAGAAAGAATTCTAACAACAGCACAGAACGCTTTTTAAAACGCATTTTAAAGAAATTATAATTTCAAATTGGGAATCTGTCAGCCAAATACATGATTCACCTGTCACTTGCATATGTGAAGAGTCAGTAATCTCCAGATGTGTCTCAATTACACCGATAATGTGAGATGAAGTACACATCAACTCATGTCTACAGCTTTCATAGCTCACTTCTAATGCCTTTGTTTTGCTTACATATTCTGAAGAATTGTTCACCTGTTTGCATATTCATGAGTGATGTCATATAAAGACATGACAGAATTGAGAACTTTTCACAACTATTTTACTTATTCACAAAACATTATCATTTATATATCCAAACCACCTGCATAATAAGTGCATAAACTTCTATGCTTTTCTTCTTTAAATTCCACAGGTATTTCATTAAAATTCTGATAATTTCGTGTCTTAATTGCAGACCAGGCCACATATTTTATTGTCACTTGCTGCAGAAAAGTTTTTACACCCTTATGTAAGTTGATCCCAGTCATTTTTCCTACTTTGATGAAATTTAAGAGCTTCTTTCAAATTAGGATATATTTTGACATTTTCAGTGGGTGTCATGTACATTTACATTGTTTTATCCCTCCACAGTTTTCTCATAATGTATTATTGAATAAGCTGAGGAAAAACTGATCTCATTTACTATGTTTGATGATATTCTTGCATTTTTTCATTTAGTACTGAATGTACTCCCTTTTGTAGGAAACTGCTTGTAATTCATATGTTTAAATATTTCTTCTTTTTCTTTCATTCTAATTTAATCAATCAGTCGATCAATCAATAATTCCACAAACATTTATTTAGCCCGTACTCTGAGGCACTATTCTAGATGCTAAGAATATACCAGTGAACAAAATAAAAATTCCTGTCTTCATAAAGCTGTCATGCCCTCTTATTTTTTGTTTTGTTAGTGTCGTCAAGTGGATTCCAACTCCTAGCAACCCTGTCTGTGGACAGCAGAGTGGAACCCTGCCCGGTCTTTTTGCCTCATCCTCTCACCTTCCTGTGCTGTATCAGACAATGCTCCACTGCTGTTCATAAGGTTTTCATGGCCAATTTTTTGGAAGTGAGTGGCCAGGTCCTTTCTCTTAGTCTGTCTTAGTCTGGAAGCTCCACTAAAACCTGTCCACTATGGGTGACCCTGGTGTTTGAAATACTGGTGACATAGCTTTCAGCATCACGGCACCATGCATCTGCCACAATATGACAACAAACAGGTGGACAGTGTGGGTCCCTGACTGGGAAATAAACCTGGCCTATGGCAGTAAGAGTGCTGAATCTTAATGACTAGACCACCAGGGCTGGCTCCTTTTAATATTAAACAACATTTTTTTAAGAAATGCAATCTTTTAACTAAAAAATTTAGTTGCATTATTTTCTTCAACCTCTTCTGAGTAAAGTTTTAATCCTTTACGATCACAGTTTTCCCACAAAATATACTTTAAAGTCACAATAATTTAAAGTACATTTCATATTTTTCTTGTATTCTAAATTTTTCCAAGGCTTTCTTTCCAATTAGAAACACCTTGTGTTATAAATCTCTATTATATCTAAATTGTTTGGTGAAACCATTGGCACAAGTAGCAGAATGCTCTATAGCTTTATCATTGGAAATATGAATATTAATCTTTTTTAAAAGAGTATTGTACCTTTAAGTTTGGTACTTTGAGATAACTTGGGTTGATATTTTTGTGGCAGAGATTGCAAATTGTCCCCCAATATACATTTCCCCCCTCTTCCTTGATAATTGAACCCTGCCCTTGTTGGGTTCTTTTTCACTGGCTAGAATGTAGATAAGACACTGAGGCTTAATCAGCCATATTGGACCACGAGGTTGAAGATAGATGGTGACTATGGCCCAGCAGCAAGAAAGAAGGCATTTGGATCCCTTATGATCATGGAACCATAATGTCAAACCTGGACAGGTAACACTCAGATTCTGTTGGCCTGAGAAAGAAAGCTTCCATACCGTTTAGCATAGTGTTTTTTGGAGATTTCTGTCAGTTACAAACAAATTTAATCCTAACTGATGAATAGTCCACAACTTATTTTCGTAAATTTAGCAATCTGTGCTAAATCCTGTATAATTCTTACCACTCTGAATTTTATTGAAGATAATGAAATTTTTAGCTATGCCACATAAGTATTATTGGCAACAGCGTGATTCACCAGTCCAAAACTTGGAGATTTTTCTGAAAAATTAAACCACAAACATTTGTTTTGACATCATTTTCACATAATCATAGATACCTAGAAAGAAAACAAATGGGCCACATAGCAAATGACTGGTGATAATAAAAATATATGTATGAAGAAAGGCAAAACTGCGAAGGTGAGACAACACATACTTTGGCGCACGCAGGCAATGCCAAGTAGGCAGGGAAAAGGCATTACACCCCCTTATCTGCAGTCTCGCTTTGCTCAGTTTCAGTTACCCACAGACAACCGGGGTCCAAAAATATAAAATGGAAAATTCCAGAAATAAACAATTCATAAGTTTTAAATCGTGCCTGTTCTGAGTAGAGTGATGAAATCTTTGGCTGTCCTGCTCCGTGCTGCTAGGGACATGAATCATCCCTTTGTCCTGCATCTCCACGCTGGATACACTACCTGCCCATTGTCGCTTAGTAGCGGTCTCAGTTATCGGATCGACAGTCAAGGTATCACAGTGCTTGTTGTGTTCAAGTCACCCTTATTTTACTTAATAATGGTCCCAAAACGAAAGAGTAGTGATGCTGGCAATTCGAATATGCTAAACAGGAGCCGTAAAGCTTCCTTTAAGTGAAAAGGTGAATGTTCATGACTTAATAAGGAAAGAAAAAAATTATATGCTGAGGTTCCTTAGATCTATGGTAGCTTTTATTCCAGTAAATTATTATAATGGGTCTATTTTATTATTAATTATTGTTGTTAACCTCTTACTGTGCTTAATTTACAAATTAAACTTTATCATAGGTATGTGTAAGAAAAAACATAGTATATATAGGGTTCAGTACTATCCATGGTTTCAAGCATCCACTGGGGGTCTTGGAACGTGTCCCCCACCAATAAGCGGGGACTACTGTACTAGAGTGTTTGATTAGTGGAATCACATTAAGCTGTCCATAGCCTTTTTGTTTTTGTCAAATAGGATGTTGAAAAAATGTTCACTTCATACAATTATAGTAAAAAGAAAAGTGCAACTTGTGTTGCACAATTTGTGTAATTGAATAAATGTAATTGTTGCCAATTATCGATTTTCTCAGAGTTAAATTTTGCCTCCCCTCACTTTTCTGGGAAATCAAGATTCACGTATTCTCCAGTTTTCTTTTTTATTCCCTTCTGCCTGATGCTATCTTATGTATAAAATTGTATAGAGGGGTCACCTTCGTTTTTGAACCAAGGTCTCACATATTAAAAATCATATCTATCATGTGTCACACAACTATCGTATGATGCTGATTATTTTTCCGAATTCCTGTGATTTATAACTGCTGCTTAATTGCCTGAGAGCATTTTAATTCAAGGAGGTTAACATCACTTGAACTGCTACATCATTTAACTGGTAACACTATAGGTTTACAAGCAAAAGCAAATCCCGCACTAGAGACATGAAGTCTACAAAAAAATAAATAAAAGAGAACCAAACCATCAAGTTTTAAAAGCTGATGTCAGAAATGTCTCATTTAGTTCAAATACTATGAAATAATCCTTTAAAACATGCGAATAAAGAGCCAAGCACCTAAAAGTGAAATAACATCTAGATAAGATAGTTTATATTCTGTTGGATTGTGGGATTAAATAACACAAAGACTCAAAATACACCTATATATAAAAAGTTTGGCTCCCCAAACAATTATAAAATATTTACACCATCTCTAAGGGAATGGCTGGAATATAAACAAAGTACCCTATTTGAAAGAGCTTCAAAGAACATTTCTATTGTTGCAACTAATTTACTTTTTGAAATTCTGAGGAAATTACAAATCTAATCTAGAAGTTTATGGTACTTGGTAAATCAAGACCAGAAATTATATTAGCATTCATGATTATCAATAACAACAAAACTGCTCAAGAGATTTACATAATAAAATATGCTTTTAGTTTGGATGCAACCGAGCAAAAATACAGCTCAAACTATTCTTTCTAGCAAGACAACATAGAAATTCAAGTTACAAATTAAATCTCTATTTCTACTCAAAATTTTAAGAGATTTTGATAGACTGCTACACCAGCATGGAAAGTGTCATACCCTGATATCACATTAAATAATAATATGATCAGAAACTCATTTATTCTATAAATGCAAAATATTAAAATTTTACTGAATTTATTTCAGTTCTTCACCATTTTAATTAACTTTTTTTTTTTTAATTTTAGCACCACTTTGTGTACAATGCAGTACAGAGAGGCAGTCTGGCATTGTGGCTAAAAGTGGTTAGTCAAGCTGTCCTGGGTTCAAATCCAGGTTTTGCACCATCTGTATGATCTTGAGCAAATTGCTCGTCTCCACTTGCCCCAATTTTTAAAATGAGAAGAAGAATAATACTTACTTCATAAGGTCATGTGAGGAGTAGCTTGCAAGGCTCAGAGTCTCAAACAAGAAGTAGCCACAAAAGTTGAACTCTAGCCTCATTAACTCTCATTTACTTACTCTCTTTTATGTCTCTGAGCAGCAGCCCAAGGAAGAAAAAATAAGAACACACATTTCTGGCTGAATTACTAACCTCTTCCCTCTCTTCACCCACAGTGTTCTTGATACACTGAAAGGAAACTTAAGGAATTTGAAAAAGTTTATTTTCCATGTCAGAAGCTATTACATCACCCTACTTGCAATAACATGTCTTAATCTTCTCCAGGTTTGATGAATTCCTGGGCCAACTAGAATAAAAGTCATATACTTGGAAAGCTAAAAAAGAACACATATTTAAATATTTCAAAATATTACCTCCATCACAACGGTAAAGAAGGAAAGGCTGAGTGATTGAGTTGGAAGGACAGGAGGTAATATTACTGTGCTTCTGAAAGGGTACCCAGTCAAACAATGGTTAGGAAATGGTATTATGTGGATCAAAAGCCCTTGCCAAGCCGACCTTGGCAGACACAGTGAATCAGCCCTTTATTAGATCTGTCAGTCTCAGATGCATACTTTGCTTTATAGTTTGGATTCATCTACTGCTCCCCTAGCCACAGTGGGGAGAAGTGCTAAAAAAAATCAATAACGAGGCTATTTAATAATTAATGAGATTCCCTAGGATGTGCCTATGGAGGATTTCCTTTAATTCTTTTTCTCCCAATATAGTGGAAGAGTATCCACAAATAAGTTGCATTTTTTTAATTTTTAAAAGTAGTTCCACATGAGGTTCTGTATTACTAAGATCCACACTGCTATTTATGGAGAATTAACATCTGGTTACAAACAGCAGCCTCATTGATTAACAACAACCTTATATGATTGAAAGAGACTTGTTTATACCAATATTTCCTTATTCTGTTTGAGGATTATCAAAGATTTATGAATTCAATTTAGAAAATTTCAATCCATAACCACACTTTCTAAATACCTGCTAAAAATCAATTACTTCATTTTCAATTAATTAAATCAATTAAACCATGAAAAATGTTTATCTTGATCATATTTCAGAGGATAACAAAGTACAAGAAGCTGATTTTTGGCTTCTACGTGTATTCTGTTATATGCAGAACATTAATCTCTACCTTGCTGTTCTATACATTAATCCTCACATCTAAAGGTAGAGGCACATACATTACATCTTAAAATGTATTTTAAAACTTAAATTGTGAAGTCAAGCTTTTAAAAAATTTATATTACGTCACAGTAAAAATGTTTATTTTGCAAATAGAGCAGTTCCAATGTGTACTAAGAGCATTTAACATTTCAGCAAACCAAGTCTTATAAGGAATGCTAATACTGTCTTCAAGCTTCCTGGAAAGCATAGGGCTTTGGCCTCCCTTTTCCAATTCAAGTGATAGCTTATTAAATATTATTCTTAGAGAAATGATTCTTCTTGGTTCTTTTTTTTTTTTTTTTTGATCCCAGCTCTGGATAGATAAAGATGCATACTTACCGTAGCACACACTAGGTCATACCTTCACCAGATCACTAAGCCCAGGTAAGACCCACGTATGTGCCAGTGTGTTATCTTCCACCCAGAGAACCAGATATCACCCCCTCAACCGTCAGTATGCTTCTTCTGTGGGGATAAAAGGAAGATGAGATGGCAAGGGTAGCCGATGCTGAACTCTTTGAAGGGGCAAGTGACCTCCAACAGCTTAGAGTACCATACAAGAATGCTCGATAAGCAGTGAAAGGAGCTGGAAACCTAAATTATTCCAACAACATTTATTTCCTAGCTATGTGACTCTCCTCATCTCAGTTTGTTCTTATATAAGGTAAGACAGTTTGTTCTTATATAAGGGTGACATACTAGAGGCAGGAAATAGTACAAGGAGAATGTACACGAAGGCAATGATTCAGACCAGGCAGGGGGATGGGCTTACAGAAGTCTTTCCCAGAGGAGTTGATGCTTTAAGAGAGGCACAGGACTCAGTTGGGTGATAAGGATGTTTGGACAAAGGCATCTCAGATAGAAGGGATGGTATATGTGCAGGTTTTTGTGAGGATTAATGAGATAATATCCAAAATGCTTATCTCCAGTGTTTGGTGCTCAACATTAACTCTTTCTTTCCTTAGTCCAACAAGACAGAGTTTGCTTATGATAAATGTGCTGCCAAGCCCATTCTTAGCACATGGAAGAAGAGCACCTTAGAATTATAGAAAAGCATGGTCAGGGCCACCTTCATGGGCAATACGACCTGTACAGTTGCACAGAGCCCACAATTGGAAGGGTCCTGAGCTTGGTTTAATGTTCTGCTGTCACTGTCTTGAACTTCTTAATAATTTTGAACATGGTGCCCCACATTTTCATTTTGCACTGGGCCCCACAAATTATGTAGCCAGTCCTAGGTATGGTATCAAAAAATCCAGATTTGGGTTGATCAGACTGATTCGCATCCTGGTTTTCTTACTTCCTAGCTTCATGAACTTCTTGAGTTTCTTTTTCTACAGCTTTGAAATGGAAATATCAACAAAACCTATACATTTGTAAGGATCAAATAAATTATGACTGTAAAACTTATTTTTATTTCGTAAAGTATTGTAGAAACAGAGAGGACGGCAATCTGTCACCTACCAAGACCTTTGTGTATGAGGTTACTATTTGGAATGATTTTAAATATCTGGAAATTAGTGCATGCCTCCTGCCTTTACTTCTCTCTTCTTTTCTTTCTTTTTCTTCCTTCTCCTTCTTTCTTTTGCAATTAATCTCATACTGTATGCCAAATACTGCACTTAGTGCTAAAAATCCAGGTCCAAGAAAACATTGGTCCTTCCCTCTGTGTAGAGGAAATAAAAACATACACTGACAATGCTAGTGAACTGTAGTAGGTACATCACAGAAGAAGCATGGGATGCAGTGAGAACAGTGACTCAGATATGGGGAGGTGATGTGGGTGGAGGTGGCTCAGAAAAGTCTTTCCCAAAAGAGTTGATACTTTAAGAGAGGGGCAGGATTTAGACGAAGGAAGGAGGCATTGGGAGGAAGGTGTTTTAGGCAAAAGAGAAAATGTATCTGTGGTCATAAAAGCTTGAAACACATGTTGATTATGAAGAAGTACAAATAATTCTATAAATCTGTGCCAAAAATGAAGAAGAGAAGGATGGTAAGGAAAATAGGCAGAGGCCAGATCCAGAGATATTAAGAGATATTAATCAGAATTTTAACTTCATCTTGAACTTTCCTTGAAAGTTATAGGAAAGTAATGAAAGTAGAGAAGGGATATGGTCAGGTATATGCTTTAGAAAGATGTGTAGAGATGAATGACAATGGAACCTGAATAGAAGATATTTCCTTGAGTAACTCATGTCTTGGGCAAAGGTAAGAAGTGTGTGTGGAATCCCAGCCAACTCTACTGATGCTATAGAGTAGAAATTCAGAGCAAGCTTCAGGCCCTCAAGAAATATTGTATTGAACAACTATTATAGAGCAGGTACTGTGCTATGTTCAGAGAATGTAGAGGTAACTAAGATAGGCTCCCTCTTCTCAAAAAGGGTGGAAAGCAGCGTAGTGAGTGCAGGGAGAGAGCCATACCCATGATATTGAGAACAGAAGAGGGGCCCTAAGCTTCCCAGGGACAAAGGCAGTTTTTCCATACGAGCTGACACTAAGTCTCAGAGGAATCTCCTGAATTGAGATTTACAGGATCAAAGGGATTAATCAGACACAGGATAAGGTTAATTTAGAGGAAGGAAATGTTCTAGACAAAAGAGATAATGTATGAGAAGTGAGAATTGGTATTGACTGTGCATAGTCCAGAGCAGTGGTGATAAGGGCCTGAACCAGGACAATGATTGCAGGGATGGAAAATAAAAAGAAAAGCCAGATTTACAAAATGTTTAGGAAGAGTTAGCAGGACTTCGTTATTATTTGGATGTGTGTGGTGGTGGGAGGGTACTACTCACAACCCTTCTGACACCAAATGTGTGGAGTTTTTTCCCACATCAACCTATTTTCCAACTCTCTCATCACCAACTGGGTGTCCTATAATTTAATTCTGACACTAAGTACCCAGAGTTAGTGCAGACCCCGTAGGTTAAGGGCACAGTCCCACAAGAGTGCCTCCTACTTCAGACTCCTGTCACAATCCAGGCCTCCCATACTTCCGACCAACCACCTATAAGTCAGGGGTTCCCGTGACCCCCTCCTCACATTTGATAATTTGCTAGAACAGCTCACAGAACTCAGGAAAACAGTTTACTTACTACTACCAGTTTATTGTAAAGGATACAACTCAGGGACAGCCAAATGGAAGAGATGCACAGCCAAGGGATGGGAGAAGGATGCAGAGATTCCAGGCCCTCTCTGAACATTCCACCCTCCCAGCACCATGATGTGTTCACCAAACTGGAAGCTCTCTGAACCCCATTGTTAAGGATTTTTATGGAGGTTCCATTACATAAGCATGATTGTTTAAATCATTGGCCATTGGTGATTAACCCAATCTCCAGCCCCTCTCCCTTTCCCAGAGGTCAGGGATGTAGGGCTGAAAGTTCCAATGCTCTAATCACATGATTGGTTCCTCTGGTAACCAGCTTCTATCCTGAAACTAGCTAAGGGCCCACCAAGAGTCACCTCACTAGCATAAACTCAGGTATGGTAGAAACGGGATTGTTACGAATAACAAAGGACACTCCTCTCACCACGTCACTCAGGAAAATTCCACAAGTTTTAGGAGCTCTGTACCAGGAAGCAGTGAGGAAGATCATATATACATATTTCTTATTATATGACAATATCACAGGGAGGGAGGGTAGGGAAGATTTCTTTTCCATCTTGTCTCTTTCACTCCTTAGTGCCAACAACCAGAAATAATTTCCCAACTTATTAAGTTTAGCTAAGTAATTTTTTCCTCCTTAGATTGTACTTTAGGCAGAGGATCTATGATCTAAATCTATACTTACTGTAGATTTATATATCTGTAGTCACATTACTGTTTAATTTGATTCCAAAACAGATATATGAGAATCCCAGCATAACCCTGGTTGTTCAAAGATAGCTCTAGATATAATCATGGTCAAGCATGTCCCCTTATCAAACAACTACTTACTAGTAAGTTGATATATCATATGTAAGGCATGAAGATACCTTCTTTCTCAGGCCAATTTCAAGGGCTTCCACTGCAGAATCACAGAATTTCAGGGTGGAAAGCATCTTAATGGTTACAGAACCCAAATATTTGGGATATTCTCTGCAATTTAAGTTTTATCCACATTTCTCATGACATTAATAGTCTAGAGAGCAAGGACGACTTGGTTTGGTAAGTTTATCTTCAATTCCTGGCTCTGAGAAATAAGATTTTGAGAAATAGGGAACAAAAATATATGATTTCTGATTTCACGGGCCCGTGTACTTTCAAATTCACTTTCCCGTTTTGTCAAACAACTGTGAAATCAAGGTTGATATTTTTTCCTCCTCATTTAAATGTCCCTCATGCTTTCTGATTTAAGAATCATGCTAAAGTGAAATTAGTCCCTGTTTGCTTTTATCTCGCCTAAGCTTTTTTGACGGGTAAGAATAATGTAGCCTAGAAGGAAAATAAACTCAATTGAGTGTGAAGTGGGAATACACAAGTCATGGGGAATGAGACAGTTCTATCAGAAATGAGGAGAATGACTGTGATACAGTTGACCAACTAGAAACTTACACATTATCTTATTAAATTTCATTTTTAGTATTGAGAACATTCAGTGTGGGGATGATACAATATTTAAAAGCCCTATCTCCACAGGTAGGATCGGTGTGTTTAAAAAAAACTACTAGACAAAACGTAATTTATCAACTATGCATAGGACAGACCAAAATCTCATTACCTCCTAGAAAATGTTACCTCACTTGAAAACGATTGCTTAAAAGGTTCCTTCTTTAAGACCCCAAAGGAATCACTAAATATAAAGAGTTACATGAACTTATTCAACCTGAAAAACACACACACACATTTTACTTCTATATACACACATGGCATATTGGATTTATAGCCTTTACCATTTGAAGTAAGGAAAAAGGCTTTACATGTTGAAACAAAAGGAAAGTGACAAGTCATTTTCAGTATTTGATAATCTTATCATAGATTTCTGACATAAATGTGTGATTATAAATGCAAAGTGTCTTTCTAATGTACCATACCAGATATGCTGTAAATTCTGAAACATGAGATCAGCAATGACTAATGCCTGGGATTAAAATCATGACTGAATAAATGGGATAACAGCCAAAGAACAGACTCCTGTGAATAAATAATAGTTAAATGTCACATTTTAGCTTAATTTAATGTTGCACTTTACTTATTTTCCAAAATACTGCATTCCGTTCAATGAATATGTGAAGGCCTACTATGTGCTAGACTTATTATTCTGTTTGCAGCAAGTTCATGGTCATAAATAGGTGCTGAAATCTAATCTCTTCCCTGAGAGATTTGCTTTCACTCATTGTTGACCTTGCACTCTTTTTTGTTGTTCTTGAAATTGATAAACGTTCACCACATTCAGTAACATTTTCCAGCCTTCCAGACAAATGAATTCATAGCATACACATTCACTTCCCCTTGAAAACATAATTTTTACAGTTTTTGTTTCCATAGAAGACAGAGTACGTTTATTTTTAAGAAGAATTAATGAAATAAGAAAACGATTGCTTCACTGAGTAGTGTAGCCTCAAAGTCATGGATAATCTAGAAAACAACTTCAGTGACGTACTTCTTTTTCCACAGAGGCCTGTTCCAATTAAAACGAATCTACCCTCCCATAAAGCTCTCTTTATCCGGCGATCACGTACTTAATGAGAACTCCACTACCTGCTCTCGCCTGATCAAATAGGCTTCCAGGACAAATTCCTACGCTTTTGCTATTTTAAATGTTGACTTTCCAAATGACTTTTTGTATAAATATTTTTGAAAGATAGTCTTCTTTCTTTTTGCCTATTCTACTACAGTTTACTAGAAAAGGGGAAAATTATTTTAAGAATGTAATTTTCTGGTTTCCTTTTACTGTTTTCTGCAGGTTTCTATTTTTTGTTCACCTGCCTTGTCTTCACTTGAGGGCAGGGGGTATAGTTGCACGACAACTAAAATATCTTTTTAGACCATAATTCATTTGTCTACTACTCCTGTGGAGATTATACAGATTTATTTAGACATGGTTTTATTATACCAATCTGCTAATATTAACATAGACAGTAGTGATTTTATAATGTGCCAAATAGCTAATTAATTAATTAAGGTTTCCTAAGATTGACACTCTGGAACTGGATTTCCCTAAATATTAGTCTACAGAGATAGTTTGTGAAATTAGATTGTGGGCATATACTAACTAGAGTGAAAGGTTCAATAAAAAAAATTGTATTAACCTTAATTCTTCCCCAATTATTTGACATTTCGATTGGTAACTTGATTACTGTATCTATTCCTAAAGCAGCTCAATTGATATCTCTCTCAATTTGACTTGATTTCTTCAACAACTTGCCCAAGGTCACACAGCCGACAACAACTAGAAGTGGACTGAGATCTGCATAACTAAAAAGCTTGCACTTTTCACACGAGGCAGAATTACATCAATGCTCCGTTGCCCCACCTCCACCTAACGACCTGCTTCTTTCTCTGTATTTTGTACGTAAGTGAACAGCAACTCGTCAACTGAAATAAAGAGTCTGGGTAAAGGTTAGTTAAAGGAGTTTATTCAATAATCAAGGTGAGGAATTTGAATCCCAGGAAACAGTCCAACAGAGTATTCTGAGGAACTGCTCAGGTCTACAGATCTAAATACAGTTTATAAACCCTTTTTTTTTTTTTCGATGAGGAAGATTGGCTCTGAGCTAACATTTGTTGCCCATCTTCCTCTTTTTGCTTGAGGAAGATTGTCCCTGAGCTAACATCTGTGCCAATCTTCCTCTATTTTGTGAGTGGGTTGCCGCCACAACATGGCTTGATGAGTGGTATAGGTCCGCACCTGGGATCCAAACCCGTGAACCCCAGGTCGCTGGAGTGGAGCGTGTGAACATAACCACTGAGTCACTGGCCCAGCCCCCTATAGACCTTTTAACAGAGCAGTGTACGAGCAGGAAAGGCTTACACATCTAATAGTCATTTACTTCAAGGATAACAAGAACTTTTTGGTTATACATCAAACAAGGCTTGTAATGTTGGTGTTATCTATGTGTGGAGGGAGGCAAGGACCAGGGTTGTCACTTTTTCCCTCTGTCTCTAAGAAATGCAACTGCAAAATGGGAGAGTGAGGTACCCTTTATCTCTTTCTGTTGCTGATTCATTCTGCTGGCATCTTCAGTTATGAGACGAGGGGTTGCAAGGTCATTTAGACACAGGCTTATGAGGTCTGTGTGGCTGCTTCACAGTACAGCGTGGAGTACTGACTTTTAAACCTATGTGCACGCTGGCTAGATTTGCCTGTTAGACCAGGGAGAGGGGTCCCAGTTTCCTTCACAAACCTAATCTACCGAGTTACCCAAGTCAGACATTCAGAAGCCATCGGAATCTGCTGCCTGCTCCTCAGAGACCTTTACAATCAGTCCCTAAGATCAGTAGAGCTCACCTCTTTAACATACCTGGTACCCAACACTTCATTTCCATTTCTACCTCTATTATCTCAGATAAATTCCTTATCTTTCTCTCAAATTAAAGTTCTCCGCTTTCTCTCACCTACCCTCCATCTTCAAACCCCCTCATCACAGACAAATTTTCTATAAGATAAAACTTACTTCCCATACACATACACACCACACAACACCACACCTTAAAATTCTTGAGTGACATCTAAAAAGATACCGTTCAGTTTCATTAGGATGCCATATATTGTTCTCTATGATCCAATCTCTGCCCATCTCCCTTTAGACCTTCCTAAATAGCACATCCTGTACTCTATTCTCCACTCATATTAAACCACCCACTCTTCCCTGAACATATCAATGGCAACTTTGTTCAGCTTCTCCAATTATCTGAATGTGCCTTGCTTCCCCCAATCTCTTCAGGTCAAATGGTGCTTCCTCTGTGAAGCCTTCTGTGAGTCTCTACTTTGTGATTGACTGCCCAACATTAATCCCATCCCAAATTATTGGCTTAAATCAGTGGCTTCAGGATGGTGCATGACACAACTCTAGCCAAATTTAGTTCTCCTATTGTTTTACAAGATTGACATCTTTTACAAAGCTCTAATTTCTTTAATAGCAAGAAATCCATCACAGTCATCTTTCTAATGGTCACCTGTGACTCATAGTAGGCATGATCGTATATGTGATTGTTTGTATAGCAGTCACTGTCATTTAGTAAGCAGAAGCGTATTTGTATTTGTCATAGAATAGACTGTCATGTAGAAGACTCATAGTTACAATGGTCATATAGTAGGCATTTAAATGTTGGCATAATAAATTGATGTTTGCATAGCAGCGTTTCTATAATAATTCATATAAAGGTATGATTTAATTTTAACATTTTTCAACATAAGGCACTTTCACGACACTATTACCATAGTTAGTGTTTTCTCTTACTGACTTGATCCAATATTTTCAGATTCTTGAGAATGTTTGTAGTAAACTTATCATTTTTTAGACAGCCCTGTCCTTCAAAATATCTCCTCTATCAGAGGCCATTATGCTGTTTACTGCTTTCATGAAATTCTATAGCTAAATCAGATTTTGTCATGTTTGCTTCAGTGTATTTTTCACTGCTTTATGGAGGTATAATTGATTTAGAAAAAAATTGCACGTATTTAATGTATACAATTTGATGAGTTTAGACATAAGCATACACTCATGATATCATCACCGCAGTCAAAGTAATAAACATATTCATCACCTCCAGAAGTTTCATTGTGTCCTTTTGTTTTTGTTTTGCTTTGTTTTTGTTGGTAAGACCACTCAACATGAGATGTGGACATGAGGTTACTCTTAAATTTTTAAGTGCATAATATTGTGTTGTTAACTACAGGCACTATGTTGAACAGCAGATCTCTAGAACTTATTCATGTTGTGTAACTGTAACTTTATACCCATTGAATAACAACTCTCCATTTCCCCCTCCTCCCACCTCCTGGCAACTACCATTCTATTTTTTGTTTCTATGAGTTTAACTATTTTAAACACTTCGTATAAGTAAATTCACATGG
Organism: Diceros bicornis minor; assembly: GCF_020826845.1. Taxonomy (NCBI): domain Eukaryota; kingdom Metazoa; phylum Chordata; class Mammalia; order Perissodactyla; family Rhinocerotidae; genus Diceros; species Diceros bicornis. The sequence goes on from NC_080756.1 coordinate 41,754,239, forward strand.
TATTTGTCCTTTTGTGACTGACTTATTTCCCTTAGCATAATGTTAAATTAGAACCCTTTTACACTGTTGGTGGGAATACAAAATGGTGCAGCCATTATGGAAAACAGTACGGAGGCTCCTCAAAAAAATTAAAAATAGAACTATTATGTGATCCAGCAATCCCACTTCTGGGCATATATTCAAAAGAAGTAGGAGGAGGAAGTCAAGATGGCGGCATAGGCAGACTCGGAACTCACCTCCTCCCGCGGACACAGCCAATTTACAACTACTCGTGGAAAAATTACCCCTGAGACAGAACTGAAAACTGGATAAGAGGAACTCCTGCAACAATGGACAATCCTAACTGAGGTAGAAGAGGCAGAGACTCAGTTCTGGAGAGGAAAAACACCGCCTTCACAAGCCGCTAGCATCACGGCCGCCGGGAGCAGCCCACAGGTACGCAGCCTCCCTGGAGGCGTGGGGCCCTGAGCCGGGAGCGCCCCCGCTGTGGGCATTTTGTGGACCCAGCACAATCAAGAGGAGTGGCAGAATATCTGACTTTGCCTGCTACTAAAACATTGGGGAGCACCCCCAGAAAACCCGGTTCATAAAGAAACTAAAACCAGCTCTTAAAGGGCCCACACACAAACTCACCCATTTCAGAAAGCAACCTAAAATCACCAGAAAGAAAGGTGCACAGTGCTGTGCTGAAAAGAGACTCACCTAATAGGCCCTGAGTGCATTTCGGTGAGAGGTGAGACCTCTCCAGGGACTGGGACATTGGCGGCGGCCATTGTTGTGGCCTGGTGTGGGCGAGCTGACACAGACACCATTGGAGTTCTCCCTGAGGCCTGCTAGCCCAGGGTCTGCCCCACCCGCTAGAGCACCGATTTAATCCAGCTCAGCTAGGGCAGGCAGCCCACCCTAGAGACTGGCCCCACCCAACAACAAGCCCTCAGGCAACTTGTGGGCCTGCATAGATTGGTGACTGGATTCTCTGCAGCCCAGCAACTGAGCAGACTTTAGCGGGGCAGGGTGTGCACAAGGAGCGGGTGGAGAGTGTGGGGCGGTGGCAGAGTGTGTGGGGCTCCCGCCATGGAGAGACTGGGTCCACTTGGGGAGGTCAGGGCATGCACACGGGGCAGGACTGTGTTGACTGTGTGTGGACCTGTGGGTGACAGGGCTTGTCAGCTGCAGAAGACTTGTGCTTCTCAAAGACCCACATAGGGGGTTTGCCCCACCTTCAAAAGCCTGAAACAATTGGGTGCTCCTGTGCCTGAGGCCAGCCCCACCCAGCTGCAATCCTCAGAGAGCTGACAAGAGACTTAATAGGCTAGAGGCTTACAGCAATTGTAAGGCCCTGAGCCTAACAACCTGCCATGCTGGGGCCCTACTCACTTAAAAGAAATACTGCAACACAAATGTGGTATTAGAACTTGCAGCCAACTGTGCTGGGGCTCCCCACACCTGATAAAGAGACTGAAGGGCCCACAACAACTACAAGCAGCTGAGCATTACAACAGCTGGCCAGGAGCATAACTCGGCCTCCCTGGGTGCCTACAGGGGGAGCAAACAGGCCACAACAGAAGGACACACGTAGCCCACATAGGGGTCACTCTTGGAACATTGAGAACTGAGGGAAGCACACTGGAAGCCTCCTAAGGCATCACTTACATAAGGTCACCTATCCAAGAGCAGGAGACGTAGCTGACCTACCTAATACGTAGACACAAGCACAGGGAAAGAGGCAAAATGAGGAGGCAAAAGAATACATTCCAAGTAAGGGAACAGGACAAAACCCCGGGAAAGGAACTAAGTGAAACAGAAATGAGCAACCTACCCAACAGAGAGTTCAAACTAAGAGTGTTAAGGATGCTCACTGATCTGGGGAGAAAAATAGATGAACTCAGTGAGAATGTCAACAAAGAAATGGAAGATATAAAAAAGAACAAATCAGAAATGAAGAATACAATACTGGAAATGAAAAATTCATTAGAGGGACTCAAAAGCAGAGTAGAGGATACAGAAGAACGGATCTGTGAGCTGGATGAAAGACAAGAAGAAATTACCAAAGCTGAACAGGTAAAAGAGAAAAGAATTAAAAAGAGTGAGGACAGTCTAAGGGACCTTTGGGACAATATCAAGTGCACTAACATCCGTGTTATAGGTGTCCCGGAAGGAGTAGAGCGAGATGAGGGGGCAGAGAATCTATTTCAAGAAATGATAGATGAAAACTTCCCTAACCTAAGGAAGGAAACAGACATCCAGGTACAGGAAACACAGAGAGCCCCAAACAAGATAAACCCAAAGAGGCCCACACCAAGACACATCATAATCAAAATGTCCAGAATTAAAGATAAAGAGAGAATCCTAAAAGCCGCAAGAGAACGTCAAGTTACATACAAAGGAAACTATTAGCTGACTTCTCAGCAGAAACCTTACAGGCTAGAAGAGAATGGCACGATATATTTAAAGTGCTAAAAGGAAAAAACTTACAGCCAAGAATACTCTACCCAGCAAGGTTATCAATCAAAATGGAAGGAGAGATCAAAAATTTCCCAGACAAGCAAAAATTAAAGGAGTTTGTCACCAAGAAACCAGTACTGCAAGAAATGTTAAAGAGAATGATTTAAGGGGAAAAAAGAAGACCACAAATAGGAAAAATTATCTATTTCCATGATAAGAACGTAATGGATACAAATGCACAAAAAAGAGGTTAGATATGATATCAAAAACATAAAAGGAGGGAGGAGGGGAGTTAAAGAGTACAGCTTTCAGACAGAGGTCAAACTAAAGTGACCATCAATTCTGTATAGAAGAAAGGAATAGAGAAGGACTACTAAACGACTGAGAAAAAAAAAAAGTTAAAAAATGGCAGTAAGTACATACTTATCAATAGCTACTTTAAACGTCAATGGACTAAATGCTCCAATTAAAAGGCATAGGGTGGCTGACTGGATAAAAAAACAAGACCCATATATATGCTGCATACAAGAGACACACTTCAGACCTAAAGACACTCACAAACTGAAAGTGAAGGGATGGAAAAAGATACTCCACGCAAATGGAAATGAAAAGAAAGCTGGGGTAGCAGTACTCATATCAGACAAAATAGACTTTAAAACAAAAACTGTAAAAAGAGACAAAGACGGGCATTACATAATGATCAAGGGAACAATCCAACAAGAGGATATAACACTTGTAAATATCTACGCACCCAATGTAGGTGCACCTAAATATATAAAGCAATTATTAACAGACATAAAAACAGAAATAGACAGTAACACAATAATAGTTGGGGACCTTAACATTCCACTTACACCAACGGATAGATCATCCAAACAGAAGATCAATAAGGAAACATTGGCCTTAAACGACACACTAGAACAGATGGACTTAGTAGATATATACAGAGCATTCCATCCAAAAACCAAAGAATACACGTTCTTTTCAAATACACATGGAACATTCTCCAGGATTGATCACATATTAGGCTACAGAACAAGTCTCCATAAATTTAAGAAGATTGAAATAATACCAAGCATCTTTTCTGACCACAACAGTATGAAACTAGAAATCAACTATAGGAAGAAAATCAGAAAAGCCACAAATACGTGGAGATTAAACAAAATGCTACTGAACAATGACTGGGTTAACGAAGAAATCAAAGAACAAATCAAAAAATACCTGGAGACAAATGAAAATGAAAACACGACATGCCAGATTTATGGGATACAGCAAAAGCGGTTCTAAGAGGGAAGTATATAGCAATACAGGCCTATCTCAACCAACAAGAAAAATCTCAAAGAAACTATCTAACAATGCACGTAAAGGAACTGGAAAAAGAAGAACAAACAAAGCCCAAAATCAGTAGAAGAAGGGAAATAATAAAAATCAGAGCAGAAATAAATGAAATAGGGACCAAAAAGCAATAGAAAAAATTAATAAAACCAAGAGCTGGTTCTTTGAAAAGATCAACAAAATTGACAAACCTTTAGCTAGACTCACCAAGAAAAAAAGAGAGAAGGCACAAATAAGTAAAATCAGAAACGAAAGAGGGGAAATTACAACAGACACCTCAGAAATACAAAGATTATAAGAGAATACTGTGAAAAGCTATATGCCAACCAATTCGACAATCTGGAAGAAATGGATAAATTCTTAGAATCATACAACCTTCCAAAACTGGATCAAGAAGAAGTAGAGAATTTGAATAGACCAATCACCAGTAAGGAGATCGAAACAGTAATCACAAACCTCCCCAAAAATAAAAGTCCAGGACCAGACGGCTTCCCTGGTGAATTCTACCAAACATTCAAAGAAGACTTAATACCTATCTTTCTCAAACTCTTCCAAAAAATTGAGGAGGACGGGAAGCTCCCTAACTCCTTCTACGAAGCCGACATTACCCTGATACCAAAACCAGACAAGAACAACACACAAAAAAGAAAATTACAGGCCAATATCACTGATGAACATCGATGCAAAAATCCTCAACAAAATACTAGCAAATCGCATACAACAATACGTAAAAAACATTATACACCATGATCAAGTGGGATTTAGTCCAGGTATGCAGGGATGGTTTAATATTCGCAAATCAATCAACTTAATGCACCACATTAATAAAATGAAGAATAAAAATCACATGATCATCTCAATAGATGCAGAGAAAGCATTTGACAAGATACAGCATCCATTTTTGATAAAAACTCTGAATAAAATGGGTATAGAAGGAAAGTACCTCAACTTAATAAAGACCATATATGACAAACCCACAGCTAATATCATCCTCAATGGTGAAAAACTGAAAGCTATCCCTCTAAGAACAGGAACCAGACAAGGATGCCCACTGTCACCACTCCTATTTAACATAGTAGTGGAAATCCTAGCCAGACCAATCAGGCAAGAGAAAGAAATAAAAGGGATCCAAATTGGAAAGGAAGAAGTGAAACTGTCACTATTTGCAGATGACATGATTTTATATATAGAAAACCCTAAAGAATCCACCAGAAAACTTTTAGAAGTAATAAACAAATATGGTAAAGTTGCAGGATACAAAATCAACATAGAAAAATCAGTTGCATTTCTGTACACTAACAACGAAGTAGCAGAAAGAGAAATTAAGAATACCATCCCATTTACAATTGCAACAAAAAGAATAAAATACCTAGGAATAAACTTAACCAAAGAGGTGAAAGATCTGCACACCGAAAACTATAAAACATTGTTGAAAGAAATTGAAGAAGACACAAAGAAATGGAAAGATATTCCGTGCTCTTGGATTGGAAGAATTAACATAGATAAGATGTCCATACTTCCTAAAGCCATCTATAGATTCAATGCAATCCCTATCAAAGTTCCAACAACATTTTTCACAGAAATAGAGCAAAGAATCCTAAGATTTATATGAACAACAAAAGACCCCGAATAGCTAAAGGAATCCTGAGAAAAAAGAACAAAGCTGGAGGTATCACACTCCCTGATTTCAAAATATACTACAAAGCTATAGTAACCAAAATAGCATGGTACTGGCACAAAAACAGACACACAGATCAATGAAATAGAATCGAAAGCCCAGAAATAAACCCACACATTTATGGACAGCTAATCTTTGACAGAGGAGCCAAGAACATACAATGGAGAAAAGAAAGTCTCTTCAACAAATGGTGTTGGGAAAACTGGATAGCCACATGCAAAAAAATGAAAGTAGACCCTTACCTTACACCATACACAAAAATTAACTCCAAATGGATTAAAGACTTGAATGTAAGACCTGAAACTTTGAAACTTCTAGAAGAAAACATAGGCAGTATGCTCTTTGACATCGGTCTTAGCAACATCTTTTCAAACACCATGTCTGACCGGGCAAGAGAAACAATAGAAAAAATAAACAAATGGGACTACATCAAACTAAAAATCTTCTGCACAGCAAAGGAAACCATCAACAAAACGAAAAGACGAGCTAACTATTGGGAGAAGATATTTGCAAACCATACATCTGATAAGGGCTTAATCTCCAAAATATATAAAGAACTCATGCATCTCAACAACAAAAAAACTACCAACCCAATTAAAAAATGGGCAAAAGACCTGAACAGACATTTCTACAAAGAAGATATACAGATGGCCAACAGACACATGAAAAGATGTTCAAAATCACTAACTATCAGGGAAATGCAAATCAAAACTACAATGAGATATCACCTCACGCCCGTCAGAATGGCTATAATTAACAAGACAGGAAACAATATGTGTTGGAGAGGATGTGGAGAGAAGGGAATTCTCATATACTGCTGGTGGGAGTGCAAACTGGTGCAGCTACTATGGAAAACAGTATGGAGAGTCCTCAAAAAATCAAGGATAGAACTACCATATGATCCAGCTATTCCACTGTTGGGTATTTATCCAAAGAACTTGAAAACACCAATGCCTAAAGATACATGCACCCCTGTGTTCACTGCAGCATTATTCACAATAGCCAAGACTTGGAAGCAACCTAAGTGCCCATCAAGGGACGAATGGATAAAGAAGCTGTGGTATATATACACAATGGAATACTACTCAGCCATAAGAAACGACGAAATCCAGCCATTTGTGACAACATGGATGGACATTGAGGGTATAATGCAAAGTGAAATACGTCACAGGGAGAAGGTCAAATACCGTATGATTTCCTTCATTAAGTAGTAGATAATAACAACAACAAACAAACACATAGGGACAGAGATTGGATTGGTGGTTACCAGAGGGGAAGTGGGGAGGGAGGAGGGTGACAGGGATAATTCGGCACATGTGTGTGGTGATGGGTTGTAATTAGTATTTTGGTGGTGAACATGATGTAATCTATGCAGAAATGGAAGTATAATGATGTACACCTGAAATTTTTACCATGTTATAAACCAATGTTACTGCAATAAACAAAAAATTAAAAAAGAAAAGAAGTAAAATCAAGATCTCAAACAGACATCTGAATTCCCATGTTCACTGCAGCATTATTCACAATAGCCAATATATTGAAACAACCCAAATGTCCACTGACAGATAAATGGATAAAGAAAATGTGAAACATACATACAATGGAATATTATTCAGCCTTAAAAAGGAAGGAAACCCTACAATTTGCAACAATATCGATGGACTTGGAAGATATTATGCTTTAATGTATTCTTAAAACAGCTGATTTGACACTATGTTGCCCCATTTCAGTTACATGGAATTCTAGTTACTGCAGTACCTACCTGGCACAATGGTATTGTTCTAAACATTCATTCACTCAAACAATAGTTTTTGACCACCCACTATTTACTTGCAGGCGTCATGGGGATATATAGATGACATTCTGCTTCTCAAATTTCTTACAGTATAAAATATGAGAAAGAAATAGAACAATTTGCCATTAATAAAACCACATAAATGCTGGAGTTTGACATACCTAGATTCAAGCTTTGGTCTTAACTTTCTAACCACCAGACCTTGAGCAAGTTACATCATGTCTGTGAGATTCTCAGTTTCTCCGTCTATAATCTGGAGTAAATTGTAGGATTATTACACGATTATGTCTGTGAAAAGTATTTTGCATTGTGCCTGACTCTAGAAAGGAATCAGTAAGAGGTAGCATTCCAATGGAAATATTTATAGGCCATCATGTGGCAGAAGGAAGAGAATGCTCAAGGGAGAAAAAGAAGGCTTTATGGCGGGAGTGACTTAAGAAGTTAGACTTGAAAAATTAGTGGCGTTTTCTAGGCAGACAAGGGAGGAATGACACTCAGGTGAAGAAAGCAATGTGAACAGAGGCATAGATACTCACACGAGTGGGGAACAAACAACAGGTTTGTATGGCCAGCATTTATGGGAGCAGACTGGCTAAATTCTAGTACCTTATTGTTAGACATTTATATGTGTCACTTAATGTAAAGTAGATAGGGTTTATGCATAATTCAGGAAGTTGATAGTGACCTTTGTCTAATGTCCAGACCTCAAACACATAGAAAAGATGGAATGCTATCATCTCTCTTAATAAGTGCCACCTGCTGTGGAGTTCTGTATGATATTAGCCAGTATAGCCTTGTTAGAGTCCTAGAGAAAGTGCTGCCTTGCTTGGTTTACTTCTCTGTTTCTTGCTCAGTCTCCAGTCTTGTCCTCTCAGATACATTCTCCACTGCACCCAGGGGTCCTGCAAATCTAAATCACAAGCCTAGCAATGTTGACCACACTATTTAAAACTCTTTAATGCTTTCTCATGACTTTAAAAAATAAAATTTAAACTACTTCAATGGTAAAAATGACCTCCATGCCTATTTTTTTCATCTCTCTCCAGCCATGATATTTTGCCTTTTCCTGCTTTTGCACTTTGCAATAAAGAAATACCAAATTACATAAGGTTGCTGAACACACCAGGCTCTTTCAAACTGTGCATTTTCTTATCTCTCCCATGTACCTTGAGCACCCTTTTCTCCTTCATTGTCAGCCTACCATTCTTTAGGACACGTCCAGATGTATTTTCCTTCCCTGCTACCCAGCCGGGATTGAGTGCGCCTCCTCTGTGCTCCCTCGGAACTTGTGTCCAAGTTACTTGGTTTTATTTGTCCCATTAGAATGTAACTTCTTGAAAGAAAGATCTTAATCATTTTTTTAGTAATCTCAGAACAGTTACTACTACATGGCACCTAATCAGTATGCCTGTTGAATGAAAGGTAACTTTTAATGTAAATAATCACTTAACATAGCAGTTCCCAAAATGTCATGTTATTATTGATTTATAGCCACCTGAGTTTTTTCCATTTAACCAATATATGTATAAATATAGTGTCCCTTTTTTTTTTTGCTTTATTTTTGTTTTGTTTTGTCTTTGTGTGGTAAGAACACTTAACATGAGATCTTAACATGAGAGTATATATATATATATTTATATATTTTTAATATATTTATATTTATAATATATATTATATATTATAAATACTGTATATATTTATATATATATAAGCTACTTCCAGGTCCCTGGCTCTGTCCTAATCAACCTGGCACAGAATAGGTTAAAATTGGACCCTCTTGTTGGTTTTGATTCCATTGATTATGGTTAACAGGAAGTGTAGAGAAACGTTAATTTGTTTACCACTAGTCATACCATTATGAAACATTTCAACAACCAACATTTTCACACACATTAAATGCCTACCATGAGGCCAGCCCCATGGCCTAGTGGTTAAGTTTGGCACGCTCCACTTCAGCGGCCCAAGTTCAGTTCCCAGGCGCAGACATACACCACCCGTCGGTGGCCATACTGAGGCGACAACCCACATACAAAATAGAGGAAGATTGGTACAGATGTTAGCTCAGGGTGAATCTTCCTCAGTGAAAAAAAAGAAAAAAGTTCCTACTGTATGCCAGACCTAGGAGCCTTTGGGGAAACTCACAAAGTGGATAGCCTTGCTTAGTAACTGCTATCATCCTTTTCTTCTGATGTTTGGTGAGTTCTAAGGTCTCCCTATTGCATTTGCACCTCATTTATCTGCTGAGAAAGCAAGAGCACAGTGCTTTTATCACAACTTGGCTTGTGATCCTGATGCAATGCTAGGAATTTGTTGATAGAGCTAGGCAATTGTCCATCCAGAAAGTCTCTAATTATGATCTTGGCAACAAATATTATACGAAGAAGCTAACAGTTTTGCCTTATAATCAGTTTTGCCTTCAGAGCTCTAGCAACTCTATTTTTACCTCCATTTTTGCTACATTTGCGTAAGAGTTGAGTTGCTGCTGCCAAATCAACCTAATACAATTCATATCACCCTTTCTCATCAAAGTCAGAGATGTTCCTCATTTTTGTCCAATAGCTTTCTAGGGAACTGCATGCTTGGAGGCCAAATGCATTGATTCTCCTTTGTTTTCAAACAATCTTCTGAAAATCACCTGAGTTTTTCTTTTCTTGCTACCTTAGTGCTTCTGTGTGTGTGTGTGCATGCGTGTGTAGTATTGTACATTTCTGAGCATAATTAAAACCATTGATAGTGTCTCCTATGAGTAACTCTTCACTGAGAATAGTGGTATCAGAAATGCCATATACACCAGAGGGCAGAAGATATTTATCTATTGAGTTTGACCATAGGTTGGTCTACCTTCTTGTTATTTTCTTAGGATAGAGGAAGGCATGGAAACAATATTCTTATCGAAATTGCATGACAGTTCTTTTATTTCTAAATGAGTGGTCATCGGCCTGCCAGCAGGAGAATTTCCTCAGACTGCCTATTGTCATATTCCACCACTAGATACAGCCTGATGTGGATAGCTTCTCCAGAGGTATTCAATATTATAAACATCTCATCATTTATAGTCAATATAACCTTAACTTTCCTTTGTAATAATTTGCAAGAGAACACTTGCTTTGAAATCAGAAAGAACTGGGTTTAAATCCCAAGTCAGAACTGAAATTTATTAATATGGAAATGATAATACTAAACTCAAATTCCTTCAAGGATTAGATGACAGAACATATCAAATAGTACCTGGAATATAGCAGTATATGAGATGTTTTATTTTTGTTATTAGCACCATTGAGTCAATTCTGACTCCTAGTGACCCTGTGTATGGCAGTATGGAACCCTGCCTGGTCTTTTTGCACCATCCTCTCCCCTTCTGGTGCTATATCAGATAATGTTCCACTGCTGTTAACTGAGTTTTCATGGTCAATTTTTTCAGAAGAGAGCGGCCAATACTTCTTCCTAGTCAGTCATAATCTGGAAGCTCCACTGAAACCTGTCCACCATGGGTGACCCTGCTGGTATTTGAAAAACTGGTGGCATAGCTTTCAGCATCATAGCAACACACAGCTGCCACAGAATGACAACCGACAGGCAGGTGGTATGGTTCCCTGACCAAGAGATGAATCTGGGCTGGTGGCGAAATTGAAGAATCTTAACCACTAGACCACCACAGATGTTTTATAGTTATCTATAAAATGTCTTTTCCTTAAAATAGAATATGGAAGGAATTTTTATTTTTTCCTAGTCAGAAAACATAAAGGCAAGTGAGTTTGCTTCAATGCAGCCAAAAATTTCTCTGAATCTTAAGTGTCTTAGGGAAACTAAGCAATTATAGAAGATGCAGCGAGAGCCGCTGCATAGTCTTGCAGTCACTGAGGCTGAGAGGGGTATGTAGCCAGGAGTCTGATGTAAGTGATGAAGAAACAGGCTCTGGAGCTAGGCTACCACTAACAGCCATTTGATCTTGGGCAATGAACTTCACCTCTCACATGCTTTAGCTTCCTCATCTCTAAAGAGTTTCTGCCTCATAGGTTTGTTAGAAAAACTCAGAGTTGATAATATTAAAGCATGCCTGGAACATGGAAAGCTCTTAATAGAATGTTAAATGTTATGGGTCAAGTGCAATTAGACCACTAAGGCAGAAGATGAACATGGAAGTGAAAAATAAAGGTGTTACACTGACATACTCTCTAGACCTGAAAGAGTTTAACTGGACCCGAGTACCAAGCTTTCATTTTATGCAATTAAGAAAGGATACGCACTTTCTACATGCTGAAATTTCACTGGTGCATACATCACAGAATCCTTTTTCCCTAGTGTTTTTTCTTGCTTATCCCCTCTGCCCAACTGTTTTTCATGCATAAGGCACACATCCTTCCCTGGAAATCTCTAGCACATGTACATTCAATCCAAAATGGGCTCAGAATTTAACTCTTTATTCCCTTGGTGTCTTTTCCCTTGCTTAGCTTTTAATCCTGATGACTTAAATGTAAAAAACCTATGGGGATATTTCCATTTTCTTTTCCACTCTTACCTTTTGATATATTTTAAACGCTTCATTTCAAACATTTTTGATGAAACACAAAAATTCTAAGCTTTTAGATACTCCTACATCTCCATTTAAATCATCCCCAAATCACAATGTGATTCCTAAACCATTCATTCTAAAAGAAAGAAAAACACAGATCAGTACAGGGAAAAAGTCGCAAACAAATATCGGTGTGTTTACCTTTAATGAGTTCTGCTTATGTTTCTTGTGAAAATATAGTTATCAGGAACCAGCAGATTTTGACTGATAGCTTTTATTCTGCTTAAATCCACAGGACCAACCAAGTGTCATAATAGTGCACTTTTTTCTTACTGTGGATAAGTCAAGACATGACTTATTTGGAACAAACTTATCCTTATACCTCAGCAGCTGGCTTCAGTTTTATTTAAGAGAACCAACAGTCAGGCAAAATTTAAAGGAAGTAACCAAGACCAAGCAAGAGAAACATGAGGCTGAGTGTTCTCAAGAGCCCACTGCAGAGTAAGATTTGTTTTAAATGAACATGGTGTCTTGGTTCGGATCTCTCAGTTTGGGGTTCTACGACAGTTGGTAGTAATTCTACTTTCCCCTTTTTATGTCCCAATTATATTTTTTAAATCATTCTAGCATACATTTTATTTTTATGAGTAAACCCTAGGTCCCCTGTGTCACTTCAGAGAAGGTACTCTCACGAAGGTTATGAGAAGGCTGGACAGGAGGCCAAAAAATTTCCTGATAAAAGCTGTTTCTAAGAGATATAAATAGAAGCTTTTCCAGGACTGCAGCTTGATGCTATACTGGGAATCATGTAGCATTTACAATATACTTTCATGCAAGACAGTCTTGCGCTAAAGCATTGCGAAAAGAAACAGTGCCTTTAGAGTTCACCCTATGTGATATTTAAAAGTAGTGGCAAGTCCAATCTCCTATCTTAATCCTCACTTGTTATTATGGTAAGTAGCTTCCTGGTTTCCTGCTTTGTCCAGCTAGCATTGCAGTACTTTGCCCATTAGGAGTAGATAGTGAAAATTCCTTTTAAAATTCCATTTACTTGATCTGTGTCTACTGTGACAGAATTTAAATGAAAGTTTTTTAAAAATAGGGTGAAATCTTATATTTAAGCTCTTTTTGAATGGAAGAAATAGATTTAATTCAAAAAGGGAAAGGGAAATCATTCAAATATCTACAACTATACCATGAATTGATCTAAAAACTTTCAGGAAGAACTAATAAAAATGCCTAAAATTCTGAATTTTGATACTAATTATGATAGTTTACTACAAATATTTACTCATTGCTTTCCTAAAGAAACTGCATATCTCACTATCTCAGTTTTTTTTTGCATAGATTATGTTTGACATTTTAAACAATTCCTAGGAGGAAATCTTAATTCATATGGAAAGCAGATGTGCAGGATTAAGATGTTTGTGAAGTTCTCTAATTAACATAGTCTTGTGAACTTGGATACTGATGTCACTATGGCCATATTTGCCTAACATTCTGAATTTTATCATATGTTTTAGAGTTATAAATGTAATTCTTAACTTAAAGATGAAGAAAAAGAGTAGCAAAATGATTCCACATGTAAACCTGGGGATCAATGATGAACATAGGACTATAGACATCAAAAGTGTTACAAGATACATGAGAATTCGCTAGACCAAGGCCTGGAAGAAGACAAGAAATCAGAAATATAAGCTAAGGCATTCAAAGCATACTTATCCTAAGAGTACTGGCCATTCCTACAGGAGTAGTTGAAAAGCTGAGCAGTGTTTTTGGTCGCCTTGTGGGACTGGGGGTATAGAAGTCAAATTAGGAACTTGCTAAGAGGGGGGAACATTGATAATTTACCCACTACAAAGGGTTATACCCATAAGGTAAGCTGGAAGTAAAGAAGCCCTCTCTTGAACATGCAGCCCAACATTGCCTCGTCTGTTTGTCCAAGGAAGCTCAACCCTTGAACTTCATTTAAAGGAGTTCTGGAGTGGAAGGACCCCTATGTGTCTGGATAAAGCAAAGGAAAATCCTCTAAGAAGGATGATATCATATCAGGCATCAAAAATTTTTTCTGAACAATTTTTTTTGCTACAAATTTTTTTTCTTATGACGAGAACTTGCAAGATTCACTCTCCTAGCTATTTTCAAATATGCAATGCAGTATTGTTAGCTATGGTCACTATACTGTGCATTACATCCCCATGACTTATTCATTTTATAACTGGAAATTTGTACCTTCTGACCTCCTTCATCTATTTCACCCAATTCCCACCCCCTACCTCAGGCAGCTATCAGTCTGTTCTCTGTATCCATGAGCTCAGTTTTTTGTTTTTTGTGGTTTTTATGTTTTCTCAGATTCTACATACAAATATCATATGGTATTTATCTTTTTCTGTCCGACATTTAACTTAGCATAATGCCCTCAAGGTCCATCCATGTTGGCGCAAATGGCAAGATTTCATTCTTTTTTATGGCTGAATAATATTCCATTGTGTTATACGTATGTAGCGGTTTCTTTATCCATTCATCCACTGATGGACATTTAGATTATTTCCAAGTCTTGGCTATTGTGAATAATGCTGCAATGAACATAGGGGTACATATATCTTTACATATTTGTGTTTTCATGTTCTTTGGATAAAGATCCAGCAGTGGAATAGCTGGATCATATGATAGTTCTATTCTTAATGTTTTGAAGAATGTCCATACTGCTTTTCACAGTGTCTGCACCAGTTCACATTCCCGCCAGCAGTGTATGAGAGTTTCCTTTTCTCCACATCCTCTCCAACATTTGTTATTTCTTGTCTTGTTAATTCCATTCTAACACGCATGAGGTGATAGCTCACTGTAGTTTTGATTTGCATTTCCCTAATAATTAGTGAAGTTGAACTTCTTTTCAATTGCCTGTTGGCCGTCTGTATATATTCTTTGGAAAAATGTCTTCTCAGATTTTTTGCCCATTTTTTAATTGGGTTGTTTGTTTCTTTGTTGTTGAGATGTATGAGTTCTTTATATACTTTAGATATTAACTCCTTATCAGATATATGGTTTGCAAATACCTTCTCCCAATTTTTGGGTTGTCTTTTCATTTTGTTGATGGTTTCCTTTGCTGTGCAGAAGCATTTTAGTTTGGTGTAGTCCCATTTGTTTATTTTTTTCTTTTGTTTCCCTTGCCTGGTAAAGTTGCAGGGTATAAAATCAACATATAAAAATCAGTTGCATTTCTATATACTAAAAACAAAGTAGCAGTAAGAGAAATTAAGAATGCAATCCCATTTATAATTGTAACAAAAAGAATAAAATACCTAGGAATAAACTTAACCAAAGAGATGAAAGACCTGTACACTGAAAACTATAAAACATTGTTGAAAGAAATTGAAGAAGACACAAAGAAATGGAAAGATATTCCATGCTCTTGGATTGGAATAATTAACATAGTTAAAATGTCCCTACTTCCTAAAGCAATCTATAGATTCAGTGCAATCCCTATCAAAGTTCCAATGACATTTTTCACAGAAATAGAACAAAGAATCCTAAAATTCATATAGAATAACAAAACACCTTGAATAACCAAAGGAATTCTGAGAAAAAAGAACAAAACTAGAGGTATCACACTCCCTGATTTCAAAATATACTACAAAGCTGTAGTAACCAAAACAGCATGGTACTGGCACAAAAACAGACACATAGATCAATGGAACAGAATTGAAAGCCCAGAAATAAACACACATCTATGGACGGCTAATTTTTGACAAGGGAGCCAAGAACATACAATGGAGAAAGGAAAGTGTCTTCAATAAACGGTGTTGGGAAAATTGGACAGCCTCACGTAAAAGAATGAAAGCAGACCATTATCTTACACCATACACAAAAGTTAACTCAAAATTGATTAAAGACTTAAATCTAAGACTTGAAACCATAAAACTTCTAGAAGAAAACATAGGCAGTACACTCTTCGACATCAGTCTTAGCAGCATATTTTCAAATATCAGGTGAAGTTAATTTTAATAATATATTTTATTTAACCAATATTTCCAAAATATTATCATTTCAACACAGAATCAGGAGTGACGTAACCAAGATGGCAACAAAGATTGTTCCCAACTTCAGATCCCCTCACAAGACCAACTAGCAAATATCCATAAACAAGACAAAAGTGTGAGAATCCCCAGAACCTGAGGGTGAGACTGAAGCATCCTCCTAGATCACAGAGATTGAGAAGGACAGCATTAGAAGCACAAAAGGAGGGTCTACACTCTGACCACATTATCCCTCCACCCCAGGCTGGCACAGTGCCTCACTGAGAGGGACCCCTGAGCCTATAGTTTCTCCAGTGGGAAAAGAGAGCCCAAAGTGGACATCCAGTTCCCCCAGCATTAATGGCCACTTCCTGGGAGGCCCACTTGGGTCTCACTTCATGAGGTCGCTGGGGGAGTCTATGAGGCTTGACCACTGGGGGTTAGATACAGACAGAGAAGAGGGGTCAAGCTTATAGCAACCAGCACTCAGATCTTGGTAGACCACATTCCTGCTTGCAGTGGAGCCTGAGCAGTGATCCCAGCTAGCGGCTTTGCCCACCTGTAGAGCCGAGCCAGTGGCCCTGTCTGGCCAGGGAGCTCAGTTGGCAGTTCTGCCTGATCTGAGTCCCCAGTCAATGAACTGTGGAGTTCACTCTATGGCCCTGCCTGGGCAGGGAAGCAAATTTGAAGCCACACCCAACTGCTGAGTATAGCCTCCTGCCTGACCAGAAAGCCCAGCCAGAGACCCCAGGCAGCTATGGAGCCCATCGTACAGCCTTGCTTGGGCAGGGAGCCAAGCCAGCAGTCCTTTCCAACTTTTAAGTATAGCCTCTGGACCCACATAACCAGGGAGCCTGAACAGTGACCCTGAGCAGCCTCAGAACCCAGCCTACAGCCCTGTCTGATTGCTGAACACAGCCTGCAGCCTCACCCAGGCAGGGAGCCTAGCCAGTCACTTTGCCCAATTGTGGAGCATAACCTGCATTCCCACCAATGAGGGAACCTGGAAAACCTTCCAGATCATTGCCTGACCATGAAGAACAGTCTTTATCCTCACCCAACTAGGGGACATAGCTGGAGTCCCCTCCTGACCAGAGATCCTGGCCAGCAACCTTGCCCAACAGTGGAGCCCTGCTAGTAGTTTACCTGATGGCAAAGTCCAGCCTCTGGCTCCCCCTAACTTCAAGGCACAGCCTGTGGCCCTGCCTGATCACAGAACACAACCTGAGCATTCATCAAACCATGAAGTGCTGCCCGAGCCACTGCCTGAACATGGAATCCAGCCAGTAGCATCATCTGGTTGGGGAGCACAGCCTGAAGGCCCACCTGACCAGGAGCAATTGCTAAGCCCATTCTATAGCCCCGTCCAATTGTGGAGTTCAACGAGTGGCACCACCCTGCCAGGGAACACAGCTTATGACCTTGCCTGAAGTGATTGCAGAGTCCAGCTAGCGGCCCCACTTGCCTGCAGAGCACAGCCAGCAGCCCCAGCTCATCAGGAAGCCCACCCAGTGGCACCACTCGAATGTGGAGCCCAGCCATCAGGACTACCCAACCGTGGAGCCCAGCCAGTAGCATCTCCCCTGACCTCAGAACATGGGCAGTAGCCTTACCCCAATAAAGACCCCAATAGCAAGGCCCACCTGCCCAAGGACCCGACCAACTGACCCGTTTAGTACCCCAAGCTGAGCTCACTAGTGAAGGTCTTTCTCTACTGAAATAAACCTGTGAAGTCTAGAAGAAGAGACAATTTACTCAAATGTGCAGATACAAGAAATCAAAGATCACAAAGAATCAGGTAAACATGACACCAACAAAGAAAACTAATGAAGCTCTAGTAAGTGACCTTAAGAAAATGAAGATCTATTAAATGTCTGACTAAGACTTCAAAATAGTCCTCTTGAAGAAGTTCAATGAGCACACAGATAACTAAACAAAATTAGGGGGGGAAATGCATGAACACAATGAGAAGTTCAACAAAGAGATAGGAGCCATCAAAGAGACAAAAAAAAAAAAAAAAAAGGAACTCAGACATCCTAGAGCTGAAGAACACAATGACTGAATTGAAGAATTCAATAGAGAACTTCAACAGCAGAATCAACTAACAAGAAGAAAAAATCAGTGAACTAGAAAATAGGTCATTTGAAATTATCCAGAAAGAACCAAAAGGAAAAATGAAAGAGTGAAGAAAGCCTACAGGACATTTGGGATATCATTAAGAATGCAACATATGCATTACGGGAATTTCAGGAGGAGAAGAGAAAGAGAAAGGGAAAGAAAGTCTATTTAAAACAATAATGGCTGAAAACTTCCCAAACTTGAGGAGAGAGAAGGACATCCAGATTCATAAGGCCCAAAGGGCCTTATGTTGAATCTGAAAAGGGCTAGACCAAGACACATTATAATTAAATTGTCAAAAGTGAAAGACTTTATACCAATAAACACATACATCAAGAAAAAAGAAAGATCTCAAATAAATAACCTAACTTGACACCTCAAGAAACTAGAAAAAGAAGAACAAATTAAGCAAACTAATATTAAAATTAGAGCAGAAATAAATAAAATAGAGAACAGAAAAACAATAGAAAAGATTAACAAAACTAAGAGTTGGTTTTTTGAAAAGAGAAATAAAATTGACAAACCATTAGCTAGACTTCACATGAAAAAAAGAGAGAGGACTCAAATAAATAATATTATAAGTGGAAGAAGAGATATTACAATTTACACCACAAAATGCAGTGGATCATAAGGGGCTATTAGGAACAACTATACAGCAACAAACTGGACAACTTAGAAGAAATGATGAATTCCTAGAAATATACAACCTATCAAGACAGAATCAGAATAAAACTAGAAAATCTGAACTGACCAATAACGTGTAAGGAGATTGAATCAGTAATCAAAAACTTCTCAACAAAGAAAAGCCCAGGACCAGATGGTTTCACTGGTGAATTTTACCAAACATTTAAAGAAGAATTAAGGACAATTCTTATCAAACTCTTACAAAAGGTTGAAGAGGAGGGACTACTCACAAACTAATTTTATGAGGCCAGCATTACCCTGATACCAAAGCCAGATAAGGACACTATAAGAATAGAAAACCATAGGCCAATATCCCTGATGAATATAGAGGCAAAATTTCTCAAAAAAAAAAAAATACCTATCAAACCACATTCAATAATACATTAAAAGGATCATATACCATGATCAAGCGGGATTCATCCCTGGGATGCAAGGATGATTTAACATATGTAAAGCAATAAATGTGATACAACATATTATTAGAATGAAAAATAAAAATCATATAATCATCTCAATAGATGCAGGAAAAGCATTTGACAAAATTCAACATCCCTTCATAACAAATCCCTCAAAAAATTGGATAAAGAAGGAACATACCTCAACCTAATAAAGGTCCTATATGACAAGCCCACAAGCTAACATCATACTCACTGGCGAAAGGTTGAAAGCTTTTCCTCTAACATCAGAAACAAGACAAGGGTACCCACTCTCACCACTCCTATTCAACATAGTACTGGAAGTACTAGCCAGAGCAATTAGGCAAGATAAAGAAATAAAAGGTATCGAAATTGGAAAGGAAGAAGTAAAATTGTCTCTGTTTGCAGGTGATGTGATCTTGCATATATAAAATCCTAAAGACTAAACCAAAAAACTATTAGAACTAATAAATGAATCAAGTAACACTGCAGGACACAAAATCAACATGCAAAAATCAGTTGTGTTTCTATACACTAACAATGAATTATCTAAAAAAGAAAGAAAAAAATCCCATTTACAATAGCATCAAAAACCATAAAATACCTAGGAATAAATTAAAACAAGGAGGTGAAAGATCTGTACGAGGTGAAAGATCTGTACACTGAAAACTGTAAGACTTTGATGTAAGAAATTAAAGAAGACACAAATAAATAGAAAGATATTTCATGCTCAGGGATTGGAAGCATTAATATTGCTAAAACATCCATACTATTCAAAGCCATCTATAGATTCAATACAATTCCTATTAAGACTCCAAGGGCATTTTTTTAGAGAAAAAGAAAAAACAATCCTAAAATTCATATGAAACCACATAAGACTCCGAATAGCTAAAACAATCTGGAGAAAGAAGCGTAAAGCTGAAGGCATCACACTTCCTGATTTCAAACTATATTACAAAGCTATAGTAAACCCAAACAATATGGTACCAGCATAAAAATAGACACATAGACCAAAGAAACAGAATCAAGAGCCCAGAAATAAATTCATGCATATATGGTCAACTAATATTTGACAAGAGAGTTGAGAATGCTCAATGGAGAGAAGATAGTCTCTTCAATAAATGGTGTTGGGAAAACTAGACATTCACATGCAAAAGAAGGAAAATAGACCCCTATCTTATGCCACGCACAGAAATTAATACGAAATGGATTAAAGGCTTACATGTAAGACCTGAAACCACAAAACTCTTAGAGGAAAATATAGGGAAAAAGCTCTGTGACTTTTTTCTTGGAAATGATTTTTTGGATATGACACCAAAAGCACAAGCAACAAAAGCAAAAGCAAGCAAGTGAGACTACATCAAATTAAAAAGCTTCTGCATAGCAAAAGAAATGATCAACAAAATTAAAAGACAACCTATGGAATGGTAAAAAATACTTGTAAACTATATAACTGATAAGGGGTTAATATCCAAAATATATAAAGAATTCATACAACTCAATAGCCAAAAATCAAATAATCCTATTAAAAAATGGGCAAATAACCTGAACAGACAATTTTTCCAAATGAGATATTCAAGTGGCCAACAGGTACATGAAAAGCTGCTTAACATCACTAATCATCAGGAAAATGCAAATCAAAAGCACAAGATATTGTGGGCCAGCCCGGTGGCACAAGCAGTTAAGTGTGCACGTTCCACTGCGACGGCCCGGGGTTGGTCAGTTCGGATGCCAGATGCACACCACTTGGCAAGCCATGCTGTGGTGGTGTCCCATATAAAGTGGAGGAAGATGGGCATGGATGTTAGCCCAGGGCCAGTCTTCCTCAGCAAAAAGAGGAGGATTGGCAGATGTTAGCTCAGGGCTGATCTTCCTCACAAAGAAAAAAAGCACAAGATATCACCTCACAGCTGTTAGAATGGCTTTTACCAAAAGATAAGAGGTAACCAGTGTTGGCAAGTATATGGAGAAAAGTGAACCCTTGTGCACTGTTGATGGGAATGTAGATTGGTATAGCTGCTAAAGAAACCAGAATGGAGAGTCCTCAAAAAATTAAAAATAGAACTACCATATGATCCAGCAATTCCACTTCTGGGCATATATCCAAAGGAAATGAAAACACTATTTCCAAGAGATATCTGCACTCCATGTTCATTGCAGCATTATTTACAATAGCCAAGACATGGAAACAACCTAAGTGTCTATCAGCGGAAGAATGGATAAAGAAAATGTGCTATATATATATATATATACAATGGAATATTATTAAAATAATAATAAAAGAGAAGGAAATCCTGCCACCTACAACAACATTGGTGAACCTTGAGGGCATTATGCTAAGTGAAATAGGTCTGAGAAAGACAAATACCATATGGTCTCACTTATATGTGGAATCTAAAAAAACTAACCTCATAGAAACAGAAAACAGATCGGTGGTTGCCAGCGGTGGGTGTGGGGGGGTTGGTGAGGGGAGAAATGCATCAAGGTGGTCAAAGGGTACAAACTTCTCAGTTATAAGACGAATAAGTTCTGGGGATGTAAGGTACAGCATGGTGACTATAGTTAACACTACCGTACTGTATACTTGAAAGTTGCTAAAAGAGTAAATCTTAGAAGTTCTCAACACACACACATACACGCAAATGGTAATTGTGCGAGGTGATAGATGTGTTAACTAATCTTATAGTGGTAATCATTTCCCAACATATACATATATAAAATCATCATGTTGTACACCTTAAACTTACACAATGTTATATGTCAATTATATTTCCGTAAAGCTAGAAAAATATATATAATCAATATAAAAAAGTATTAAAAAGATACTTTACATTCTTCCTACTAAGTCTTTGAAATCTTGTATTTTAAATAACAACACATCTCATTTTGGACCTGCCACACTTCAATTGTTCAATAGCCACATGTGGCATGTGCCCAATGTATTGCATAGCACAAGTCTAAACACTCCAAAAGGTGAGACTTTTGTGGGAGGGATAAGCAAGTTTTGCATGTGGAATAATGCAAATAATTGTAGACAGAGGGTGGACTGTGGTAGAGTAAATATGACCACAAATACTTTGCAGCTCCTCCCACGAAGTAGTGGAAGCAATTTTTCCACTCCTTGAAGCTAGGCTCACTTTTTGACTTGCTTTGACCAATAAAATGTGATGAAAGTGACATTGAGTTCTGGAGCCTAATCCTCAAGAAAGCATGTAACTTTTTCTT
Organism: Diceros bicornis minor; assembly: GCF_020826845.1. Classification (NCBI taxonomy): domain Eukaryota; kingdom Metazoa; phylum Chordata; class Mammalia; order Perissodactyla; family Rhinocerotidae; genus Diceros; species Diceros bicornis. Next base: position 41,776,464 of record NC_080756.1, read on the forward strand.
CACACTCTTGGAAAATACCCCTGCTGTTTAAGGAGGCGTGGAACCAACTACTGAAAGATGAGAGATTTCATAGATCATTGATCATAGGCAACAGCCAACACTGAGTCTCCAAACATGTGAGTGAAGCCACCTTACACCCCCACCTCCCATCCCCAGTCGAGCCACCAGATTACCGCTATTGCATGAGTAAGCCCATGTGAGATCAGCAGAAATACCTAGCTTATCCCAGCTGTCATTAGCCCACTCTGACATTTATATTCTCCAAACAGCCTTCTTTACTACCTATTGGCACTTATATGGCAAGGATACATCTGCGAGGCTACTACTTCCAACATTCCCTATGGAGAGAGGCGTTCAACCTCTCTATTCTCAGCCTTACATTCCTAACATTAATAAGATATGCTATAATATGCCCCTTTTTGATGTTTTCTAAGACCTCTGGTTCTCTCTTTCTTCCCTTCTAACTCTCTCTTCCCTTCCATAGTTTAGCAATCTTAGCCTATATGGTGGTGGGGTAGGCAGCTGCTTCTGCCCAATCACTTCTTCTTCCAATTTTTTCCTGTCTTACAGCTATTCAGTGAGAACCTCCCCTTGAACAATGTCTAGCTAGCCAAAATGGAGTTGGATTACAGGAGGGTAGTATAAAATTTTATACACAAATATACAAAAAAGGGTAATATACAAATGAGGGTGGAGAAAGAATGGGAAACACATTGGTTATTTGTCCAATCACATTCATCTGTCCAAATAAATTGCAAGTATATGGTCAGTAGATTAGCTTATAATTCTTACATGCACTGCCACATTTTGCTCAGAGTTGAATGTACAGTAAATACCAAATAGGTAATTTTACTTTGTTGATTGAGCCAATAAATCCATCCAGATAGAGTTTATGCTCTTTACATGTTCAGCTTTTTTCTCCTCCAGAGGAAGGTTTTACCTCCAATCCTTATGAAGTTAATAGGCATAAATCTTTCTCTCGACAGCTACATAGACTACCAGTGCCTGCTGGATAATTTTCTGCTTGGAGACAAATGGAAAAGAGGATATGGGAGAGAGAGAGAGAGTTCTTACGCATTTCGCATCCTTGAAAATGTATTCTTAGTTCCATTCTGATTGGAAATAGAGAATCAGGCCCAGCAGTTCTTAATCTATAATTTTTTTGATAGTTTGGTTAGTTCAATGGCACAATAACTATAGTTTACAATGTGCTTCAGTCAAACAGATTTTATAGCTCACTGATTTTCTAGAATGTCCTTATAAATAGATTCTTTTATTGTCATTATTATAAGACAGTGTGATTATGTCAACATCAATATAATACATGTGAGAATCAGTGCAAGACCCTGGAGTGTTGATCTAGCATGAAACATAAATCAGATATTATTCATGAATTCTCTACTCATTTTCCAGGTTATCAATGTAGTTAGCCAATGGCAAGAGATCAGATTTATCTAAAGAGCAGCATTTTTTCAAAATTCAAATCATTAACTATTTATCTCTTAATTGAAATTTTAAGGCAAAATAATAAAAATGTTTTTGGAAACAGAATAAAATAAATATATAACATTTTTTCTATACATGTGTATATCAAAGTTTACAAAGTAAAGAAAACCTGCTATGCAATTCTAGAGAGACAAAAAGCAGAATTGCATTGGTAAATATGAGAGACATTTAGAAGTTTCCAATAAAAATTTTGAATAAATCTTTATGATTTTGGAGAGCTAATTTCAAAGTCTGACTAACTGTTTTAGGTCATTAACTTCACTTAGTATATTACCATCTCCAAAAAAATAAGTCAATGAGCATCTAATAACCAAGTATCCATTGCAAATTACACTGTTTCTAAGAAAAAGTTCCCGCCTTTTTTTTTTTTTTTTTTTTGTGAGGAGATCAGCCCTGAGCTAACATCCGCCAATCCTCCTCCTTTTTTTTTGCTGAGGAAGACGGCCCTGGGCTAACATCTGTGCCCATCTTCCTCCACTTTATATGGGACGCCGCCACAGCATGGCTTACCAAGCAGTGCGTCGGTGCGCGCCCGGGATCCGAACCAGCGAACCCCGGGCCGCCGCAGCGGAGCGCGCGCACTTAACCGCTTGCGCCACCGGGCCGGCCCCAGTTCCCGCCTTTTTAAAATACTTTTTAATCCGAAAAAGGACATGAAAAGAAAAGGAAATAATCCTTAGTGTGAATTTTGTCTGTTTGTTGCTTTCATCCTCCCCACTCAGTTTATTTTCTTTCTGAATCCAGGCATTTAATTTCATCAAACCAGATAGTTTCATCATTATATCAGATTTTTATTTCAAATAGTACTGGATTTGATAAACCAGTGACTATAAACAGGCACAATAAAGTATCAGGACTTCTCAGTGAAATACTACAAAACACCAAAATATAAATCACGAAAAGAATTATTCTGGCTTTAAAGAGTGAATCGTTTTTTAAATCTAGGTTTTTATTTCAAATATTCTGGTTAAAATTTATTATATTAGTAATTTTGTTGAAAATATTTATTGAGCCAAATTCTCCTTGGTGCCAAAGTCACTCTCGAATAGTAAACGTAATAGTTCCAAAAAGCGGAGTTCCAGTAGCTTGAGAGAGTTAACGCTCTTCTTGAAAGATTAACTTAAATCCAAAGAAAATATAAACCCATAAATGTAGAGATTTTCATTAAATGGAAGTTAAGAGGAGACTTTGGAGGACTGGTACAGAGAAAATCAGGTTAAGAAATATCTTTTCAGTTGGAAAGAATAATAACCATTTAAAAACTATGAAAGGTCATTTAAACACAACTATTATACGAAGTCTACTTGAATATGGTTTTTGGAATGTTTAACAAAATTGGGGATTTTTAGAAACACATTTTGCAAACTTTTAAATGCGTTTATGTATTTTCTCTTCAGACTCTTAAAGCAAGCTGAATTTCCCCCTACATCTCTTGTATCTATGCATATACAACATGCCTTCAAGCTGAATCTCCTTGGCTCAGAATCTCATATATGGTTTGGATGATGTTAATGAAGTTAATTACTCAACATGTGGTCAGGATGCCAACCCACCTCATGTCCTCAGGAACGTTATTCTCTCTGTTGCAAACTCTTCCTCCAATATCTTCAACATCTTTATTTATCCAGCCAGGTTGGCACTCTTAATTGTTACTTCTCTGCAGGGCAACAGGAGCTCTATAAGAAGAGTGGTGGCTTTGTTCCCAACGCATAGGCAATTTCTCCAGAATCTACTTCCTACAGTCCATTTTAATGCCTTTCATGAAAGCTTTATTTACTCTGTTTTTATCCTATTGCCTTGAATCAGGATTCTCCCTTTAGAGTCATTAAAGCTGAAAAATCTTCCTGCCTTTGATTTTCTTTCCCCTCTCAGAGGACTCTTTCCTTTGGTCTGCAGCCCAGAGGCCAGGCTCGCCCATCCCTCACCCGGCTGGCGGCTTCCTGATTCTTGCACCCACCTCGTGGTCTGTTCCTAATTGGCCCCTATTTATCCATGCAGGGAGTTAGCCAAAATGGAATCTTTTCTTACAGCTTTTAAACATATTCAGATCTGCCCTATCTAAAAAAATCTTCCATTACTTATCCCAAATCCTTCTGTAGTCTCAATTCCTCTCTCTCCTTCCCCTTTTGATCCAGCTCCTTGAAAATGCAACCTACCCTCAGTCTCTACTTCTTTACCTCACAACCCCCAGAATACTGGCTTCTTTCCCAGCAGCACGTTAACTTGTTCCTGCTAAGAATGCCATCGACCTCATCATTAGCTCCAATGACCACTCTTCTGAATTTTTATTTTATAAGTTCAACTCCTTGCAGCCTGAGAATCAATAGATTGTTCCTCCTTTCTTGGAATTTTCTCCTATAATATGTGTGGTACTTCTTTTTTCTGGCTTCCCAGGGGGTGGGGGAGAAGAAATGGCATTAAATACTAAAGAAAATGGTCTGAAACATGCATAAAAGCATGAAATACAAATCTTCATGAATTGAAACATCTAGCTTCTCAGTAGTACCACATATTGAGTACAAAGCAGCACAAAACTGCATACATGTGCTGCATTTTGGTGTTCAATATCTACTTGCTCAACTGTACTGGAGGGGTGCTGGCTGAGGGGCCCAGGAATTATCCCAAGTTGGTTACAATTCTTGAGGACAAAGAAGATGGTCTGGAGCCTAAGCCAGAGTTACAGCCCTTACCAGACAAGTTGTGTCAAAGCTTCTCCACCCAGGAGGGCACCTATCCAGAACTGAGATTATCCTACAGCTAAGGCATATATGGTTCTCTAAACTTTCCTGATGGAAAATGGAAAAAAAAAAAAAAAATGGAGGAAGAAGTGAAAAGTGGAACAGACACAATTTTGTGTTTCCACTACAGTTTGCAGAGCAGTTGCTGAGACCAGAGGCTAAAAGCTGGCTGGGGGTGAAGAGGTGGTCCTAACAATACCATGGCTCCTCTAGGACAATATAGTGAAAGAGCAGGTATGGGCCTGCTTTACCTCCCACTGAAGTTTCTTTCAGTTCAACAAATATTCAATGAGTGCCCATTACATGCCAGGCATCCTGCTGCGTGATGAGGGCCCAAGGACAAGGAAAGCAGAGGTTCTATCCTCAAGGAGCAGCAATCTAGCGAACAGCCAATTTCATCAGGTGGGCATCAGAGAACTGCAGTGAAACATCAGGAGTCCTTAACCGACCCGGTAGACTGTCTCCCTCCTCCTCTGCTGTATTCACCAACCCATGTAGGTGGAATCCCAAATTTCACTCCTCACCCCCTTTACAATCCTATTTATACCTATACTCCTGAGCTCCCATCACGATACCTGTATGGAGATTTTATTACTATCTTCCGTTTGTCAAAGGAATTTCATTTCCAGTGAATTTGTTACAGGGGATATCAGTGCGCCTCCTGCACTAGTCTTTAAGATATGCTGCTTCTGTTGGATAAAACATTGGCAGGGTCTTTTGGCTCATTCTATGTTATCCACATTTCTGTTCCTTTCGTAAGTATTCTTACTGCTTTGGGATTTTAGTTGTTAAGAAGACAACCAAATTGAATCAAAACAATTATGCAATAATGTGCATGCCAAGGTTTCCTGGCACCACTTACTAGAAATTCTACAGTGTTAGAGTGTATTGCCCAAATATTTTATTTACATTCAACTTGTCCCAAGGTATTGCTAAGAATAGGAATGAATATATAACCTGTTTATTCAGAGAATTAAGCCACATAGCCAAATTTGGACTGGCTAATGTTGTATCTCCCTCATGAATAGAGAATATGGAATTGAAAAATGACTATCATGGAGGACAGAATGACTCAGAAACCTAAGAATAGCCAAATCATGTGAAAAGACCCAAAGGCTGCTTCAAAATGAACTGCATCTGCCTGAATCACAAAACCAGCAAATTACATTATTTAGATCTATGCAAAATAGCATTTCACCAGCATTTTATCTGCATATTTAATTTCGCTTTGGGTTGGTGTGGTGGTGCCTTCTTACTATGAGGTAATTTATAGGTTCAAAGGTGTACTTCTAGCTCAAAAAATAATCTAAATCTAATTTGTTTTGTTTTGTTTCTATCAGATTCTAAATAATTTGCACTATTTGAAATTATTTTAAGAATAGATTTGAAAATACACTTTGGACAAACCACATGCCATTCAGAGGTTTAGCGGATGCTATTTACCAAAGCATTGAGAAGGGAAGATAATATGAAAGCCTCAGTCACTATGGGAGGTCCAGAGTTGCCCTAGGTAAATGCCTCCTCTAGGATTTGGGGAATAATCAGACCCTCTAAATACAGTGTTTCCTCTGCTTTAGTATTACAAGCCACTTTACTGGGATCTAACTGGGAGTAAAACCGAGAATAATCTGAGAGGACACACTCTTTACTACTCTCATCACCACGTTCATCACCAATAAACCATCAAGGGAAAAACTCAGGAAAAGGTCACTGGAACTGAGTATGATCTTGTATTAGCCACATTTGTTAGCCGCTCAAATCATCATTACTCTGTGCCCTCTGAGATTCCCACACTTTAATCAGCAAACAAACCTATATCCTGAATCTCTTCCATGAAAATCTTTGCAAAGTCTTGCTTTAATTAAAATCTGGATCTCATCATGGGCTCAGCTTCCCCTGCAGCCCTTTCAAGTGGAGGTTTTTTTCCTCACAAGTGGTACAGGTAGCTTCACCATCCACTGTTGCCGTTTCCACATCATTACTTTTCTGTATAACCCCTGCTTCTTCTGGGTTCATGCCACCTGTAGAAAATATTCAATTCCCTTTATTCCCGCTGTTACGATTTGGGAGTCATCCTTGATTCTTCTTTCTCTTATTACATGTCACCACTTAATGCATTTAAAAATTCTCTCCTTCTATTAAAATATATCTTAAATCCATGCACTTCTCTGCATTTCCATTGCCATCAGCCTAGTCTAAGTCACCATCATCTCTTCTTTAGGTTTTTCTACGAACGTTTTAACTGAGGTGCCTACTCAGAACAGGCTTCATGAGCATGAGACCTATGCAGTTGCACAGGACCTAATGTTTGGAAGAGACTTGTGTTTTGTTTAAATCTCAGCTATTGCCATCTTGAAATTAAAAAAAAGTTTTGATCAAAGGGCCTCACATTTTCATTTTGCACTGGGCCTCACAAATTATGTAGCCTGTCTTGCTCCTATTTGTAGTCTTGTCCCTTCTAATTCACTCTACATTAAAAAGTCAGGGTATTATTTTTACCATGTAAATAATGGACACTCCCTTGTTTAAAATACATAGATGGGGCATTAGACCAAGATGGCAGAGTAGGAAGATCCTTAGCTCACCTCCTCCCACAGGCACATCAAAACTACAACTACATATAGCAAAACTATTGCTGAGAACGACCTGAAGACTAGCAGAACAGACTTTCCACAACTAAGAATATAAAGAAAAAGCCACATTGAGATGGGTAGGAGGAGTGGAGGTATAGTCTAGTCAGGACCCATACCCTAGACTCACAAGTGTGTGGGATATCACAACCATGGAGGTCCTCCCAAATGAGTGAGGGACCCAAGCCCCACATAGAGCTCCCCAGCCCAGGGGACCTGCACCAGGAAGATGAGCCCCTATAACTTTGGCTTTGAAACCCAGTGGAGCTTAAGTTTGGGGGGGCCAGAGGGCTATAGGAAACTGAGACGCCTCTCTTAAAGGGTACACACACAAACTCACTTGCTCTGAGTCTCAATGTAGAGGAAGCAGTTTAAGAAGAGCCTGGGTTATAGGTGAAGGAGATTCATTGACTAATTTTAGGGCATGTACCGAAGAAGAAGGGATCTCTTGGAACTATCTCTGGGGATGGAAATGCTGGCGGGTGCCACTTCTTTTTGCTCTCCTTCTACCTAGCTGATCTAGCCCTGGCAGGTGCCATTTCTCACAATTTCCATCTAGTTTGCTAGCACCACTTGCTCTGCTCTGGCATTCCTCTGTGGACCCATCCTGGCTGACACTCCTTGAAAGTGGCTCCTGCCCCAGGGAGCCAGTCCTGCACACCAGAGCTCCCTCAGCAGTTGTGGCCCAGGCACAACAGGAGGGCACACACAGCCCACACAGGGGACACGTCTTGAGCACCTGACTCTGGTGACCAGGGTGGATTGTGCTACGAGGCCCCACAGGACATCTTCAACATAAGGCCACCCCTTCATGGCTGGAAGATGTAGCTGATCTACCTAATACACAGAAACAAGCACAGAGAGTTAGGGAAAATGAGGAAACAAAGGAATATGTTCCAAGTAAAAGAATAAGACAAAATCTCAGGAAAAAACTGAAACAAAACAGAGATAAGCAATCTACCAGATAAAGAGTTCAAAGTGATGGTCATAAGGATGTTCACTAAACTCAGGAGAAGAATGGATGAACATGGTGAGAACTTCAACAAGGAGACAGAAAATATTTTTAAAAAATCAGAGCTTAAGAACACAATTACTGAAATAAAAAATACACTAGAGAGAATCAACAGCAAATTAGATGATGCAGAAGAATGTATCATTGATCTGGAAGACAGGGTAGTGGAAATCACCCAATCAGAACAGCAAAAAGAAAAAAGAATTAAAAAAAAACAAGGTTCACTTAAGGGACCTCTGGGACAATATCAAGCATATCAATATTTGCATTATAGGGATCCCAAAGGGAGAAGAAAGAGAGAAAAGGACAGAAAACCTGTCAGAAGAAATAATGGCTGAAAACTTCCCCAACTTGGTGAAGGAAACAGACACTCAAGTTTAGGAAGCAAAGAGAGTCTCAAATAAGATGAACCCAAAGAGACCCACACCAAGACACGTCATAATTAAAATGTCAAAAGTTAAAGAGAGACTCTTAAAGGCAGCAAGAGAAAAACAACCAGTTATATTCAAGGAAATCCCCTTAAGACTATCAGCAGATTTTTCAGCAAAAACTTTACTGGCCAGAAGGGAGTGGCATGATATATTCAAAGTGCTGAAAGGGAAAAGCTTACAACCAAGAATACTGTACCCAGCATGGTCAGCATTCAGAATTGAAGGAGAGATAAAGAGTTTCCCAGACAAGCAAAAACTAAAGGAGTTCATCACCACTAACCAGCCTTACAAGAAATGTTAAAGGGACTTCTATAAATGGAAAAGAAAAGGCCATAACTAGAAAGAAGAAAATTATGAAAGAAAAAAATCTCACTGGTAATGGCAAACATATAGTAAAGGTAGTGGATCAACCATCTATACAGCTAGTTTGAAAGTTAAAAGACAAAAGTAGTAAAATCATCTATATCTACAACAATTAGTTAAGGGATATACAAAATAAAAAGATATAAAATATGACATCAAAAACATAAAATTGGGGGCCCGGCCAGGGGTGTATCGGTTAAGTTTGCATGCATACATTGTGGTATATATATACAATGGAATATTACTCGGCCATAAAAAGGAATGGAATCTTGCCATTTGTGAAGACATGGATGGACCTGGAGAGTATTATGCTGAGTGAAATAAGTCAGACAAAGATAAATACCATATGATTTCACTTATCTGTGGAATCTAAAAAACAAAATGAACAAACAAACAAAACAGAAACAAACTCATAGATACAAAGAATAAACTGGTTGTCACCAGAGGGGAGCAGGGTGGGGGGGATGGGCAAAATAGGTGAAGGGGATTTAGAGGTACAAACTTCTAGTCATAGAATAAATAAGTCACAGGGATGTAATATACAGCATAAGGAATACAGTCAATAATATTGTAATAACTTTGTACAGTGATAGATGTTACTAGACTTGACATGGTGATCATTTTGTAATGTATATAAATGTTGAATCCCTATGTTGTACACCTGAAACTAATATAATATTGTAGGTCAACTATACTTCAATTTAAAAAAATAAGAATAAAGTAAAATAAGTACATTTATTTCTTTCCACTGCATTTAGAATAAAGTCGTCACTCATAACATGGTCTACAAAAACCTGCCAGGTTGGGTCCACTTCATCACCCTCACTCACTGAAGTTTCAGGCACACTGGCATCTTTCAGTTTATTGTACACAGTGGTTTCTTTCTTGCCTCAGATCATTTGCACAGGCTGTTTCCTCTCTCTGAAACACTCTCTGTCTCACTACATCCTTCTCATCCCTCAAGACAGCTTAAATAGTACTTTATGTGTCAGGATGTGCTAATTGCTATCACAACCCCAAAATCTCAGTGGCTTATCAAAAGCAAGTTTATCCCTCAGTCATGACTGTCTAATCAGCTGGTGTCAGGTTTCTACAGTCAGCCTTTCTAATGAGGATTCAGAGACCTGCCCTTTTTAGTATAGTGGTTCCATCATTTACCAAGGCCTCAGATACCTTCACTGGATCTGCTGTATCCAGCAGAGAGGTGAAGGAAGAACGTGTAGAGTGGTGAGCACCACGGTAGAGATTTGGCACCAGGCCTCAAAGAGGAGCTTGCCAATTTTGCCCACATGCCACTGGCCCCATTTAACTGTAAAGGAGCCTGGGAAATGCTGTTTAGCTCTGTGTTCAAAAGGCAAAGGAGACGAGTTTGAGTGCCTATTACTATCTCGGCCACTGTTGTCTAGTCATAGTTTTACCCTGACCTTCAGTCTCAAACGGGTCACCTCTCTTTTATTCTACTCTTATTGGTTGTTTTATTTTTGCATTTCACTTGTTGTTTAGACTCTCTCACCTACTAGAATGTAAATGCCTTGTGGGCAGGGATCTTGTCAGTCTTTTCCACTGCTATAGCCCTGGGGCTTAGAGAACTACCTGGCACATAGTAGATACTTAATAAAAAATCTGTTAACTGAATGAGGGCAGGAAAAATGTCTGTCTTGCCCCTACATGTTAGTGATATTAGTAACTATCCCTGCCTGTCATGCAGGAATGACAGAATGGCAGACTGCCCTTCTCCCATAGTAAGATTACTGGCACTGTTAAAGGTAGCACTTAATAATGTTTAGAAGCACGTGTTCTGGAATCGGATTCCCTAGGTTCCAACCCCAAGGTCATTGCTTATTAGCTCTGTAATCTTGAGGAACCTACTCGATCTCTCTAAACCCTAACTTCTTCTGTTAAAGAGTGTAATAATAGGAGCCAGACCTGTGGCCTAGTGGTTAAGTTTGGTGTGCTCTGCTTCAGCAGTCCAGGTTTGGTTCATGGGTGTGGACCTACACCACTTGTCAGCGGCCAAGCTGTGGTGGTGACCCACATACAAAAAACAGAGGATGATTGGCACAGATATTAGCTCAGGGCAAATCTTCCTCAGAAAAAAAAAAAGTGTAACAATAGTATCCGCACAACAGGATTATTGTGAGGATAAATGAGATAATATGTAAAGTGCTTAGCATCATGCTATGGGTAAAGGCTCAAGAAATGTAAGTGTGATCATTATTCATCACTGCATACCCAGGGCCTGGCCCAGTACCTTGCACAAGCAAGCACTCAATATATACTGGTTGAATAAATGAGTAAATGAATAAGTGAAAAACTTTATCTCATAGCTAGGACTCCAAAAAAAATAAGAGATATCTTTACTGGAACCTTCAGTCCATTGAAGACATTAGTTGCTAATGCTCAGCTCTCAGAAGGTACTCCTAGGTCTGACAATAATGGGCAAGTCCTAGAAAACACCCGATCTTTTAAACACTGTCTAGCAATGTGTGTCAATTGGAACAAAAGCAACAGATCTCATTCTCTTAACTTGCAAATTAAATATACGTCTCCATTTACATCATCAATTTTTATGTTTTTAAATCAGGCTTTTTTCACATAAATGAGGAGCACTCAAATTTATTTCTAAAGAAAGGATAATGATAAAAGAAATAAATGATCAATCAATATTAGAGCAAAATTGAAAGTTAGTAATGCCATATAATTTTAAGATATTTTGAAAAAATTAATCAAAAAAGTAAATACAAGGGCTGGCCCCGTGGCTTAGCGGTTAGGTGCACGCACTACACTGCTGGCGGCCCATGTTCGGATCTTGGGTGCACACCGACGCACCGCTTCTCTGGCCATGCTGAGGCCACGTCCCACATACAGCAGCTAGAAGGATGTGCAGCTATGACATACAACTATCTACTGGGGCTTTGGGGGAGAAAATAAATAAATAAATAAATAAAAATAAAAAAGGTAAATACATGTTCATAAAAATTGTCAAATGGTACAAAGAATAAAGAGTAAAAATAATATATTTCTCCATTATTGAACTCCAGTCCATCTCTAGAAGCAAATACTATTAATGATTTCTTGTGTTTGTTCCCAGAAATTATCTATGCATGAATAAGCCTGAATTTACTTATTTTTGTTGCAGAAAAATGGACTCATATAAATTGTACTGCAACATGCTTTTTTATTAACAATTTATCTTTGATATTTTTCCTCAGCAGTCATTTCTCATTCCTTTTACTGACTGCATGATATTCCATGATAACAATATACTTTTATTTATTTATTCATTAGGTGGTACCATTTTTTCCAGCTTTATTGAGATAGAATCCACATATCATACAATTCATCCACTTAAAGTGGACAATTCAGTGGCTTTTAGTATGTTTATAGAGTTATGCATCCATCTTCAGAATCAATTTTAGAACATTTTTATTAACCCAAAAAGATCCCCGTACCCCTTAGCTGTCAGCTCCCACCCTCCTCCAACCCCTGACAATCACTAATCTACTTTCTGTCTCTATAGATTTGTCTATTCTGGATATCTCATATGAATGGAATCATACAATATGTGACCTTCTTTCACTTAGCATAATGTTTTCAACATTCATCCATGTTGTAGCACTTATCAAACATACTATTATTTATTAATCAGGTTCTTATTTGTAGATATTTAAGTTGCTTCTATTTATTTGCTTTTGCACATGACCCTGTAATTGAAATCTTTGTACATATATCTTTGCAAACTTATGGGACTATTTCTGTAGGATAAAATCTTAGAAGGGAATCCTCCAGGTCAAATAATATGTGTTTTTAATTTTGAGTGATTTTTCTAAACTACTCTCTAAAAAATTGGGTCATTTTATTTAATTTTAAGATGTTTATCACAGTATATTTTTGTTTAATTAGCATTCTTAAATCACACATGAAGAGAATCTTTTCACATGTTTCTTGGCTGTTAGTATTTCTTTTCTTCTTTTTGATGACATATCTGTTCATGCACTTTGCCCATTTTATAGAGGATTATTGATTTTTTCAGTTCTGTGTATAGTAAGAAAAATTAGCTTTTTATTTGTCAAATATGTTGCAAGTAATTTTTCCCATTTTGTCATATTTCTTTGACTTTGTTTATGGTAATTTTTGCAATATAAAACTTTAAAATTTGTAAGTAGTCAAGGCATCATCTATCTTTTCCTTTTCTGGTAATTTCATGATGCATAGAGATGATTTCTATGTTCATAAATAAATTTACTAGCCTTTCCTTTGGTGCTTTTAAATTTCATTTAAATCTTGGATTCATCTAAAATTTATTCTGGCATAGGAATGAGGTAATTCATGAAGTTATCATTATATTTTTAAGTTTAAATAGTTGGGAAATTGTTTCCTTCTTTATTGACTTCCTCACCAATTTGAAATGCTAACATCATCATTTACTAAATCTCTGTATGAATCTAGATTACATCTTGTTTCTTGAGCATGTTCCATGATTCTCCATGTCTTTACCAGTATCATATTCTTTAGGTTATGATAGCTTAACTTCAAGTTTAACAGCTGATAGAACTAGTTCCACCTCATTATTCTTATTCTTTCCAGAATTTTCCTAATTATTCTCAACTGATTATTTTTAGTAAAAATTACAAAAAACTGTTGTCAATTTACCTACAAAATATACATATTTTAATCAGTATATTAAATTTGTGGATTAATATCAAGGAAAATTGATCTCTTCACAATTTTGATTCTTTTTATCCAAGAGTAAGGTATATTCACCCCTCTTTCAAGTCTTTCTCTATGTCCATCAGTAGACTTCTACATATTAATAAACTTATTTCTAGGTATTTTGGCTTTTTTGTTATTATTATATCAACTTTGAGACATCTACCTTGTCAAATTCTCATACTGTTTGCAAAAGTTTCTCAGTGGATTTTCTGGGGGCCTTCCAGTTACAAATTATATCACATCACTTATTAATTCATTCAATATATAGTTATCAAGTACAAATATGTGCCAGGCATTAATCTAAACACTAGAGAAAAAGCAATGATCAAAACAGACAAATTTTTTGTTCTCCTAGAGCTTATACTCTAGTTTTAAAAAGCAGGTTAAAAATTAAATATATAATATGTTGGGTGATTATAAATACTAAGAAGATAAATAAATTAGGGTAATGCAATAGAGAGAATGATAAGAGTGGAGGGTAATTATTATTTAAATTGAGTAGTTAGTAAACTGTAGCCTGAATGAAAGAAGGAAGTGAGCCATTTCAATATCTGGGGAGAGGAGAGAAGAAGGAAGAGCAAGTGGAAAGCACCTGAGTAAGGAATGTGCTCAGTGGAGACTGGTTGGCTGAATTACGTGGGAGCAGTAGCAAGAGGAACCACATAGTATCTTGGGGGTTTTGCCTTTTATTCTGGGAGACGTGTGAAGCTAAGGTTGAAATTTGTGAGGGAAAATGGTAAGATCTAACTATTATTTTTTAAAGATACCTCTGGCTGTTTTGTGGAAAAAGGGTTGGACAGCGAGGAGTTAAATGTGGGCTACATAAGCAAATGGTAGAGGTGAGACGATAGCGGTGAAAAGAAGAGGTACCAGGGAAGGTGGTGAGAAGTGATCAGATTTGGGGTATATTTAGTAGGTTTAACAAGTAGATTTACTGATGAGCTGGAAGTGGTGCGTAAGAGAAATAGAGACGTATGAGAATACAGTTTGTTCAGCAAAGTATTTGCCATTCCTGTAATTTACTTGATCGTTGGTTACGTCCTCTTCATTTCTAATTTTGTGTTTTTGTGCTTTGTCCAATTTTCTCTGTTTTTCTTTGTTTTTATCTATTTTATTGTTATTGTTTCTCAAAGAATCAATTTGAGAGTTTTATTGATTCTAATGTTTTTCTCTTTTAGTTCATTACTTTATGCTATTTTTTTATTCCTTCTTTTTTAAAAATAAATTTTGCTTAATTTTAAAATATTAATCTGAATACCTAATAATCATAACTTAATTTCTTCTTTCAGAGTAAATGAAAGATTTGTGGTTATAATCTTTTCTCTTACCACAGCTTTTGTCATGTACCATAGATTTTAGAATTTAAAAATTTATTTTTACTTTCCAGCTGTGAAATTTTGGCTTAGATTTCCTCTTCAACACTAGAGTTAATGCTAGAATTAAGAAAGAATTTAGAACTTCACATTATATTCTTATTTCAATTTTTGTTATAAATTTCTATTTTTATTGTCTTATAGTCAAGAGAATATTGTCTATAATATTTTTACTCTTTGGAATTTATTGAGATTCTCCTTATACTCATCTAGACAATCTTGGGAAACAATCCATAGAGACTTGACGAGAAGGAACATCTGTCATTAGGAGATAGAGTTAAATGTACATCTATTAGTTCTATTTAGTTACTTCCGTTATTTGGATTCACCATATCCTCATTTATTTATTTTCTTCATTTTGCATGTCATGTGAGGTGAGTTATACATCTCGTACTATTATTGTTCCCATATATTGCTTCTTGAAAGTGCTGAAGTGTTTGTGGCTTTGATGTTGTTTTATCTGGGACATGAAGATTCGTATTGGGGCATGATGGAGCATCTTGGAGTAGACAAAGCCTCTGCTGAACAGCAAATAGAAAAACTGAACAAAGGAACAAGTCTGGGCATCAGATTGTGGTTAAAAGCAACCAGGGCGTAAAAGTACAAGATCCTGGGAAAAGGGAAATGGCTCAGAGAAGCAAGTAGACATTTTGCAGTGTTTTTTTCCGTAGCGCACTTGCCAGTTCTGAGCATGGAGCAAGAGGCTAGAGACCCAGGGAGAGGCCAAGCAGATGCTTCCGCTAAGAGGTAGAAAAACCAGCAGAACTTTGAGCATTCCGTGAGGCTGGAGAGATATAAATTAGTGACTTGAGGAGCTGGGATCCCAGTGAGGATGGAGGGGCAGAGAATAACATCCACACTCTCCTGGTTTCCCCCTCATGATATTGCCGGATTTCTGCAGCTATATGGGGAAAGGAATCTAAGAAGCCAAGCAGAATGTCTTTGAAAAACAGAAAGGGTTTTTGGCAGTCTCCTAGTACTTACAAAGTGAGGGATTTGAGTTTTGGACACACTGGAAGATAGGGGCCCAGGTGAGCACCCTGGGCTCTCAATCAAAATCCTCTGGGAACTATACCCTGGGAACAGGGTTGCGAGAGATCTAGATAGAGCCTTAGAAAAAGTGCAATCCAGCCTTGAATTTAATTTCTGATTGGATTAAGGGAATTGACCCCCACTCTTTCTGCTCTTTGAGGAAAAAAAAAGATTCTATTTTTCAAATAGAATGTCAGACATTGAATCAAAAGATGCCAGGCGTGCTAAAAAAGCAGAACTACCTGACCTAAAACCAAGAGAAAAAATAGTTAATAAAAAGAGATCCACTGGCTACCCAGATATTGGAATTATCAAATAAAGACATTAAAGTCTCGTAACTAATATATTGAAGAAAGCAGAAAGAAAGATGAGGAAAACAGATGGAAGAAAATGGAAAATTTCACCGGAGTCTTTAAATCTCAAAAAAAAATTTCAAATGGAAATTATAAAAATGCAAAATACAATAATTAAAATCAGAAACTTGATAAAGGACATAACAGAAGATTAGACAGAGAATAATAGTAAATTGGTGAACTGAAATACAGAACAAAAAATTTCATACTGAAGCACAGAAGGGTAAAAAAGATTACAAATACAAAAATGTATAAAAGAAAAATAATTAAAATGTCAGATATATTATTGGAGTACAGAAGGAGAGGGAGAGGGAATCAAGCTAAAGCTATATTTGAAGAGAAAATGGCTGATGAATGTCACCAAGTTGCAGTTCATGTAGCTCTCTGCACAGTCTCAGGATGAAAACAAAGAAGATGAAATCTAGGCCCATCATAGTCCAATAGCTAAAAGACAAAAGCAAAGGGAAAATTTGAAAGCACTCAGAGATGTAGGGAGTTGGGGAACATGAGAGGAGATACATTACTAAAAGGAGCAACGATAAGACTAACAAGTGAATTTCCAACAGAAATGATGAAAGCTAGAAAGCAACAATATGACACCTTTAAAAGTACTCGAAGTCAGACCCAACACTGATGGCTTAGTGGTTAAAGTTCAGCGCTCTCACTGCTGCAGCAGCCCAGGTTCCATTCCCTGTCGGAACCACACCACTCGTCTGTCAGTTGCCATGCTGTGGCGGAGGCTCACATAGAAGAACTAGAAGGACTTACAACTAGAATATACAACTATTCACTGGGGCTTTGGGGAGGGAAAAAAAAAGTACTCAAAGTCAATATCTGCTGACCTAGAACTCTATAAACAGTGGGGAAAAAAATCCATCAAAAAATGAAGGCAAAAATAAAGACTTTTTCAGAAAAACAAAAATTCAGAAAATGTGTTGCCAGAGACCTGCACTAAAAGGAACACTAAAGGGATTTCCTTGGCAAAAGGAAGATGACCGCAGAGGGAAACATAGAGATTCAATGAGGAATAAAAAATAATAAAAATTACAAATATGTAGTAAATATAAATTAATACTGACTGAGCAAAATAATAATAATTTCTTTCAGGTTTAAATATACATGTAGAATTGAAATTATGACAATAATACACAAAAAGTAGAAAGAGTAAATGAAATTTAAATGGTCTAAATTCCTAGCATTATTGGGGAATGATAAAGTTATAGTTCATAATTCAACTGTATTAAATAAGGTATGCATGTCATAATCTCAAAGTAAACAGTAAAAAGAGAATAAAACAATATGTAATGAACAAATTAACGGAGATGAAGAAGGAATAATAAAGAAAAATTTGATAAATCAAAAGGAAGAAAATAGTAGGGCCTGGCCCCATGGCAGAGTGGTTGGAGTTCCACACGCTCCACTTCGGTGGCCCAGGTTCATGGGTTCAGATCCCAGACGTGGAACTACTCCACTCACCAGCCATGCTGTGGAGGTGTCCCACGTATGAAAAAATAGAGGAAGATTGGTACAGATGTTAGCTGAGGGTGAATCTTCCTCAGCAAAAACATAAATAAATAAATAAATAAAGAAGAAGAAAATAAAGGAAAGGAAAAAAAGAATATAAAACAGTTGGAACTAATTAAAAAAATACAAAGATGGTAAATATAAACTCAAACATATCAGTAATTAAATGAAAATTAATGAAATGTTCCCAGATTATGAAAAACAAAAACAAATGCAAGCCCATATCCTTATAAAATATAGAAAATTGAAAGGTTGAAAGCAAAGGCCAGAAAAAGATATGTCATGCAAATATTAATCAAAAGAAAGATGGTGTAGCTATGTTAATATAAATTTTAAAAAAACTAAAGTCAAAAAGCATGACTAGAAATCGAGGGGCTAGTCTCAATGATAATGAGATTGATCCAGCAGCAAATGTAACAGTGCTAAAAAATCTATATGTACCTAATAAAAAAGGGTGAAAATGTATAAACATAAGTGACAGAATAAAAAGAATAAACAAAATCACAGTTTTTTTTGTGTGTGTGTAACGGAGCAGGGAGATAAAATCAGAAGGGATATAGAAGATCTGAAGCTAATCTATAGTGACAGATTCACTTTACGATCCACCATATGGTAAATTGTGCTAACTATGCTATTGCATTTCAAAGGAATGTGGATTTGGTAATTTTTAAGTGCATTGTTCTCTATATATCAATTATGTCACGTAGAGAACACTGCACTCAAAAATTGCCCAAATTTACCATGCAGAGGACCATAAAGTGAGTCTTAATCCTTTTTTATAAATTACCTTTATTGAGGTATAATTGACATATAGTAAAATGTATCCATTTTACATATACAATTTGATGAGTTTTGACAAATGAATATGCTCACCTTGCCAACACCTCAATTAAGATGCAGGGTATTTCTACTATGCCAAACAACTAACTCCTTCATGCTCGCTGGCAGTCACCCTCTTTCGAATCCCTGGCAACCACTGATGTGTTTTCTGTTTATTATGTAGTATAGTGTCATGGATAAAAGTAAATCTACGGAGTCACATTGCCCTGGTTCAAACCCTAGCTCCACTACAACCGGCTGTGTGACTACCAATAAGTCATTTAATCTTTCTGTACATGAGTTTCTTTATCTGTAAAATGGAGATGATAATAATAGTAACTTTCTGTTCAAATTGTGAGGATTAAATAAATTAATGCATATAAGCACATATTAAGTGCCATGTAAGCATTAGCTGAGTTCCTAGAGTAAAGACCTACGACTGCCCATAGGAACTTTGCCTAGAGACCTAGTGTTAGACAAAGAAAACATAAGGATGGCATGGACCACTACTTTCTCTGTGTGTTGTTTGCTGTTCAGAATTTTAGCAGAAAATATATTTGTGAAAGCAACTTCAACTGAAGACACAATTTGCAATTCCATTTCCTTTACAAAGCAAAAATATATATTTATTGGAGAATCAGAATAATTAAGGGAACATGTTTATTCAGAAAAGAGAAAAATAGTCTGCATCATTTAACACATTCTATAACAAACAAACAAAAAGACCTCTACTGGTCTAAGTAAATGAGGTGCCTGATAAGCAATAATAACAGTAATAGTCTCTACTTCCAATTCTCACTCTTGAAGCTTATTAGCAAATAAGGAAGCATCATTAATAAAGGGTACTCTTAAATGACATCTTCATAATTATGCCCTGAATAAGTGAATTAAATAATTCAAGGAGAAAAAAATCCTGGCTCACTTCTTCTGAGTAGAAGCTACTCAGTCAAAAAGCATTTTTAAATCACATGCATATTTAGAATAAAATTAAGTATAATATGATGATTTTTTTTACAAAAGTAAATAAAACGATTAGTGGGTTACTTTGCTTTTAACAGATTTCTAAATTACAATTAATTACATAAATTACATCTAAACGATGTACATAAATATTTTCTGACAGTTTTATATTCAACTTCCGTGGTTCAGAAAAAGAATCTTAATTCGTAATTGAGATAAACTGGGAACCAAATAAAAGATCTTGACATAAGTAGGAGAAAATGGGCAATTAGTATAGCATATAACATATCAGTAGCAACAGATTATGGTTTTAATTATTTCAATCTGAAAGTTTTTTTTAAAAAGATATCTATCAATATCAAAACTTTAAAAATGACAACATTTAAATTATTTACCACATTCCTACATGTACACAATAAGAAAATATTTGAATAAAAAGAGAAAGGAAGAAATCAACCAAATATTTTTTTGTAAACAATGCTTAGACTCAGATATCATAAAATTGACTGCTTTACTTGGTATTACATAGATAAAATATCAATCTTAAAACATTGTTTAACTTTAATAACCTTAGCAGTAAGGCAAAGGTCACTATATAAGAAAACATATCTATGACCATCTTTATGCCAGAAATTACGCTAAAGAAACTTAAAAGACATAGTAACAAATCACAATATATGGGCTTTATCTGGTCCTATTTCAAATAAACAAACCGGAAAAAAAAAAATGAGAAATGTGAACTGGATATTTGACAATCCTAGTAAAATAATGTTCTTTTTAAGATGTGATAACACAATTACACGTTTCCTTAAGAGTCTTTGTCTTAAAGAAATTAATAGAGAAGAAACAACATAATGTCAGGGATTCGATATAATGGGGGTGGAGAGAAGACAAGTAGTTGACAGAACAGATGAAACAAGCAGTCCCTTATTGACGATTGGTCAAGGTGAACAATGAGCACACCAGGTTCATTATACAATTCTCTTCTTTCGTCCATGTTTGAGATTTTCTGTAAGAAAAGATTTTTTAAAAAATGATTTCCAATTGCTTTTTTAGAGAAAACACATTTTAATTGCATGAAAACAGAAAGACAAAGATATTTGGGGATAAATGTATAAATATTTATCCCCTTCATATAGAGTTCTTGAGTGTTCATTCATTGTGTGAAATAAAACGTGATTTGTGGATTAATGCCTCTTCATTAAAAAATATTGTATCGAAAAAAATAACATCAAGGCATGAGATTAGAATATTATGTATCTTTTATTTGGGGCTTTGTGGGGGGGTTCTCTAAATACCATAGTAAAGTCTACAGTCCTTCAATTTGCAATTTTATAATGATTTTGTTTAAAAATGAACCCAGGGAAGTTAGAAAAGATGATGAGCTCTCAGAAAGCACTAATATTACTCTGGCTCCATCACTGACTTATAACCAGTATTCCTTTTTGTTGTCCTCAATCTTCTGACGCTGGCACCAGTTGGTAATTTTTTTTCTTTAAACTCTTTAAACACTGATTATTAAAAAGTATTGCTTTGTAGTGGATTGTGTCAAGTTAACCTGACGAAATTAAATGGCATGTGCTTTAGTGTGCAAACACCATTGTCTTCAGAGTTTAAAAATGTACCTTCAAAAGAATGCCCATGGTGACCTCTGAGAAGCTACTAAACTGTTCTACGATGTTTGAGGTAATCCTAATAGGACTACGTGTCTTCCCAACCTCCTGATAATCACGCCCACAAGTTTTAAGACACTTTTGCTTACTTTGCACCTGAAGAATTTGAAAAATTAGATTCCTTTTATCATGAGTTCCAAAATTCTATAGTTTCACGGTTCATTTTGAAGATTTCACAATTGCTGTCTCAGATCCAGTCAAATTTTTGCTTCAAAGAAACCGGTACACTCATTTCCCTCTGAACACTTTGATGTCATATAGGAGAGAGTTGCCTCTTGCCGAAGTTCATCCCAGTAGATTCAAGCTGTGACTGTGTTGACATAAAACCCAAACATCCAGACGAAAGTGAAAAACCCAATGAATCATTTAAATGCTTCTGTACAAGACTTAATTAGTTTAAAATAATGTCTCCGTTGCATATATTTTCAACTATGAAGCCAGAACTCAAGAAATACAATCTTGATTTTTTTTTTTCTTGTGGTCTATTTAAAGACAGGCAAACAGCAATAAAATGATAACTAGAATACTGATTGACTTTTGTATAAAAGGACATGAATGAGTATGAATGTATTACTCAGACAAAAAGCACAGACTTTTTTTAATGGATTGATTTTTTCCAGTGCTTATGTTTTTAGAGGAACTAGACAATGTGATTTCTTTTTAAAAAATATTTCAAAACTAATATTTCTCTATAATGTCTCTTGGGATAATGATTTCTTATTTAATGATAATGAGCTCTAGAATTGCCATAAATCCTTAATGTTAAATGCAATAAACAATACATTTGCTAGATGTTACTTGAAAATCTTTTATATAATTGCTTTAGTCGTATTAATAGTAAATGCCTTCAGAGTGTTTCGCCAATAGAAGTCAATAAAAACAGCAGAGCTGACAGGGGATGTAAATTGTAGTTTTTCAATTCTGGTCCTGGATAATACATTCTCTAAAAATCAACAGAGTTTTCCAATTTAACTGGTGAGTTTAGTTTCCTGTGATTAAGTAACTATGTAAAAGAAACTAGTTGTACACAGGCAAAATCCCCAAATCCCAAAACACACAGCAGGCTGGGCACCAACGTAGCTTTCGATGTCCATCGTTAGGTGTGATAACATGACATCCATTTTCCAAAGTGGTTTTATTAGCTTCACCTACTAGTAATACTTAATATTTAATGGCAAGGGAGAATTGCCAACAATTAGCTCCTGGAAAATGGGCAATCTACCCACATTAAACGGTGTTTGTCCCCACAGAGTTCCCAAGACTAGGTAAGTAACAAAAATGAATAAGAAACTAAAATTGTGGCTATGAGGTATTGTAGGGCACCTCCAGCAGCCGAGCGGTCAGAAGGCTTCCTTTGAGTACCTGAACACAGCCTCAAAGTGCACAGGAAAACTAGCACCTGCTAAGAAAATCCAATAATATACCTGCCTGAACTTGAACAATCAGAAATGGGTTTTCTCTTTTTAATAAAAAAAAAAGTATACAGAGAGAAAATGGCTGCATTTTATGATTACAACATAAGATATAACAAATGATGATTGCAGCCGGAATCCATACATTCAAATATCACAGAAAGCCAGTATACATGTATTTACCTTCTCAGTCACATACTCAGATCATGTCTGTGGACTTAAATTCATAAAATGGTATGTGTGTTATTTAAGGCTCTGGGGTCAGACAGATCTGAGTTTGAATTCTAGTTCTGCCATTTGCAAACTGTTAGAAGTGAATCTCTCAAGCGCCAGTTTCATGGCTGGTAAAATGAGAACAATAGTTGTACTTAATTTATCAGTTGTTGCAAGAAGTAAAATAATGCACATCAAAATATATCCCTATTCCTGGAAGTGCACAGTAATTACCAACTACTATTCATTTTATTGTAGTCAGTCATATATACGGTTTCCAGATTGAGCAAAAGCAAGTAAACAAGATACTCAGTTAAATTTTAATTTCACATAAATAATGAATAATTTCTTAGCATAAGGATGTCCCATGCAATATTTGGAACATACTTATTCTACAAATTTATTCATTGTTTATCTGAAATTCAAATTTTTTTGGATATTCTATATTTTATCTGGCAACCCTATCCATACATCAATGCAGTCAAGAAAATGCATTTATCTATGACTTAGTTAAAAACCTATTAATAAATAAAAGAGATCTAAGTCAGTCAAACAAAATATACACATTAAAACTCCTGCTCATTATTTAAGGAAATATTCCCTAAATATTTACTCAGTGTCTATGCACCTTAACTTCAGATCTAAAAAGTTTATATTCTGATTAAGAGATACTTGTCTGGAAGAGTTGCATCTATAAAAAAGATCAAAGTATACTTGTGGAAAAGGTCCAGGCCTCTGGAAGGAGCATTAGCACAAACTGCTGGCTACAAGCACTCCCAGGCAAGCCTGTCTTCCCCGAGCCCCTGTGCTTTCTCCTCTGCTTGGCTCCTGTCAGCTTGTGACCCCAGACTGAGCCATGGACTTTGGCTGTCCCGCTGGTACTCTTGTGCTACCCCACTATCTGGCCCCAGTCACGTCCCTGATTCTGCTTCAACTACACGGACTGTGCTTTGGAATGTTGTCCATGTTTTTCTCAGCATTTCCACCCCTGTTTTGTTCCTGGCTTGACTTTGCACCCTCATCTCAGTGCCAATATCTTGCACAAGTCCATTTTGCTATGTTACCAATACAGGAATTGTTATCCAAGCCCAAACAGATTAGACTCTACAAATTAGTGAAAGAGCCAGATATAACAGGAACACTGATAGCAGTGAGAAATTATGGTCAGCCACCTGACAGCAGTGATAGGCTATAATAATAGTGTGCCATTGGTTGAGAAATTATTGCACACCAGTCACCGTGTTAGACACTTAGGTACGTTGTCTCTTCTCATCCTCTTCAAAGTAGGCAATACTACACCCATTTTACAGCTGAAGAAAATAAGACCACCGCTGCTAGTATGTGTCAGAGCTAGAATTGAATACATCTCTCTAACTCTGCAAACCTTATGTTTTCAATCACAAAAGGCAACCTGCTCAACAAAAGAGAGCTTAGAAAAGAAAAAATTAAGTGTCATGAACCCAAAAAGCATTGTAGTCTTGGAACACTAAATATAGGTACAAACAGTGACCCTTTGTACCTATATTCAGTGGCTCAAGACTACAATACCACAATGCATATATAACATATATACGTTACTACAATACTACTATATGCACATATACACATTGTAGTAGTATAGTCTTGGGCCCAGATGTTCCCACTCCATTGTGTTCCCACTCTATTATGAATTAATGATCTCAATTCAATATTTAATTTTAGAAGGCAGACTCATCACAAAGACAAATTATTCAGGGAGACAGTATAGTGAGGTGATTAAACAAGTTTCGGGGTGGGGTAGTCAGAGGACCAATTTCAATCCTGGCTTCACTACTTCCCACTAGTTGTGAGAACTTGACCAAGTTCCTTGACTTTTTTAGGCCTCAGGTTCTTTGGTACAATGATGGTGCTAGTACCTACCCCATAGGCTGAGTGAGGATTAAATGAGAGGGCAGGTGATGTGTTTAGCTCAGTGACGGACATATCACAATCACTGAAAAATGTTAGCTTAAAAGAACAGAAAGAAATAGGCAGTATATTCTAGATTTTTGTCCAAAACAGTAAAAAAAAAAAAAAAAAAAAGAGAGAGAAAGAAAAAGCTGTTTTTAAAAGGATCCAACCCTTAGCTAACTGGATTAGTCAATTATTCTGAATGACTCATATCCTAAAGGTCCCAACAGCAAAGCTGTATGTATATATTGTATACGTACAGAGCTATTTAAAACTCTAACTTTTCTTCAACTAATTTAAGATCCTGAAGAACCCTTACAGCCCTAAGACTTTGGTCTTTTTAGAATTCAAAGAACTCTAGTCCAGGTGTGGGCACCTCACCTCTTGTGGCACTACTATACCTCTGTATATTCTATATATTCTTGCTCTATATATCTATCTATAGTATGATATAGATACAGATATAGATATCTATGCTATATACACTATACCTCCACCTATTTACCGCAGACTTGCTCGTCAGGTGCTGATCTAGCAGACACACAATCAAACAAGGAAATAATCCACTAGAGCGAATAGTATGACCCAGAAAGGATCTGTGTCTAGAATATGATAATTAAGATGTAACCCCCCACCTTCAGGAGTTGTCATTTTTTAAGCGATGAAGGCCAAAGAGTTACAAGTGGTGAAAAAAAGATAAAAAGTTGTATCTGGAACATTCTTTCTTGTGCAGCGTTTTGAGAGTCAGCCTGTGTGGTCTCCACATCTGGATTTGTTTGAGAGATGCTGCAAGCATCTGAGATGGCAGCTGTGGGTTGAACCAGCAGTGAGAACGGAGACCAAAGATTTGGATTGTAACCTAGTTCCTCCATGTCCTAGCCAAGCCTCTTAAAATCGCAGAGCTTCAGTTTCCTTGTCTGTAAAATGTGAGTAATACTGCTTACATCAGAGGATTGTTGATATAATAAGCGTTTTCTGTACAAAAGCTCCTAATAAAACGGCACATAGTAGGCACTTAAATGTTAAATAACATTGTTGAAAAAGGTTCAATTCTGTCTTTGCTCTTCTAGAAAGAGTTAGTAAAAACAGAATGACTACTCTTGGAGGATTTACCCAGTCATTTCAATAAGGAATCCAAAAAATCTTTCTGAAAAGTTTGCAAGTTTTCAACATTGAAGGAGATAAATACCATTTCAATATTTAGGAACTTATAGATTCAAAATTCTTTGACACTTACTCTTCTCTAGTTTTATCAGTTGCCGAGTAAATTAACAAAATATTAAGGTCATAGAAAATCTTCCAGTACAAGTTTTAAAAGTGTGTGTAGGAATGAATGTACTTAATACCACTGGACTGTACACTTAAAAATGGTTAAGATGGCAAAATTTATATTATGCGTATTTTACCACAATAAAAAAATGGAAAGGGGGCGAGTGTATGTAGGAATGAGGGGTGAAACGTTTTTTTTCCTGTTGTTTTTTGTTTTTCTTTTTTTTCTGTTTAAGAAATTTAAATTTAAAGCCTTAAAAAAACATAAGACTAAAAGTACTTATTATGAACTTTTTAATTTGAGCAATATCATATGAAAAGGGTAGAGAAGGTCAAAGTTTGAACTGATAATTCCATACATGGATAAATTCCAAAACACCTGCCCAGAATATCACAGGATTAAAATTTTTGCAACAGAGTAGAACACTGAGATTAATTTATCTCATGACATTATGTCAACCTGGCTCACTTAGTTTTCTGAATGCCCAAATTCTCTCCTTTAGGTATTTTCATTAGTTGTACAGCTATTACATGAAATTATGTGAGATTCCTTAAAGGCATACCTGTTGCCTTAGTGACCCTCTATTAGTGATTTTCAAGTTTGGATATATCCCACTCAATTACAAAGGTAATCTACTCCAACAATAAGTTAAAATGTAGAAAAAATTATGTTTTAACACAACTTTTTGCTTTTGTATATTATTATATAGCTCTTGTTTATATAGGTTTTTATGTATAATTCTCTATTGTGTCTTTTTAATTCGATATACTATTATAATTTTCAATGCTGTTTACAAAATTTCATAATTATCACTTTGAACAGTTACATATGTTTCTTTGTTGATGTATGGTGATTTACATAACTATTCTCCTGCAGTTGGATACTTCAGTGGTTTCCAATTTTTGGCTGCTATTTAAAAATGCTGCAATAAATATGTTTTTTTTTAAATATATTTTTGTTTCTTTTGTATTATTTCCATAACACAAATCCTGCTAATCAAAATATTTGTCTGTGCTATACATATTGCCAAATTGTCTTCCAAAATGATCATACCAATTATATTCTGCCACAAAATATTAGAGTTGTTACTGTTTTCATTTACTTTGTTGACTTCAAAGGTGAATAAATAATACTCTTCTTTTAATTTGCTTTTAGTTGATTACTAAATATATTGAATTAAAATCAAACTTAGGTTATAAATCGAAGCAGACAAAAGCAGCAGCAATTATTATACTCTCTTCTAAGAGTTGATAAGCAAGAAACATGTGAGTCTCCTTTTCTTTACATCTTCATCCAGGGTTTA
The DNA here is from genome assembly GCF_020826845.1 of Diceros bicornis minor. Lineage (NCBI taxonomy): Eukaryota > Metazoa > Chordata > Mammalia > Perissodactyla > Rhinocerotidae > Diceros > Diceros bicornis. Next base: position 41,803,718 of record NC_080756.1, read on the forward strand.
AAGATCTTTGTTTACTTCCCAGGTTTTATTTTTTTGAAATTCTACTTTATATCTTTCATGGAGTACCTAATATGAACCTGCGTACCTAATATGAACTTAGGTATATTACTATTGACAGTAACAAAATTCATTAGGCATAATGAGAAATAGACATGATTTCTACACTGTTTATTTAAAACTGAATGCAGATTTAAAATTATATATGAGACCCTGATTCTTAAACATTTTTGCATCATACTTTGGGAATCTGATGAAAGTACATCTGTACATCTTTTTCTCTACAAAATTTGGCATAAACTGTAGGAGACTGACAATCCCCATGAAGTGCATCTATGAACTCCAACCTAAAATCTGTAATGTCCCCAATCCAGCCTCTTCTTTTTTTTTTCCCCTTTTTTTTTTTGTGAGGAAGATCAGCCCTGAGCTAACATCCGATGCCAATCCTCCTCTTTTTTTTTTTGCAGAGGAAGATTGGCCCTGAGCTAACATCCGTTCCCATCTTCGTCCACTTTATATGGGACCGCCACAGCATGGCTTGACAAGCGGTGCATTGTTGCGCGCCGGGGATCCGAACCTGCGAGCCCCAGGCCGCCAAAGTGGAGCATGAGCACTTAACCACTTGCGCCACTGGGCCTGCCCCCAGCCTCTTCTTCTTTAATAGCATGTTTAGTTTTAACTGGGCACATGGCTGCCCAGAATAAAGACTACATTTTGCAGCCTCCTTTTGCAGCATAGTGTAGAATATAATTTAATACTGGCTGATTGAATGTAAACAAAGTTTGATGGGCATCTTCTATAATGTGAGTGGGCATGCCCTTCTTCCTTCCTTCTTCCTTTTTGCTGCCTGTAATGAAGACCTGATGACTGGAGCTCAAGCAGCCATTTTGGCTGATGAGGTAGTAGCCTTCTATTAAGGGTGGCAAAGCAACAATGTAAAGAAACCGTGGTTCCTGAAGATTGTGGGGCCATCATACAAGCTTTAGACTGTTATCCCTGTACTTCATTTTATGTGACTGAAATAAAGTTCTATTTTGTTTAAGCCACTGTTAATTTGGATTTTCTGACACTCACAGTTAAATCTAATCCTAACTATTACAGAGAGAGACTTACAAATGTACAACGATTACATGGAACAGTAATTTTTTATTTAATTTCTTGGGCCCTTTAAGCTTACAAAAGATGTCATCTTACCATTTAAGTCTGCCAACTGTTATAACAGTAAACCTTGTGCAATTCAAAATGTTCTATAAAATAATCTAGAAGTGCCAAATCCAGTTTAAACACTAATTAATTACAATTTGACTACTTTTCTGTTTAGAGACACCAGTAAGCATGCAGTTATTTAATTAGTAGATTGAACCATATGAAATTGCCTATATTTGACCATATTTCCTATAAAAATTACAATTTAGTATACCTACCTGGTACATACCTAATGTGAAAGTTGTTTCACAAACACTGTAGACACGTGAGTAGTAGTCAACATCCTTTCTTTCATGAGGGCCAACTGAGTAAATAAAATGAAAATATTTACAGTTCGTGTTTTAAAAATTAGTCTTGTGTGATTGTCTTAATAAGGGAAATGCAATCTTTGCAATTGCACTTCTTTACTTATCTGGACCACAGAATACTCAGGAGCAGTGGTTTTAGTGTGGAGAGAAAAATTGACTAGAGTCCCACCATAGACCAGTAACAAAAAACACAGCCACATAAGATTTCTGGGTTCCTTGGAAGCAACAGGAGAGGCTCTGCTGTTTGAAGCTGGGTCCAGGAGGACTGCAGTAGGAGGAGGGGTGGCCATTGTAACACACCATGTGAATAAGTGACATTTATTTCCTATTCTTCACTGATTACATAAAACATATTCTTCCTACAACATTTCCTCAAGGGAAGGAGGATAGGAGATTTAATCCTTCATCAGAGTTTTATGTCTTTCTCATTTTTGTTAAATGTGAGTTTTCTGACGCCCAAAAATGTAGCTTTTATGACAGAAAATTTATTCAGAGGTTTGCTTTGGTTTTGAACACTGAGGTTAATTAATTAAAGTCATGAATACGTTTCTACCTTAAGCTTAAAACGTAGCTTACAAAGTATTCTATTTATAATTTACCAAATTTTAAGAGACCTTTAAACAATATTTGGTCTCAATTAAAAACTTAATTAATTAAACATCTTCAAATCTGCATCTATAAATTAAATGTATCCAACTTCTTTTTTAAGTACTTCATTTGTCTGACTGATGAATCTTCTCAGGTTCTTAAGTAGTTTTTATAAAGCTAATGAAAAAACTTTATGGTGCTTTATATGCATTATGTTTTTTAAATATTTTAATACTGTTTATACACTTAATAAAAATTTTAAATGAGAATTCCAAGGCTGATCTACTACTCCAAAGTCCAAATTTTCATAAATCTCTGTAAATAAGAACAGATTTCTTAACACAAACGTTAATAGTGAAGGTTTAATTCACTTAGATATTTCTAAACTTAATTATAAATTTCTTAGGGTTGAAATATATTTGCTCACTAAAGGAAGTGTTATGCCATCCTAAGCAATTTAAGGTGTGTTTGTGGGGGCAGGGGTGGTGCCCTCACCAGCCAAATGAAATTGCATAATAGCCCTAATAGCCAGAGATTTTGACCAGGATAGTGACTGAAGTCTCCTTGGAACAAGCTGAGCCCTAAAGATAGTCCATGACAGAGACTTCATTCCTCCTGGTTTCACTGGTCCCCTGGGAAATCTGCTGCCTTAGGTCTCTTTAGGAAATCTATCACCTCCTTGAAGGGATTTTGCATTTCTTTGGTTCTTAAGTAAATGTCTTTCCCATTTAATTCTAAAGACTTTGATCTTAATGGACTTCTGTATTCTTTTCACTTATCTTCTCTTAGGTCCAACAGCTTTCACAGACTTTAAAATAATATCCAACTGATCTGTCTTATAAAGTTATTATCAAGATTAAATGAGTTATATAACTTGAGAATACCCAAGTTCATCTGCTACCAGAGACTGTGATATTAATTATTTCCTCGAACTGCCCCCTTATATTTATTCCAGATAATGTAAATTATCAAGGTATCCAGATATTTTTAAATACTTGACTCTTCAGATATTTCATCGACCACAACCACAAAATATGCATTGATATACATACATAGTAGGGTGTAGTTAATTAAAAGGGCCATAATTATACTAAGTTTAAAGCACTTATAAAATTTGACTTTATTTTCAAATTTAATAGGAAGGCAGCATGCAGAAATAGTGACAGAATTAGAATTTAAACTTAGTCTATATTTCTCTAGAGAGAGAGTTGATAACCTAATAACCTAATATTATAATAATAATAATAACCCTAATTCAAAGAATCCCTAGACATCGGTAAGAAAAAGATAACAACCAAAGAGAACGTTGGACAAAGTATACAAACAGGTCAATCACAGAAAAAAAATATAAAAACATTGACTAAATATATGCTAAAGATGATCAGTTTTAATAAGTTGAATATAATTTAAATGTCTGTCATGATAAAATATTTTGACATAAGTTTATCCATGCTCCGAAACACTATATAATCCTTTAAATGAATGACATAGGTATACATCAAACTCATGAGGGTCTGGAAGAATATTTGCCAAAACTGGTTTCCTCTAGAAGCAGATTGGGTCTAAGAGTCTGCCATCATGGGCGAGAGGGTGGGGAAAGGTAATGTGCATGCTAGTCAAAGGATATACCTTTGCTTTTTACTACATATACTTCTATAATGCGTGACATTTTTTTAAATAACTAGACTGTATTGCTCTTGAATTTAAAAAAAATTAAAAATTAAAAAATTGGTTTGACTAAGGAGAAAATAAAGAGTTAAAGATTGGATAGAATTCCCAATTGTATAATGAGGGATTAAACATATGAGAGGGGAAATAGGAGGAGACACAAAAAACACAAAAGAAATAGAATAATTTTAGAAACATTTATGGTATTATCCTTACTAATTATTTTGGAATCTTCCTTTAACAGAAAATCCATACATTTGCGTTTCCACATTTATAATACTATAATAATAATATATTTTTTAAATATCATTTTACAGTTCACAAAATACTCTTACATAGTGTAGTGAGTTGAATAGTGGCCCCCCCAAAAGATATGTCCACATCCTAACTCCTGTAATCTGTGAACATTACCTTATGTGGAAAAAGACTCTTTGTAGATGTAATTAAATTCAGAATCTTTAGATGAGAATATCATCCTGGAATATCAGACGGTTTCTAAATCCAGTGACGAATGTCCTTATAAGAGAAAGGCAGAGGGAGATTTGAGACAAACAGAAGAGGAGGCAATGTTACCACAGAGGCAAACACTGGAGTGCTGCAGCGACAAATCAAGGAATGCTGACAGCCAGCAGAAGCTAGCACAGGCAAACAATGGATTCTTTCTTAGAGCCTTCCAGAAGGAGCGCAGCTCTGCTCACAGCTTGATTTAAGATTTCCCATCTCCAGAACTGTGAGAGAATAAATTTTTGCTTTAAGCCACCCAGTTTACTGTAATTTGTTACAGCAGCCACAGGAAACTAATACACGTAGCTTATATCTCATTTTGGCTTTGTTTTTTGTAACAATCCTTTGAGGTATCTAGAGTCAAATGTTATTTTCCAATCCTTCTCAAACTTTTCCAAAAATAGGAGAGAACAGTTCTCAACTCATGCTTTGAGGCCAGTATCATCCCAATACCAAAGCACACAAAGACATTATAAGAAAAGGAAACTATAGACCAGTATCACTTATGAATGTAGATACAAAAATCCTCAACAAAACAGTGGGAAACCAAATTTAGCAGCATATGAAAAGGATTATAGAATGTGACTCAGTGGGATTTATCCCATGAATACAAGATTGGTTCAACATATGAAAATCAATCACTGTAATATATCATATTAATAGAATAAAAGAAAAAAAACATGATCATCTCAATAGACACAGGAAAAGTATTACACAAAATCCTATACCCTTTCATGATATAAGCACTCAAGAAACTAGGAATAGAAAGGAATTTCCTCAATCTGATAAAGACCATCTATTAAAAAAACCCCATCTAACATTAGACTTAATGATGAAAAACTGAAAGCTTTTCCCCCTGAGATCAAGAACAAGATGGAATATCCACTTTCATCATTCTATTCAACATTGTACTGATTGTACAGGGCAATTAGGCAAGAAAAAGATATTGAAGACATCCAGATTAAAATGGAAGAAGTATCTCTATTTGCAGATGACATCATCTTGTATATAGAAAATCTTAAGGAATCCACAAAAAAATATTAGAGCTAATAAATAGGTTCATCAAGTTTGCAGGTTACAGATCAATATATAAAAATTAGTTGCATTTCTATATATTGGTATAAATTATCCAAAAATGAAATAAATACAATTCCATTTATAATAGCCTCAAAAAGAATAAAATACACAGGAATAAATTTAACCAAAATGTGCAAGATTTGTACAATAAAAACCACAAAAAGTTGTTGAAAAAAATTATACAAGACCTGAATAAATAGAAAGACATCCCATGCACGTGGATTGGAAGATGATATTAAGATGGCAACGTTACCGCACAGAGGGCACGATCTGCTTGTCACGAGGCAAATCCAATTGTCAAGAGGCAAGATGGTGGAAAAGAATGGGCAGATTATTACAGCTTGCCAGCAAGGGGGAAGATGGCCAACTATCTCAAAGAACCACTTTACAGAACGAAGACTACAGACCAGTTGTATACAGGGCTGCTCTCCAGGTTGGGGAGGCAGTTGGTCTTAGTTCCTGATAGTCTTTGGTTTTACTGGATATGCATCAGAGACTGGAGCAATGCCTATACCCTGATCTTTTAGTTGTCCTTGATGATGGCTATCAGCATAGACTCTCTGCCGGGGGCTCATCACATTCCTATGAACTCAAGGGAACAAAGTTATCAACTTAGAGCAGCTGGGAGGGACCATAAAATCCACAGAGCGTGTCTAGGCTAGTTAATTCAAAGGTCATTCAAAGTTACAATAGGGTTTCTTTTCTACAATATGGCTTCCCTTATGTCAACCTTGCGTTGAGCTGGTATCAGCAATAAATCTATAAATTCAACGCAATCCTTATCAAAATTCTGCCTTTCTTGTGGAAATTGTCAAGCTGATTCTAAAATTTATAAGGAAATGCAAGGGCCCCAGAATAGCCAAAACATTCTTGAGAAAGAAGAACAAAGTTGGAGAATTCACATTTTACAATGTCAAAACTTACTACAAAGCTACAGTAGTCAAGACAGTGAGGTACTGGCATAAGGATAGACATATAGATCCATGAAATAGAATGGAAAGTCCGGAAATAAACCCTTACATCTATGGTCAACAGATTTTCAATAAGGGTGCCAAAACAGTTCAACGGGTATATTATATTCTTGTCAACAACTGGTGTTGAGACAGCTGGATAACCACATGCAAAAGAATGGATTTGGTCCTTCTATCTTACCCTATATACAAAAATTAACTCAAAATGGGGGCCAGCCCAGTGGCGTAGCAGTTAAGTGTGCACCCTCTGCTTCGGTGGGCCGGGGTTCGCAGGTTGGGATCCTGGGCGCAAACCGAGGCACTGCTTGTCAAGCCATGCTGTGGCAGCATTCCACATAAAGTAGAGGAAGATGGGCACGGATGTTAGCCCAGGGCCAGTCACAATGGGACACCATTTCACACTCACTTGGATGGCAATAATAATAATAATAGTAGGAAATAACAAGTATTGGTGAAGATGTGGAGAAATTCATACTTTGCTGACAGGAATGTAAGTTAGTACAGCCATTTCAGAAAACAATTTGACAGCTCCTGAAAAATTTAAACATAAAGTTACCATTCCTACTATATGCCCAAGAGAATTAAAAATATATTTTCACACAAAAAAACTTCTTGCACATGAATATTCATAGCAGCATTATTCCCAATAGTCAAAAAGTGGAAACAACCCAAATGTCCATCAACTGATGAATGGATAAACAAAATGTGGTATATTCACACAACAGAATATTATTCAAAGGAATGAAGTACTGATACACACTACAACATGGATGAATTTTGACAACATTATGCTCAGTGAAAGAAACCAGACGCAAAAGGCCACATATTGTATGATTTTATTCATGTGAAATGTCGAGAATAGGCAAATCCATAGAGACAGAAAGCAGATTAATGGTTGCCACAGGCTAGGGGGAAGGAAGAAAGGGGAGAGACTGCTAACAGGTATGGGGTTTCTCTTTAGGATGATGAAAATGTTTTGGAATTAGTGATGATGGTTGCACAACCTTATGAATATATTAAAACCACCGAAATGTACATTTTAAGATGGTAGGTTTTATGATATGTGAACTATATTTCAATAAATAATTTCAATAAATGAAAGAAATATAAAAGCTAAATCTTTCTTCCAGTTACTATGGCTGCCTAAAAAAATTACCCCAAAATGTGGTGGCAGAAAATAACCATTTAATAGGGTGGTGGAACTCAAACAGGCTGGAGCCCACTGGCTTTTCTCTGCTCTGTGATGTCTGGGGCCTCAGCTGGAAGGACCCAAGGGGCTAAAATCATTTGCAGACACCTTCGCTCATAGGTCTGGTGGTGGATGTTTGGCTGTGGGCTGACACCTGTGCTGGGAGTGTTGACTAGAACACTTTCTTGTGGCCTGTCCACATGGCCTGGGCTTTCTCACAGCGTGATGGCCAGGTTCCAAGGACAAACCTCTCAATAGAGGGAGAAGAGAGCCAGGTGGAAGCTCTTTCACCTTTTATGACCTAGCCTCTCAGAAGTCACTCAGTCACTTCCAGCTCTTCTATCCCTTAGAAGCGAGTCACTAATGCTAGCCCATATTCAGTGGTGAGAATATAGAACTCACCTCTTATTGGAGGAATGTCAATGTCACATTGTAAGAAAAACATACGGATAGGATATATTGGGAAATAAAATCTGCCATACTCTTTAATAATAATATGCCCCTGAAAAAAAGTGTAATCTACTCAACGTAAATTTTCCAAAATGGAAACTCTGACATTCTGCGTATAAGCCACTAGACTTAACCAAAAATAATATAAAACAATTTCTCCAACAACATGACAATGAATGAAGAGGCATTTAAAAGCTGTATTTATTCTGAGCACTTTTTTTTGTCTATGGGTTACATATTCAATCAGTCACGCATTTAGTTATTCATTCATTAAAGAGAAATTTATTATTGCCAATAATAAATAAATAAATTTATTATTTATTAGGCTCTGGGATGCACGAGTGAGCAAGAAAAAGACACACGGCACCTAGCCTTAGCAAGAAAGAATAATTATAACAGAATCATAAAAAGGTTGTCAAAGGGGAAATAACAGTGTTGTAAGAGCACAGCTTACTGTCTCTCAGACTGCCCAGATGTGTAAATAGCCAGACTGAGATCTGTGGTTTTTAGGCATTAATAAGAAACAAAATGATCCAGAAAGAACATATTAGTTGCTGGAAAGGAAATAACCCCACAAATGAAAGAAGATAGATATCAGACAAAGACTTAGGCAATTTAAATAATTAACTAGAAAGTAAAACAGGATAATTCAGTGGCAGTGCTTACCTTCTCTTAACCACTCAACTTCCATTCTCAGTCTCCAGTCTCCTAAACTATCACCACTGGAAGAACCGGGTGGGGTAGAGTCAAGAATTTAGGGAATTATGCAACAAGTTCCAGCAACTTTTTAAATCCTAAGGATATTGGACATATTGGTTTTTTTTAATGACCCACATAATAATTTTAATTTTTTTTGTATCACTATGCCCATGTCCAAATATTTTTATTAAATTTGTCACCCCTCACTGTGTTTAATCAAAGTACAGAAAATGCAGTTTAACTTGACCCAGTCATTTCCAGAAACTTACATATTCTGCAGTCGCATTGATGTTAAGCTGGCGTTTTCTTTAGAACACTTTGAATGGAACTGCATTTTTTTTCCCCAAAGCCTTAATTGAGATGACAGAATATGAAAGCAGTGACAATTTAACTATAGCTTTATGCAGCTGAAATTTAATCCATTTCGCAAGTTACGTAAAACAGACAGGACACTAACCAATTCACTCAGAGAACAGAACCAACAGCTGTTTAAGTTTTCCTGCCCCAGAGAGTTTGTCCCTGGAAAAGCAGCTTGCAGTCTTGTGAAACATCAGCTGGGAAGAAGTGACTCCTTCCATTTGAACACAAGAATATAAAACAATTGCAACCAATACGTTATTTTCAGTGTAGCTAAAATCCTTTTGGGTAAACTAACATTTTCTTTTTAAAAGTGGGAAAAATAGGGGCTGGCCCCATGACCTAGCAGTTAAGTTCATCAGGCTGCGCTTCAGAGGCCCAGGTTCGGTTCCAGGGCCCAGAGCTACACCACTCAGCAGCAGCCACGCTGTGGCGGCATCCCACATACAAAATAGAGGAGGATTGGCATGGATGTTAGCTCAGGGTGAATCTTCCTCAGCAAAAAAAAAAAGAAAAGTGAGAAAAATAGTTTAGGAAAGGTCTTTCTGAAAACTTACCTGCTTAAAAATTAAGTGTAAATTTATTCCTGCTGTCTAGAATACAGTCCCACCCCCTCCCGCCTCATCCGTCCTGCACCCTCCGTCTCTCCAACCTCACATGAGCTCTAGTCATTGTATATTGTCATTTCATCTATTTCCAGTTTGTTTCCAGCACTTGACTGCAAGCTCCATGAGGGCAGGGACTGGGTCCTACTGTCCTTCTGTACTGGTGTCTGGCATTTAGTGGACACCTGAAGAACATCTCATGAAAGAATGAGAGGGGAGGTAGGGAAGAAAGAAGGAAAGAGGGAAAAGGGAAGGAGGGAAGGAAGGAAGGCAAAAAGGAGGGAGGGAGGGAGAGAAGGAAGGAAGAAGGAAATGAGGAAGGAATGATTTTGAAGATTGAAGCAAAACTGGCAATGACAGAAAATAGGTTCTGAACAATATTTTAAAATTTTCACTTTGATTTTTGTTTAGATTTGGTATTTGACTTTAATAGGAACTCGGAAGAGAGTCTCATTTTCTCTCATGTATTTTTTTTCCTGAACTACATGTGAAAGTAACATCTGATTTACAACAAATTTGTAACATGTTTAAATCTTGTTGCCATTCGTTGATGCTTCCAGGAAGCAAGGGCAGGGTTGAGGTTTGAGATTTTTTTCTCACAGATTCCTGTCTTCTCTGAATTTCCTCAGAATTTGTCATATGGGGCGTTAAAGGTAATCACGAAGAGTCAAGCTCAAAACCGCCATACATTTTACTACAATCTTTCTCAGAACTCCAGTTAACATGTTTAATTGTCCCATCTTTAATCGTCATCATAAAAAAGAGGTACCTTGAAAAAGAAATTTCTTTTTTGTGGGCTTGTATCACCATCACATTATCACAGAGAACTCAACAGTGTTCCTGGGAAAGCAAACGGACATTGCCATCTAGGGCATGTCTTTGCAATCTGAATGCACAGGAGTCAAAAAAAAAAAAAACCTCATGCTTTTCAGACTCAAACTTTGCTCCCAGAAACTGTATGATTTATTTCTTGATCTGTACTTGTTAAAAATAATATTCTCAACACAAATATTATGGAATGACTTCTAATAAAATTTATTCACACTGAAAGAAAAGTTTACATAATTATGTCTTCACATGAGGTCAACTTACTATGATAGAACCTTGACACAGAAATCTGAAAATAAAGGAAAGCTGTTGTTTTTTTAAATTGGAAATATGGATAAATTATCTGAATTTATATTTGAGAATTAAACCAAATTGAACTTCCTCTATATTTTGGGGAGGAAAAATATCCTCAGGTAAATATATAAGGATGAGTGAAACCTTTTAATCTTTTAAAGACTTGAAGCCAATAGAGATATTTGAGCTGACTTCTTTTCGATGGTAGCCTTCGGACATGGAAAAACATGCCAGTTCTGGTCACAAGTTTGCTGGTTTCAAAGGACCATTGCAAAACCTATCTGCTTGACAGACTTCTACCTCAAGTGGAAAGCCAGTCTGATATCAAGAGATTCATTAAAAGATGCTACTGATGATTTTACAGTGTAGAGTGTCTCATATGTTATTGGTGGAAGTGATTTTCATGGTCATTATTCTCTGAGGTAGTTCACACAAAGGGTACAATTTTAAAATCCATATAACTATGAGAAAAGTTATGTATAATATCTATAAAATATTTAGATTCTAGAAGAATCTATCTAGTTACTAAATAGAAGATTACAGAGGTTTCAAATTTTTCATCCACAACTTGTATATGAATAACCTAAGGAAAGACAGCATATTAAGTTTCCCAAGAACAGTATCATAACATATGGTTTTTTAAAAATAATAAGCCATTGCTAAACAGAATGTGGATGATGTTATTTGTTCTATTACACTGGTTCCTGTAAATTTGACTTCAAATCTTAGCGAGATCTGACACATAATACTCTCTAAATCTTGTTATTCTGTGAGTTGGGATCCAAGATAGAATTGAACTCAAATATTCGTTTTGACTTTTATGGGAATATATCTTATATTCCAAAGAAAGGGAAAACAACATCAATTACCACAAAGCATAGCACCATCAAAAATCATATGCTTAAAAATACGCCCAGGGAAGCCCTGATCTATGCTCAGGGATGAGGGCCTAAGGTTAAAGAACATTCTTAACAAATAAGAGAAGACATAGACAGAAGAAATATAGCAAACAAAATGTGTTTTGCAATGTAACTTGATGTTTTGTCTCTCAAAAGTGTTCTAAACTTTCTAAGGGGAGGGATTATGTTTTACACAGCTCAAGCCCGTATGGTAAGAATCATAGTAAGTGTCCAACAAAGTTGTGTAATTAATTGCCAGATACATTAAACAGGTTGGAGGCATAGGATTCAAGTTATTTTGGTATTCTATCTGGTAGGATCTTGTAACTAAAATCAGGGATACTAATTTTATAATCTACATACCTTGGAGACAACTCTTTATAAAATATACTGGGCAAATGTGATGGTCCAATTCACAGTGGATATATGGCTAGGGTCTTATTTAAGGACTCTGATTTTGTGTTCTCGTAGAATTTTAAAATTTTGTTTAATTTATTTTTACATGCAAAATAAAGTAAGAACCGATTTGCAAAGCCAATGTGAAAGAGAAAATTGGGTATTATCTTGCAAATTATGCTCTTTTGATGGCTAATTCCCATCTTTCTGGATAGTTGGTTCTTAATGATCCGGATTCTCTACATTGCAGCAGTTAGTCATGATTGCTTTGGAGTAACTATGGCTAATTATAACCAAGAGAATTTAAATATCATATTTATTTGTATAATGAAGAAACACTCTAGATAGAGAATTTATTAGATTAATAATTTAAATTTTAAGGATGCAAAAAAAGTTTCTCAGAGTGTGAAAATATGAAGGGGCCTTTATAACTGTAAAAGTTCCATTTTTCCTATATGGTCAAACATAGAGTGGGATTTGATTGTGTATAGCCTATTAATCAGTTCTGAGGAGGGCGCTGGACCTCCATTGGGCTCAAAGAAATTAAATGAGTCTATCCTGTTAACATTTTGTAGATAACAAAACTAAGGCACAGAAATCCTCACTAAAGGATCTGAAGTCACTTGCAGAGAAAGGCCGTCCTTCCAGAGCCAGGACCCACAGGTCCTAAATCACGTCTTGAATTATTACTAAATCCTGTCCCAGGCAGTTTCCTGTTTTCTTGTTACCATTCTTTATTTTAGATTGGGTTTGAAATACTTCTCACATTGCTTTCAGTGATTTATTTTCCACTACAATTAGATATAGAGATTAAAATGTTTTACATTTTTGTATTTTCTGTGCCCATGGATAACATCTAGACAGACTCCCTCTTCCCACACTCTATACTGTCCAGAACGGTCACGAAGAACTACATTTTTCTTTTCTCAAGGTTGAGCTGATGAAGAATGACATTACTATTCCAGGAAAAAACGAATACTAGAGAGTTTGTTTTTTTTGTTTTGTTTTCCCCTTTCTTCAATGAGCAAACAGTCATTTAGCAACATAACCAAAAATCTTATTGGAAAAGTATAGCCTAGTGTTATCAGTGTTATCACATATATTCCATGCCAGGGAACAGAACAATAATTATCCTGCCAAGCAAAAGCCATAAATCGTAAGTACACTTCCAATTCTTCCCTATTTTGAAAGGTCTGTAAATTTCATTCACTGGGATACAAAGGAGAAGAAATTCAGTAAACATAAAGGTTGTCTGACTTTAGAAAGGCTTTGTCCAATATGATAAAGAACACTATATCTTAAAACTTTTTAAACTCTTAAAAGTGTTTAAAACTATATCATAAAACTGTGGTCTTGGGGCTCACAAGCTTCCGTATAATGAAACTGTATAGAATAATGAATGATGCAATTTAAAGCAAATTCTGACGCATTTTACATGTGCATACATACTTCCGCAACTGAGCAAATGAACTAAATTAGCCTGTGATTGTGATTTATGGAATTAAGCTGTCTGAAAATTACATAGTGTTAAATATTCATTTTATATAACAAAAACTGCTTTGAGCTCCATAGTTTTATATATTATATGCAAGTGACGTAATGAAACAGAATTCCTTATTTTAAATCTTGAAATATACTCAGAGTTGGAGTTTTTCAAGTCTAGAGAAAGAAAACTAAGACCTAGTTTTTTTGTTTTTTGTTTTTTTTTTGATGAGGAAGATTAGCCCTGAGCTAACATCTATTGCCAATTCTCTTTTTGCTGAGGAAGACTGGCCCTGGGCTGACATCTGTGCCCATTTTCCTCTACTTTATACGTGGGATGCTGCCACAGCATGGCTTGACAAGCGGTGCATAAGTTCATGCCTGGGGTCTACACCTGAGAACCTCGGGCCGCCAAAGCGGAGTGCACAAACTTAACCACTATGCCACCGGGCTGCCCCCCAAGACCTACATTTGAACATGATTTAATATATGGTCATTTAAAAGTTTTTCCTAACTATACAACTGGAATGCACCTTGGCATATTAAAAAAAAAAAAAGCAAAACTTGCAATTATCTTTGCTCATGGGAGGCAGGAATGGTAGAGATAAATAAATATAATAGATAAATCACAAAGGATGGACAGTAGATGGGTGGTAATGAATGTGTGTTTGTGGTAATCTCTCTCTTGCTGTCCACATCTTTACGTGAATGTATTAATGATTCCTGAATGCTGTTCTGGCCCTTATTATCCTTCCAGTTTACTCCTCTTCCTTAATTAAGCTGTGAAGTCTGGGCATCACAGATGCTCAATAAATATCTTAAATAAAATAAATATATAAAGCTAGAAAAACAAAGACCCTGGATATTCCACAAAAGAATCTTCTCCATGACCAAACTGTAGTTTGAACACTTAATTGTATGAAGAGTCACATTAAGCAACTAAAAACAGAAAGTAGAAATTTATATGTGAATTTGTTGAATTTAGCATGATGGAAGTAGACCCAAAATTATACTATTTTTTCCCAACTAATAGTTTTTTTTGTTAAAGCATTATATCAACCTTGAATTTTGCTTATTATATTCAAGTTACTCTTATAAAAGAAAGAATTTGACTTGATAGACTTTAAGGCTAATATAATTAGAAAACAATTTCTTCTTTTCTAAAATAGACTTTACTGGTGAATCTCTAAAGGAGTTCTGTGTAAACAAATAACGGAAAAGGCCACTTACTTTATTACCACTAGAACCTGGAGCTCTCGCAGGTCATTAAGCACAATGGCTGAATTTGGCTTAAGGATAAGTGACTTTCTGCTCTCGAATATCCTGGCATTACTCTGTGGCTCTCTCTCAGACTGCACCCCTAAAGACTCATATCACAATAAGATGCTTTTGGTTACTAAGGCAGAATCTCTGGATGTCTCATATCTTAATGAGGCCCTTTTTATAGTGTAATGGAAATGTTCTTGCTAACACTCCTTTTAAAATTCCCACTTGTCCCTGGGTAAAGTACAAATACCTTCCACAAATTTCACTAAGTGCCTTCCCAAGAGTCTCTAAGATCTGGCCCCTACTTAACTATCCAGTGCATGTCAAGCATCTCCCGCCCTTATCCCACCTCAGCTTTCCTTCCAGCCATAGTAAACCACTTGCAATGCCACCAACATCCCCTACTCTCTTTCTCACCTCTAAGCATGTGCATGTGGGGGATCAAGATTTGTCCACCCTGAAATCTCTCTCTTTACCTTGATTGTTTTCTCTGACGGACATTTGACCTCCCCCACTAACTGCCTAAAGAATTTGACATAGTAACTCCTTCCTGGAACAGATCTTCTATCTGATGGCTGTAATATAATGTAAAATAGATGTTACAATAGGAAAGGCACCAACAAGCCCATCTTATCAGAAATTCTGTCTCTCTGGCCACATTCTCTGGACGGCCCTGCGAGGAGTTGCCAGACAAACATTTACATTTATAAGGGAAATCTCCATTTGTAAAGGTATCTCCCTCTCTGTCTTGGGAAGAGGGGGGATGACCTCATTTCTAGAAACTTATCAATGTGGAAGGTGAGGCCTTAAAGCTGCATAATAACCTTACTCTTGTTTACTGTGCTTTAGTGATAATCTCCTGTAACGGACTCCCCCCACCCCCAACATCCTCCTTTGTCATTGGCTGAATATGGTATTTAAGATGAGAATTTCTGCTATTGTGATGAGAAATGCAGTGTCCCTGGTTTCTCCCATGTATACATGTTATTAAACTTGGTATTATTTTCTCCTGCTAACCTATCTTGTTAATTATTTGGCCAGCCATAAGAACCTTAAGGGAAGGGGCAGAGGGGGATCTCCCTCTTCCTCCACATGCACATGCTATTCCTTCTGTTTCTAATCCATTTTCCTTCCTGCATTAACTCCTTCAATTCATTAAAACCACTTATCTTTCAAATCTCAGATTAGACACATCCTTCTCCCCCATCAAATCTTCCACGACCAACAAGACTGGATGAAATGCCTACCAAGTGTGTATTATGCTATATACCAATTGCCATCTTACCTGTCTGTTTCTCCCCACTAGATTGGGAGTATGGAATGTCTTATATATTCTCAGCTAACCCCAATGCCTGACATTTTGCCTCATGTATATGGTAGGTGCTCAATAAATACACGCTGATGAATGAAAATGAGTATAAGAAGAAAGACAAAGAACATATTAGAAATTTTAAAAATACATTCATGACTGTGGTAGGCAGAATAGTGGCCTCTCAAAGACGTCCATGTCCTAATCCCTGGAACCTGTTCATAGGTTACCTGACAAAGGGAATTTAAGGATGCAGATGGAATTAAGAGAACTTTTAAGCTGACTTTAAAATAAGGAGATTATTCTGGAATATCTAGATAGGTTCATTGTAATCACAAAGGTTCTTAAAAGTAGGAGAGGGAAGCAGAAGAGGAGATCAGAATGATGTGATGTGAAAAGGACTCAACCCACCATTGCTGGCTTTGAAGACGGAGGAAGGAGATACAAGCCAAGGCATATGGGAAGCCTCTAGGACCTGGAAAAAGCAAGGAAATGGATTTTCCCTTAGAGCCTTTAGAAAGAAACACAGCCCTGCTGACACCTTGATTTTAGCTCGGTGAGACCTGTGTCAGACTTCTGACCATAAAGCTCAAATTTCTGTTGTTTTAAGTCACTAAGTTTGTGGCAATTTATTACGGCAACAAATAGAAAACTAACACAATGACCTTGGGGTAGAGTAGAATTTCTTGACACAAAAAGTGATAACCATTAAGGAAAAGTTTAATAAATATAATAACTTTTTTTCCAGCTTTATTTGATACAATTGACATATAACATTGTGTAAGTTTAAGATGTACAATGCGATGATTTAATACAGGTATATATTGTGAAATGATTATCAGAATAGGATTAGTTAACATAGCCAACACTTTACATAATTACATTTTTGTGGAGTTAAAACATTTAAGATCTACTGTCTTAACAACTTTCAAGTATATAAAACAGTATTAACTATAATCACCATGCTGTATATTACTTTCCCAGAACTTGTTTATCTTATCACTGGAATTTTATATCCTTTGACCAACATTTCCCCATTAAGCAATTTAATAACTTTTTAAAAACTTACGTTAATCAGAGGATTCATAAAGAAAGTGAAAATACAAATCAGAAATTCTAGAAGATGTCCAAGTCACATAAAATAAAAACAAAAGACTAAGGCTAGAATATACAAAGTACTCCTAAAATCAGTAAGAAAAAGTAACCTAAAGGGAAAATAAGCAAAAGGCTTGAACTTGCACTTTACAAAATAGGAAATCCAAAAGGCCAAAAAAGCATGTGAAAATGTGCTAAACTTCAATAGTAATCAGGGAATGAAAATTAAAACCATAATGAGAGAAGATTAGCAAATATAATCTGAAAATACCAAATGCTGTTGACTTTGGGGAGCAATGGGAACTCTTACAGACTACCAGTAGGAGTGCAATTGGTACAACCACTTTGGAAAACAGTGTGGTATTATCTATGCACACCCTAATGACTCAGCACTTTCACTCCTAAATATACGCTCTAAAGAAACTCAGGAACATGTACACAAATATTCATATCCACATTGTTCATAATAGACCTAAACTGGAAAGAACCTACCAAGAGTAACTTAGATAAATAAATTGTGGTATATATATACAATGCAATGCTATACATCAATGTGAAAAGAATGAACTAGACCTATATACATCAACATGGGTGAATCTTACAAACATCTTATTGAATGAAAGAAGTCAGACACAAAAGGATACATATGGTAAAATTCCATTTACATAAAATTCAAAACAGACAATACTAAGCTATATTGCCTAGTGATTTATAGGTGGATAGTACAAAATAAAGAAAAGAAAAAATAAAAGGATTACCATAAAATAGACAATGGTTATCTCTAGTCAGTAGGGAAGGTTTAGGTGGTCAGGAGGCTTCTGCATATGGTTGATGTACTGTTTCTTGAAACGAGTGTTTGCTTTATTATGAGTTAATAAATTGAATATCTTTGTTGTGTGTGTCTTCAGTCTGTATCTTAAATTTCACAATTGTCCTAAAAAGAATAAGAAAAGCAGTTGAGTGGGATCATTAAGACCCAGGTTCACAACACAGCTTTCATCATTATTCTTCTGCCCACGTACTCAAAATCATTCAGTGAAAAACTATTGCTGAAAGAATAAACTCAAACTCCTGATTCTAGCATTTCAGGCCACCTAGGATCTGGCCTACAGCAACCATCCCAAGCTTGACTACATCTCTTCATGCATCCTACAAGCCAGACAAACTGAAGGACTTCTCATTCTTTGATTATAAACTCAACTTTTCAAGACTCTAGATCTATATTCATTCTAGTGCTTCATCCTCTGCCTATCGAAATACATCTTTCAAGGCACTGCTTCAACCACACCTCCTTCCTGAGGCCCTCTTGACTCTTGACAGGGAGGAATACTATCCTCTACCCACTCTGGGTCCTTTCTGGCTGGGCTATAAGTTAAATTGACATGAGACCGAATAGCAAGAGAAAATAAAACAAAATTTAATAACATGTATAGATGGGAGAAACCAGGGAAACTGAGTTTCTCGATAAATGGCGGAGGTTTTTTACCTTAAATAGCATATCAGGTAGACAAAGGAGAATGTTGGGGGGTGGGGGAGGAGACAACTGTGGGAGATTACCAGAAATCACAGTAAACAAGAGTATGCAGATTTAAGAGTTTCTAGAGATAAGGCCACACCTCTTCTTCCTGGTACAGAGAGGGAGATACCTTTACAAATAGAGATTTCCCTTATAAATGTAAATGTTTGGTAAACAGAACTTTGATGAGAATGGGCTTAGCGAGGACCCTCCCAGTCTAGCCATACCCAGAGTTAAATTCATTTAGGCAGTTAGTGGGGGAGGTCAAATGTCCATCAGAGAAAACAATCAAGGTAAAGAGACATGTTTTGAGGTGGCCAATTTTGATCTCCCACACTCTTATTCTGTGATTTTTGATTACTTAACACTCATCACAGATGTATTCATGTATAACTTCTGTGCTTTCTTAAAGTTTAAAAATATATAATGTTTGGGGCCAGCCTCATTGCACAGTGGTTAGGTCCAGTATGCTCAGCTTTGGTGGCCAGGGTTTGTGGGTTCGGATCCCAGGCATGGACCTACACCACTCATCAAGCCATACTGTGGTGGTGACCCACATATGAAATGGAGGAAGAGTGGCAACAGATGTTAGCACAGAGAAACTCTCCCTCACCAAAAATATATATATATAAATGTACATATAATATCTAAAAGGAAGGTTTTTAATAATCTACTTTAGTTAGCAAATTACACATTGCCTCTAGCAGACAAAAGTTGGCAAACCAATTCTTACTGCTATTTTTGTAGGCCATTAACTATTCAACACACTAAATCAATAGTACAACTAGAAAAACTTTCTCTTTTGTGGCCTGAGATTCCCTTGTGCTCCCACAATTAAAATATCAAAGGACCAGTGAACCAGAAAGACTCAAATAATTTCAGAAAAAAAGAAAATTTCATCACCCAGCTGATGTTACTTCTCAGATTATATATTAGCTTGCTTAAGTCTCTTCCTCACCAGAAAGAGAGGAGAACTCATTCCACATCAAACTCTTTGAAAAGTAAGTTTGGAATGTTTTCTGTTTTGTAGGTCATTTTGACAGAGTTTGCTTTAAGCAAACATTTTAATGTGCGCTTACATTAGAAATGTTCTCTCTGAGATTTTATAGTTACATATTTTCTCTTGCAAAATGTTTACCATTTTTTGTGAAGAACTTTATACAAACTACCAAACTACGGGGATTCTTTTTCTTTTTTTACACCAGTATAAAGGTTTTCTGAGGCAATAGAGTATTTGCCATTATTATCATTATCATTTTCAGTGATAGACTGGTGTCAAAAAAAAAATGTAATGCCACAGCAACTGGATCCTGTGAGGAAGTATGGCAATTCATACCTGTAACTAATATTCCAAGGACATAGTAGGTGTTGAAATCAACCTCAGCCACACATCTTCTCTTTCTTTGGTTCCATCTTCTCCTTTATTCCTACTTTGCTTATCTAACTATTAATTACTACTCATTTTGTTGAATTTTCAGGGGTCTATCGGTGCTCAAGGTAGCAGTGATTGCAAACTGGCAAATAAAAGATGTGCTAGAATGAGAAGAGCATTTGTGCAGAAGCAAATAAAGTTATTTTTTGATTCAAAGAAAACAAATTAACCCTCTTTGGGTACACCTCCACGACTTCCAAACTTTCCCCTCAGTCCTGCAACTTCTAATGGGTTTCATTAAAAATGAAAAGAAACCAGAGGCTAGCATTTTTGCTTGCCAGACTTATTTCTACTAAATCTGTATGATGACTTTAAACAGATCACTATGGAAAAGGGTTTAACTCTCAGTCTTTACCTTGAGTTCAAATATCTATCATTTAAAATGATAACCGGGCCCGGCCTCCTGGCATAGCAGTTAAGTGCGTGCGCTCTGCCACTGGCAGCCCGGGTTCGGATCCTGGGCATGCATTGACGCACCGCTTGTCAGGCCCTGCTGAGGCAGCGTCCCACATACAGCAACTAGAAGGATGTGCAACTATGACAAGCAACTCTCTACTGGGACTTTGGGGAGAAAAATGGAAAAAAAAAAAAGGAGGAGGATTGGCAATAGATGTTAGCTCAGGGCCAGTCTTCCTCAGCAAAAAAAGAGGAGGATTGGCATGGATGTTAGCTCAGGGCTGATCTTCCTCACAAAAAATAAATAAATAAATAAAATGATAACACATGGAGGTGGGGGGTTGGGTGAAATAGCTGATGGGGATTAAGAGGCACAAACTTCCAGTTATAAAATAAATGTCATAGAATGTAACGTACAGCATAGGGAATATAGTCAATAATATTGTAATAACTTTGAATGATGGACAGTTACTAGACATTGTGGTGATGATTTTATAATGTATATAAGCGTTGAATCACTATGTTGTACCCCAAAATTAACATAATAATGTATGTCAACTATACTTCAATAAAAAAATAAAAATAAATTAAATAAAATGATAACACACGAGCTTTAGTAACAATCATCAAAGATATAAATTTATCTATTTAAAACGAATGGAGAATCAAATTAGAGGTATAGACAGGTAAGATTACACAAATGTGGAGCCAGGCCTCAGGGTCTCCTGACTCCCAATCTACTGCCAACATTGTTCCTATTTCATCAAAGAATGGTAGCCAATAATTTTGCATTTTATATATACCTATAACTACCTGCAGATATATATTCATATGTACACATATATATGAATCGTTTTATATTTCCTAAAACGTAAGACTTCTCTGCTTTGCCATAAAACCCTCACAAAATTTCAGTTTCTTATTCTACATACTGAATATTTCCAAGGAGACTAGTAAAGATTTATAAAAGCAACTTTTGGATTCACAGATAAAGAAGGGAGTTTTCGCAGAGTCTGGCTGGGACGTTCGCATGGAGAAGCCAATGAGGAAGCATGCAGAGAGAAATTGATTTTGTGCTTAATCTCATCAGTCAAGTCACTCAGAATTATTAAAACCAGTCTGTACAGTCAAATTTTAAATAACTCTAAATAAAAAGTTAAACTCTAATAAGAAGTTAAAAATAAAATCCGAAGTGCAAAACTCAGAAAAATGTTCTTTAGTCGTCAGGCACATAGTGACTGTATGTAAATGACAATCTCAAACTCTTCTAGAAAGAAAAGGTGGAAGGGAAATTAGTGTCGATCATCCTTAAAAAATGCCCCTGAGAATGAAAATAATCACAAACATCCAGTGAGCTGGTTATCTCTCCTGTACTTGGTTCCTGTGTTAGTTGGCTGGCTGACTACTGGTGGGAACTGATTGGTGGATGTGGTAAACCAACCAGCAGTGCTTTCTGTGAAGAAAATTAATGATATGAAAACATGGCAATTAATCTTAAGCCTCGAGTAATTAACCATAAATAGACTAGCCTGTTCAATTTATTCAGATTTCAGGGAAAAGAAGCCACAGGCAGCAGTATGTTTAGTACATCAATGGGTCCACCCGCCAAACATTTTTGCTTTGGAAAAAAAAATTGTTTGGCTAGTTCCTTGAAAAAAGTGTTTGACCAAAGTGTTTGAGTCAATGGCTTCCTGTAGACTGCCTCTGTACAGGGGCATGATACAGCAGCCAACTGTGGAGCAATTTGCAAAAGATTTCAGCAGGCTGAACTCTATTGGGTAGTTTCAGTGCAATGTTTGAAATAAATGTTCATCTTGAAAACGTTTACCTTAAAACAAGAATTGCCTTCCTGTTTTATTTTGAAATGTGCTTTTCAGCTGTTAAAATGTCATTAAAGTCAATGTTTGCTTACCTAATTGGTTTTATAAAGCGAGTATTGTCCAGATGTGGCTTCGATGCTTTAAGCACTCCACAAAGTACTGGACATATAAGACAAGCTTCTTTTGTACTCCAAATGTCACGACTTTATTTCCGTGTGTAACATTGATATTAAGTAAAGATTTTAATATTAATGTGCATTATCAGAGAGATTACTGTTATAATACATTCTCAAGTCATCATAGGTTCTCATTAACTTAAATTCATAGGCAAACAATTTTTCAATTCCTGTGATTTTCTCCAAGTCGTCTGTAAACCCGAAGATTTCATTACCAAAGGAGAGCCTCCCACATTTTAATAGACCTCTCCTTTGCCTGAAGAAGTATTATTTGATCTCAGCCAATTGTGATTTTATATTTTCCTTGAGCTTCTGGCATTTCTACATAAATTATTCTTCATTTCCACTTGTCAATTCACGTGGCTATGTCCTTTTCAAATTTAACCATGTCCTATACCCTTCTTCCCATTTCCATCACTCCTGGTTGGAATCGATATCATCTGCCTAAACATTGTTGAATACTTTTGAAATTGTTATCCAGTCTACAGTCCCACTCCATCCTATAAGTCTTCCTCTTAAAAACCTTCAATTTCCCCTTTTGCCAAACAGATAGCATATAGCTCCATAAATTATTGCTCATCTACATATACCTTACGATCCAGCTAATATAGAGAATAAACTATGGTATCTCAAAGGCTATATTTCACTTCCCTACTTTTTTTGCTTGTGTTATTTCTCCCTACACAGAAGGCTTTCCATTCTTCTGCTTATTTTTCCTTACTCATTGTAGCCTTCACAGGGGACTTCAGCATCCTACGATCTTTCATTTCTCTAACCTCAGTGTACTTCATCTATTCTAGTTATTTTAGTCAGTTGTGTTTCACCTTGCGAAATCTTTTCTAATGTAGCTTGTGTTGGTGGGTTTTTTGTGCTTTGTTCCTCCAAGTCTGAGGTTCTATAAAGGATTTTGGTATACTCTTCAACAAGAGTAGCTCTGCTTGAAGAGAATAAAGTTTAAAAACTGCTGATATATGTATTATTACACAGCTCTTAAACTTATATTTAAGAGCTAGAGAGAAAAGCAACTTTGTCTTTTTCATTTTAATGTGCATCCAAAGTGCCTTGTACATAATAGAGGATTAACAAATATTTAAATACCAGTTCAAGTTTTACTTCCTGTGAGTTACTAAAAACACAAAAATCCTAAAAGAAAACATAAACACTTAATTTTTAAAAAGTACTTTTGCATCTCTCATGACACTAGATCATGAAAGGGTTAAACAGTTAGTCCCTGAGGAAGAATATTAAGGAAGAATACGTACTTCAGCAGAAATAGCATGTCAGCCATGTTTCTACCTAATGGGAGAATTATTTTTAGGCTGGAACCCCAAAATTTCTCACCAAAAGAGGGCCAATTTAACTTTTCCTAACCACGTCATAAACAGAGATCGGAAATGGGAAGAGTCCCATTTCTTTATACAATGTTGATTTATACGATGTTTATACATTGCATAAATGTATGAAATTGTATGTACATATAAATTGTATGAATTATTTATACCATGTTATAAATTAATGTTACCTCAGTAAGAAAAAGAAAGAAAGAAAGAATGGGAAGAATGTATTTGAGGTATGATAAATATATATACATATCTGTTCTGGTTTTTGTCCTTGTTTCCTGGCACAGAGAGCCAAAAATCCTTGGAATTCCCTGAGTGATAAGGATTGTCTTTGTTATGCTAATGAGATGACTCATAGTAGGCCCCTCACATAGCTTTAAGATGGAGACTGGTCACCAGAAAGACCAACTCCGAGATTAGAAGGTTGGAACTCTGGGCCAACTCAACCTCTGGGAAGGAGAAGGGGCTGGAAATTGAGTTCAATCATATGGCCAATGATTCACTCAATCAATCATGCCTACATAACGAAACCCCAATAAAAACTCTGGACACTGAGGCTCAGTGGCATTTACTGTTTGGTGAACACATTGATGTGCTGGGAGAGTGATGCACCTGGATTCCACAAGAAGAGAGCATAAAAGCTCTGCATTTCCTCCCACCACCTGACCTTGCCCGATGCCTCTCCTCATTTGGCTGTTCCTGATCTGTAACCTTTATAATGAAACTACAATCATAAGTAGCTCCTTCAGTGAGTTCTGTGAGTTGTTCTACAAATTATCAAATCTGAGGGGGTCGTGGGAAGCCCTAAAGTTTTTAGCCAGCCAGGCAGTAGGAAGAGTGGCTTGGAAACACCCAAACTCATGGCTGGTGTCTGAAGTAGGGGTAGTCTTGTGAAGGACTTTACCCTTAACTTGTGAGGTCAGTACTAACTCTAGGTGGTTAGTATTAGAATTCAATTCTAATTCAATTCAACTGGATGTAGGACACCCAGATGATGTCAGAGAATTAGTGTCAGAATGCATGATTGTAGTTAGTCAGGAGGTAATTGCTCAGAAGACATACATAAAGCACAGAAACAAGAGACAATGATGCACGGGGCCTGGCAAAGAAGAAGAGTCATCTTCAAGATAATATGCAATTACCAAGAGAAACTTTGCCAAGAGTAATGAAGAAATGAACTTTCTTAGTAAAAAAATTGACAATGACTCTTGAGGTAAATTTTGTGAGGGGCATAAGGCAGACTGAGAGACAGAACTTAACTCCATCATCTTAATCCAGAACAGCATGAGTTTGTACTTAGAAACGGCAATTTACGAATGAGGAGTACATAGGAGTGTAGAAATTTCACCTGTTCTAAAATGAAGACAGAATGGGAAATCGATATCAGAACCATTCCCTGTTGTGTATCATTATGCTTAAGTTAACACTACGGTAAAATAAATGTCATTTCCAATCCATGGCATGTGTTCAGTCATTTTAACCTAACACTTTCATTGTCTCCCTAAATTAGGAATTATAAGACCTCTCCCAGTATTATTGTAAATAGATATCTGGACTAGCAAATTATTGTAGTCAAAATGCTGGCACCCAGAGTAGGCGAGAGCAAATGTATATTAACTCTCACAACATTTCACCTTAACCAGGCTTATTTGTGTCTAAATTCTTTACATATTCTCCTTCTCTTTAATGAGAATTCACAAATTGAATAGACGCTCTTAAAGAAAACAATAAATAAATAAGTATAAATAAATCTAAGACCTGGGACTGATTCCAAGCTGTAAATGGCCAGATTGTTTTGGTTCTGGAATTCTGGAAGGAAATATATTGAGAACAGCAACTATTGATTCAGATAGCAAATTTCCCTGCTGAAAATATGCAGGAAGTGGGAGTGATGTGAATGAGCGTGTAAAGCGGCATTATGTCCTGTACTTGATGAATGAATAGGCTTAGCTGGCCATTATCAAACATCATGGGAACCATAAAGCTTACCTTCTCCCTTTCTTACAACCTGCTAATCCTTAGAAAACATGGAACATGTTTTTCCTGCTCGTTTTCAATGTCTTTAATATTTTCTGCTTTAGAAAGAAGTTACTAAACTGAACAATCTCTGTTTTTAGAACATATTCTAAACCTTGGTTTTACAAGATCCCAGGTTTTCTCTTAAAAATCTCAAGAAGTCACCTAATAATATTTTCAACAAATTCTTATAACAATACTAATTTGAATTCACTTCAGCTGTACAGCAAATATATGCCATGTATTTCTTATGGAGGGAAGTATAGAGAGGAAGATTTTTTTTTTTGTGAGGAAGATTAGCCCTGAGCTAACATCCTTTGCCAATCTTTCTCTTTTTTGCTAAGGAAGATTGGCCCTGGGCTAACATCTGTGCCCGTCTTCCTCTACTTTATATGGGACACCACCACAGCATGGCCTGACAAGCAGTGCATCGATCCACACGTGGGATCTGAACCTGCAAACCCTGGGCCGCCGAAGCGGAGTGCATGAACCTAACCGCTACGCCACCGGGCCAGCCCTGAGAGGAAGATTTTATAGTCACAAAATCTAACATAAAATTACAAAAAGTATGCAAATCATTGGATCACGAAAATAACCACAAATTCATAAAACCTGATTGCCACAGCACAATACTTTACAATATAGGATGGTTAATTTTACGTGTCAACTTGGCTGGGCCATGGTTTCCAGATAATTTGGTTAAATATTATTCTGGATGTTTCTGTGAGGCTGTTTTTAGTTGAGATTAACATTTAAATTGGTGAACTTTGAGTAAAGCAGATTGCCCTCCATAATGTGGGTGGGCCTTATCCAATCAGCTGAAGGCCTGAAGAGAACAAAAGACTGACCTCCTCCAGGGACAAGAAGGAATTCTGTTGCAGATAGCCTTTGGACTCTAACTGCAGCATCAGCTCTTCTCTGTGTCTCCAGTCTGCTGGCCCACTCTGCAGATTTTGGGACTTGCTAGCCTTCATAATTGTGTGAACCAATTCTTAAAATAAATCTCTTTCTACATATATACACATCCTATTGGTTATGTTTCTCTGGAAAACTCTGCCTCATAGACAATAGAAACAAACATAGGTCAAATGGGTAAAAGTAGATTCAAATCTAAAAACATTAACCTCTAGCTAATTAAATATTTATATAAAGAATTACATATATTACAATAAAAAGATTCCCTAGTCACAAATATCTTTATATACAGAAAATTTCCACTTTTGCCATTTATCATAAAATAAAAAATTATCAAAAATACATTAGCTTTGACAACAGTATTAAATAGTATTTTTAATATATACTGACATAGATATCTTTCCTTTTCTTCCTAGTTTCTTGTCTTCTGGGAAGAGTATTTTGACTTTCCTGTGGGGAATCAATTACCTGTTCGATGTTGACCTCACATGGTAGGCCAGAGCTAAGCCTGCCTGTGTGTAGAAAGCCCTTACACAGACTGAATGGAAAATTCATAGGTCTTACAAAGTAGCCACAGATAAAGGGAGGTTCTATAGCCTTGGCATAGACAGCAAAAAAGGGAGATGGTCTAAGTATAACGCAACGAGAATTTTCAGAACCACACGTTAGGCCGGTGGTAATGGTTTGCTGAGGAGGGTTTTTTTGCCTTACACTCTAGTAGAAGCGGTTTCTGGGCTCTGTTGTAACCCTTCTCACAGGTAGGAAGATAAAAGTCTTGGAAGTCTCTTTGTCCAGGGGTCTTCTCACCTGGCAGTTTTCTCATTCTACACGAGCTACCAACTATCATCACCATTTTGAGCTGATCAGGACAGGAGAAACCAGGCTCATTCAGATATACCCCATAACCGTTGAAATATTCAGGAATGCTCATGTGACTCAAGTCAGAACAACAAAGCCACAATCACAGGACTACTTCTGGGAACGTCAGCAAAGAAAAGTTCTCTTTCCTTTGATATTGTGATGCTGCAAGGATGCATGTGAGGCAACCAGCTACGTTTTTTCTAACTTGTGGAAAGATCCTTCCTGAGAGTAAACCATGAAGAATAAAGCAAAGCCAAGACAGAGAGAAAGAGAGAGGTCCTGAAGGATACTGTTGGAGTACATATGTCTGGATTAGCCGTACCTAAAGTCATATACACCTCCTGTGATTTTTGGTCACAGGAGCCAATAAATTCATGGTCAGCTAAAGACTGAATTAAATTTCTGTCACCAGCAAACCACCAAAACCCTAATTCACTTATATAACTTTACCAAGAATTATATCTAGAAGTTACCACAAATAAAACAAAAGCTATCTTTAAACAGATATGAATTATTTTATTCTTGTGACATAACATATTTTAAGGCCCAATGGCAAAGAAACGAAAGCTTCAGTGTAATTGCTCATAAGAATGGAACCTGAGCTGAGCAAACACTTTTCTTGGTACACTAGCCTCATTTTCAATCTATTCTTTACTTTCTATTAGTCCTTCCCAAAGTTTACTCAAGGGAGTTGAGGAACATGCTAGACACAGGAAGCAGAAGGCACAGGGGAAAGTGATTGAGGCTGTATCTTCTCACCCAGTTGAGACCATACCTTCTTATCCTCAAACAGGTACCATTATTTTCACACTTGTTATGCTGAGTGTGTTTGTTAATGCAAGTTTATTATCAAATTTAGGAACTGTTTTTAGGAGTGGAAAACTCCCTCCTTTTCTCCTTATACCCTTATTATATCCACATGTGAGCATCTTTTTTTTTTTTCTTTCACTAAATAATTTGAAGCTTTCTAAAAGAAGAGAGTCTTGAGCAGGAAAATAACTGAACAACTTCAGGGTTGTACTTCTGCCCTTAGGAAAGGAGTTGGAGGTATTCCTTCCCCAGGCTCCAAACTCCTACAGTGTGGGATTCTGTCACATCAAGGAGCATAAACTCTAGTGAGGTGTTCCATTAGTTCCAGGGAGCAGAAAAGATGCAAAGCAAAATCTCTGTTAATCTCCACCGTGTACTCGTAGGTATAAAAGAGCTTCCAAGGACACATAAGGAGACCACATAAGCGAACACTATATGTTTCTGTAAAGACATAAATGTCAACATAGGCCGTATCTTTTTTACGATGAATATACTGCCATGATTTTTTAAATGCCATGCTGAGACTCCCTAGCCAGTGACAATATTAAACTCCACGGAAGGGAGAGTGGCAGTCCCCTTCAGCTGAGAGCAAGGTAAAGTTAAATAAGTGCAAGTTTCAGCAGTAGGAATTTAGATAAAGTAGCAAAAGGCAGAATGGATAAAATACAATTTGTGGATTCTAGACACTTGAATGTGTTCAAGGAAGTTGTAAAATCATTTTTCTAGGAGATGGTTCATGATGAAAATACTCTACCATATGCTTGCCTTCGGGCAGTGAGAGGACCAAATACACATTTTTAAGCCATTTCCAGCTCTAAGTCCCAGGCATCACTAAAATGAAGAAAAAGAGCTGCTGTTGACTGAACCAGCATGTTTTTCTCTGAGTCATTCACATTATGTGGAATTGGCTCAAAGAAAAGAACAGATGTGGGTCGTCAGGGTGCATGGCCGACTTTTTGGCTGATCTAAGTAAGCTAATCTGCTATACTCTGCACTTGCAGATGTGTGGTAATATCTAACGTTTAACACTTCAAAACAATAGGAGAATAACTAGTGAAAAGGACACGAAAAAAATGTTTTAACCGTTTGTTCATCACTTTGAAGGTAAAGCATGTCTAGTTAAAGTCTGGCCCAGATATAACTTTATCATGTCCCATTTTACAGTAAGTTAAAGACAGCAATCAATTGAATGTTCTTTTACTTCTCCCCAATAAGGCTGATTCTCTAGTATTTGTATTCCTCAACCATGAACTACTAACTCCTGTTACTTTTGTTTTCCTGAGAATTAATCTGAAAGTATAATTTTTTTCCTGGAGATATTCCGCTCACTTTCTTGCTGTCTACAGACAAGCTGTGTTTCTGAATTGATAAAAACCAGATTGTTCAACTACTGATGAAATGTTGATAGCACCACGAAAAGCTTTATGTATAAAACTCAATTAGAATTCCTAACAACGTGCAGGCCTTTGGCCATTTGCATTTGCTGAGGTTAGGCATGTAGTCACACATTGCCTTGAGAAGCATGGATCTAGCCCAAAATACAGCCAATGTCATACTAAAACATACTGAAAGATGTACAGATCCCCAGATTTTCATGATTGAAGGCCAGATTCGGTCCTTTGAGACCTTTGCATAACTCCCATCAGAAATGAATAGGGCTTGCAAAAATACATATTTGGGGAAAAATGTTAACTAACCCAGCTCACAGATTGGGTAAAAATGGGTAACTAGCTCAGAGATTGTTATTTAATAGCTGATTGTTTAGAATACTTTCTCTGACATGGCCAAATATCTACACTATTCTTCTGCTAGCAGTTTGGGAAGTCAAAGAGGAAAACCAGTTAGTATTCGTTGAACGAATGCTGTTCTCGGCATTTCAGAAGAGGGTTTGGCTATTGCGATGCTCTGTTATGTTGTTGTTATCGCTGCTGTTGTTATTAATCATAGACTAGTCATAACAACCTTCTAAAGTAGATATTTGTGTTTTATTTTTACAAATGAAGAAAATGAATCTTTGAGGAGTCAAGTAATTTTTCTGAAGTCATACAGCGAGTAGTTGTCAGAATCAGGATTTACTCTCAAGCCAGTACCCCTTCCAGAACTCAAGCTCTTTCAACGATACCAAAACGTGCAAGTGACTTGTCACAAGCACAAGAGGATTGAACCCAGGAGAGACAGTAGTGACGACCTGAGGATCTGTACAAAGGGTAGGCCCTCAACTCGCTTAGTCCCCAACACTAACCTGCCCTGTACATATGTGCCCAGAGGTAAAAAGAAATTAAAACCTAAAGGGATAAAAAGTGAGAGAGAGGTTGAAAATACAGGTCCTTAGATCAATCAACACTCTTACTAACTGCAATCAGAGCTCCAAACAAATTTCTCCATCCTCAAACCTGTACAAAAGAAGCAGAAATAAGTCCTATTAAGTTATCTATTAGATATTCTCTAGTTTGTTTTAATCTTTCAATATATCATAATTATTATGTACACAGTTTAGGATTTTTTAAAAAACACTCTTCTCTCACTCTCCTTTGTTCTCATCCTTTCTTTTTTTTTATATATAATTTTATTTATTTATTTATTTATTTTTTTCCCCCAAGCCCCAGTAGATAGTTGTATGTCACAGCTACACATCTTTCTAGTTGCTGTATGTGGGACGCGGCCTCAGCATGGCTGGAGAAGCGGTGCGTCGGTGCACGCCCGGGATGCGAACCCGGGCCGCCAGCAGCGGAGCGCGCGCACTTAACCGCTAAGCCACGGGGCCGACCCCTCTCATTCTTTCTTTTTCCGAAAAAATATAGGTTGTTGTGTAAGAAACCACCACACTGTTAATCATAAATGAGAAAATTGAAGGTTTATTCAAAAGTACTAGGTTTACAAATCTGGGCCAAGAATTTATAAGGTGTAGACTTTTTCTGACACCTGACAGCTTGGATTTCTCTGCCTTTTTTGACACAGAAGTATCAAGAGATTAGTTTTCTGGCCCTTCTATATAAGATTTTGCCAAACCACAATATGTAGAAATCTATCAATGTGATAAATAATATGAAAAACAAATCCTGGGAAAGGGATTAAATTTGATGGAGACTTGCTTCAAATAGCCAAATTCATCTTTCTCGAAAGAGGCAAGGAAGCTGCTAACGTTGCCTTGGAAAATTTGAAAGTGAAATATGTTCACCTCTTTTTACTTATCCAAATATCTCAACTGAGTTAAAGCAATGGACTCAAAACATCCTGTGATTGAAAGGGCAGATTTTTTTCAGTTACTTTCTCCAACTGATTCAAAACAGAAAACCCGTATTGCAGATCATAACCAGAAATGATATAAAATGTTTTCCCCAAGAAACAGACAAAAATTATAAACAAATGCAAACAAGAGATACGAAGGGAAACAGGAAGAAAAATTGAGGTCATGAAGAAAAAGTGGTTTTTCACAAAATAAAGTTTCAAAACACTAAAGAACTAATCAGCAGCTGTGATTTTTTTTCCCCTAAATAATGTAGTAGTTACAGGCACAGGCTCAGTCAGTTTATAACTGTGTCGTCGAAGGCAAATTACTTCATCTCTCCCCATCTTATCTTCCTCCCCCATATTATAGTCATACCTACTTCAAATGCTGGTGTCAAGATTAAATAATTTGATCCCTGTATTGCTCTGAGAATCTTTCCTGGTACATAAAAATATCTTACTAAACAATTGCCAAATAAACGTCACTACTTTATTTGTTAAACTCGAAAACCTGAATTTGAAAGGAATCCACTACATTTAGAATGTTGCTTAATGTATTTAATTCCATATTTTCTACTCTTTCTGTGTAATATTGAGAGGAAAAAAGAGAAATACTATCAATCTGGGTTCACCTTCTGTCTTCCAACATTTTACTTGTCGTTGGCTTTCTTACATTTATTTTAGAAGAATGCTGATCCTCAAAGTGATACAGTAATGAGCAGCAAAGTTAGTGGACTTGACATCTCTCAGGGGTTTTCTATTCTTTTATCTCACTAATTTACTAAACGTTCTTCTTATAGCAAATAAACCTTTATGTTAGGAATGACACTGGATTCTTTGTTAAGGTGTGTGTGCAAAAAAATACTAACATGATGGAGAAGGAAAACAGCTGATTTGTCAATCACTGGACTTGTATTATCTAAATGTCCATTGCTTTCAGTTTGAAGTTTGGTCTAGAGCAGTGGTTCTCAAATTTTAGCATGCATTAGAATCACCTGGAAGTCTCCCTTAACGATATATTGCTGGTTCCAATCCCCAGAATTCCTGATTCAGTAGGTCTGGCATGGGTCCAAAAATTTGCCTTTCCACTATGTTCTCTGCTGATGATGATCTGGGGACTACACTTTGAGAACGTCTACTCTAAATCTACATATTAAAGTCACTTGAAGAGTTTAAAAAAATACCAATGCTTTATAAATCAGAATCTTCGGGGGTGGGTCCGGGCAACAGCATTTTTAAAAAACCCTCCCCAGGTAACTCTATGGTAGAGCCAGGATTGAGGACTCTTGGTCTAGAGAAATGGTTGTCAAGGAGGATAGCTGCCAAATCAGATTCACCTGGGAAGATTTTCCAAATCCTCCTTACTGCCCCCTCCCCCCCCCCCAAGATTAGATGATGACCTGGGAAGGAGGTGGAAATAAACTATTTAAATGTTTCTCAAAGTTAGTTTTGGGATCACTTCAGTCAAAATTACCTTGTATTTATTAAAAATGAAGATCCCTTGCCTCACCCAGGACCTACAAATTCTCAGATGATTTACACACCACACTAAAGTTTGGAAATTACTGACCTAGGGATAAGAAGCAGAGTCTTAATTCTTCCTTGCAGATTAGGAGTTGCAATGGAACCACACAATTAATATAATGATTGATTAGTTCACCACTCCATGGCACCAGCCCTAGAGAGGTGAAAGGAGAATCTATAAAAAGAGGAGGGCAGGAAGGAAAGGGGTAAATGGGCAGGATAGAAAAGCGAGTGCTGACGTAATTCCTCTCTCCCTAGCAGGACCAGTAACCACCCACATGGCTTCTCCTTTAATTTGTCCTGGCACACGGGACAGAATGTGTTCTGCGGATACATATTTCTAAAGCACCAAGCAGCCTCTGCTGACAACTCAACATGGAAAAAGTGAGAGAGCAAAAGAATTTTGCAAGGAAACATTTTTCTTCATTTTTCTCTCTAAACAGGGAAAAGAAAGCCATATGTGGGGAAAGATGGGATGCATGATTATGTAAGGTAGTGAAAACAATAGACTCATGTAAAATGAAATTTTAGGAAGATGCCTATTGAGGAGAAACTGTCCTTCGTGAAGCTGTTTAACCTCTTCTAGGCAAAATCTAACACCGTATTATTGGTGTATATTATCATGCTAGTGATGATTTCAAACACTATCTTCTGGGCATTTCCAAAAAGACAAAAATGAATGAAGAGCTCTCACATCACTTTGGAAAGATAAAGACTGCCCACGGTGTAGTCAGCCACAGTTATTCTCTATATGGCTTGCTAGAGTTTGCAGTTTTGTCCCTGGAATTGATGATTCTCCTGATGCCTTTGAAACAAAGGGGAACCCCAGCTCCGTTAGCTGGATTCTAGGTGAATCTCTTGGCTGATGTTTCCCATCACCCCACAGCTTGGTTGTGCATTGGCAGCTTTAGGCAAGGCTGCATATTGCTGGGGCCAGCAAAAGAAACAACAGATAACCAGTTCTACTTGAAGAAGTTCTACTTTGAAGAAGAAATCTGCCAAAAGGCTTTTATATCCCAACATCGGCTTTCCAACAAGATTCTCAAATAACTAAGGACTTTCTAAGATATAAGTATTATATAAATTATTGGTGTCACACACTTCTAAGCAGATTTTTCTCTATGTGAACTATGTATGATCACTCTAACTCCTTAACTATGATTTAAAATTTTAGGATGAAAATATGTAAAGTACTGAAAATTCATCTAAGCATATCATAAAGTTGCAAAGTCAAATGATTCCCCTGTGACTTTTCCTTAAAACAAGAGGAAATTGAGAGAGCTTGTTTTCCTTCCACTTTATCTGAAGTTACCAGAGGGTTTTATTTTTGTTAACTTATCAGATTTACTAAGATTATTTTCATCTAAAACGAAACTGATTCTGGGAAGATTGCATTCTCCTACATTGTACTATTGCTTAGCACGTAGAAATTATAGCTACTATACCAACGTTCCCCATCTTTTCAATAGTCTAGTCCGTTGTTCTTTACTATTATTCTGGAAAATGTGTAGAAACTTCTGGAAAGCATGAACAGACTGGATTTATGTGTAGGAATGAGAATAAAGAAAGGAAGACAGCGAGCTGGCACACTCTCCTTGAGGAGCATAAGATTTAAGATAGCGGCAGTTCATACCTGTGTCAAGAAAGCATGATTTGCAAATTTAGAATAGAAGCTCAGTTTTTACGACATTTTGTAAAGAGAATTTCTTTCTTTCTTTGAGAAAGACCATAGATTCCGACTGCACTTGTCAGAATGGGAAAATATTACTTGAGTCTCCCACCTACCATAAATATAATGAAGTGCAACTTACACATGTTTGTTTAGACTCAAAAGCACTGCATTTATTTACATGAACTCACAATTTTAATGAGATTAGAAAAATTTTAGTAATAACAAAACATTACAAGTGGAGTTGCTAAATGGTAAAGAAGTAAACATGATGAGAATAAATGTATGTAAAGGAAAAAGAAAAAGCTCTCTAATTTCCAGTGCAAAGTATATGTACACAATACATGATATAGGAAAAGGCAATTTTCTAGAGTTATTTTTTTTTCATGAAGAGACCACAACAAATACATATGCTATTTTCCCCTAATTGGAGCCATTTGCTGCCATTTTAGCCATGAAATATAGTATTAAATGTCCCTACTACTAAAAATGAATAGTTTCAAATTGGTTAAACTAATTATTGGGAATAGAAAAAAGTACGTGTTTTAAACCAATGATGTGAATTAGTATTTTATCTTTAAAAGCAAGTTTTTGAATAGTGGGTGGAATCAACACATTGCTGTAGGGCAGCAGTCCTTAAAGTATGTTCTGCAGACCGCTGGGGACCCCTGAGAGCTTTTTAGGGGTTCATGAGGTCAAAACAATTTTAAGGATTATACTAAGGTATTATTTGCCTCTTTCACTGTGTTGACATTTGCATCAATGGTCAAAAGAAAAGGTGGAAAAAAGTGTTAGTGCCTCAGCCTTAAATAAGGCCGTTGCACAGAACATCATCTCTACATACTTTCAATTAAAAAAAAAAACGGTTTCAATTAAAAATTTCCTTGATGAAACAGTAAAAGTTATTAGTTTTTAAAAATCTTGACTCTTTGGTCTATGTCTTTTTGATATTCTGTGTGATATAATGAGTGGTGCACATGAAGCACTTCTGCTACGCAATGAAGTACGATGGTCTTCTCACGTAATAATACATGGGCAATTTTGTGAGTTGCAAACAATACTAGCTGCTTTCTTCCATAGAACACCACTTTTTTTTTTTTTTTTTTTGTGAGGAGATCAGCCCTGAGCTAACATCCGCCAATCCTCCTCTTTTTTTTTTTTTTTTTGCTGAGGAAGACGGCCCTTCCTCCACTTTATATGAGACGCCGCCACAGCATGGCTTACCAAGCAGTGCGTCGGTGCGCGCCCGGGACCCAAACCAGTGAACCCTGGGCTGCCGCAGCGGAGCACGCGCACCTAACCGCTTGCGCCACTGGGCCGGCCCACATAGAACACCACTTTTACTTGAAAGAATGATTGGCAGACAGGCTATCATTATGCAGATTTAGCCATTTGACTGTTAATTTCTTCAAAATCAACAAAGTGAGCCAATCAAGTCAAGGAAAACAATTGACAACCTGTTGCCAATAATAAAATTCAAGTTTTTGTGTAAAAAATTAGAATTTTGAAGACAGATTTGCCACCATGAGTTTGATAACGTCTCAATACTTAAGTTTTCAAATGAGCTCAGTAGTTATTTTAATGACAGTAATTTTTATATTATATAACAAAATATGGCACTATTTAGGAGGACTGCATTAACTCAGTAAATCAAGAGTTTCCAGATGACTAATAGACCATTTTACAAAATCAAGCATGGATAAAAGTACGAAAGAGACCAATAGACTATAATGTATAGAGTACATAAAGTTCATTAATGTACTTTCTGATCCCACTTTGCAACTAAACTTGAAGAAACTACCACTTGTTGAGCTTTGGTGTAATATCAAAGAAGAACACCCACAATTATCTGAAAATGTTATTAAAATACTCTTTCCTTTTCAAACTGGATATCTGTGTGAGGCTGGATTCTTCATATACTTCAACTGAAACAACATATTACAAAAGATGGCATGCAGAGCAGATATGACAATCAGCTGTTCTCTGTTGAGCCTGACATTAAAGAGATTTGCAAACAGCATAGATAACATATTATTTTCATAGAAGTGTTTTGTTTGTTATTTTTATTATTTTTAAATGAACTAAAATATTTTTAAATTCTCAATTGTAACTTCTTACTCAGTAAATATTGATAGATATAATTCGTATAAACAGAAGTTTTTGAGGTCCTCAATAATTTTTAGTAGTGTAAAGAATTCCTGAAACAAAAACATTTGAGAACCATTGTCCTAGCCTAGGAGTTATCATTTTTACTGTCACCCTGTGAACAAACACTGATTGTGGCATATCTAGATGCGGTTTTGCAAAGGTGAGCAGTCAGAGAAATACTATGGCGTTTAGACTGTTCAGAGACTTGGAAGATGTACATACCTTGTGAATAACTTCAGTATCCTGCAGATTGTAGCATACTGGGCTTCCTCCTGAGCTGATGTCCAGTCATATTCAGTAAATGTGCATAACGCTATCCCTGCTTGACAATATAGTACATAATTAAAGTCATACACTTTTTTCTTGCAGCATCTTAAAAGTAACTTGTCCTTGACATAAATGAAGAAATAATGTAGGAAAAAAGTCAGGAGAAAATTAATTCAAAGAGGTCATAGAATAAAAGCCAATGTAATGAGTTTGGTGACACCAAGACTGAGATAAGAAAAAAAGAGCAGCAACTGCATCAATGGACTTTAACAAATGTTATAAAACCTATTGATTCCAATGATGCTTTTCACTGTTGATGAACTTGAGAATGAATCTAAGAGTCAAGCAAAACATTCTAGACACAAAGCTGATTGCCTATGGAGATAGATGATGTGTTCATTTCTACTTTCATTTGAATGTTGTGACTTAGGGTAAGGAATGAAGAAATGGAGAGAGAATTGGTGATTGTGTCAATGGTGCTTGTATTTCTCAGGGATACGAGTCAGGAAATAGAAGTCCTCCAGATATTTTACAGAGAGAATTTAATACAAAGGATTGGGAGGTATTATAGCAGCAGAAACTGTAGGAGACAGCTACCACTCCCTAAATCTGATGAAACGAAGGGAAGAGGTTATTAAAACTTAGAAGCTTGGAGGAGGGGCCTTGCAGAGCTGGGACCAAGACCTCTGAAGAGGGGCTGCTAATTGCTTCATTGGTGTTGGTCCCATAGACGCCTGAAGAGAGGGGCAGCACAGAGCTGGGACCCAGACTTCGCAGCAGGGGCCACTGCCCAACTGGTGCTGATGCCTAAGGAGCAAAGTGAGTTGACTTCTAAAGCAAAAAGAGTTATTTCTGGGAAAATGATACAATCCTTAGGCATCCACGCCTGTGTTACATTGGAATTGAGAATACTACCAGTAAAAGAGAAAAAAATCAATATCATGCATGGGATTACAAATATGCTAGACTCAAAAGGCTGAGGACAAAAAATAAATGGTAGAAAAATAAGTGTGACTCAATTGCAAGAAACTTATAAATGAATGCAGCACAATCTACCAACATAATTTTGAATATT
The DNA here is from genome assembly GCF_020826845.1 of Diceros bicornis minor. Lineage (NCBI taxonomy): Eukaryota > Metazoa > Chordata > Mammalia > Perissodactyla > Rhinocerotidae > Diceros > Diceros bicornis. The sequence goes on from NC_080756.1 coordinate 41,842,099, forward strand.
TAAAATGAGAAAGAAAATTATCTGATGAGATGTTTAAAAAATACAAAATATGCAGGAGGACATATAAGCAAGGATAAAAACAACAGTATGTCACAGACCTACCAAAATTGTTTCTGAAAAGTTACAAAGATCCAGAAAAACTGAAATCATGAAAAAAGGTAAGGATAAAAATATCAGTAATTTAAAACTTATAACAAGGTAATGCTCAAGGAAAAAAGAGATGAACTATATAAAGAAGATACTACATTAATAAATGACAGAAAAGTCATTACTCATCTTCTATTTTGTTACCACCTTCTGTATCAAGAGAATACTTTTCAGTCCAGCAAGTGGTGAACAAATACTTTTTAAAACAAACTAAAGCATGATGAAGGTGAAACAACAGTCAGAGAATGTCTCATTTAAATAAATTCCTTTCTCTGGACTCACCTGACTTGGTTCCCAGAGAACTGAAAGAATGCACAGATGTGACTATAGAACCAGTGTCTGGAATCTGAAAATTGAAGAATGGGAGGTGTGCCAGAAGTCCTTTTTCCCTGGTTATCTAAGAACAGAAAGGACAGATTCCACAAACTACAGTTCAGTAAGTTCGATATAGATATTTGCAATTTTAGATCTTAAAAATTGTGATGCCAGCACATATTCCAAAGGAAAAGTCATGATAAACTAACCTCATTAATATTTTTAACAAGGCTGTTAGGGGAGAGGGAAATGCTATGGATAACCATAATTTAAATTAAAAGACGTGTTTTATAGAAACTCTCTTGATGTCTGTTTTGAAATGAAGAAATGTCAATGATAATACATATATTTTTTGCAATAACTAAGCCAATGAGCACACATTAATAGACAACCTAGAGGGAAGTCAAGCCCATGTGCTATTGACCAGTGACTTGAAGGAAGACATGGCAGCAAGCTCATCAAGTTGGTAGATGACACCATGCTGGGAGGGTTAGCAAATACATTGCATCTGGATTCAGTATGATCTCCAATAAATGGAACACTGTGATGAAGCATAGAGATGAAACGTATCATGTGTAGTATAAAACCGTGGTTTTAATTTTTTTAATGACATATTCCAGGATATGATAGTACAGGCTTGAAAATATTTGCTCTGAAAGAAGACCAAGAAGTTCAGTTGACCATAATGTGTGATAAGGCTCTCAAGAACACAAAAAGGTACTGTTAGGTTATATGAACTGATACAGAGTCTGGAACCAGGTTTTGGTGGAGGTGGGGAGGGATCATCCCACTGTAATCTCCAAAATCAGACTACTTGTGGAGAACAGTCCAGGTGTACCCACTTGAAGACAGACATTAACAAACTGAACTTTATTTCAAAGAGGTCAAATGGACTAATGAACTTCTAGACAGTCTAAATTCGTGGGCTCACCGGTGTTTAGTCTAAAGAGGAAAAGAATAATCACACTAATTATCTAAAAATATTGAAGGCCTACCTCATGAGAAGTTGACTCTGAGTACCAAGACACTAAACAAGGACCACTGTAAGAAAGTACCTTAGAGGAACGTTTGAAGAGCCTTCCCTCACAAAGCCAGCCATCTCACAATGGAGCATCAGTGTCACAGGAACTGTTCAAACAGAAGTCACATGATCAAGTTCAGGTCCTGTAGAAGGATTTCTTCATTTGGTGGGAAACTGGACTAGCATTTTCTAAGATTTCTACCACTTCATACTTCTTTAGTCTTATATAGTCAACAATATCTGGAGGCATCCAGCTGTGTAGTCAACAAGTTTGTATGACTCAGACCTAAATAGTCTTCTTTCCCATAATGTCCAGATAAATCAAGAAAAGTTGAGGATACAGCTGAATTATTGGGTAGTAGCAGCTATGTAAACTCAGGTAGAAAAGGGGAAGGGAATAATCACAACCTCAGAGTTAACAATAAAAGCTGAGTTAATCATAAGTCTGCAAATAGATCTGGTTATTACAGTAATAAGAAGATAATCAAGAGTCAATAACAGAGTGCTGAAGGTGGCAAACAAATGTAGAGTGTAATAAAGGCTGCCAAAACAAATTGTTTTAGAACATAATTCTATTTGAGTTCCACACACCTGGCTTTTCCTATGCTGGGTCTCAAAATCCTAACCATAATAGACACGTAGACGCAGCCTAGTTCAAAGATCAATTTCCTTAGGAGTCTGGATTTCTGGGATTTCTGAAGAAAAGATTAGTGAGAATGGTTGGAAAAACCTAGAATTCATTAACTTCAACACAACCTGATACTGTACTCTCCAAGGGAGCTCTGGCATACATTTCCCAGCCATCCTCCTGTCAGGAACCAGTGAAAGCCTTTACCCAGAGTGATTAAGAGAAGGTTCTCTGGGTAAATTCTGGTGGCCTTTGTTCTGCTGTTCATGTCTAGTGATCCTGTTCTGTGTGTCCTGTGCAATTCTCATCCCTCGTTGGTCTCTACTGGAATCACATTTCTTTCGTTCAGGACCCTTATTATGGTGAGAGGATCTCCTACTCTGTTTATATGCTGCTTAAAGTTAACTTTATATGCCAATTACTATGTATCAACTACAAAGGACACTTTGGTTACCTCTTAAAGGATTTGCAAAATGTCTGTGCTTTCTTATGTTAATACTTTTATCTTAAAGTGATTTTTCTTTAGTTAGTTCAATGGTACAGCCCTGATGCATAATGTAGGTGTCCTTTGTTTCCCACAATCAATATTCCAGTTTTCTTTGGATTCTCCATGTATTTATCCTGCTGACCATCCCTGTTCCAAGGATGATGTCCTCTATTCCCCTCAATGGGAAGAGAAACCTGATTGGTGGCATAAGGGAGACCTTCAATAAACTGAGTCAGAAACTACATGACACTTTTTTGTATTACCCATTACCCATTAATTGCCCTCCTTGCTGGTGTTGGCTCAGTGTTGTGTTTGGTTTGGTTTGCTTTTCCTGTAACTACTTCATGCCCTATGTTCTATGCACTAAAAAAGCATGAAAATAAAAGATATAAATAGAAAGAGACTTTATGACAATAGTTTAGAAGTTTTTTCATACTGTTTCCTACCTAATAGGAACCTACATATGTAATGTATTATATCAATTGGCTAGTAAGCATTTTCTCAGGGAAACCCCACTTCATCAAAATTTGACAGTTGCTTTGGTCTGGAAATCATTTCCCCTTAAAAATCACCAAACTTTTCACCTGGCCATGACCAGGGACATCTGACTGTGCAATCTTCTGTCCCGTGCCTATTATCAGTGACACCCCAACAAGCTCAGTGCCCTGAACGAGTCTGGTGAAAGGGATACAGAAACAGGAGGTCCCATTTCTTCTGCCAGGATACTCTGAGAACAGACGTAGTCCTCATGTCTCAATCTTTTGTAACCCAGAATCTGTTTTCTCATATAATGAGCGAGTTAATTTACCATCTGAAGCACTATGCAGCTGTAGTCTAAGGTTAATAGGGTTTGGAAGGCTGTCGTGACAACCTAAGTAGTATTCATAATGTTCTTTCTATGAGGAAATGCACTCCTTGTTTGAAATAATTGCTTTCCAAATAATCTTTTAATATATAATCATGCATAAATTGATAAGTATATGTTGTACATACATTCCTCAAAATTATACGTGCACCATAGACATTCAACAATATGTATTTTATTTTACTACAAGAGGGAACTTGAGAGTATCTTTCCTATCTGAGTGTAACTAACATCAAAATATTTTGAATAAAACTAACTTAGGTCCATATAATCTTTGACTAAAAACAATAGGATGTCAGGTATTTTGCACATGCTCATTTGTTTTCCCCAACTTGTTTTGACTCATAAAAACTATTTTCATTCCGTGCTGAAAGTGTTGGCCACCAGCAAAGCAAGATACAGTAGTCCCCCTCTTCTTTGGGGTTTTACTTTCTGTGGTTTCAGTTATCTGCGGTCAACCACAGTCCAAAACTATAAACTGGAAAATTCCAGAAATAAACAATTTATAAGTTTGAAATTGCGCACAGTTCTGAGTAGTGTGATGAAATCTCGCACTCACCCACTCCATCCCGCCTGGGACGTGAATCATCCCTTGCCCAGCATGTTCACACTGTACGTGCCACCTGCCGTTAGACACTTAAGAGCCATCTTGGTTATTAGATCCACTGTCGCGGTATCACAGTGCTTGTGTTCAGGTAACCCTTATTTTACTTAATAGTGGCCCCTAACCATTGTGATGCTGACAATTCAGATATGCCAAAGAGAAGCCATAAAGTGCTTCCTTTAAGTGAAAAGGTGAAAGTTCTTAATAAGGAAAGAAAAAGAAATTGTATGCAGAGGTTACTAAGATCTACGGTAATTTTTATTACAGTATATTGTTATAATTGCTCTATTTTATTATTAGTTATTGTTGTTAATCTCTTACTGTGCCTAACGTATAAATTAAACTTTATCATAGGTATATATGTATAGGACAATACATAGTAGATATATGGTTTGGTACTATGGCCATTCCAGGCATTCACTGGGGATCTTGGAACGTATCCTAGTGGATAAGGTGGGGGCTACTGTACAAATGAATTTTATTCATGACTGTTTGGGCTCTGGGAACAGACACCTGGTACCAGTCCACAAGCGGGACAGGTGATCTATTGCTTCTCTGCAATAGTCTATCTGACCCAAACAATATCTGATTGCTGAGAAGGTGGCTATTTACCCACTTTGAATGGAAAACCTGGCAGACTTAGATACAACTCACAAAAATTGTTTGGGGTTCTACTTTTTCTGAGATTCCCAGAGAGCTGCCTAAAGAGCACAACTTGCACAAAGTGACTTTGTTTTCAAAATTTCATAGATTTGCTCTGTCCAGTATCAAAATATGCTTTATATGTAGCCAGGAATATTGCAAATTATGTTTATGTTATGGTTTTGTCCAATTTTTCAAAAACAACATGATCTAAACATACCCAGTTGGTATAATGAGAGTTAACAGAGAAGAATCTAAGGAATGCAGTTTTCCTCAAAACTAACTGAGAGTTGAAGTCAAATCACATAGTGTTGAAAAATATTTCGTAAACTAATAACAACAGCTGCTTAATAAGTGGCTCCTGTTGGGATGGAGGAGGGAATGTCTGCGTGCGCAGGCTCACCACATTGGCAAGTCCACCTCGTGTTGAGTCAAAGGAAATTCAACAATGTTATCTAAAACATACAAAGGGCATAAACTGATATAATGTTAAATTGACTGTGTAAATATTCTTAAGAAGATATTATTAAAAAAACAAATGTTTTCTTTTGTCTAAACCATGAAATATGGAACTGTGTAGCTTTGCCATTTCGTTTCAGACTGTTTAGGACGTAAGCTACTTTTATTTCCTGTTTTTTTCTTCTTCTACTAGGAACTGTAGAAATATAGGCATAAATCTAAAAGAAGAAGAAAAATAGGCTCTGGTCTTACTCAATGCATATTACGTTTTAGCTGAAATCAGGTATATGTGATGAAAACTAACAGGAGGTTTCCGTCTCGGGAGGAACACGGTGTTTCTTTTGTCTCTGAATTACGTAACATGATAAAGGACTCCTTTTCCCTAACCTTTTCTAGCAATTTCCCAACCACATTCATTAGCAAACACTAGATACTATTTACTTCAAATTTTTTCTTGTATATGAAATTATGGAAGATACCAAGAATTTAATATTAAACTTAGATGCTCAAATATCCATTGACCGAACAGAATTTTGTAAACAACTTGATATACGTTACAGTCCTATATATTACTAAAATTTAGTGGGACTTCCAACAGAAAACAAAGGAAGCTGTACTGGTGATAACTATAATGATAGTATTAGATACCAATTCACTAGGGAGTAGGAAGGACTATCACCATTTTAAAAACCAGCAACAATGTACTGGAGGTGGGTGTTGTCTCTCTAAACAGATAAGCATAATTAAACTGTGTCTGTGGGACCATAGCCAGCTCGATGATATTTGCTTCCATCTCTACATCACTGTAAGAGTTTACCTACACTGTGTGCCAAGCAGCAAGAACCTAGAAATACTGGTCTCACCAACCATAGAGTGTTAACACAACGTCAAATCAAGCTGTCCTAGATCCAAGTTCTACTGCCTAGCTTATTCATACAATACTGCTCTTCACAAGTCTTGAAACTTTAGACACCAACACTTATGTTAAAACAACTTCTAGAGTGGCATGGAGTAATACAGAGGATATGGCTAAAATCAGAGACCTAGACATTAATTCTAGCATTACCTCTGTATAAATTAAGGCAAGATAATCAGCCTCCCTTTGCAGTTTGTCTGATTAAAAAAAAACGTATATCAAATTATTCTAAGTTCCTCTTCAGTTTAAACATTCTACAAACTTCACAACAGGGCAGTGTTTCCCAAACTTTTCATCAATCAAGGACCATCCTTCTGCCTTTTTTTTAACCACTGCTACAGACTAGAGGCTTTATGTAATCATTTCTCTCTCCTCTCCACTTTATCAAAGATACATGTGTATATAATTAATACCACACTGACTTAATAGAAATTTGATATTTAAGTTAGGCCATGCAGCCTCTCTTGGGTAAACATATGCAGTTCACTAGGTTTTGAGGAAATATTAAAGGTATGAATTACTTAGGGATCTAGGTATATTTGATTGGAAATCACCAAACTGGGGGAAATATACCCTCCAAATCTGCCAAGAGAATTTAGCTACCCTTGTTTGTCTTCCTGACTCAGCTACCTAGATAGAAATCATTACCGTCTACCAACTTCTGCCAGAAACATACCTCAATATTTGTTAATCCTGCATCTTGAGTGTTTTTGTTTTCCTCTGACAACCCTAGATTAGTGGATAACACATCTGATCAAGGAACAATCTTAAAACCAATCCCAGAGGGTGGGGTGCCTACTCTCATATAAGTCACTGAACTTAAAGACATTTTAAGAGACTTTCAAGGTAACTCATACTTTTCATCAGTATTTGTTCTTGAAATTTTTAATTAGCTAATCAACTCGTCAGAAAATACTGGCATATATACTATATGCCTGAGATAGGCCTTTTGTGAACTGGGCAAAGATGTGTAAGAAATCGTTTAAGTAGTCAAGGAATATTAAGCGAGGAAAACAAGGTACAACCAAAAAGTACTAAGTTGCAGTGTGGCATAGGGAAAACAGAGTTAAGTCAGCTAGAGACTTAAGCAAATAAACCATTTTAACTGATCTGAGTTTCAATTTCATCAACTGATAAACAAAAGACAAGAGGTTTGAGTATTTCTAATTCCACAGGACTAGTAAAGTTGTCAAATATTAGGGGAGTTCAGAGGCAGCCACTGAGGTCAGTGGTGGATTTACCTCCGAAGTTAAAACTGAGCTGAGCCTAAAGGCATGTATATGGTTTGGAAAGTTAGTGGGTGGAAACCAAATGGGCAAAGACAGATATCAAAAATCAAGACCTGTTCAGGTAAAAAATAACTAATCAAGTATACAGACGAGAATAAGATTACGCCTGAAAAAGCAGGTTGGAACAATCTTTTTAAGGGCATTGAAAGGCAATCTTAGGATGCCATTGGAGCTTTCTGAGCAGGGGAACTGCACTCATTTACTAATCCATTCACTGTATAATTATGGAACACTTACTATATGCAAAGCATTTCTGGATATTTTAATTATGATGTGTCTTGGTGTGGGCCTCTTTGGGTTTATCTTGTTTGGTGCTCTCTGTGCTTCCTGTACCTGGATGTCTGTCTCCTTCCTCAGGTTAGGGAAGTTTTCAGCAATTATTTCTTCAAATAGATTCTCTGTCCCTTTGCCTCACTCTTCTTCTGGGACACCTATAACATGGATGTTAGTGTGCTTGAGGTAGTCCCAGAGGTCCCTTAGACTGTCCTCACTCTTTTTAATTCTTTTTTCTTTTACCTGTTCATTGTGGGTGATTTCTTCTATTCTTTCATCCAGCTCGCAGGTCCATTCTTCTGTATCCTCTACTCTGCTTTTGAGTCCCTCTAATGAATTTTTCATTTCCAGTATTGTATTCTTCATTTCTGATTGGTTCTTTTTTATATCTTCCATTTCTTTGTTGACATTCTCACTGAGTTCATTCATTCTTCTCCCAAGATCAGTGAGCATCCTTAACACTCTTTGTTTGAACTCTCCATCAGGTAGGTTGCTCATTTCTGTTTTGCTTAGTTTCTTTTCTGGGGTTTTGTCCTGTTCCCTTACTTGGAACGTATTCCTTTGCCTCCTCATTTTGCCTCTTTTGCCATGCTTGTGTCTATGGATTAGGTAGGTCGGCTACGTCTCCTGCTCTTGGAGAGGTGACCTTATATAAGTGATGCCTTAGGAGGCCTGGCAGTGTGCTTCCCTCTCCTCTCCAATTGCAAATGTTCCAGGAGTGACCCCTGTGTGGACTACGTGTGTCCTTCTGTTGTGGCAGGGTTGTTCTTCCTGTAGGTGCCCAGGGAGGCTGAACTGGCCAGCTGTTGTAATGCTCAGCTGCGTGTAGTTGTTGTGGCCCCTTCAGTCTCTTTATTGGGTGTGGGGTCTCCCAGCACAGTTGGCTACAAGGTCTAATAGCACATTCCTGTTGCTATATTTCTATTAAGTGAGTAGGCCCCCACCATGGCAGGTTGTTAGGCTCATGGCCTTACAATTGCTATTATCCTCTAGCCTTTATGTCCCTTGTCAACTCTCCCTGATTGCAGCCAGGTGGGGCTGGCCTCAGGCCCGGGAGCACTCAATTGTTTCAGGCTTTGGAAGGTGGAGCCAACCCCTTATGTGGGTCTTTGAGAAGCACAAGTCTTTGGCAGCTGACAAGCCCCACTGCCCATGGGTCCACACACACAGTCAACACAGTTCTGCCCCATGCGCACACCCCCAACCTCCTGAAGTGGACCCAGTCTCTCCAAGGCGGGAGCCCCACACTCTCCACCCACTCCTTGCACACACCCACCCCACAAAGGCAGACCCAGTCACCAGGCTGTGGAGAATCCAGGCAGCTCCCTTAGCAGGACCACAAGTTGCCTGAGGGCTGGTTGTTGGGTGGGACCAATCTCTAGGGTGGGCTGCCTGCCCTGGCTGAGCTGGATTAAATCGGTGCTCTAGTGGGTGGGGCAGACCCTGGGCTAGCAGGCCTCAGGGAGAACTCCAATGGCGTCTGTCAGCACGCCCACACCAGGCCACAACAATGGCCGCCGCCAATGTCCCAGTCCCTGGAGAGGTCTCACCTCTCACCGAGATGCACTCAGAGACTGCCAGGTGAGTCTCTTTTCCCCAAAGCACTGTGCACCTTTCTTTCTGGTGATTTTAGGATGCTTTCTGAAACGAGTGAGTTTGCGCATGGGCCCTTTAAGAGCCGGTTTTAATGTCTTTGTGAACCAGCTTTTCTGGGGGTACTCCCCAGTGTTTTAGTAGCAGGCAAAGTCAGTTATTATGCCACCGTCTCGATTGTGCTGGGTCCACAAAATGCCCACAGCCGGGGGGCTCCCGGCTCAGGGCCCCACTCCTCCAGGGAGGGCTGCGGACCTGTGGGCTGCTCCCGGCGGCTGTGAAGCACTGTGGTTTGTGAAGGTGGCATTTTTCCTCTCTAGAAGGGAGTTTCTGCCTCTTCCACCTCAATTAGGATTGTCGTTTGTTGCAGGAGTTCCTCTTATCCAGTTTTCAGTTCTGTCTCAGGGGTGATTTTTCCATGAGTAGTTGTAAATTGGCTGTGTCTGGGGAGGAGGTGAGTTCAGAGTCTGCCTATGCCGCCATCTTGACTTCTCTCCTCTACAAAGCATGTTAGGAGTTGTGGGATGAAGCAAAGGTGGACAATATGTGTTCCTTATCTCCAGAGAGATTTATAGTCAAGCAGAGATGGTAAGATATGTGTGCAAATAAGCATGTAGCTCATATTTTAGCTGACTCACTCCGCCTTTTGAGATTCAAATGAAATTGAATCAAATCCCCATCCAAATTGAGGAGGAGAATTAGTGAGCCTCCCTTGATGGGTGATTTACATTGTGCCTAGTTACTTCTAATTCCGGCTTTGGCCAAGTTCTCGGTATCTTGTTTTGCCTCTTGATGATGCTCCTTCTTTCTTCCATGTATTGACTCAAACATGGAGCATACTTCCTTTTCTTTGAATCTACACAATCTGTATGTGCTGGATATTTTCTGTTTGCATCTCCAAATTACTTTACCTTATCCATTTTGCCCTGTAACCTGGGAAGCTGCAATGTATGTTCTGCTCAATGGTCTCCCTTGCCCACTGACTTCCAGTTAGGTTTAGCTGATGGGAGATGCTGGCAAGATCAAAGCACGGGGGAAGTGAGGGAAAGCAGTTTATTTCTCTAGCTCCCTTCCTGATGAATTGCTGCATGTTGACTCCATTTCTCTACCCACAGCTCTCATCAAATGACTGGTCTTCCCATCCAACTAGAGCTACTCTCTCTGGGTTCCTTCTAGTAATTGCTCCCTCTCACAGCTTTAGTCCTAGGCAACTGCACTATCACTTCTTGGTTTTCCTAAACCCTCTTTTAAATTCTCATCATCTACCAAGTTTGAATGGCCATCTCTTTCTGACCAGGACCTTAATTGTACAATGAAGAACGGATATTTCCTGAATATTTAAGTTGTAATAGTAAGGATTACACTGTAGCACACAGTGTAATTTGAATATCATATAGCCCTGTTCTTAAAAGTCTATTTGCTTATTACTTTTTTTTCCTGAAGTATAGTTGACACATAACATTATATTAGTTTCAGGTATATAACAATGATTTGATATTTGTATATATTGTGAAATGATCACCACAATAAGTCTAGTTAACATCCAACGCCCCGTGTAGTTACAAATTTTTTTTTCTTGTGATGAGAATTTTTAAGCTCCACACTCTTAGCGACTTTCAAATATTCAATACAGTATTATTAACTATAGTCACCATGCTATACATTACATCCCCAGGACTATTTATTTTATAACTGGAGGTTTGTACGTTTTGTCTACCTCCACTCATTTCACCCTGCACCCTCACCTCTGGCAACTACCAATCTAGTCTCTGTATCCATGAGCTTGGGTTGTTGTTTTTGTTTTTTTTTGTGTTTCCACATCTAAGTGATACCATGTAGTATTTGTCTTTCTCTGTCTGACTTATTTCACTTAGTATAATGGCCTCAGGATCCACCCAAATTTTTGCAAATGGCAGAATTCTCTTATTTATGACTGAATAATATTCCATTGTGTATATATACCACATTTCCTTTATCCATTCATCCATTGATGAACACTTAGGTTGTTTTCATGTCTTGACTGCTGTAAATAATGCTGCAATGAACATGGGGGTACAGATATCTTTTTGAGTTAAGTGTTTTTGTTTCCTTTGCATAAATACCTAATAAGTGGAATTGCTGGCTCATATGGTAGTTCTATTTTCAATTTTTTGAGGAACCTCCATACTATTTTCCATAGTGGCTTCATCAATTTACATTCCCACCAATAGGGCACAAGTGTTCCCTTTTCTCCGCATCCTTGCCAAAATTTTTTATTTCTTTTCATTTTGATAATAGCCATTATAACAGGTGTGAGGTGATATCTCATTGTGGTTTTGACTTGCATTTACCTCATGATTAGTCATGTCAAGCACCTTTGCCTGTGCCTGTTGGCCATCTGTATGTCTTCTTTGGGAAAATGTCTGTTCAGATCCTCTGCTCATTTTTTAGTCAGATTGTTCATTTTTTTGCTATTGAGTTGTATGAGTTCTTTATATATTTTGGGTATTAACCCCTTATCAGATATATGATTTGCAAGTATTTTCTCCCATTCAGTAGGTTGTCTTTTCATTTTGTTGATGGTTTCCTTTGCTGTGTAGAAGCTTTTTAGTCTGATGTAGTTGCACTTATTTATTTTTGCTTCTGTTGCCTTTGCTTTTGGTGTCAAATCCAAAAAATCATCACTAAGACTGAAGTCAAGGAGCTTACCATTACTTATGTTTTCTTCTAGGAGTTTTAGGATTTCAGGTCTTATGTTCAAGTCTTTAATGCATTTTGAGTTGATTTTTGTGTATGGTCTAAGATGGGGTCCGGTTTCATTCTTTTGCACTTGGCTGTCCACTTTTCCCAACACCATTTATTGAAGAGACTTTCCTTCCCTTATTATATATTCTTGGCTTCTTTGTCATAAATTAATTGACCATATATGTGTGGGTTTATTTCTGGGTTCTTTATTCTGCTCCATTGATCTGTGTATCTGTTTTTATGCCATTACTATGCTGTTTTGATTCCTATAGCTTTGTAATATAGTTTGGAATCAGGGAACATGATATCTCCAGCTTTATTCTTCTTTTTCAGATTGCTTTGTCTATTTGGGGTCTTTTGTGATTCTGTACAAATTTTAGGATTGTTTATTCTATTTCTATGAAAAATGCCATTGGAATTTTGATAGGGATTCCATGGTAGCTGTAGATTGTTTTGTATAGTATGGACATTTTAGCAATGTTAATTCTTCCAATCCATGAACACAGAATATCTTCCCATTTATTTGTGTCTTCTTCAATTTCTTTCATTAATGTCTTATAGTTTTCAGAGTCTAGGTCTTTCACCTCCTTTGTTAAATTTATTTCCAGGTATTTTATTCTTTTTTGATGCAATTGCAAATAGGATTGTTTTCTTAATTCCTCTTGCTGATAGTGTATAGAAATGCAACAAATTTTTGTATATTGATTTTATTTAAAAGTCTTTTAGTCACAGTCTTCTCTCCTCCTTCAATCCCAACCTCTTCTCTTCTACTAGGGCTCCAGATGTTCGTTATATTGCTAAGCCCTTTTCTCTCCTATAACTTCCCTTCTCCACCCTTACCTCCCAGCATCTTTGCTCCAAACTCCCACATAACTCATCATACTTATGAACTGTAATTTAGTTATCTCTTGGTCTCATCCCTGATATGCTCTGAGGTCTTTCTACAACTAAAATCACTTCCAAGATATTTTGCTAAACAAAGTCAGTTCTTTTGCCTCTGGCTCATTTAACACTCTCCTGATTTCCAGCTATTACATGAGACTAATACAAGGATTAGAGTTTTATGAATACCGTTAGAGAGGTAGAGCAGTATGAGAGATGAGAGAAGAAAGAGCTGGCAGTATCAGACTGCCTCCTCAAGAAGGTGGCATTGGATGGATGTAAGCTTTGAAAGAGAAATGTGATATGGCCAAGCAGAATTAGGGAGAAAGAAATTCAAAGCAGAGGTAAAAGAAAAAGCAAGTAAATGATATGGAAAAGCGTGACTCATGTGAGTAGGTCTGTTTAGTTTACACATGATGAAAGTGGTGTTTGAGAAGATTAATTTGATGGTAGTATGTTGGATGAATTTAGGGGAGGAAAAGCTTGAGTCAGAGAGACCCGGCTGTTGCAACAGTTTAAGCAAGAGCTGATTACAGATCAACCTAGAATGGTTATGACAACAGAAATAAAAGCACAAGTATAGGAATCTAGGAGACTATTTTAAAAAGAGGTTAATTTCTATGTCCTGAACTGAAAAATGAATATTATATATTAAGATTAAAAGAAAGTTGAACAAAAATTTTTTAAATTACATATATGTGTTTAATTATGAAATAACTAACACATATAGCACTATATTCCTAGCAATATATTGACATATTAATACTCAGAGATTAAAGTGACTTGTGCAAGATTACCCAGCTACTTGGTGATAGAGCTTGGAATCAAAACACCAACAGTCTAACTCCAAAGTATGTGCTTTTAACTATTATTGTATTAACTTATTTGCTCTTGGTTCAATTATTATTCCCATTTGACAGAAATGTGTGTTATTAATGCTCCCATTTTACAGAACAGGAAAGAGAGGCACAGAGAGCTCAATAACTTGTCCAGCTCCTCAACAGAGGAGCAGGAATTGACCCAATAAGCCAACTTCAGATCCTGGAGAGTTACCTTCCTATTATGCTGCCTCTCCCAAGACTCTGATCAATAAGGCTTAGCAATTCTCTTATTTAGAAAATGAGGCAAAGGGGATGTAAACGAAAACTGTTTGAGGTTAAAAAGATGATTTTTAAGGTCGCCTCTGGTTCAGATATTTTAACATGGGTTTGAGTCAGATAGACTGTCGTATAAGCCCAGCTTAGCTGAGCTACCTTGGGCAAAACTCAGGCTCCTCACTTGTGAAATGGCACAATAATCCTTCTTTCACAATATAGTTATGAAGCTTAGAGGAGAGAATGTTTTTAAACGGTTTAGTATGGGGTCTTGTGCATACTCGTTGAAAGCAACAATAATACTTGCTTACCTTGTATACCTAGCATCATACTTGACACACAGGAGGCAACATAAATATTTGCTCAGTGTGTTACTCAACTAAATGATTAATTGATTGATGGACTGATTGATGAATGGAGTTTTTAAGTACCCATCTGATTCCAATGATCCATGTCTCTTTTCTCTGACTCATCTCTAATCTATGATTTCAAATTTGAATAAATTTTCTATCTAGCATGTATCCATTAGTAGATTAAAAAAGAAGTGGGTGCATTTTAGAGAAAATAAGATTAAGGCAAGTCTAATACGTATAGAATTGTACTGATTTAATCATACACTTAGCCTTCAAGAATATTACTTGAGCAAAAAGATTGTGGTTTTAGAAACCTCACTCTTTCCTTCTGCCAATTCTGATCTAAAACATTGATCGCGCCAGATTCTTCTGCTCTATATAGATCCATACTTTGTTTTTTTGTAATAAAAAAGGAAAATAATAAAAAATGAAAAGAATGAAATTCTGAATTATTGAATTCCTGAATTCCATTTATTTTTTGTTCATCAACAATTTAAACTGTGTTTTCAGTCACCAGGTATATTAAATATCTGCAAATAATTCTAGAGTCCTGAATTTAGGTGGCATTCAGAAAATTTAATGCAAAGTTTCCAAACTTTCCATTCAATTGACCAAAAAATGGGAGTAAATGAAGGGCTTTGCTCACCAAGCAAAAAGTCCAAAACATTGCATTTTTACCACAGCAATGATTAAAATTCCCTTCTTATAAAATTCTCTGGTTTTTGAGCCTGGGGAAAGTTTCCTAAAGGTGATATAAATGATGCTTTTTTTTTTTTTTTAATGATGTACTCATGGTCATATTTTGATAAATTGTAAAATGCCTTTACATTTTCGACATTTCTCCTTCCACCCTCCCCCATTCACGCTGGCATATAAGATTTTCATTCCAGTCAACTGAGGAGACATTAATTTTTGAGGGGTATATATGCAATATCACTCCGGGAGGGGAAATAAAAGTGCTTATAAACTACTTACACATGCAATAAAAATAATGCCACCCTCCAAAAATGGGAACTCACATTTGTATAAGGTTGTGACTTACTTTCTACAGAAAGAAACAATAGCCTAATCCTTCATGGGAAACAAAGGAAGAAAGGAGATCATTTGGCATTTCACTTTCAATGAAGGAGCAGGTCTTTTTTCCTTCTTCTTTTTCAGAGAATAATACTCCAATAAGTGCCTCTTTCTCTGTCATGAAAAGCCTTACTACGTTTTTACAATTGATGTCATTTCTCTCATTTTGAGAACCTGAAATGTCTGTATTCCAGAACAGTCTAGGAGGGCATCCTTTCAGAGTGCACTGTGCCACAGACAGCAGTTTGGAGAGTCTCCTTGCCCTTGTCTCAAACTTTGTTGTACTAAAACATGTTAAATAAACCAGCCAACAAGCATTTTAAAGAATAAAAATAAAAATAGGTACTCCTGTAGTATCTCAAGTGATCTCTGAAATAGAAAGTGGGAAAAAAAAAAGGGAACAGGAAATGAGGGGATATTTCATGAAAAAATTTATCTCCCCTTCTCCACATTCACTCCCTGAGACTTCTGTTGCCTCTCTTGGGTGTGTTCTCAGATGCTCAGAAGCAGCTTTCTAGTTTACGACCGTGCCGATATTTCCTCTCGGAAAGGAAAAATGGTCCACAAGCAAAGCCTTTAACCTAAAAGGGAAACATCTGGTTGGAGCACCGAGCAATTTATGGGCTGAGTTGGGAAGACAGCGATTACAGCTGAGATCGATCCTCTTGTGATTCTGCAGGTCTCATTCGAGCGCGAGGAAGGAAAACGGGCCTTTCTGGGAGCACTCGCCTGGGACTTGATTGGAATATAGATCATGTTTGTCATTGAGATAAAAGTGGTTTCCTTAATAGTACAGGAAATTTGAGAATAAAAGCAGCACTTAATGGTAAGAAGGATATGGTTAAAATGGTGAATTTTATGTTCTGTGTACTTTACCCCAACAACATAGTAAGAAGGATTAAAAAAACCCAAGATACTTACTCTTCCTTATATTTCAGGTTCTAAAACAAGCATCAAAACCCCCAAATCTGGGGCCGGACCAGTGGCGCAAGTGGTTAAGTGCGAGCGCTCCGCTGCGGTGGCCCGGGTTTCGCCGGTTCGGATCCCAGGTGCGCACTGATACACCACTTGGCAAGCCATGCTGTGGCGGAGTCCCATATAAAGTGGAGGAAGATGGGCACGGATGTTAGCCCAGGGCTAGTCTTCCTCAGCAAAAAAAAAGAGGAGGATTGGCAGATGTTAGCACAGGGCTGATCGCCTCACCAAAAAAAAAAAAAAAAAACCCCAAATCTGAATATTACCAAATTTGATCCAATTTAAAGCGTTCTTTTGCTGTTAAATTGTTGCCTCAACTTTTACTAACAAGCAAAGAGGACTCTTATTTCTATTTAGATGAGTATCATTTTAAACGTTTTGGCCTTTTAAAAGGGCCAGTGTCTCAGCCTATTAAGTCTATGTTCATTGAGAGGATTTTAAATGTACACCGATAAGCGAAGGTGTAAAATTAGGTGTGGTGTGTACATGAAACTATAATGGAAAAAGATGGATATTAAGTAGAAAAGTTACCAGAACAGAAAGTGATTTAAAAGGAACGATTGTACCCATTTTCAAAGCACCAGGTTGAATCTTACAAACAGCCAGTAATGAAGCCCCTGGGACAAACTGGGCAGATAAACCAAGTGCACTGGCCACCATTAGGTTGCTGCCACGGTGCAACTGACTGCCATTAGGTGTCACACACACCAGCACGTTTGAAAATAATTGCATTTAGAGCTGGTATAACTGGTCATATAATCTGCAGATCATTTCTTTAATTTTTTTCAATGCTTCCTAAAGTATAACTGATAAAAGGGAAAATAAATACGCTATGCGACGGACTCACATTTGAGTCATATCTAACCCTTGTATGCCAAGAAGATAGATAAAATCTAAACTAACCACTGTCAACAATTAGAATTGCACTTGAATTTATGGATTTGTGATCACATCGGCCATTGTAAAATGTAACTTGAAATTATTAGTTAAAGGAGGAAAGAAAAAATCTTATCTCTTTAGTCTTTAAATAAACTCTACAGGCTGTCCCTTTCATAACATGAATTTAGAACTTCCATTTGTCGAAGTATGCCTTCCCAAAAATGACTACATATGTTAAAGTCCTGATTTAACATGGAGCTATCAGTGTTTTAAGTAACTTATTACTGACTAATGATAAATTAGCTGGTACAACAAATCCCCACTTGCCAATAAATACTTGTCCAGACGTCAGACTTCTGGTTGTGATAACTGCTGTTTGTATAACAGGGCCCATTTGTAAAGTTCTTTTTCCATATTCAGTATTTCATTTAAATCTCACAGCTACCTGATAAAGTATTATCACCACTCTTCTTTGACAGAAGGGGAAGTAATATTTGACAAAGTCATAAGGCTAGGACACGAAAGAGCCTAAAATACAACCCTGGTCCTCTGACTTCAGTTACCATGATCTTTTCACGAGAGAAAACTAAAAAAACGACTTGAAGAACTTAAAACAACCACAACGCTTTTGAGAGGTTTAATTATTTGCATAAGGGTATATTTTAATAGTCAAGTACTTTGTAGTAATAGGTCACAACTGATATCGAGAATTATTGAGAAGGTAGAAGAACAAAATATATATATATAAGAATAATAAAAGCATAGTCTTCTGCTGGCAAATTTTGGTCTCCCTCGAGGCACTGTGGCATCGTCACGTATTAATGTCTAGAGATGTCTTAATTAAATACCACAGATGGGGTAGTTTGAACAACAGAATTTTTTTCTCTCATAGTTCGGGAGGCTAGCAGTCTGAGATCAAGACGTCGGCATGGTTGTTTTCTTCTGAGGCCGCTCTCCTTGGCTTGTAGATGGCTGCCTTCCTGCATCGTCACATCCTCTTCCCTCTACATGTCTGTGTCCAAATTTCCTCTTCATATAAGGGCACCGGTCATATTGGACTAGGGCCCACCCTAAGGACCTTTTTTAAACTTAGTTACCTCTTTAAAGCACCTATTTCCATTGTAGTCACGTTTAGAGGTACTATGGGTTAGGAGTTCAACATAAAAATTTGCGAGAGGACAATTAATGTATCCACTAATTGATAATAAAGGTGTTCCTATAATTTTATTAGAAAAAACTATTTAAATGACTAAGAAGAGTTAGTACATAAAATATATACTAAACAAGGAAGTATAGGAATTTATGAGTTTGCGATTAAGGAAAAAAATTTTTTAATGATGTCATAGTCACCAATGAAATGTTTTAAATAGTTTTTAACTATAGTGGCTACCCTCCACTCGTTCTTATGATTCTCTTTTTTTTAATTCACGATGATGTTTAATTGCCACCACTATCAATTTCCAAAACATTTCCATCACTACAAAATAAAATCCATTTCCCATTAGGCATTTTCTTACATTCCCCACCCCCTACAGCCCCTGGTAACCACCAATCTGCATTCTATCTCTAATTTTTAATTTGTGTATTTAGACATGGAATTTACATTTAATACAATTACTGATATGTTAAGGCTTAAGACCTGCTGTACTTTATTTTTTTTCTGTTTGTTCTGTCTGTTTTCATTTGTTTCCTTTCCTGTTGGATACTTGGACATTTTTTAGAACTTCATTTTGATTAGTCTATAGTATTTAAGTGTATCTCTTTTTTTTGAATATTTTATTATTATTTTTATTTATTTTTTAATTGCAGTAACATTGATTTATAACATTATATAAATTTCAGGTGTACATCATTATATGTCAATTTCTGTGTAGATTACATCATGTTCAACACCCAAATACTAATTGCCATCCATCACCACGCAAATGTACCTAACCCCCCCTTTCGTCCTCCTCCCTCCCCGTTTCCCCTCTGGTAACCACCAATCCAATCTCTGTCTCTATGTGATTGTTTTGTTATTGTTTTTATCTTCTACTTATGAGTGAGATCATATGGTATTTGTTCCTATAATTCTTAAAAAAAATAGTTTCTAAAATATTCTCCTTTTTTTACTGCAAACTTGAATTGTCTATTTGTCACTGTTTTACATGCCATATTAAAAACTTATGTTCTCAACAAAATTTTCTTAAAATTTTATGTTTAATGATATATATTCAAACTAAAAATTAAATATTTTATAGGTCAATTATCTGGCAAGACTAACAGTCAAAAAATAAGCAAATATATCATTAAAAATTTTAGCAATGACATAGAATACTCAAGTTAGAAGTGACCATAGGAATTTTCTATATAATTCTCTGATTATAGTATATATAACATATATACTATGTTTTCAGTTTAGTTCTGATGCCAGGTTATGCCTGCCATTGTGTTGGCTTTTTTGACTGCAGTCAAACATGGATCAATGTCTTTGGAAACAGCTTAACAATTATGTTTTTCTTTTACTCAAAGTGGTAGCTCAGAAGACATCATCCTCTAAAACCCAGTGTGAACTATTTCTCCCCAAATATCTAACTTTACGCTGCTCACACACGTAACTCAGGTAACACAGAATGGTGGTAATAAAACATTTTCTATTTGAAATGCATTGCATAATTCTTACCTCTTATTATAAACAGACGTCATCTAAAGAACAATTGCCTCTTTTGATGTTTATTTACAGTCCTCAGCCTTCACATGACAAAATGGTTGTTAACATTAATTAGTTTATTTAGCCATAAATTTTTTCAACTACAGGTAACAGCATCACAATGAAAGAATGGCATTACATAAAAGGGTAAAAAGGAAAAAAAAAAGCAGAGGCATGACATGGTCAACTATTTTTATTGCGCTTGAGTTGATACATTATCAAAGAAAATTGTCATTGGGTTTATGATCCCTGTTAATTTTTAGCCAGCAAGATAAATGTGTTTTTACTCCTTGGCATGACTTTGTGCTTGTTGTTTGCTTGCTCGTTTGCTTTCTCTCTTTTTTCTTTCCTTATTTCTTTTTCATTAAAAAGAAAAAATCAGAGGATAATCTCTTCCCCTATCGCTACCCCCAACATTTGTAAATCTAAATCTTTTATTATTTCAGTTCAATATATTTTCCACTCTAGTGATTATCAGGAGGAATGCACATCTATTGTATTTAAATACACCTGTAGATATAAAAAAACTGAAATAAAAATGACTTCTGAATACATCTAATAGCAAATTATAATCAATGTCCTATAATTATGGAGAGCAAAAGGATGGCTCAACTGTAGGCTGAGGCCCACTCTAGGGTGGCTTTAGGGTGATCACTGATCAGAATAGAACTCTTGGAGAAGCAGAGGCAGAGATAAAAGAATAACCTTACCTACCAACCTACTCAATGACCTTGAATAAATCAACAAGTTATCTTTTTTCTTTCCCCTTGACAATTATTTTTTCTGCCTGCTGGCTTAGACTACGGAATTGGAATAATGCCTGGATAATTTACCTCCACTCATTGAAACTTTATATGGTATGAACTTATGCTTCACTTTATACAATGTTTTACTACTCAAATGACAGTTTTGAACAAGACTGCAGAAGTATAGGATGTTGATTAAACTATTTAAATAGACAAATTGAGATCATGCACTTTAAGAAGCACCATTTGCATATAAATAAGTACTGCGCTCAATATAGTTGAGCTTTTCCTGGTCTTTACTGAAGGTCTGCCAGGACTTACAATGGTCAGGGGCCCCTTTACAGGAGTGTGAGTTACTCTGCATTTAGAGAAGACATAACACAGCCTTTCATTGAAATTCCTGTATAATTCCAATGTTGAACCCTCAAGTAGCTAAATTAGTAATAGTTTGCAAGGTAAATTAACAGGGCTGGGTTATCGAAATGCTTTAAAGTAATCCAATGATGTTATGTGACCATGGATTTAAAAGCATTCTTGTTTTCAAATATCAAATTATATTCTCACTGTTGTTGTAACGGAGTACATGGAATCCTTCTCCATTTAATTGTCCCATGCTTGTTTCTATCTTCAACATTTTCCCATTTTATAATATTGTTGAATCAGTTATTTTCCACCTCCCCAAAGCATTCTATACATTTATTCATCTTTCAATAATCTTTGTAATGGGAAAACTTTGCTTTTATTTTTTTTCTTTGAATTTCCTTATGTTCTCCTTTCGGGAAGGCAAAAAAATTCAAAGTCTTAAAATATAATTTACAAAATTTGATTGGTGTCCTGGAAGTCTATAAAATCCCATTACCATGAAGCTAGCTAGAAAAGAATTGGCAAACGACCCCAAGGAAATGAGGCTGTTTCATGGAGATAAAGGCAAAGCATACGATAACCCAAACCACAAGAACAGACTACTTGGCTATTTCAGCTGGAAAATCCAAGTCTTGCTTCCTGTGACAGTAAGTTTGGGTGCAGATGTTGAACAGCTGCTCTCTTTTACCTAGACGTAGCTGCATTTGGTGATAGGTTGAATGACTGCCACATGTACAGTTGATAATTTCTTTTGTAGTGGACAAGTGAGTATCAACAGATACAAGATAATCAAATGATCAGCCAGTTCATGGCCTTTGTAGTATATGGTTTTCATCAAAGATAGTACATGATAAAAGCACCATCTTACACTATTTATCATGGTAGCCAGTGGTTTTCAATTTGAATTCCAAGTGGCAAGATCTGTTCTATTTCCAGGCTACAGTCTTCTTCCATTGTATAAGAAAGATTTCGTTATAAAAGGAGGCTCCTTCATTTTATTATTCTCATAATCAAATTTTTAACGTTAGAAAATTGCCCATAAGGATCGCAATGTAAGTTCCATATGGAGATGGAATGCTCTATGTTATGCTACAAGATCTGATCAATTGCTTCATTAATTACTAAAGTATATACTGAATTCCACAAAATATAAGCCAGAAGAGAATTGTTAGTTCTAAATTTTCAGTTCTTAGGGGATAAAAAAGACATTCTTTACTCTAGTCTTCCTACTCAGCAAAGTTATCAACCTTTATCGTGTACCTTATAAAGATTGCCACATAAGACCTATTCTAGGTACCTTTGTACACAGTGATTTCAGGCAAATGGCACCACCACCCTATTCTCCAGTCCCATATCCAGTGGGAATCACAACTAAGCATTTAAAATGGCTAAAAATTGCTCTTAATGGTCTTCCAGATTTCACATTGTGAAGATCTAGAAACCACTAGAAAGATTTTAACTGAGTCTTCATCTCCTAGAAACTGTAATCAGTGTCATTAACAAGCAAAAACAGAGGAGAGAGCAGCTCTTGCCCCGTGATCCTCTTGCAGTTGATCTGGAAAGATAGTGTGTGTGTGAGTGTTTCCTTGAAAGGACATAAAACGTATAACCATATGAAACCATCTTAGATCCTCTTTGGAGCAAAACAAATATCTTAAGGATCTTTCAGTTGAAGGTAATAGAAATCCACTCAAACCAGCTCAAGTGAAAGGGGAACTTAGAAGAGAGATTCAAAGTTATCTCAGAGTAGCTAAACACAGAAAATGTATTTAGGTTTTGATAAAAAATGAAAAACTCTTAAGGCAGTTTCTCCCCCGGCTTTGGGCAACTTCTGTACCTCTCTTTCAGACCATCTTCTGCAAAGCAGTTATTTTTTGTTTCTCCATAACAGCAGCTTTCAAGTGAGTTCAGTTTCTCTTTAACTTAAAGGTAGAATGTCCATTGCTGTCTCATTCAGTCTCTGGGCTCTGAGTTTAAATGACCAAGAGAGTGAATCTGATTGTCTCAGTTTGGTCACACTCCATCTTGGCTCAATCAAGTGTGGCCAGGGATTGGGGGGTCATCTCATATACAAAGGCCACGGGGGGTGGGTTGGACCGGGATGACTGAAGAAACTGTTTCCTTTTCTGCCCAAGTAATGTTTTATAGGCAATTAGTATCAGTATATCAGTAATAAAACTTATTGAGTTTAGAGAAAATTAATTTCTATAGATTATATAAATGCCCTTTATACTGAAGTACTAGATAAATGGTGATCAAATAACACTGACATGAAAGCATCCTTCCTAATAAGGCGAACACAACATTTAACTATTATAACTTTTTTAATTAGCTGAATACAGAAGTACATATTTGAAACTCAGGCATGGATTTAATAATTATATTTTGAAATTCAATATCACAATGGAAACAAAAAGTTCATATTGGAAAAATTCTTTTATCAACTACCATTTGTGAGTGTTTTTCATTAGATTTCAATTACTAGTTGTATGCAAATCACAAACTCAGATTTTTTTTAAAACTCTTTGTAAAGTCAATATAAAGAAAATGTCAGTTCACTACCTTAAAACAAATCATCAGAATGTTGTAACAATGTTTATAATAATAATACCTTCCATTTACAGCTGCTTTGCTGGGCACTTTCCATACATATTCTCATATGCCCACAACAATTCTTACATTTAGGTGTATTTTTTAACTATTTTACAAATGAGGAATCTGAGGCTCAGAAATAATTATATTTTGTCCAAGTTACACAAGGCAAGTATGTAGTGGTAGCAGAATTTTCTAATGATAATCAGGCAATCTTTCAACTAACCTAAAAGCGTCTTTGTGAAAATTAGAAGAATCTGACACTTTCTCAAGACAATGTTCTAACATCTGCTAGAAAATTGCCGTTATAAATATAGAAATCCATAATGACTACAAATGTGAATGGCCTCCCCCTAGAACTGTGCAATGCAAAACTGTATAACTATACATGTCAGCCTGTTAATCAAAGTAGTCAAGATGTTATTCGTCAATTCCCCTTTCTACATGGAGTACCATTCATTAATGTCCCGGCCCTCCCCACCTCTCCCATTTACTCCCACCCTGTTACACAGGTAAATGATTAAACTCTGAAAGTATTTTAGCCCATTTTTCCCATTGATATCCCAGTGATAAAAGACTTTAAAAGGAGTGTTAAACCACAGTTCCAATAAATCCCTACATATAATTCAATCAATAAAACATTATGTGGTCCAAGAAACACACATAGTTTGTGACCCACTGTCCCTCTGTGAACTCCTTTATTTAAAAAAATTTTAGTTCTACAGCTAACAAGGGAAAGCTCTTAACAAACATCAACAGAACGTCCATTTTGCTGTCTCCTAGTCTGATGAAGTGAAATGTGGCATCATTCAGGAGACCCATTTAGAAGACTTAGCTACATGCATTAACTATGCATGTGTACCTTCATGTGCTTATTTCTTCCATGCCTGCAAGGATAAACTTTTTCCACAATGATGGCTTTGCTGCCTGATCTTACATTAGACCAGCAATGCTCAAGGAGGATGGAGGAGAGAAAGACTGAAAGATCGGAATCTCCAGGGAAGCTTGTGTAGTTTAGAAAAGCGTGTTCATTATAAGACAATATTGTAGCTTGAGAGGAAGAAGGGAACTCTTGTTTTTATAGTACAAACTACAAAAAGTAAAACCTTAGGAAACCCTGGATGAGGGGGATTGAGGTTGAATGAGGGATGAGGAAGAAGGGAAATAACGGTGCATATGTGAGAACTTCACCCTGAGTTCACGTGCACCATTTCACTGAACAGCATCTTATTTGACAACACCCTTTTCACTCAAGACAAGGTAGAACCAGAAGGGTTACTTGGCGTTGGCTTTAAACTTAAAAGAGTCTAATGTTTTAGCTTTTATGTAGTAGCAAATTTGTGCTGGAGAATAGTATGAGGCCTAGAGTAGTGGCATTGAAGGATATCTTTCATACATTTTTTTCCAACAGCCATATTCATATCATATTTTAAGAGCCACATAGCTACCAATTTTAAACATTGTTCCTATGTTAGTGAGGAACATTGTAAGATGGAGTAGAAAATGCCACTCCAAAACCTGCCACTTTGGCACACGGGTTGTTTTGAGCTGAAGGCTATTTTAAGGATCCAGCAAAAAATCCCACTATATGTGCCTCTTTCTTAATCACTTTTTAAAATATTGAACAAGGTGACTCAAGATGGTTTATGTTAAAGAAGCAGTAAGAAGACTCACTTCAAACAAGTCTGAAAATAAAAACAGCAGCTCCTCAGAGGACATACTTCATGTAAAAGTATCCTTCAACATCTAGTAGGTACTAGAAATATTTAAGAAACCAAGTAAGTAGATAATTGTTTCATTATGAATATCTTTTACTCAATGGGTGAATTATTTGTTAAAATTTCCTATGCTATCTTTTTCAGTTCTTTTTGCCAAATTTTGGATTAAGGCCTGAATATTTCAATTTGAATATAAAAACAAAGATTACATTTTACAATAAAATTATGTTTCTTTGAATGATAAAATTCACATTTCTTCCCAATGTTGTGGTATTCCTAACCAAATCTTATATAACTATTTCCCTTACATTGTTTTCTGGGTAATCTTAAAATGGTTATTTTGCATACATGGAATCTCATTAATTTTATCTCCAAAGAGGCATGTTGGCAATCCTTTAAAATTGTATTGGCAGCCTCTCTTGGTAGGGCACCAGGTTCTTTCCCTGTTGTTCACATTTGTATATGTTTGCTTAGTTCTTGACTTTGTAGAGGAAGTTTGCTCACTGGAAATGACGAGGTAGCGATCCCCTCCTCAAAAATATTTCTATCACATATTTTCTTAAAAAAGATTCTGTTAGTTTAAGAAACTCTTCCTTTAAATTAAAAAAAAAAGAGAGAGACAGAGAAAAGCTATTTGAAAGCTTCTTATAAAGGTAAACACACACTTACTATGCAACCTAGCAATTTCATTGAAGAAAATTGGAAATGTGTCCATGCAAAGACCTGAATGTGAATGTTCACAGCAGCTTTATTTATAATAGCTGCAAACTGGAAACAACCCAAAAGTCCATCAACAGGTGAATATAAATACAATAGAATACTACTCAGCAATAAAAAGAAACAAACTGCTGATAACACGCAACAACACAGATAAATCTTCAAAGCATTATGTTGAGTGAAAGAAACCAGACACAAAAGACTATAGTCAATATGATTCCATTTATATAACAATCTAGAAAAGGCAAAACCATAGTGCCAGAAAGTAGATCATTGGTTGCAAGGGACTGGAGGTCAGAGAGGGCATGAAGAAACTTTACGGGGTGATCTCAGTGTTCTGTATCTTATTTTAGTGGTAGTTACGCAACTGTAGATACTTGTCAAAACTTATTGAAGTACACCCCCCTAAAGTGGGTGAGTTTTATTACATGTAAAGTATAGCTCAATAAAACTGATTAAAAATAAGTACACAAATGCAACAATTTAGATCAGAGATCCTTAAAATATTTTGTTTCACAATATTTAATAAAAGCTATTGACCTGGTTTCGCAAAATTAATAGAAAAATGAACTTTAAATAATCAGATTGCTTACCTTAACATCTAACCCAAAAGCAATTGCACAGAGGAAAGGGGAGTTTGAAGGATGAAAGATAATTGTCCTGCTTAATCTGAGGAGAGGCTTTCAGAAATAAATTTTGAGAATGTTGAAAATAGATATCACCCACTTATAATTTTTCTAAGACTCCCAAGTTTGGTAGCCATCACCATTCCATTGAAAATCATCTTACATGCCATCTTTGACACAAATAAATAAGGGTTGCAAATGCCTTTGATCCCAATGAGGTATCGTGAAGTAGAATCTTCCACTGATGAAAGGTACTAGTTTTGCATTCCATTTATACGGAGTGCATAGGGCCATCATTTCCTTTTCTCTTGTATCAAAAGATAATTGATTGAGGCCCTGTCCTTCAGATTTTCAAAAGACCACAAATTTTATTATAACCATGCTTATCAGGAGTAGTTTTTCATTAAAAAATTTAAAAATTCTCCTTTAGATATTTATTTTAATTAGCTATCAATTTTCTATGTATCATTCTGTATGCAATTATTTTACAAAGAAAACTGGCTAATTTTAATTTGTCCTTTTTCCTTTGCCATTAATTTCCTAAAATAAAATAGCTCCATGTGATTAAATTAATCTCGATTTCCCTGATTGCCACAGGGAATCTCTCAATCTCATTTCTATGAATATGTCATGTACTACAGTTTAAAGAAATAGTAAAAAAAAAAATTGTTTTCCAAATCGATACTGATATTTTGGTAGCAAGTAAAAACACTTATTATAACTATGTACATAGTTATCTGTTAGGCAGAGGATATAAATTTCAAGAGAACATGGTTTCAACCACAAATGATCGAATATAAACTAGTGATTATTTTAACTCTCCCACCTTATATGTGAACTTGTTGTTAAACAGATCTTGAAATTATTTTCCTAATTACAAAAAGAAAAATATTTAAGTGCATTTTGTAGACTCAGTGTCTCTCCCTTCTCCTGTAATTGCATTAATTTTGTAACACTAAATCAGAGTGTGTGATCTAGCCTTTCCCAAAATACAGTCTGTACAACAATGAGGCATGATGGAAACCCATACAACATAAAACTGAAGAACCTAAATGAAGCTGGCTCTGCGGTGGCTTATGTCACCAGCTCAAAGCTGAGTTATGACAATATCATTTTTAACGAGTACCTTTGGAGATTCTCATGTTCACTCATTTATTCTTTCAAGTATTCATTTTTATTTACTCATTTTCACTTCTTCAGCCAACATTTAAAGCTGGGGGTTTTGTTTTGTTTTGAGTAACTGCAAAGAATGTTATTGGAGAAAAATCAAACAAATAGAAAGTCAGTAACAAAGTCTGTGCAAGATCAAGGTTGCAGAGCTGTAGCTGGACGAAGGCAGAAGGGGCTCAGGGATGACACAGTATTCTCTGACACAGTGGTCCCGCAGTGGCAGGCAGACCAGACATGAGCAGTAGGAAGCATGATACTGGTGAAGAGGGCTTTCTAAATGCTTTTTACAGTTTACTCCAGACCCTTTGCAGGTACTAGGATATAAAGTTGAGTAAGATGCAGCTCGTCTCAAAACACTCAAATTTTTAGTGAAGGCCTAAAGCACTTATTATTTCCACACAAGTGATTCCTTTTAATCCTCTGAATTATTCAATACCTATTTGATACCCACTATCCTTTTTTTTTTTTTTTTTTGCTGAGGAAGATTCGCCCTGAGCTAACATCCACTGCCAATCTTCCTCTTTTTTTGTATGTGAGCCACTGCCACAGCATGGCCACTAACAGACGAATGGTGTATGCTCATGCCCGGGAACTGAACCTGGGCCACCAAAGCCGAGCATGCTGAACTTAACCACTAGGCTACCACGGCTGACCCCCCATCATCCTTTTTAAAAATACATGAAAAAATTCTTCTTTAACAGAATTGTTACATTGTTCTTTTTAGTTTTTTTTTTTTATTATTTATTTTTTTCCCCCCAAAGCCCCAGTAGATAGTTGTATGTCACAGCTGCACATCCTTCTAGTTGCTGTATGTGGGACACGGCCTCAACATGGCCGGAGAAGCGGTGCGTTGGTGCGCGCCCAGGATCTGAACCCGGGCCGCCAGCAGCGGAGCGCGCGCACTTAACCGCTAAGCCACGGGGCCGGCCCTGTTCTTTTTAGTTTTTGAACTCTTGTTTCTGTTCATCCAATACTGAATTTTATTCTATTTAATATATTTTAAACTTAAAATTATTTTATTTATAACTATCATAAATGTATATAAAATTTAATATTTCATATCCTCTGGCCATAAAGCTCTGTTAAAAATTTGTTCTAAATTGAGTTACTGTAGTTTTTAATAGTGTACAATCAAAATAACTTATATTACAAATTAGGTAATACTTAAATCTGAAAACTAAATGTCATTGAAAAGTTTCTCCTATTCAGATAGGTGATATTTTTTTTAAAAGATCAGTTTATGTATCTATGAATAAAAATTTCTTACAGCTAGAATAATACAGAACTCAGAATAAATTTTATTCCTATTTCTTATTTTTATAAATGTAAGCACTGAAAAACTTGTTCACATAGAAATAGTTGGAAAGTCTGAGGATCTAATGCATGACATGGTGACTATAGTTGATGACATTATATTGTATAATTGAAATTTGCTAAGACAGTAGAACTTAAGTAGTTTTCACACACACACAAGAATCACCACGAGGTCATGGATCTGTTAATTCAAATGGTGGGATCGTTTCACAATGTATACATATATCAAATCATCACGTTGTACACTTTAAATATACTGCAATAAAAAAATAGAAGCGGGAATGGAAGAATTTTTGTGAAACCAGTGTCAAGTCTTTAAACTCTATCTGAGTTACGTGACAAAAATCATATAGATCAATCAGTTAACAATTTGAGGACCTCCATTTACTTATTTAAAATTTTTTTGAAAGCAAAGAATTAGAAACTGCCACATCTTGCAAAAGGATTTCTGTGTTACCTAGTCACCACAGTCATTTACTTTCTCAACATCAACCCTAGTAGGTCTAATGGCTCTTTGTTCCTCAGTTGGATTTTATACCCCAGGATAACACACTAATTTAGGATGTGTGAGAGGTATGCCTTTGTAAGGTAGGAGAAAGGAGATTGTGAATGGGGAGGAGGTAGGAAGAGAAAGCTTGTACTCTATCACAAAAGAACTCACAGGCTTTTTCATTAATTTTAGCAAAGACTACACTTAGAAATTGAGAATCAGGATATCGATTACGTTGAAACTCTCAGTGTAAGCATAACCCCTGGAAAGCCTCTGCAGGCCTCCTGGGGTACAGATCCTTGTGTGGGAAGACCACTTCTACAGACATCGTGGTGCTTGCAGAAGCTCACACAGTTAAAAGGTAGGCATGACCGGGACAATCTAAAATATAAGATTCATAATTTTTGGAAATTAGATTGCATTTATAATGATACACTTTTAAAAATATATACTTCATGTGATTCTGTTTCTATCAAAAGGAAGTTTGGTATTGACCAGTCTTCTTTAAAGAATTTTTATAATCATCTAGTTCTCAGTAAAAGGTAATCATGCTTTGCAAAGAGGAAACTAATTTCTATCTCCAGTTTTCAGAATTTATTAGATATTTCCAAAAGCACAAAAGTCCAGCAGAATTCTAATATTATTGAAATGAATTC
Source organism: Diceros bicornis minor (assembly GCF_020826845.1). Classification (NCBI taxonomy): domain Eukaryota; kingdom Metazoa; phylum Chordata; class Mammalia; order Perissodactyla; family Rhinocerotidae; genus Diceros; species Diceros bicornis. Next base: position 41,872,400 of record NC_080756.1, read on the forward strand.
TAACCCTGTATCATTTCTGGAAATGAGGAGACAAGATGAGAAGACAAAAACACTAATCAAGGACACGTATTTGGCACTTTTAACAGAAGGCTGGTGTTCTAAAAAGCTTGCTTTCCCCTAATTAAAAAACATTTTTGTTTGATTTTTGGGTTTTGTCTGCTTGTTTGTTTTTGTTTCATGTGTTTATGTGTTTTTGGCTGAAGTGTCTTTCATAGTTTTAATATGGAGATTCAAGTATTTGGAAAATACCTTGTCCTTTTAGTGAAGCTTTCCTCATTGATACTGAGTTTAGAGAGTTAAATTCAGTGATAGTCAAGAAATATTTATAAATACCTACTCTCTGTAAGTTACTACACTCAGTGACATAGGAGATACAACGTTGAATTCTTAAAGGAACGTAGCATCTGAGAAGGAGAGAAATATATTTAAAAAACTACTAAAAGCTAGAAAAGGAAATGAGAATATACCTAAAGCTATGCAAAGACTTTCTAAGGGATAGGCTAACACTACGAGTTTTAGGAAAACCAAATGTCAAAAAAAGGCATAAAATCTTCAGGAGACTTTTAATTGCTATTTGATTATCTTTTATCATTTATATTAAACCATTCATTCATTTAGCAGAGATTCCTTGAGAACCTACTATGTACCTGGCAGAGTATCTCCAATACAAAACAAACACGTGGTACAGCTGAATGATGAAGGTGTAGTTGCTGTCTGCAAAATGCTCATAGTCTTTTCAGGAAGATAGACATTTAAACAAATAATTATGGTACAATGTTTTAAGTATTATAATGAAAACATGTATATTTCAAGAAAAAGGACAAGATTTCTGTTTCTGGATCATAAAGACATTTATGTTAATTTTTCCTTAACATATCTCTTAGAACAAGCCAATGGAATGAGAAGTGGTCAGGTTTTTGATATATTTTGAAGGAAGGGTTGAGATCATTTAGGTCAAAAGTTGAATATGAGAAAAGGAGAATAGGTAAGGGCAACTCTAAGTTGGGATGTGAAGAACCGGAAAAATTGAGGCGCTATTTACTGAAATGGTATATCAGTTAGCATTTGCTGTGTAACAAACCACTCCAAAACTTAATGGCTTGAAAGTGATTTATTAGTTCACAATTCCAGTGGTTGCCAGTTTCATTTAGGCTATGTGGCCTCTCTAGCAGGCTAGCTCAGGATTAATTACATGGCAGAAGCTTTCCAAGACAGTAGGAGTGGAAGCTGTTAGGCCTCTTGGGGATCTATGTTTAGAACTTGCATAAGGTCACGTCTGCCACATTCTATTGTTCAAAACAAGTGACAAGGACAGATCAGATTCAAGGGATGGAGAAATGGATTCCATATTTTGATGGAAAGAGTTGAAAATAATTTGTGGCCATTTTAATCTACCATAGATAAGAAATATCATAAGCGTAGTCTACTCTAAGAGTTAAGCTTGTAGAGAAAAATTTGTGCTTCAGTGGAAAACTTTGCATTGTTTAGAGCACACTCTTCCAGATTATCTAGCTCTGATTCTATGGGGGCGATTTTACAACTCTGTAAATTGTAGATAACTGACGGCAATGAAAAATGATTCTTGTCTATAGACATGCAATGAATTCTATTCCCTACAGGCTCTATTGAATTCTCTCCCCCACTGTAGATGAAGTCAGTTTTGCTTCTATTTGCACATTTATTAAAATATCTTTAATCTACAAATATGTCTGTTCTTTAGAATCTCCTTTTTTTAAACATTTTTAAATTTATTTTTAATTGTGGTAAAATGCACATAACATAAAAATTTTCTATCTTAACCATTTTTAAGTGTACAGTTCAGTAGTGTTAAGTACATTCACACTGTTGAGAATCACTACCATCCACCTCCAGAACTCTTTTCATCTTGCAAAACTGAAACTCTGTACCCATTAAACAATAACCCTCTCCCCCCCCCAAAAAAAAACCCTGGCAACCACCATTCTATTTTCTGTCACTATGAATTTTACTACTCTAGATACCTCATATAAGTGCAAAAACACAGTATTTGTCCTTTTGCAACTGGCTTATTTCACTTAGCATAATGTCCTCAATGTTCCTCCATGTTGTAGCATATGCCAGAATTTCCTTCCTTTTTAAGGCTGAGCAATATTCCATTGTACGTATATACCACATTTTGCTTATCCATTCATCCATTGAGGGATATCTGAGTTGCTGCCACCTTTCCAATATGCTTCCACTTATTATGAATAATGCTACTATGAACATAGGTGTACAAATATCTCTTCAGGACTTTGCTTTCAATTCTTTTGGGTATAGACTCAGAAGTGGGATTGCTGGATCATATGGTATTTCTATTTTTAATTTTTTGAGGAAATACCACACTGTTTTCCATAGCAGCTGCACCATTTTACATCCCCACCAACAGTACATGAGGGTACCAACTTTTCCATACCCTCACCCCCACTTGATATTTTCTGCTTTCTTTTATTTTTATAGTAGCCATCCTAATGGGTATGAGGTGGTTGGATTCTTCTTTGACTGCTTGTAGCATCATACCGATTCTCTTATTAATAATAAGCTAAATAAAAACTTTAATATTTGTTCACTTTGTAGGAAAACCATGTTTTTACCTTTTTCTTAAAAAAAAATATCTTTTAACAAGCTTTAAAGTGAAACAAGATAAGAAGTCTAGAATGGGTTTTCTAAAAGTAAGAGATAGTGCAGCATATTTGTTTGCTAATAGATATGATGCAATAAAGAGGGAAATTTAAGATGCAGGAGGAAGGTGCAAAAGCAAGAACAAAGTTCCTGAGGACAGAAAGAGAATTGGATCTAGATAGCCTCAGATAGAATTATATACAATTTATTCATTGTAATTGAAAGAAAAGCAAAATGCAAATAGATTCCTTTACTTGGTTGTGGGAGGATGTGGAAGATACATTTTGAATTTCTCTTTTCATTTTTTAATCTCTACTTGTTAGCTCAAAACTTAGTGCACAGTAACTACTTAAATGTTTTTTGAGTGAATATAACAAAAATAATCCTCCACAAGAAAGCACAGTAGTAGAAACCCACCACGTCTAAAATATACTTTCAATATTCAACTAGTACAATTCATAGCCTTTGTTAACAGACTCTTAAAATGCTTTTAAATTATCCATGTAAATAATTGTAAAAGCACTCTCTCCTGAATTTCCCAGTACAATCCCCCTCAGCAATCAAAGGTAAAAGAACCCTGTAGCAATGTTGACCTGTCTGCAACGTGACACCTCTTTGACAGAAAACAGGCAAACTAATGACAGGAAGCTAAATAGGGATATTGTTTACTGGGCTCTGATGACTTGCTGTTGGCAAGCAGGTGAACCCTATCTAAGAGATAGCGAATAAAGAAAACATTATGCCTGGTCTTAGATGAGTAGGATATGGAGAATATGATTTAAAACAAAAAAGAAACTTAACTGACTCATATTTAAAGCTCACCGGTCCTCAGAAGTAGAGCTCAGGATGTATCTTGAGACCCGAAATCCGTAAAGAGCAGGCCTGGGACAAGCGCTAATTGACGGATGAATGGCAATCTCCCTGTGTGGGAGAGGATCGCTGTGTGTTCATTACATAAACAACACGTTCCAGGGTTCCAAACTATGTAACTTCCCACATGGAGCATCTGACCGGGCTGACCCCAACGCTGAGTGAGCCAGTCAGCAGCTAAGCATAAAGTTAAAAGTTACATAGATGCCAAAGGTAGAAAGACAAAACTCAGAAATTCCTCTTTCAGTTTAGTTCAATTCAACAAATATTAATTGAACACCTTACATTCAAAAAATACCGCAACAGAAAGTAGGGACAAGGAACAATAAAATAGATACTCTGCTATCTCCCTATTTTTGGTATAATGATTAACTTTTTCTTAGACTAGAATTTGAACTAAGAAAAAGGCCTTATTATTACTCAATAATATATTTTGAAAAAAAAACAGTACATGTATTTACTAAGCATTTAAATTAAGTATTACAACTAATTCCAATTGCATTCTAGCAATTGTGACCTAAACTAGGAGCACTGACCCCTCCTCCCACAGTAGGCTCAGGATCACTTTTCTAGCCTGGATGGCTAAATCTCAATCTCAATCTGTTCCTAGTCCTCTCATCAGTTTGCCTTTTCTTTCTTCCTCCATGCTTACTGCTGTGTTAGCCGGAGGTTTATGGATTCCCTCTGCTTTCCTACAATACTGCATTATTAAACTTTTAAGTTTATACCACCAATTTGTATGTCTCCCATCCCCTGTGTCCCTTCCAAACTTGTTAGTTCCTCTTCCATGGCCTCGCTCTATTCTACGTGGTCTCCTTGAAGTTGCAAAATCATTCATTCACACTTTCTGGGTATATTTATGGAGCATAGCTGGCTGGCTCTGTGAGCTGTGCTACACTGTGGCTTTCCTCCTGCTTATCCCTGTCTACTCCTCCAGAGAGCTTTTTCACTACCCATCTTCCTCCTGTGATGTTGGTTCTCTGCTCCTCTACTTCAGGAAGTCCTGTGGTTTAGTCTGGGAAAGAAGGAATTCAGGAGAGGATGCCTGCAGGAAGATCATGTCCCCAGAACAGCCAACAAGTTTCAAGTCTGTCTGTCTGTCTGTCTCTCTGCTTCTTTGTTTTTCTTTCTGGCCCCGAGGTTCTCAGTATCAGAGGAGGTGCCAATGTAATTTGAAATACCACCCCCACAATTTCATAGATCACCCTGTCATTCATTTCTCCCAATGCATACCCTGTAATATATCTCTTTTATAGCTAGAACCAGTCAGAAAAGTTTTGGGACTTGAACATTTTCTTACAAAAACCTTATGATGACTCACATCAGGTTGATATATGAGGCTGTCAGACTGATTTTAATTTTGACCTCTTATGGTTCCTTCACACCCTGTCACTGTCACACTAATGACTGTTAAAATGCCCCAAAAGACAGGCAAATAGGAAAACAAAGACAAGAGCCAGAGGACTGCAAGTTCCCAAAAGAGCAAGTATTGCCCATATTTGACAAAAATTATTTGGGTTAGTTTACAAATGTTTGAGCATTATGAAAATCTCCAGAGGGAAAAAAAGATAACCTCTGACCATAAGAATGAGATACTCTGTTGATGATGTCACTGGCCAGTTATTGCAATTCTTAAAGATTAACACCTTCTTCTCTAAGTTAATTTTATTTAGGAATGACCACAAATATATTGACCTGTGAATGAAACAGATGTCTTAAGCATTATATATTATAATATTAATTATAAAATCTACACAGGTCAAACATTTTCAAAGTCATTTTTAAAGAAGTCAGAGACAAATTCTGTTCATGTTTTTGCTCCTGTTGAAAACTGTCCTTGCTAACAAAGGAATACATTTCTTAATTTATATGTATTTGGCATGGAAAATATAACTAGTATAGAAAATTTGTAATAGTTCATAACATAGTTAACTGCCCATTACTAAGACCTTACCTATCTCCACTCCATCCCATTGAGTTGTTCATATCAGCTTAATAACTGGATGGCCTGGCCCAGGTGCCTTCCTCTTATTATGCATTATCATCAATATCATCAAACAGCCACTGTTCATTGAAGTCTGCCGTGTGCAGCGTGCTTTTAAAAACATATCTAATTGTCATAACAACCTTATCAAGTAGGTATTATCATCCCCTTTCCAAAGAAAACTGAGGCTTAACAAGATTAAGATATTTTCCCAAGGTCTTATACCTAATAAGTGGTGAAGCCAGGATTTGAAATCGGACATATCTGCTTGCAAATTTGATAACACTATGGTGCTTCCATGATGGATATGATGGCAAAACTCCTTAAATGATTCAAAATCAACAGCTCATAGGAAACTGTTGTAAGTATGTAGGGTGAAAAATTGTGACTTTTATCAAGAATGTGAAATTATTACGTAAGTTTACCTTGATGATCAGAGAAGCATGAAAAATATGCTTCCCTTAATTTGAAGTTATGATAATAAAGCATTTTAGAATTTACAAAGAACTCCATGTCAGACTAACTCAAGAGGGCAAGCTGAGCTCTGTTACTCTCATTTTACAGAAAAGGAAGTTGAATCTCTGAGAGGCAGGATGTTAGTGGAATAAAGCATAGACCCTGAGTCTTTTGAGTTCTACTTATTCGCTCTTTCTAATACATTTTAAGGAAGACCATGTTTATGAATGACAAGAGGAAGCTCCCTGGACTCTACTCCACGATGGTTTAAACAAAAAGCAAAGGAAGAAAGAAAGCACTATAAATCAACTTGAAATATCCGCTGAGAGCTTCGTTCATTAATTAAGTGGTACTAACAAGCACTGTAAGAAAACTATTTGTGCTATGTGACACAATGTGACTACAAAAAGTGTGAAACAAGAAAGAGAAGGAGAAATTCATAAGTAATGAAAAGACTAAAAGCCATTTACAAACCAAAAAGGTTTAATAAAAGTTGGAACAAGATCATGCCAAAGCATTCTCAGAAGTCCCCTTGCATATGCCAATTTCTTTGTTACAAATTATCTTCCAGAATGATCTAGATATTCGAAACATTTTCTGTTACCTATATAAACCAAATTTGCTAAAACTGTAATATGTTTTGTAGAGTTTTAAAAATTCTAATTCATTTTTTAAATTGACAAAGTAACATATAATTGAAGATGATTTGCATAACACATAGTTTAATAGAAAATGGAGAAATAATTGAAATTTACACATAAGGAGAAGATAACTAGTCTCACAAAGAGGATTCACATCTAAAATTAGTGGCCTTTGTTTTGTTTTGTCTGGACAATGATTTAAAACCTTCCAGTTACTTAATTTCTAATTATCCTTAGGCTAAGGCAATAAATGTAGGGCTAAATAGATTTTACTTATATATTTAATATTTACTCATATATTTCATACTAGACTATTGGTTAAAACCAAGAAGTACAAGAAACACTGAAACAGAATAAAAAGCATAACGTTAATGAAAAGAATAAACTTAATTAAAAGTTAATGGGCAGCACAAAAATAGAAATAATTTTTCAAGAGGAAAGAAATGGATTAATTTGTTCCTGCTACAAAATAAGCACTCTTAGGGGTGAAGGATATAAGAGAGAGTTTCTGGTTGTTGAAACAGGAGAAAAAAACAGTCTGGAAGAATTATGTTTGATGAGCATGCTTGAGTGAAATCCTATCTGCTCTATGACATAAACACTTCCAGTGACCCAAAAATTTTCATTAAAACTAAAAGCATCACAGCATGCCTAAGGTGATTAGATCTTTTGTGGATGCTGCTGGAAGTTAACTCAATGTTGAAGCAGAATCAGCCCAGGAAGTTTACTAAAGGGACAATAGTATACTTGTAGATCATGTTAAAAATATCTTAGTACCGTGCTGAAATACTAGGGGCCAGTGGACCCCAACTTGAGAATCATTGTTCTATATAGCAGCTTTGTACAGAAACATAAACTCAAGAATAATAAAATGCTCCAACTGTAGTACCAGGTGAGATACAGTGAATTTGTTAGCCCCCGCCTTTGAGTATCCATCATGGGTATCACCCAGGCCCTATATCCCCACCAACATTTTTCTTGAATGTTCTAGAAGTCACATAGGCCCCTATTCAGAGACAACCTGCAGTCTGTACCAAGGTCAGCTGGAGAGCAACACTGAGAGTTATTCATTGATAGTGTTTGCTGCATTTGGGGTTGAAGAGGTGTCAGGGCGCTTATCAAAGAGAAGAGGGGATGACTGAGGAGAATTCATGTCAAAATTTATTTATTTCAAACCAAATGCTCAAATGGTTGCAATTGGGTCGATTAGATTTAGAGTTTCTTAAATGACACATATTTTCACTGCCATTCAAGAAAACATTTAAATTATTCATCTTGACTTTATATTAAAAATCTGCCTATTAAATAAGACACCAAGAAAATGATAAAAATGAGAACAATTCTTCTCTGGTAAAAAAAAAAATTGTGAGCTACTCCACATCAGGAATCCACCTGCAGTATTTTCACTTCATCAAAATTTAAGAAAATTTTTTTCCAACTCCTGCTTAGCGATATTTTCAAAGTTTATTTAGTTCTTTCTTCCTCTGGTTACATATACTGATGTCTTTTTCTACATCTCTAAATTATGGCATTTTTACTTCAATATTACTTTGCTTCAAGAATAGTTAAAAATTTCATAAGATATTTAGATTTTTACGAGAAGAAAGTGGAAAAATATTACTATTAGCCCAAGATCTACCATATGATTGCATTTCATCATTGATTCAAGCATAAAGAATGCTGACTGAGGGCGACCATTTTCCAGATTATGAAGGGGAAACCATACCAGTCATCAATGAGCACCACATCGCCAGCATGTTTGTAATCTATCTCTAAAGCAGAGCTTTCCACATTGTTTATGACACCATAAGATGGATGCAGTTAATTTTTTTAAGTTATTAAACAGTAAAGCGATTTTTTTCTTTTTTTTTTTTTAATACAACTTGAAGTTTATTGAAACTTTTATATTGGTCACACACATCTGTAAAATAAATCTATCTTTGCAACCTTTAAAGAAAAAGCCCATAAATGCAGATTGTATTATTAAAAGTCCTCATATGTTGCCAGAGCCCACATTAAAATAAAGAATTGCAACCTATTTTTCTTGAGACATCTTGCTTTCCCAGCTTGATTGAGATATAATTGACATATAACACTGTATAAGCTGAAGATGAACAAAGTGATTTGATATATGTATATATTGTAAAATGATTACAGTAAGGTTAGTTAATACATCCCTCACCTCACAGTTACCTTTTTGTATGCATGAGAACTTTTAAGATATACTCTCTTAGCAATTTCAAGTATACAATACAGTATTGTTAGCTAGAGTCACCATGCTATATGTTAAGGGGATCTTTTTCTAACTTTCCTGTGAAATTATTTTAGATTTCTTTATCTACAAGTACATCTAAAATACCGTACTAATTTTATTCTGCTCAAAGTTACATTGAACTGCCTATAAGAACTACGTTCATATCATTTCCATAGTCTTTAAAGTATCAAACTATTTGCTTATCCCAGATTTTACCTATTAGGATGCTATAGGAAATTGTAAAAAATATGTAATTAAAAATGGCATATAGCTATTATGCCATCTCCTTCTACTGGATAATATTGAAAACTTACTCTAATATATGTGCCTGAAGTTGTGGTTACATAGTCAAGTGACATGGAGACCTAAATCAATTAACCCAATGTCCTATCCCTAATTGTGTCATAGAAAAAAAATGTCACATGACTTGTCTACTTTGACTAACTTTGCTGCATAACTTGCTCTCTTCTAGCCCATGTTGAATGTGGCATATAAAGTTATAAGAAATATTCTCATCTTGCATATCACGATATTTGACTACAATTATTCAGTTAAGGTACAGTTTTCTCAAAAATAATTTGGGAGATCTAAAACTACTATAGCAAAAGAACAGGTATCATTGTTACTTCAAAGGATTTCCAGATTCTTTCTCTAGTCAAATCTTTGGGTGAGGAATTTAGGTCCAGGTGTTCAAATATAGCCCTTCAACTCTTAGAACAGAGAGGTTCTATTCGATTAGTCTAAGAAAGTCTCTAGCATTAGATAATTCACAAAATACCTGGAACTAGAATTTATTCTCTTATATGACATAATGTAGAACAAAGGCCTGGATGCAAACTCTAAATGGCCCTTAGCAGCTGTGTGACCTTGACAATTTATTTAACCTGTCTCATGTTCAATCTCTTCATCTCTGAAATAGAGGTAATCATCACACTTATTGCTGAGGGTTATTTTTAGGATTATCCAATTCAATGGATAAAAAGTGTTTATCAAAGTGCTTCACTCAAGGAAATGCTTAATAAATGTTAGCTATTTTTAAATAGCAATACTAAACTTGAGTCTAATGAAGCTAATAATGCAAAATTTAAATTATGTGAATGAGTCTTATGAAACAGTGCATTCAAATGCATGATTTTAAGTCAGTCCTCTTTCTGTATTTTTAAATAAAATTATAGAGATAGTAATGCATTCACTCTTCAATATGCTCCTTGAGAACCAAAAATGACATTAAATCTTAAAATCTAAGGCACTCAAAAAGACTGAATAGATCTAGAATGGACTTTAGATATTATTCTGTACAATCTCCATGTTTTTCACTCATGAGAAAACTAAAGCTTTGAGAGTTAAAATGACCTCTAACAATAATCGGGCTAGAATCTAGCCACTAGATGTTGCAGAGCATGGAGCTAGTGCCAAAGCCCCAAAGGCTAGTTCAGGACACTTCGCAAAACATCAAACATTTTCCTGGCATAAGATGCTTTTCATTTCATAATCACTTGTTCAATACATATAGCAAATACAAAAACACAATGTATGATGCAAATTATGATGCGACCAAATATGAATATGGTCTTTAGTCCCTAGAAAAGAGTTACCATAAAAATAAATCTCAATGGTTTAAATTATGTAGAGCATGCTACACTATTTGTCTTCAAATTATATTATCTCATTTTACTCTTAAATATACCCTATAAAGTAAGAAGGGTATATCTTGTTAATTGTATTTTAAAGAAGGGAAAATTGAGACCAAGAGAAGTACAATTTCATAGCTACAGACGGGTAAGACAAAAACCAGGCCTTTGGACTCCTAGTAAAGAGTTTTCTTCACTCTTTGCATTATGATGGTTTTCAGCTATAAAATTTATACCTTCTGCCCATCAGTAATAAATGTTAAATGTGTAAAAACAGATTCATCCAAATAAATGAACATTTTGATGTATATAAAATTAAGCATGCATCCTAAGATAAACGTTAAACGTTATCAAGAGTTTGACCTCAGAGAAAAGGTCATGGTCATTGTTAGTTTTATATTAATTTAAAATATAAGTTGACAAAACTTTTAATTCCTACAATACACTCTTCAAAATAAACTTAAAGTTATCATCAACTAGGAATGGAAAGATTACAAATGCATCATTAAAGCACCTAAATTTAACCAATTCTTTTTTAAGATTCAAAAAGCCTTTCATGTTTGAATGCAACTTGTAAAAAATATCTCACAGGTTAATCATCAGATTCTGAGTTGAATTTTACAAATGACCTTCACTTTGAAGTGTCCCTTTAAAGATATCCTGAAGTGTTGCTCAGTAGAGTAAAACAAATTCTGACTGTACTTTAACACTATGATAGGTTCTATTGATGTAACAGCATTATCAGCTACCCGCCCTGCTCAGATAATACCTTTCCCAAGGCACTAGGGCAATAAAGATTTGCCTAAGCCATGCTGTCAGGATCGTAAATCCTCTCTGAGAAAAGCAGTTTACCTCTTTGCCGATGTACTGCTGGGATTAGGAGCAAACAGGGAGTCCTAGGCAGAGGACACCTTCAGGGTGTGGTGTTCCCATCCACCCTGTGAGCCCTGGGCAGTGCTGCAGCCAGTCTCTAATCCTGTCCCTGGGAGCTGACCAGAGCTGCTCCTGGAAGTTGTTAAAAAGGCAGATGAGGGGCCTGCCCAGTGACTTAATGGTTAAGTTCACGAGCTCTGCTGCAGCGGCCCAGGGTTCGTGGGTTCGGATCCTGGGTGCAGACATGCGTACTGCTTATCAAGCCATGCTGTGGCAAGCATCCCACAGGTAAAGTAGAAGATGGGCATGGATGTCAGCCCAGGGCCAATCTTCCTCAGCAAAAAGAGGAGGATTGGCAACAGATGTTAGCTCAGGGCTAATCTTCCTCACCAAAAAAAAAAAGGCAGATAACATGATCATGGCAGGGAAGGCGAGGAGTGTGACCAAGGTTATAAAATCATTTAGGTTAGTGTGACTCCAGTCTAAGGGTCTAGTAAAAAGAGTATGGCATTTTAAAATTGGCCAGATCTGAGTCTGAATTCCTCAATCTCTTTACCACCAGTACGACTTTAAGCAAGTAAGTTACTCTCTCCATTGAATAGGCATATAACCTTAGGAAAGTTGCTTAACCTTTTTATGCCTCATTTTCCTCATCTATAAATGAGATAATGCCTCTTAGGGTTGTTGTGGGTTAAATGAGTTAATATATGTAAAGCCCTTAGAAAAGTAGCTGGCATACAGTAAGCCCTATTTAAATGTTAGCTATTCTTATTTATTATTATCTCTCTGAGCCTCAGTTTCCTCATTGTTATTGCTGTTGTTTTCTCCATGCAAGTTAGTTTTTTGTGTTGGACTACGGTACCATATGCTCTTATGCTAAGTGAAAAAAAGTGAGCTGGATCTTTCTCTAGTTATAGGATGACAGCTTATGACACGTCTGGAATTTAACCCTAATTCAACCTATGGTTACAGTAGAAGATACTATTCTCAGACAAAGTAAGTAAATCATTGAAATTGAGTTACGTTAAAAAGGTCCTTCATCCAGGTGATAAAAAGAACCATAAAATTCACTGTTGGAAACAGACACAGTTTTAAGATCTCCAAGAATAATAAAGATATTCCACAGAAAAGTTCTTCCATACATAGTCTTTGCCATGCTGCTGCTAATATTCATGCATGATAGTTTGTCAAAGTTAAATCTGCAGATAAGATTATAAGACATTCTTCAAGTTGGGCAAATTTGCTGATCATTTTTCTACAAGAGACCCGCACCAACATTACCCATACTGAAGCACTGATGTATCCTGGGAGCAAAAATGAGGGACCAAGACTAGGGGGAGGCAAGTGAGGCACTCACCTTGGGTATAGAAACCTCAGTAATCAAGATAAATAATACCGTAATACAATGTTTTTTAAAAAATCAAAACTAATGCAAAAAATCCATGATGAGCAAAATACCAAAATTTTAAATAAAGTCAGTGAATTAATTTTTTATGGCTTCTATAACATATTACCTTAAACTTAGTTGCTTAAAATAACACAAATTTATTATCTTATTTTACAGTTCTGTAGTCCAGAAGTCTGACATGCATCTGGGCTAAAAGTAAGATGTTGGCAGGGCTATGTTCCTTCTGGAGACTCCAGCAGAGAATCTATTACCTTGCCTTTTCCAGCTTCTAGAGGCTGCCTGCATTCCTTTGCTCATGGCCCCCTTCAACCATCTTCAAAGCCAGCAATGCTGGGTTGAGTCCTTCTCACGATGCATTACTCAGACTTGCCTACCTCTTCCACCTTTAAGGAGCCTTGTGATTACACTGGACCCACCCAGATAATCCAATATCATCTCCCCATATCAAGGTAACATATGCACAGGTTCCAGGCATTGGGTGTTGGACATCCTTGGGGGCCATTATTCTGCTTTCCATAAATAGAAGTTCCAACCCTGCAACCACATGGTCCTGCCTCACTCTCCGCACCCGAATCCTGGCCTCATCACGTTGTTCATTGACAAACCGTGAGTATTTTAGTCCTGAGTTTTCTGGATTGGTAGCACTCTATTCACAATACTCTTATAAAATCTAGAGGTGTCACTAGGCAAAGTTGTTCTGAAAGTGGCCCAGAAGCATACAAGTAATCAAAAAATTGCAAAACAAGCATGATAAATAATTTGTTAATATGCAAAGGCAGAAGTGTTTCAGTATTTAGAAGCTGTTGAAAAGCTAAAACTCATCTCTCAAGCATTAATGATTTTTTTCTCTATGTAGTAAATATCATACACTGTTATTCTAAGATTTTTACTCTATTACTTTTATTTTACTCTTGACTTCTTTTAAGTACCGCAAAATTTTCATATGAAAGTTATGATTATTTGCTCTCAATCTTTAGCTGGGTTAGAGCACCATACCTTTCTTGTGCAAGGCCCTAGGTGCTTGCTCTAGGATTGTTTTCTGCTCATATCAAGCGAGGCTTGGTGTTACCGTTCCTGGCAACTGTGAGCACATAGGTGCCTTCTCTAGACCTTATGTTAGATTTTTCCATCTTGATCTTCTCTCGTGTTTGTGAGGTCCTGAGTGCAGGGACTATCTTATTTATCATTTGGCACAAAATAGATGTCAGACATTTTTGCAACTGTTACAGCATTGAATTTTCAAAATAAGCCAAAGAATTAAGTACTGTCTTCTTTTACTCTGTCCCAGACAGGTGGAGTGACTTGCCCAAAGTCACTCAAGATAGGAGCCCAGCTCTAAAGCTCCTGCCCTTTCCACCTACTCCCACTCTACTTCATCACTATTGGGGGCTTTATCGCGGATATCCAAATACAAGCTTAAATCAGGAGATATCCCCTCAGGTTTCAGACCATTTACCTTTCCTTAGGAGTCTTTGAAGAGGATGAGGAATACACCGCTCAGGGGACAACACATCAAGAGAGACTCCTCTTTCACACACACAAAAAAAGTGTGCCAACAAAAATAATCATTAAAACTTTGTTAGAAAATCGAGCAGTCCAATTCCTGGAGACATATTAACTACCCTATTTCTGATTAAAGGAAAGAAATTTTGCTTGCTATCAAAGGGTTCAGGGAAGCTGAGAGAAAGACATCTGCTTCATTAATATCTCCTTGCCAGTGGGGCCAATTAAATTAAGACAGTCTCTTTTCCCCTCACAGATTTGGTTCCAAACACGTTACACAAGTTATACTCAGAAAATTTACTGCTAGGAGACCATTTATACTCATTAATCCTAGAGCTTTCTTTCGCAATCTTTTTCTACATAGGAAATTCCCACTGTTGCCTTAAATTATTGAACATTTTTATTTGTACATGAAAGAAGCAAATTCCTCCTCTTCATGACTTTAGCCAAGGCAGCCAGTGCCAGCACTAGGATCAGCAGGTGCAGCTTCCAGCATCTTCTTGGTGCTGGCTGCAGCATCAGGAGAAAAGCCTGCAGTAATCATTTCAGGGGCTGGACATCATGGGCTCTCCCTACACAGCACTCGCCAGCAGCTTAAAACTGCCATGTTTTAAGGTCAGTGAGAGAAGTAGGGCCTTAGGCTGATCTGCCAAATCAGAGTTCATTCAAGGGTGCACATTGCTCCACAGGGCAAGTGTGATTCTAGAAAAACAGTCTTCAGACATTTCCCCCTGTAGCTGATACTCTTTTCTCCCAAGCCCTAACATCCCTCCTCTCTTTTTTGCCTTCCCAGCTCAGATCCTGACAACAAAGTGGTCCAAAGCTATCATGGCAAAATGCCATCTCCTAAACACCAAGAAAAGCAAAATAAAACAAAACGTAGAACATTTGTTTTAGAGAACTTCATAGTGAAGATGTTAATAAATTATAACATCCTATTTCTCTATATAGAACTTGCTTAAATAAGTTTTCTTCAATAAATAAACACATTAAGAATCTAGTCTTTCTGAGAAATATTCCTTTTCAAATAGTAATCAGGAGACATAAATATTAATCTTAATTCAATTGAGCCAGTGCTCCAATTTACTTAATCATCAGAATCATTTGGAAAGCTTCTAAAAGTATAGATTCTTAGGTCTCCACCTAAATCTAATGAATCAGAATTACTCTGGAAGTACCTGAGAATCTGAATTTTTACTGGCTGATGATTATTGGACAAGTTTAGGCAACACTAAGTTAGGCAAATCTTTTTTGTGCTCTATTCTATGCATAGCTTGCAATGGACCATGTAGCTAATATAAAGATGAGAAGACACATGGCTTATATTCTGGAAGGATTTGAAATTTAGTAGGAGAAATCAGACAAGAAAATAATTATACAATAAGGCATAATGCAAGAAGTGCCATAAGAATGTTCTACCAAAATAGATCTAGGTGTTTAAAGGAAGGAGAAATCACATGAGGTCATGTAAAGACATGAAGAGTAAGGAAAAGCTTTCAAGAATATTTCATTTGAGATGGACTTTACAAAAGAATAATCTTGATGAGAATCAGAAAATGCAGAGGCACAGAGACATAAAACCCACTGTATGAATGAAAAAGAATGGGTGACAGTGTTTGCCTATAGTACAGGGAGCAGCCAAAGTACAGGCTGGAAATTTAAACCAGTGCCCAACTGAGAGGCCACTGAATATTTGGCAGTGTCGTGTATATTTCATTTCATAAGAGATGGGATTGATAAACTAAGACACAGTCAGCTGGTGATGACGTGCTCCACACAGCACTGCAGCCAGAGGCCTCACAGAAAAAAAGAAGAAGGGCTTTGACATTTAGTACAATTGATTCTTAGGTCTGAACCTGAAAAATACAAGATATCAGGTCTTAAAATCAAAACAAATCCCTCATTTAATTCTATCTATCTATCTATCATCTTTATTTATTTATTTCTATTATGTAATTTCTGTATGGATGATAGGACTGCATACAGTTTTTGGCCATTCAAAAAGCTCAAAATACCAAACAAACTCTTTGGGGATTTGGTGGGGGGTTTTTTGTTGTTGTTGAGGGAGATTTGCCCTGAGCTAACATCTGTGCCAATCTTCCTCTATTTTGTGTGTGGGTCACTGCTACAGCATGGCTGACGAGTGGTGTAGGTCCACGCCTGGGATCCAAACCCAGGAACCTGGGCCACCAAAGCGGAGCACATCGAACTTAACCACTATGCCACAGGACCAGCCCTGGGGATTTGGTGTGTTTGACAACATAAATTCAGTCTAAATTAAGATCTACAGAGGTGTGTACTGCCTACCAATGGATACCTAAATCCACAGAAGTCAAACAAACAGATTTTGCCATCCTTCTGCCAATAGTTAACATGCCCAAATGGAAACAAAATGATCTTTTCCAGGCATATCTGCAGCAAAGAAAAATGATTAATCTTTTGGCATGATATATTTACGTAAATATTAATCAACAGCTTTTGATAAAGAAAAATATAGCATATGCTTAAACAAACATGCACATAAGTTTTTGAAAAATATTTTAAATACAAGCAGCTTTGCGGAAATTCTGAAGAATTATTCCAAACATTAGCAATTATATTCTCAAAGGAAAGACTGGTCTCTATAAATGAAATAAATGTAGGGATTTTTTCTTTTTTTTTTTTTAGTACTTGTGATTGTGCAACACAGATGTCAAGATATGTTTATACTAAGAGTTTGGAAAATAAGCACAATGCTAGAGACACAGATATAAAACAAATCAAGAAAGAGCTAAGCAGAAAAAAACAGGTTGGAAAAACCTGTGCATGATTTTCTCTTCTCCTTGCTATTCCCTTTTGATGTGAGTTTATCGAAACATAGCTTTCATAGAGCTGAATGCTTGGATAGCTCTATATTGAAAAACAGGGAAGGGACAGGGAATAATAATAATTACCATTTGTTAAGCATCTGTTTTGTGCTAGAACATCTGCTAGGCTCTTTATATTTGTTATCCTGCAAAGTAGGCAACTCTTATTATCCACGGAAAGATTAAAGAAATTATCCAAGTTTATAGAACCAGTAATAGCAGTGCCTAATTCATTGTGCTATTATGAAGATTAAAATGGGTTAAAACATGGAAAGTATTTAAAAGAGTGCCTAGCATGCAATCTATAAATATAAGCCATGATTACTAGGTCATTAGAAGACCAATACCTATCTCACTTTCTTTAAAATATAACTTAACTACAGTAAAATGTTTTCCATTTTTATATTCTTGTCACATTCCTAGTGTTATTGATTCATAGAAGCACCAGTAATTTTATATTTATAGTAATTTTAGTAATTTTATATTTATAATTTTATATTTATAGTCACCATTAGAATCTAAAATTCAGTTAAAGGATATTTTTTTAAAAAGTATGTGGAAGGTAGGCCTCCTTGTGATTCATTAGCAGAGTAAACAAATCATACAATGCCATTTACAAGTTCCACCTGCTCTATTTGTATAGTTGTGCAGTGTGTGCTCCATCAGACAAATTTGGAAGTGATCTGTCTACGCGTGTGTAAATGTGTCACAGCCAGGACAAGGCCTCATGGTCTCCTCCCTTACAAGGACAGAGAACAGATTTCAGAAAGCCTCACCCAGATTTTCTCACTAGATTCTTTTGTTTCAAAAAATACAGTTGTCTTTAAAAAAAGTTGTCTATGTTAACATGTAATAGGTTTATTATTGTTATTTTTAAATAAATTAAATACATATTCAAAAATCAGTTTTAATTTCTAATATTTAATATATAATATCAATAGATATAACCCACAAAAAAGCAAGAGATCTCTGGGGAATTTCAACAACTTTTGAGACTGTAAAGGGGTTCTCAGACAAAAAGTTTGAGAACTACTGCTACAGGTGATATTGTTATACTTCTTGTGGATAACCTGAGGCTTGGCTCCACCCAGCCATAGTAGCACCACAGCCAACTAGGTTGGGGTGTGAGTATGTGTGTATGTGTGAACTTTGCATGTCCCATCATGCCTGGTATGTGCGAGTGTGAAGCAAACGTAGAAATTAATCACAGTATTCCAGTGTACAGTGCTTCATATATTTTACGTTACATCCTCCTCTGATAGTCTTTGAGGTAAATACTATTATTATCTGCATTTGGCAGATGAGGAAGTTAAGATGTAAAGAGGGAAGGGGCATTCAATAATGAAAGTACAACCAATGGGGCAGAAATAATAAGCAGGGAGTCTGTTTTTATCTAGAAGAGGAATCTTCCTATCTGAGATAGAAAAATTAAGGAAGGTGGAATGAATGAAAGAGAGCAGGCCTCAGCGTAAACAAACAATCAAACAATCACAATAACTCCTATCTGATCCTGAGAAATTGTTTCTCTCCATCTGCACATAGAGATATTAATACTTGATCTACCTCTCTTCATGTTTGTAAGGATCAAAACAAATGCAAATGTTTACAGAACTTCTCTTCAAGCTACCAGAAGTCCAGAGGTTATATAGTGTATGTCAGAAAGCATTGTAATTACGCACTTACGAACATTTCGCGATTACTCAGCTTAGAAGGACTTTCTACTTATTAGTTTGATAATCTCTTAATGTTAAGTGCACTATTTTTGAGTGTTTTTTGTTTTTCCCACCTTGGATTTTTAGTCCAGTTAGTTTGAAATCACGATGTGTGTTAAGCTAATTGTTGGCAATGTGTTTGAATAGTATTGCTAATTATTGGCATTTTCATGAATATTACAACCATATGCTTTATAAACGACTAGGGAAAATCTCAATCACAGAATTTTTCAGAAAGCCATGAGACCTCTTGTGGGGTATAATGAAAGGAAGGCCAGAAACAAATGCTTTTCAAATTTCCCTTGTAGTTTGTTGACTTGAAGATTATTTTATGAAATAGAATTGGCCATAGTTTACTTTTCTTCTTAAGTGTGTGTGTGCATGTGTGCATTTATCAAGTCAAGCACCAGCAATCTGTTTGCAAATGGCATGTCACCAAGCCACTCTCAAGCTTTGACCAGGAGCATTCATCTTACCACGTCTGGCAGTAACCACAGAAGGGGTGTCTATATTTACCAGTCTTGGCAATGAGCTGGCACCAGAGCTAGTCTGAGACCTGCTCAAGAGAACTCATGTAACTCTCAAGGCTGATGCTAGTTTGGTTTAGCTTAGCAAGTCAAGAAAATTGAAGCTTCTTGGATTTCTAACACTAGCTGTACAATCAAAGGCAAATAGCTCCAATCTCTGTTCCTCTGTAATATATAGTAATAACAAAGTTTGTTAAAGAAAGTGCAATCTTTGTTTCTGTAAAAAAAAGAAGGGGAGCATTTTGAAATTCTGACAGTGAGCTCTACGGAATATTATTCATTAAAATCATAATGTCTATCTCATTCCTATGAATGGATGTGCTCTAGAAAAGAGGTCCACTCTGAAGCCAGCCTTGTTGTGTCTTTGACATTCAATAGCATCAAGAAGACAAAATTTGAAACAACTAGAAAACAATATAAAGCCATCCATAAAAAGGACTAGATTTATGATACAGACAAAGTACTATAGGAGGTTGGAGGAAGAAAATCAATTAGGCTAGAATGATTTTAAATTGTACTATTAAAAGAAAGAAAAATAACAGCTCTGAAATCTGGCAAAGCTAAGTTGCAGTAATGTAAAACATTTTGCTTAATTCTTTCTTTCTAGGTATCATGTGCTACTACTTCTATGTGGAAAAAGAAAGAGAACTCCTTTGTCTTCCCCTTTATGTTCTCTTCTGAAGTCAAGTTTATGCTCGGTGCCAGAGAGAGAAGAATTATCCTGCTCACAGTCGCCTCAGCACTAAAGATAACACGTCATACCAAAACTTTATTCCTGAGGAAATATCTCAAAGTCCATAGGAGCCATACACATCCGGTGTCACCAGAAACCAGAGAATCTGAAGACAGAATTTTCTTCCCCTACAACTAATCCTTATAGTTTCCTTCCTCTGAAGGTTTGCACAAACATGGCCTCTTATGGTAAAATCTGAAACTTTGAACTCATTATTATTACTGTCTCATCTGAATTTATGCAAGAGATACGCTTCCCTAAATGAAAACATGGAAGTGACTCCTTGAACTAAACACAAACAATTGCATGCAGAGATAAATATTTTTAGAGGAGATTATAAAAATTAACATAAAAAAAGGAAAAAATATGAGGCTGTTTTCCAAAACAGTGAAGATAAAAATATTTCAAAGCAATATTTGACATGGAAGACTTTAATAATTCTGGGTACAGTTCCTTAAAAACATAATTCACGATAATATCTAAAAGTATATAAATAACAACTACCTAATGAAAACCTAACAAATATTTGACTTTCTTTAAGTGGAGGAGTGAACCGTGGAATTTCTACCCAATCTCTGTTGCTTCATTTCAGAATTCCTGCAAGGAAAGCAAATACTTATGCAATTCCTGGGCCTAGTGATGTGCAAACCATGGATTTCTGCAGGCATCAATGATGCCAGCCTTGGATTGCATTGTCCATATTCTACACGACCATTGTTAGGTTCTAAATATCATATCCAACATCTTTAAACATGTGCTATAGGGGCCGGCCCAGTGGCATAGCAGTTAAGTTCACGTGCTCTGCTTCAGCAGCCCAGGGTTCGCAGGTTTGGACCCCGGGTGCAGACCTATGCACCGCTTATCAAAGCCATGCTGTGGCGGCATCCCATAAAGTAGAGGAAGATGGGCGTGGATGTTAGCCCAGGGCCAATCTTCCTCAGCAAAAAAGAGGAGGAGTGGCAACAGAGGTTAGCTCAGGGCTGATCTTCCTCAAAAAAAAAAAATGTGCTATAGAAAACATTGAAGAATAGGTCTTGTAAGCATTATTTGGTATTTATACAAGACATTTTCCCTATAGAAAAAATTATTTATACTAACGTATATCATAACTATTACATGGAAATGAACACATTCATGAAGAGCATCTATGTAGATTTACTCTGGTCTTACTATAGAGTGCAAGGTTTTTAATGAAGGCAGAGATCCTTAAAACAGTGATGTACACTCTTGATTAGTTAATTCATTCACTCATCCAAGAAGTAGTTATGGAGGGCTTACCTTATGTGAGGTACTGCATTAATCATACAAATAAGACATGAGTAAATAAGATATGATCCCTTTTCCAACTCACCATATAGTTGGAGTGACAGATAAACAACTGGCAAAGAGTGAGAGAAAGCATAATAGATTCATATTCAAAGCCCTGTGGGGCGACAGAGGAAGCAGTAGCCGACGGGGCCCACATGTCAGGGGTGATGATGGTCAGAGCCTTGCCAAAAAAAAAATAAAGGTACTCATTTCACAATAGACTCGTGGGGGACAGATAATGGAAGCAAATGAAGCAGCACATGCAAATAGATGGAGACATGAAAGAGCTTTTGGGATTTTTAGTCCTACACGTAGTTTAGAAGGCCTGGTGCATAGAGCATGTACAGGTGAGCAGCAAGAACCGCAGCTGGGAAGGGAAGCAGAGTCAGATCAGGTGTGTTATGTTAAAGGAATCCAGACTGCTTCCTGAAGGTACTGGGAATGACCTAATCAGATCTGTGGTTTAGAAAGGGAAATTGTGGAAGCATCAAGAATGATTTGGTTGAGCTAAGAGATCATTAC
The DNA here is from genome assembly GCF_020826845.1 of Diceros bicornis minor. Taxonomy (NCBI): domain Eukaryota; kingdom Metazoa; phylum Chordata; class Mammalia; order Perissodactyla; family Rhinocerotidae; genus Diceros; species Diceros bicornis. Next base: position 41,894,308 of record NC_080756.1, read on the forward strand.
AGAAAAAACAAGCAAGAATGCTCGGAAGCTAACTATAGTTAACAACTGTGGCAGATGCTGCTAGTGGCCTATGTAATATCTATTTTTCTTTCAGCACTGCCTACAGAATTACAGTTTTCTTTGGGACGGCAAATGCTCCAAATAAAAAATTTCCAGCTCCCTCAAAGACTGATTTGAATCTAAAGCCATAGGACCATAGATCTGTCCAACAAGATGTAAGGGGAAGTCTACTGGAAAGGGTTTCTGTAAAATCTGTTGTTTGCCTAATTAAAAAGGGAGATACACAGTTAACACATGCCTTTCTGTTCAATTTTATCCTTCTTTCTGCCTGAAACATGAGCATGATACCTAGAGATGGAGCAATCACCTTGTGAACTTCAGGATAAAGCCATACACAAAGGATGATAGCATGAAAAAAAAAAAAGGAATGTGGGTCCCTGATGGTTCCTTTGAGCCATTGTACTGTCCTGAGCTGCCTATCTCCAGATTTCTTTTGACATGTAAGAAATAAATTCTGTTTGGTAAGGCACTACAGTCAGATTTCTGTTATGTATAGTGAAAAGTAATACTAACTGACTCAAAGAAAAATTTATGGGTAAGGGCAAAAAAAATCTAAAAAAACAAAGAACAAAAAAATAAACAGTAAACATACAGAGAAGACAATCTTGTTCTAGACAGAGAATGAACCAGAAAAGACCTCAAGTTTTTATTATGGCTTATATCTTCAAAAGCCTCAATCTTTGTCTTTGTCAATCTCATCACATATTTTTTCTTTCTTTCTTTTCTTTTTTTTTTTTTTTTTTTTTTGGTGAGGGAGATCAGCCCTGAGCTAATATCCATGCTAATCCTCCTCTTTTTGCTGAGGAAGACCAGCTCTGAGCTAACATCTATTGCCAATCCTCCTCCTTTTTTCTCCCCAAAGCCCCAGTAGATAGTTGTATGTCACAGTTGCATATCCTTCTAGTTGCTGTGTGTGGGACGCGGCCTCAGCACAGCCGGAGAAGCGGTGCGTTGGTGCACGCCCGGGATCTGAACCCCGGCCGCCAGCAGCGGAGCGCGCGCACTTAACCTAAGTGCTAAGCCAGGGGGCCGGCCCAATCTCATCATATATTGACTTTTGAAAGTTTAAACCCATGACCTAATTCCTCCTACTCTACCTCACATTTTTTTTTTAATTTCCTTGGATCAACGTAGGATTAAGAGTAACCTCGGCCTCGGAGGTACAGATAACCTCAGTTGTAATGTGCAAGCACAAGTAAATAAATATCCATGGCATCCTAAGCAATCCCTTTCATCTTAAACCACTAACTAAAAAAATACCTATCAAAGCAAGTATCATTAAAATACCTTATTGTGGCACATTAATTTTGGTAAAAGGAGCATGTAGAGCCATATTCACTAGTTTGTTTTTCATGAGAGCAAGAACTGATTGAACATCGGCATTATTCTAGTTTTAAAGAAAAAAATTCCCATCAACACAAATTATATCTTAAAGTGTGCCAGACCTACCAAGTGAGGTTTGGACCTCAAATACAATGGATAGGTCACATCTTCTCTTCCAGTCAACATGTGCAGTTACCATTGGCATTTCTGGGATTCTAGCCATAAATGGAGGCTAACATGTGGTTCTCAGTCATTCAGTTTCCCTGCACATAACAGGAACTGTTCTAATTATATGTGGGCTAATGCTGACACATTGTGTTGTTCCAACTAAGTAATTCCAAACATTCACATCTGAAGTCGACCTACGTTACCACTCTGGCTGCCAGATGTTCTTATGAGGAGCTGTCTCCTCTGTAGCCTCATGAACCTTGATTAAAGTAGATGAAGGACATTATATTTACTTCATCACCCTTCTGTGGAACAGTGTTCCGGCAATTGATTATAACTAGCCTCCGGTTAGAAAGAATAACCATTACTATATGAAAACTTCTAAAATCTCAATTGAGCAAACATGTAATACAACTTAACTGATTGACTTCAACTAATGATTGGTTAGCCTTACCTAAATGGAAAAATCCTTTGTGACATTACCTACTTTTATTATGGTCCAAGAGTCAGTAATATCACTTCTGAGAAGTTGGTTTTCTCTTGGATCAGGATGATAAATAATGAAAGAGTCATTTCTATACAATATTGCAAAAGATGAGACTTTATGCATAACATATTTGACCTCTACCCAGCTGCATGCTGGTTTGATTGATCCCAGATGCTAGCAAAAGGCAAGGCAAACAGCAAAACCACATAGCATACTTAAACATCTTTTTTATTTTTACCTGCATAATCAACTCAATGGTCAGAATACACATTTAAAAATAAGATTTACTATGAATACCTTTAGCCAAGATCTATCACGGCTCAACTTTTGGAATGATTAAATATGAAAGACTTATACTGAATCAGGATGGTAGAGTTTTTACAGATGGTATTAAAGGAGAAAATGGGGAAAGATAAAGAAGAATGATAATTTTTTATACCAAAATTTTTCCTATCTATAACTTTCCAAGCCTGGAACATTTAGAAGTTAGAAAGTTCACATTAGTGTGGACTTAACTATAAGGAAAAATGAGATGTTCCTGTGGTAGACACAGGGTTTTTAGTGATACTTATTCTAGATCTGATGGGGAAGAAATACAAGTCTGGTGGGTCAGAGACAACTCGTAGCTCTAAAATTCTATGGCAGGCATACCAAAAATTAGTTGATACCAAGTATCAACTCTAATTGACTGGAAGTATTTATCTGGAATGTTATATCGAGAAAACTTTGGAGGTGGAGTCCAAGATCAGAAAGGAAGAATGTTATAATTGATTAGTAATATCTGCCAAGGATAGGAGTGGGTAGAACATGAACACCATCCTACCTACGGTGTGAGTTCTTGCAAACAACTGTATTTTAAATCTAAAAATCACAGTTCTTTTTCTCTTATCTAAATCCAAATAAATGAAATATTAAGAGAATTTAAAGATTCTAGATTTTTTTACTATACACCCTACCATGGGTGTTGGAGCTTTTTTTGCCAAACCACCACTTTCCATACCAGCAGATTTGTCTGTTGATCTGACAATTGTCCATGGCATCTTTTCCTAATATATTGCTCTACTTCAGGTAAGAAACGAACAGAAGTTCGTTCAGCAATTAAATAAGACAGAAATATCCAGAATTTATTAGAATAAAGTAGAGAATGGAAACTAAAGGTATAGATAATCCAAATTGGATAATCAGCCATTTTATTAAATGTTGACTTAAATTATATTTATCACCTAAGTTTTCATAGTGAGATAGATGAAAATCAGCAATACTCTAGAACACACAACTGCAATTTATTTATTTGTTTGTTTCAATAAATATTTATTGGGTATCTATTTACTGTCAGACACTATTCTAAGTATTAGACAAAGGTAAGACAGTTATTGAAGTGTACTTTAAAATGAACACAACTTGGTCTCCGACCTCAAAAAGTTGTGATTTAGTACAAAAGATCAAATATTCAACTAATTTATTATACAAGACAGTTTAACATTACAAACAATAGTGTATACAATTTATGGCTATCGCAGAAATGACTAAATGTTAAAAAAACTATTGCTTTTTAAGTTAAGGCCTTAACAGAAATACCCCAAATCCTTCACTGAAATAAACACAATCAATGACTCAGGAATGAGATTTTCCTTGTGCTGGCCCCTTATGCCTCATTAGAGGAGACCCAAAAGGACTCTGAACCTACTTCTCGTTAAAGAAATCCTGAAAGGAGCTTGGCATTCATATGAAGTCTTCATCCTTCCATTCTGCCATAATGATCCTCTCAGCCACTCCAGGCATCCAAACCTAAGGTATGCTCATCAAATCAACATTTGAAAGAAGACAGTAATCAGCAAGATCTCCCAGGTATCGTAAGTGGGAATAATAGAAATGTCCAAAGTGAGTCAAGAGTATGAATCCAGAGGAAAGATTAATTCATTAATTCATCAACAGTTTACTGATGCCTACTGCATGCAAAGCAGTTCATAAGGGACAGGGAATGCAAAGTCGATATAATTTCAATTTCTGTCCTCAATTTCAAGAATCTCAGGTCTAGAAGGGGAGGAAATGACTTGTAAGAAAATAACTGAAATGAATTTGAGCTTTTTCCTTGCTACTTTCCCTTTCCTCCCCTTCCCCACAGCAAGCCTACCGCCTGACATCACGGAGGGTAGCGGGGAGCACAGGAAGACTTGAGGCAGTGTGTCCACAGGCACCTGAGGAAGTGAGAAATGGGGGAAGAGAGGAACCCAAGCCGCAGACACATTTATCTGAATTAGAGCAGTGTGCCTGCTGACATCTCTGGGGGCAGGGCACATGGAGTGAACGCCTGGAGGTGGAGATGGCAGGAGTGGCTGGTAAATTGGTCATATTGAACCAAGTAAATTACCACAGATAATGAGAGCCAGGTTTCTCACTGACAAACGTACTTATATACATAGAAAGAAGGAAGTCTAGAAAGAACTCAAGTGTTGCCTGGAAATTAAAGGTATCCATATAAACTCATGTATATACATACTTGAGTATACATGTATGTTCAAATAGATATAGAAATAGTATAAATATACTTACATTTCTTAGCTTTATAAGCAGAGAGGGCTGAGAAACAATGGTATCCTACTAACAACGAATACACTGAAAGCCAAGACATTAGAACCAGTACTTTTTGAGAAATAGCTGATTCTAGGATTGAGGCAGGGAAAGTACAAAATAAGGTAGGAATATCTTTTTGGGCCAGAAAGTAAGAAAGTGCTCATAGAATAGCGAGGATATGTCAAAAAGACACAGAAGCCACCTTGAATAGGGTTCCTACTGGCCATATCTGGGACATATTCAAAATTAATGACATGCCAAAATTAATGTCTGGTTGCAATTGAATGTCTGGTTATAAGGAAACATTGGAGAGACCCAGGCTGAGTGTCACATAATAGATAGAATGTAGAGCCTGGATTATTTAAAACTGTGAAAGATGGGGGAGATGGGGGAAGGAGGAATACTTGTATAATTGGAGAAAACTGAAGCTATACAAATTTAATGCAACATACATTCCTGGATAAGATGCTGGGCCAGAAAGGAAAGACACTTTGTTTAACAGCTGGAGAAACATGAACAGGATCTGTGGGTTAGACAGTAGTATTGTACCAAGAATTTCTTGATCTGGAGGGTTTCATAAAGATTATATAGGAGTGTGTCCATGTTTGAGGAAATAACACTCTGCAGTATTTGGGGGAAATGGGGCATCCTGTCTGCAACTTGCTTTCAAATAGTTCAAAAAAAGACTAATAGTAATGGAGGTATTTTTTTGAAAAGGGGATGATGAGCAAACGTGTTAAATATTAACAATTGGGGAATCTCGGTGGAGGATACATAGGAGGTCTTTGTCATGTACTTTCAACTTTTCTGTAAGTTTGAAATTATTTCAAAATAAATTACTGAACTGTTTTTTAAAAAGCTAATGTGATAAAGACTATTGCAGAGAGGTATAGCAGGAACAAACCTCAGGCCACAAACTCAGGTAATGTAATTTTCCTCTCCTTTCTCTTACTTAACTGAATTTCTAATTTAAGCTCTACGGTTTGTCAAGAGTCACAGAAACTTAACATATTTCAATTCAATGACTCCTCACACATCCCCTTTCAAGGGGTTACATTTAAGTTCTGGACTCTAGTAAATTCCAAGATATTACAGAGAAAAGTGAGAGAATATAGCCTTCAATTTCACCAGCCTTGCAGGCATCCGCCGAGACAGTGATGTCTCCATTTGGTCCCATGTCAGCATTCCATGCAGATCCCGGAGGAAATATTCCTCATCCTTCTTCCACACAGCTCCTTCGGGTTTGCCGCTTTCTCCACCCTAACAACAGCTTGGCATTATATAAGCTCCCCTATACCCGCCCTCCTCCAAAAAACCCGTATAAAACCCAGGGTAAAGTATGGGGAGATTCCTGAACTGACTGATCAAGATTAACTTTCCAACACCTTAGGGAACGGAAGCACAAATTAAATATTTAACTGAAATATAGAAAAATTTTAAAAATTAATTTTCCTGCACACTTGAGTTTGTGATGTGACAGCAGAAAGTGGATGGATGGAGGAGGGGGAAGTTCCTGCCAGGCTTTTGAATATCAAAATCCTAGGTCCTTGGGAGAACAGAAAGGAAGGACTCATGGCTTACATTCAAACATTTTGGAGAAAAACATCATGAGTAAGGGTGATACTCCCCCTCTTCACACCCACTCTCTGAGACAAGAAAAGGATTATCTGAGATGAGAAGGAAAAGAGTCAAAATAAAAATGGTAGGACATAGAAGGAGGGGCCTTGCAGCCTGTTTCCTGAGCTAATGCAGAGAGATGGCAAAACCGCAGGTGTGTTTGTAGGTTCTAAATCAGATAGAACTTAACATCCCATTTTCTCAGCAGAGTCTTGGGGAGGTGGCAAAACCCAAAATAGCAGTGGCTGCCTGGTATGCCTAGGCCAGTGATGCTCATCCCTGGCTAAACATTGAAATCACCTGGAAACCATACTAACTCAGACCCTAATCCAGGGCAGGGTTCTCAAACTTCAGCAGATATTAGAATCTCCTCCAGGGTTCTTAAAATATATATCTGGATACCACCCACAAAGTTCTTCATTCAGTAGGTCTGGGATGTGCCAAGAATTTCAGTTTCTAATCAGTCTCCAGGTGAGGCTGAATACTGCTGCTCCTGGACCACATTTTGAGACCCACTGCCCCAGGTGTCCGTAGCTTTAAAGCTCCTCAGGTGATCCTTATGTTCAACCAGGGATGAGAACTGCAGGTCTAAGCAGATGGAACCCTAGGCAATCCCCCAGACATTCCTACTTTCTGCATGGGAGAAACAAAAAACATTCCCGATGAGGGCCCAAGAGTTGCACGGCAGTAGTGGAGTGACTGCCTGACTCCAAAGAAACAAAGGTCTCCATGAAAGCCCATGTCAAAGACTGATCAAGAACCAGATGAGGGCTCGACCGCTCAGATGCCTCTGTGGTCAGATGACATCAAAGAGCAGAAAGCCCTTTATTCCTTTCACCGCCCCCCACCATAGTCACAACCAGGGAGAAAGTAAGGGTGTCAGTGGGACTGGCTGGTTGGCTGAGAGATTTAAATTTTTAAGACCTTAGCGGAACAGGGACTCAAAATAGAAATTATATTGCAATACAGAAAAATTTAAAAGTTAAAAGTTTGTGGACTGATTTTTTTTTTCTTTTGAGGTAGTAGGCAAGGTCATTTTTCATGGCCGAGGAGACCAGAGGGCACAAGAAGAGTGGTTCAAGTTTGGAATGCTGGCTGGGGTAATAGACATGGGGACTGACCAGCGATTGTTAAAAGGATTATCGACCTGAGTTGCAGGGCCAGCTGAGATGGGAAACCATAAATTTGTAGTGGCATCAATTCACACACTTGTGTGACTTCTCCACAGTGCTACCAGCCACAGAGTAGAAGCAGAAGGGATTGCTTATATTGATCTAAAGTTGGGGGTCTAGGGGTAGGTATAGCTAAAGGGCAAATCAATGAAATTAAAGATCTTGAATGTCAGTTAAGTTTAACTATTAAGTTTCATTGGAAGACTAGCAGCCAATTAGGTTCGAAGAAAGTGGAAAATTGTAAGCACAAGGATGCAACAGTACAATATATTACTAAAATGGGAAATATCTTCAAATTCAGTATTCCTATGAGATAAGTATGGAAATAGGTGATAGATACAGGAAGAGGAACCGTCAGAATACCACAGTTTGAGAACCTACTCAATCAGCTAGAGAGCAAATTATTTAACCACAATAAACTTAAAAATAATAATTTGAGGGCAAACAATGAACTAAGTTTCTCTGAAAAAGATATTTCTTTCTCAGAAAGAGAATAGCAGCTATTGACATATATATAAAACTTATTTTTGCCAATTTTTTAAAGAGACTAAAAGATTAATGATTCTTGTATTATGAAAAGATAAAATCTAAAAATCAACTAAAGGAGATTTTTTAAAACTGTAACGATAATTCAAACATTATCAAATTATTTAACATCTACTTGGTACCAAATAAGACATTCCCAGAATTGTTATCTGGTGTGTTTTTTTAGATGCTTTGCAATGATAAATAATTTTAGCGTACAAAACTAAAGGGGCACTTGCTTGCGTGTTTATCAGCAAACTTCATTTTAGTAGTCCTTTCTTACCATGAAAAATTCACTGAATTGGCACTAAACCAGGAGTTATTTGTGGTGAGTCTGAGAACGCAGCATACATGTTTGCCAAAATAGTTACATGATAATGCTAAATTCAATGGGGCATTTATCATATGAGCTTTAAAAAAAGACAAAATGGCACAATAGTTTCTCCTAGGCTGCCCTGAGAAAATTCCTTTAAAAGGATCTACTGATCATATTCTGCAATTTATTTTAAATCGGAATTGCAGAAATGAGTAAGTAACCCACCAAAATGCCTGGAAGCACTAAATGAAATTCCAGGGAGTGATTGAAAGTGTTGATCCATGTGGTGGTCAGACAATGTTTGGGAACTCTGCTGTCAGCCTAATTGTGAGTAATGACTGAACTCTGAGAAGTTTGCACATTTGAATCAGATAAGCATCCAGAATGTTGGATTCTTTCAAACTTTGAATGTGCTTTGAGTCATCATTTATCTTTTTTTCACTTGCTTTAATTTCTGATATTTCCATTTCTGAGATATTCAAGAATACATATTCAACGGCTTTTCAAGCTGCCTTTAAATCTGTGATTTATTCCATCAGCAAACTTTTAAAACTAAGGGTATTGAACATATCACAAAAAAATGTAGCCAATTATTTACTCATCAAATATTTTGTGTGAGTGCCTCTTCTCTGCTGTCTTCTCCACTACTTTCCTCTCCCTCTCCTTCTCCTCTTTTTTCTGAATACCTACTATCAAGCCTGCATGAGGCTAAGATCATATAGTTTAGTGGGAAAACAAAACAAACACACAAAGATAAATGTAATTATTAAAAAATTGCAATGAGCTATAAAATCTTACCGGGTACCAAGAAAGAGAACAATAGTAGTGGGAGAATGGAGAAAATAAGGAGACATGAATTTGCTTCAGAAATGGTGGTCATGAAAGGCTTTTTGGAGAAGGTGACTTTGAAGGCAATCTAACTTTGGGAATAATCATCCAGGCAAAGGAACCAAAATATACATGAAGCCTTAAGGAGAAAAGAGCTTGGGGGTGTTCCCAAAAGTCAAAGAAGACTCGTGCAGCTGGACCCCAGCGAGAGGAGAGGAGCCAGAGATAAAACTGGAGAAATCGTTAGGGGCTAGACCATGAGGGGCTTACTGGAATGGGAAGGGGTGTGAATTTCAACCTGAGTGCAGTTAACAGTCATTGAAGAGGCAAGAAGTGGAGAATAACATAATCAGATCAGATTTGCAGTTTTAAAAAGAATCACTGGCTTTTGGTAGAGAATGGATGGGAGAAAGACAAAAGTAGAAGCAGGGAGAACAATTAGGATCAATTATTATAGTCTAGGCAAGAAATAAGGGTGGCCTAAACTAGGACGGCAATGGAGAGATCCTGCTCCTTTTCAACCCTTAGAACATCCAATTCTATTTTTAGATGAGCAAAATAGCCTTACGTTTTGTCCCTCTCTTTTGCTCACGGTTCTTTATCTGTATAAAAGGACATGAAGTGTCTGATATGATAATTGCACACTGTTTTCATTTGTTTCCAAGTGAACTTTTTTCTACCTCTCCTGAAAGTGTCATCTTCATAAGGAGTGTATATGAGGGATTTCAAAGAATGATAAAAGGATAGCCAACATTTATCTTCCCTGAATTGAAAACAGTCAAACTGTTTTGTACAGTGGGAAAATAATTGTCATTTTAGCTCATGAGAAATGTATTATATCTATACACTCTCTTGTCCTGTGAACTAAATATCATTTTACATGAACAGGCAAAATGGCTCCAAGTCAACAGTGTAAACTGGTCCAAATTTAAAAGTTAAACTAAGACTTGAAGGGGTTTCCCAAACAAATTTAAAGTTTACTAAGCACCATTTCTCATCTCTATCAATGACAATATCAGTACTGATATGCTCAAGGTTTTTTTAGCATTACGATAATGTTCGTCTACATTTCCCAATCAATTAGTTAAAGGAAGAAAACTAGCATACCTAGGCATTTATCATTCTTCATTGAATTGATGATTCTTTGGTGACATCAATTATAAAGTGAAATTAATGCACACAGTATGACACAGACTAAAACTTTTCAGAGTAAAGTCCCTTGTTAATTAGTTTATTTGTTGGTCTATAAAGGGCTTCGTCTCATAACTAGAATATTTTTCTTATTAGAAAATGAGTAAAATAGATTCTTTATCCTAAATCATCTCTGCAGACAGGTCCAAATTATTCAACAATTCTTTAGCACTAACAGTTGAGCATTTGCTGTCTGCTCTGATTCTGATCACTGACAAAACCTTCCTGGATCGTTAGCGATTTACAATATGAATGAGCGGATACGTCAGTTAGAAAGAAAAATATAGGTCAAGTGACAATAATTAGCTAACTTTTTATAAAGAGAAGAGACTATTATTTTTCTAAGATGAAATAAAATAATTTTCTTTGGCTTTATTGAGTTGCAGGAGGGAGGGGCTGAAATCAATTTGAGCTAAAAGCCAACCAATAGTACTCCAGCACTCTACACATGGCTCAAATCCATTTTATTCATCACCTCGGGGAGTAAATCCCTAATTCCAAATTAGGTTTCCAAATCCCTTTCTATTCTTCAGCTTCTACTAGCTGAGTGGGGTAGCTATTTACCCCAGACTCCTCCTTCCATCTTTGTTTTCTTTCTCATGTGACCATTCTTGTGATGAATATTTGAACATCAGTGCACTGCTTACATAACCTTAAGTGCCAAGCTTCTCAGAGGGAGTTGAGTCAGCCAAGCAGAACATAGCATGGAGGGGGAGGGGGAAGTGCTACCATGGTGATTTACCCAGAGGACTCACCCTACATGAATGTCGCATAAATTAAATTCCATTCATCATCCTGGGTGGCATTGTCAAAGCTACCTCTCCCTTTTGTAAGCAGCAGTAGGGTTGTGTAGTACTAGAATACTTGAGAAATCAGAAGAGAAAGGGCAATATATGTATTTCCACAGGGCAGGCAGAAAATCATTTCCCTGTGAAGAAAAAATAATTGCACCAGAAAGACTTGCTCCATACTGTGAGAGAACGTTTTGCAGGAGAGTGGATGAAAGACATGATGGACGTAGACGGCATTATTAAACAGTGGCTCCTTCAATAAATATACTCATCGTATACAATGTGTCCTCAGATATAATCATGTGATGATTTTACCCTTGTCACTCTTCTCTTACCAGCACTTCATACATCTCACTTAGTTCTCACAAATCTGTTCTGTACAGTGTTTGTGTCCTGTGGCTCCTTAATACCTGGTTAATAAGAATAATGCACTCCTGCCATTGCATCAGTCACCAGGTAGCCACCCATAAAAGGAGTCAGGTGACTAACTGTTGGCAACAGTTAGAATGTCCATGCTGTTTGCCAACCAGCAGATATCTCTCTGCGATTGATTTCCTTGGGTTTGGCCTGGCTTTGTTTGTGTATCTTCAAACTGCGTCACTAGAAACTGTGGGCTCTGGATCTGTAAGAGATTAGCATTCTTAACAGAGAGGCAATCAAAAACAGTGAGAAACTTCTGCTGCCTTACTTTAGAGGGACAATATCTTGTTGTTTATTCAACACTATTTATGCTTCTCACTTACTGAATTTATGTCAGGAATTAAAAAATTCAAACCGGTAAAAAGTTGCTCTAGATTAATACCTAGTTAGCGTACCCCAACTTCTCCAAGATTCTCTTTTCCTTACTAATTAAGCTTCATGAAATCATAATCTTGGATTAATTCTAATTATAACAGGTTTTTGTAATTAATTTTCTTATTTTTAGCACTCAAAACAAATGGAAAACAAGAGCTAAGTCAAAGGGAAATTCCTTTCATGTACCAATATGTTAAAATGAAACTAAAATATTTTAAATAATATAAGAAATATTTAAGTCCCAATGTAGAGTGACCATAATTTAGCACTAGTGCTAAGTGTTCTCTTTTTGCAAAAAAAAAAAAAACATCGACAGGGGAATTCTCATATTATAAACACCTACTATAAGTTAGTCTCTGAATATAAAACACGGCCATCAAGAAATTTGCTACCTACAAACTTCTTTCTGAGGAGACAGAAAACACCTCAAAACCAACATGCCCAATACAGAATTTAGGGGCTTCTCCTCAAACCAATTCCTTCCCCTATATGCTTTATCTCAGTGGTGGTACCACCATCTATCCAGGTCCACAAGCCATAAAACTAGGAGGCATCTTTGTCATCTCCTTCGCCCTCAGCACCCACATCCTACCCAACACCAACCCTGTTGACTATATTTCGTAAATACATTTGCAATGGTTTCACCCCAGGCTAGACTACATATATCTCTTGCATAAATAGTACAAAATAGTCTCCTAACTGGTTTTCCTGAATCTTCCCTTTCCAGCCTGCAGTCTAGTCTCCACAACACAATCATACTGGTCTTTTCAAAATGTAAATCACATACCAACCTTAAAACCTTTACCCACTGACATCTGGGGCTCCAAGGCAAGAGGAGAGAGACAACTGCTCAGAAGTCAGGATCCATGATCAAAGGAGCAGCAGCAATGTCAACCAAGAACGCATTTTCAGCAAATCTTCATACACATTCCCCCATGCTCCAGCCATACCAACTTATTAACATTTTCCAGAATATTGTATGGTATTAGTGATTCTTTGCCTCTAAATGAACTTTTTAGACTTTATCTGATAAACTCATACTTTTTCTTTAGAACTCCGTCCAACCCCTCCTTCTTCTTTTGGCCTGCTTTGGCTGTGCCAAGGCTGGGTTACTTGATCCTTACTGCTAGGACTTTTAGGGTCTTAGGTTAGGACTTTTGTGTTCATGCTATTATTAAGCATTTTTCCCTTCAAAATAGTTATTGTTTAAATATATGGCTATAGTCACCACTGGACTGCTAGCTGCTTATGGGAAAAGATTTATTCATTTTCTCAGTTTTTCAACAAATATTTTTCAATGCCTACTACTACATGCCAATACATGTAACTCTAGCACGTGAAAGGCATATAGTAGACACTCACTAAGTTTGAATGTGGTGTAGAAACATTTTTTTGTTGATGCTCTTCGTCTTATTTAGAAAAAAATAAGGGACCAAGGGTGTTTTTCTCACTATTGGTTTTTTGTTTTTATTTTTGTTTTGTTTTATTTAATCTTCAGTGTCTGGCACAATGCCAAGCACACATTAGGTATCATGTAAATGTTTTCTGAATAGATGAATGAGTCCCTGGAAAATTCTCCCCATATTCCTGCTCAGTAAACTTGGACACATGCTTCTCTGAGGAAGCATTTCTCAGCTCCCCCAGACAATTTTGTCAGCCCCTCCCTTATGCTCCCAGAGCAAATGCTCATACCCTTACAAGAGTACTGAATTACATTTAAAAATCTTTTTTGAGTACCTGCTTCTTTCACTAGAGTATGAGCTCTTGATATTATATGTCTTCTTGGCTCAGCATAATGAATAAATATATGCATGAAGAGCTACAATGAAATACAATATCTGAAAGTGCACAAGAAAGGCCCATTAATTTTGAATTGAAGGATGGAAGGTTATGTTTTTGGAGAAAATGGTATTAGAATTGAAAGATGAATATAATAAAATTTCAAATTTTAAGGTCATATAAGGCATAGGGACAAGAAAAGGCAGTCCAGAGAGAGGACAGCATAACATAGCAGGGTATAACTATGCATGTGCAGGTGACAGGGGCTGACAGGAGTGGCTGGACCACAGGAGAGTGGAGGATTTAGAGATGGTGCAGGGATAGCACAAGAAAGGGGTCTGAAGCCAGGTTAGCAGGCTAATGCCATGCTGGGATGGGTAGGATTTGAATGTGACTTAGGAACATAGCATGCCACAGCACATCAGAATATGACAAGGGCAGACGGTAGTCACTGGATTTGGTTAATAGAAAGTGGGGGTTTCAGGAAACTGTTTTTGCTGGGTGTTGGAGGATAGAAGCAAGATTACAGGAGTTTCACAATGAGTTGGAAATAAAACAGATGCAAAAAAAGTAGATCATTCTGAGAGTTTTAATGATGAAAGGAAATAAAAAGACAAGGACAAGAATTCAATGTTGATGAGAGGAGATTGAACATGTGAGTAGGTCTGAGAAAAGGAGGCTAATTAATGGAGGCAATACCCAGAAACAGATGAAAAGGATAGTACAGGTGGAAGGGTGAACCTTTGAAAAGGAGAGGGATATTTCTCCCTTAGGGATAAAATTTATAACCTTAAAGAGTCACCACGTTATGCTTCTTTAGGATTCCTTTATTAGAATGCATATGGTAAGGGGCAATATTAGCATTAACAAGTATTTAATTATATTTTATTTATCACTTAAATGGATAAAGATTATACTATTTTAGAAGAGAAAAGAGCTGGGTAGTTGACTGAGAGATGGTCTCTAAATTTTCTTATAATTCTAGATTTCTTTGTCTAGAAGCCTCTTCTAGATCACTGCTCTTGACTATTTTCAGTGTCAGAGGTCATGGGAAGGTTACTCTTTCACCTTCTGTTCTTATGGACAATGCTGGTAGCTGTACTGGGTTTTAAACCGCTAAAAATTTCTTCCACAGAGAGGAAAATATCATAGTTAAATAATAGCAAACTAATATTGATTTCTTGCCACTGTGTATTTTTCATTCTCCAAAATTCAATGGCTGGGCATACTATGTTGGAAAACGGTTAAATGAACTTGCCATACTTTAATTAAAACTTGATTTCAAGCTCATGTAAATTTCTTATTCCTTTAAGAAATCAGCAGAATGATGGCTTCCATGCACAAGATCTTTTAGCGCTCTAAATTATTGTCACACACAAAAACAAAACACAAAATCCTCATAAAATTTACCGTAAAATATTAAGCTAATTGAATTTTTCTTAACGTACTGAAAAATTTAAAAATTTAAAAGATTCTTGGAAAACTGAATCAGTTACTTTACATAATGCCCTGAATAACTGCTGGGTATACTAAAATCTTAAATTAAAGAAAATTTCAGTAAGTCCTTATAATTACACCATGATGATCATTGAGTAATTTTTCTTTCCTTTTACTTTTCAAAATAAACTTAACATTGTTATTATCTACTATAAAAATTGTCTAAAATGACATGTAGTGCTTTTTAACAACATACTAAGCTTATTTGAATTATCTCTAGTTGTAGCTTTTTCTCATCTTAAACCATCTAACCTCCAACATCTAATTCATTTTTTGTTTATGGCTATAGATACAGAAACAATGTATTAATGATCCATCCCATATGTTAGTTAAGGTGAGTTCAATCATTCTTTGGCAGGAGCCTTTCTTTTTTTTTAACCTACATTTAACCTACATCATGCGAGAAAAATTAGGTTGACCTAATTGTTTGTTGGAGCATGGGATCTTCACAGCCATATTTGCACTGTCTCCTTTTAAATACTGGTGTTTTCCCTACTCTACCTTCTAACATTTTAAGGAAGAAGCATTAGAAAAAAGGGGGAAAAACTCATTTAGGGCTGTGTAGGGTGCTGGCCTTGCTGGTTTTTTAATACCACTGTGCACGCTTATCTTCCCACCTTGATTGATTGGAGCTTGATGGCGCAGTATATACTCGCAGCAATGGGAAATGATTGCTGCTACATCTCTTTGACGTCATTCCAAAAAGTTTCCAATGATAATCTGCTTACCATCCCACCCCACCAGCTTCTGTTGTTATTTGCAGAAGACATTGCCAGGATTTGGCTCTCAAGAAATCCTGAAAGTCAGAAAACTCTCTTAATGAACAATGGGATGAGAAGTAAAGGGCTGATGGCTCAACAAAAAAATTCATGTCATTCTCATAAGCAGTTACACCTAATCAAGTTTCCAACTAGGATTTAAATAAATACTTTAAGTAACATAAGAGAGAAATGACTCTTCCTTTTGTAAATTGTGAAAAGAAGTCCACTTGCTAGCATGAAAGTATTTTTTAATTTAAACTGATTTATAGCATATTTGAAAGATAACACATACTAAGTCTCCAATAAAGTGGAAAAATATTTGAAGTAGCTTAAGAATTACTTTACTATGTGATATAACAAGGAATCCAGTTTCAAAAATAAAATTAACCCTGTGTGTCACCACGTATTGTCTCTAGTGGTCGTCTCAGTATACACATGTACGATACAGAATGAACCTTTATTGCCGCCTAATATCCTAAGAAGGTAACAGTTTTCACTTATTTTTGTAGAAGTAAAGTGATATGAATGCTTATCTATATGAGATATAGTATAAACATGCAACAGGGATATAAAATATCTAATCCAAGAAATAGATAGGAATCAAGAAGGTATTCTATTGTGAGTTAGGACCTTAGCACGTGTATGGTCACCCTACATATCAGTCATTCAGTACTTATCAGAAACAAACAAGTCCCATTTATATTCATTTCCATTTATAGGTTACAGACTTCTTCCATCATGTAAAATTTGATGCAAATATCTTAGTAATTTTGCTGTTTTGACAAAGAGAATGAAATACAGTATATATATTTTTTCTTCTTTTGTAGTTATATTACTTTGAGAGAGCATTTTTTTTAAGTTGATTAGATACGTATTTTCACTTTTTTCTCCTCTGAAAGAATCACTTGCCAAGAATGAGGAGAAGAAACATAAAATCAATTCCACAAAATTCCAATTCTAATTCCAATTCCATAAATTCCATAAAATCAATTCCATCTTCAATGCAAGGAAACGTGTAATATGACTATTTACATAAATATGGAAATAGATAAAAGAATGGTTAATGGCTTAGCAAAAAAGAGAAGAGTCAAATTTAAGTGACTACAAAAGGTGGAAACCAATGAAAAGCCAAGTGAGTGTCCCTGCAGAACCTCAGACAAACAATGCAGGTGACAATGCAGAATGGCTCAAAAATCAGATATCATAGGAGGCAAGAATAAGCAAATGGTATAAAGCAGGGCGATTGTTCAAAAATCTGTACAAGGAGCAGTTAGTTCTGCAGCCAAAAAATATAAAATCTCTAGAAGAAGGGCAAGAAACCACAGGTTTGCTCTGTGGACAACCTAACAATAGTAGTCCCAAGATCCAGGCACAGAGAAGGGCTAGTGTGAGAAGCCATACTGAAAACAGGTGATTAAGCCTGCATACTGAAGCACAGGATCACTCCCCCAACCCTTCCCATCTGGCTCCAGGAGGGCAGCAGCTGGACTGATGTCTCTAAGCAGGAGACCACAAGACCTTTTTCTAGAGAAAATAGAGCAAGATCTATAGCTACTAACATTTGGGGTCCCCTGATGACAAAGCTAACTAGTCATCTGACTGCCCTAGAATGAGGGTCACCAGTGTGCAAGCCTACCCAAAGATCTTCTCAACAGCTTCTCAGTTCCTCACTCAAGTGAATGGGCAGCTAAGGATTACTGAATATTTGAGGAAAGAATCCAACATAAAATATAGTGAGGAAAATGAGCAAACAGGAAACAAAGTAGTGTGGAGAAAACAGAGACAATGCAGATAACAGACGATGCAGGTGACAATAATCATGACATTATCACAGAAATAAAAAAGGTGTCGGGGCCGGCCCGGTGGCGCAAGTGGTTAAGAGCGCGCGCTCCGCTGCGGCGGCCCGGGGTTCGCTGGTTCGGATCCCGGGCGCGCACCGAAGTACTGCTTGGTAAGCCATGCTGTGGCGGCGTCCCATGAAAAGTGGAGGAAGATGGGCATGGATGTTAGCCCAGGGCCGTCTTCCTCAGCAAAAAAAGAGGAGGATTGGCGGATGTTAGCTCAGGGCTGATCTCCTCACAAAAAAAAAAAAAAAAAAGGTGTCAATGAAATAGGAAAGGAATATGATTTAAAAAAAGGAAAAATTTGAAAAAGAGCTCCTGAAATTTTAAAGTAGGATTTCTGCAATATAAAAATCAAAGAAGGTTTACATAATAATGTCCTGGAAAAATCACAAAATAAAAAAAAATGCAGCCAATTAAGTATTAATAGAAGAGAAAATATAACAATAATGAAGATTAATCTAGGAGATACTTCAGGCAACTAATAGGATTACCCAGAAAGAGGATAGATAAAATATTTATGGGGAGAAAATCATCAAAGAAATAATACAAGAGGGGCTGGCCCTGTGGCGTAGTGGTTAATTTCACACACTTGGCTTTGGCGGCCCGGGGTTCACAGGTTTGAATCCTGGTTGTGGACCTATGCACCATTCATCAAGCCATGCCATGGCGGTGTCCCATATACAAAATAGAGGAAGATGGGCACAGATGTAAGCTCAGGGCTAATCTTCCTCAGCAAAAAAAGAGGAAGATTGGCAATGGATGTTAGCTCAGGGCCAATCTTCATCACCAAAAAAAAAAAAAAGATAAGAAAAGAAATAATACAAGAAAACTTTCTATAACCAAAGTACATGAATCTCCAGAATGAAAATGTCCAAGTACCCAGTAAAATGAATGGAAAAAGATCCACAAGAAGACAAACTACTTTGCTTGGTTCTTCAGTTAATATAAAAGACCTAGATTTTGGCATTTTGCTTTATTTTCTACTTTTGTTGCTATTTTATGTGTTTCAATGATGTTTCCTCTTTCCTATATTAATGAGAAATTGAAGAAAGTATGACAGGATGCTTATCTGCTCCTATGTTAACAGAAAAAAAACTTTCTTTGTTGAGAGTCTATAGCACACAATTTATCACTTAATTTTACATTCTTGTATTATTTCCTGTCTATTAAACTTGTTTCTCAAAATCAAAGAGCTAGCCCACACATACACTGTCAAATTATTTTTATCAAGAGCACCAAACTAACTCAATAGGAAAAGGAAAGTCTCCATATGCAAAAATCATTTCAAGATGGCTCATAGACGCAAATGTAAAAGTTAAAGTTAAAACACTTCTAGAAGAAATATAGGATGATATCTTTCAACCACAAAGATTTCTTAGATAAGACAGAGAAAGAACTAGGTATAAAAGAAAAAATCGATAAATCTTATTTATCAAAATTAAAAACTTGTTTTCATCAAAAAAACTCTATTAAGAAAATAGTCAAGCCACAGATTGGGAGAAAATATTCACAACTCATATAAATGTCAAAAGATTTGAATACAGAATATATAAACAACTTCTACAATTCAATGACAAAATAGTAGACAACACAATTAAAAAATAGGTAAAAGGCATTTCATAAAAGAATATGTGCAAATGTCCAATAAGCACATAAAAATGTGTGTTTAATAAAAATGTGTGTTTAATGTTATTACTCATCAGGGAAATGTAAATTGAAACCACAATGACAAATGACAAACCACCACAGACTCATTAGAATGGCTAAAACGAAAAAGATGGAATACAAATATTGATGAGTATGTGGAGCAACTAGTAGTTTCATACATTGCTAATTGAAGTTTAAATGGTACAATCACACATTCACCCTATGATGCAACAGTTCCACTCATAGATATTTATCCAAGAGAAATGAAACCATATGTCCTCAAAAAGCCTTGTATAAGAATGTTTATAGCAGTTTTAGTCATAATAGCCAAAAACTGGAAACAGTTCAGTGTCTGTCAGCAAGAGAACAGATAAACGAACTGTGGTATTTATTCTATGGTATACTTCTCAGCAATAAAAAGGAACATGGATGAATCTCAAAAACATTATGCAGAGGAAAGGAGCCAGACATAAGAGCGCTTACTGAATGATTCCATTTATATAAAGTACTAGATTAGGTAAAACTAATCAATTAGTGATCATTGGTGTGTGGTTTATATCTTGATAAGGGTGTGGGTTACACAGATGTATTCATTTTTCAATACTGGTTGAACTGTACATTTACAATTTGTGCATTTCACTCTATGTAGATGACGTTTCAATAAGCTTACCACGTGGACAAAATAGAAGGGCTAGGATTCTACGTTAAATTTATAAGACATTTTCCCCAGTAATTATCAGGTCATTGGGTAAGTATATAGTCCAAATGACATATTATAAAAACTCAGCCAAAGCAGATTTTAATATTATTACATGAGAACTTCCAGTTTCATAGTGTCCCCACCACTGCTTATGAGGAATTCTATTGCAGATAGAAGTTAACCTGGAAACTACTCCCACCGAAAGAGTGTACCTATTGCAAACTGCCCTAACTTCGTTTTTTTACAACCATTAGCAGGGGTTTTGGTACATGTCAGTAATCTCCAATGGTTAGAGGTAAGTGAGGACTATGGGTGTCTCTCCCCAGTCATTTCACCTCTGGGAGGTATGTTATAATGAAAGCAGGTCTTAGACTGAATTTGGTAACACATACCAACATTTGTTAGCAAGCAACCATGAACAAAATCATACAAACTGTCCTGTATGTTCAACAAAGTCCCAACCCTCTCCTTTTTGGCACTTGGACAACGAACATTTTCCAGAGAGGTTTAATTAGAAACAGATGCTCTAGTGGAAGGAGCCAGCTAATATTCAAGTTGGATCAGGTAAGAGAAACCTCCAAAGATCTTAGGACATGAGGTTGATGGAGTTTAGAATCAGGGTAGGGGTGGCTCAGGCCACTAGATTCTTAGGTCCTGTTTGAGCAAGGCTGAGGTGGCTATATCATATTTCTAGCCAACCGACATGTCTTGAACATCACTCATTTCATCATTGAAAAATAATTTGTAACTTCATTTATGCTAATTTGTAAATACTCTAGAGCTGACCTCAGGTAAAAATAGTTGTAGCTTAGCAACCTTGTGAGAACTGGGGTCTGGTTAGAGCAGTGGGCCTCAACCGTGGCTACTGTTATAATCACCTCTGGAGAGCCAATGCCCAGGCCACACTTCAAACCAACAAAATCAGAGTTTCGGGGAGTGAGGGGGGAATCCAGCCCACCTCCTTAGGTGATTCCAATTTATAGACAAAAGTTGAGAACCACTGGATTAGAATCTTTCAGTCTAGCCTAATTGTAGTGTATACTCCTGAATAAGTGTTTTAAACGCGATTTAGCCACCTTAAGGGATAGATAATACACATTATATATCACACTGTCGATGTTTAAATATTTTTAAGTAAACTATAAAAATACAACAGTATGAAACCCATCCATTTCCTCCATGATAGAACAGAGACAACAGAATTAGAGATGTCAACTAGTACGGAGCTGTAATACTTGCCAGAAAGGGAATTTGGCCATTTTTGAGTAATGGATGCATTTAAATATAGATGATTAAGACTCTGCATTGAAAATTTGAAATTATGCAATTACATCCTGAGAATTGTCTATAAATAGTAATGTGTGTTCTGATTCAAGGAAGTGACTATCTTGGACGCACCACGTTGAAGCCAAAGCAGCGAGGTACAAATAGAGCAGAATAACAAAGCCTGGGTGACAAAAGAAGAAAACCTGGAACAGACTGGATCATTGATAACTCCTTTAGCCCAGCTGGCCAAAGGTTTTACTAGTTCCTAACAATGAGAAATTGGAAGATATTTTCAGAATACTATTTTGAGTTATTTGTATTTTTAGTGCATAAATAAGTTCATGTAAATTGATTAGAAAACCGTATATTTTCTTATGATTTGGTGAGAATTTGGATATTCTCTTTTAATCTTTTCTATTTTTTATAAAGCCTGTTATATCACAAACTTTGCCCAATCCCAACCAGTTCACTGTCTTGAAAGAGTCTCCCTTAAAGAATGCAAGCCTGGACCTCAACACCCTATAAATGTTCCTCTTCTACTTCCCCTTCAGAGACACTGCTAAGACTTGTCAAGGTGGCATTCACTCTTACTGCAGTAATTTCTAATAAATTTACTTTTTCTTTAACAGATTATCTGGAGATATTTTGATGAGCTCAACAACAACAACATAATGAATGCCTAATTAAGGCTAATTCCTATTTTGGAATACTATATATTACATGAATGCAATAAATATATATTGATAATTTTTAGTAGATAATGTAAGTAGAAATAAATTTGGCAATAAAAATTCCAATAGAATATTGCAAAATATTTTGTACCATCCCATGTGTTAATCAAAAATAGTCTGAAGAGGCTTGAGGAAAAACAAAAACCCAGACTACCAACTAGAGCTCCTTCACAAGAGTCAGGTCACATAAAAGCTAGTACAGATTTATTCCTTTGGGGTTTACAGCCTAACGCTATATTCAGCCTCAGTGCTTTTGTCCATTATTTCCCTCCCATCTGGAATTGTCTTCTCACAATCATCTTTCAAAATGTGGTTTAGATGATATTTCTGTTAAGTCTGATGAGCCCTCTCACCTTCCCTTTGTAATTAATTACTCCCTCCTCTCAGCTATGTCTTTTGTGTTTATCATATAGTATTTGTTTTCATTTCGTTCTCCACCCACAATACTTTGACCTACTTCAAGCCACGATCCATGGTGTATATATCCTTATTTCTCAGGAGCTTATCACTTCAGAGCCTAAATTTTTTTAAATGTTAACAAATGTTTATTGAATTATTTAACTAGTTTTTGATCCCATGATTATTTTATTTAATTGCAAACTCTACTTATAAACCCTTATTAACTAATGATACCTGAATGGTACATGACTTTTCCACGAGAAAGAGATCCAATAAGTTGGAGACAGGTGGTTATCAGTTGGTTGGGACAGAAATTCCAACTAGAACAAGGGCCCTAAAATAGAAATTAGAAAGGTACCAAAGGCAAGAGTCAACTATTTGGGGCCATTCTGGTGAATGAGAATTTTGTAGAGGTTTGGTAGCTTTTGCATGCTTTCTAGGGAAATCTAATGTGCTTAGTGTAGTATTTCAGAAAATTTATTTTGGTATGCTTAATCATTTCAGTTTAAAAAAAATAGCTTATATAAGATTCTATCAGGTTCAAAAGAGCACGATGTGTGTGTGTGTGTGTGTGTGTGTGTGTGTGTGTGTGGTTTTCTCGCAGAAAACCTTAAGTCACATCCATATTGTTATTGTTTCTGAATTTTTTCTTCAGGGATATATTCTAGCCATTATAGTCTCTATTTTACAAATAGGGAATTTTTTAAATGTTGCATTCTTCACTGAGAGGAGTAACTTGTTTTCTCTCTTTTAAGGGGTCTGAAAAGTTAAATGACATATTTAGGTCACTAAGAAAATGAATGTCAGGGTTGACATGAGTCAAGATTTATCTAACAAGCCCTCCTTTCCCTGTAATTAGTGAGTGGTTTCACGGCATTGGTTTTAGTATCAAAAATCCTGAGGTCAAATTAGAAATTCATAACTTAGGTGGGCAAGAAGGGACCATTATTTCATGTCTCTAGGTCTCAGTTTCTTCTTTTGTTAAATGGGGATGATAGTACCTCTTCTATAGAATATTCCCGAGGATTACATGAGTAATGTGGAAAAGTATATACTAGGCAATAAAAATGTTTTTGTTGAATTGGAAATATATTCATAGCAACTTTGTAAATCAGTTAAGTCAATAAGATAATTTCACTCACCTAGATTATCACTCTATATATGGAATCATAGTTCTGGAACTATGAATACAAAGAAAAATTCTTGGTGAGCATAATTTAGGCAATGTTCTATTTGCCAGGACACTGCAGCAAATAAACCACCCCTAGCATGAGACCACAGAGGTGCTTCAATACCCACAAGTGGTCCAGATCTCTGTTTTATGTCTGTTCTGAAAGAAGGCACATTGTTTTTCTCTATCTGGTTCTCACAAATGAAGTGGGCAGAAATGTTAGCCATGTGACATTAATGAGTATCACATGAACAAGTTCCCTACCATCTACTCTGGAAATGGCACCAAATGAAAGGCCACATTTAGAAAGGGCATAAAACTGAACGAGATAATGGTCCAGTCATTGCCTGGTACACTGTTGAGGACATCACCTCTGCTGCTGGAAAATACAACAGCAATGCAGTAAGTTTGGTTACTGCCTGCACGGCAATTACGCAGACCTGTTGATGCACCTGCTTTAACTTGAAAATTGGTTCTTCTCCCAAACAAAACCAAATAAACCTAAACAAAGCAGACAGAGGGAATGCCTGGCATATCCTACAGGTACTTGTTTTCTTGTTGTTAAGCAGTTAGAAGTTTGGCCAATGCTTAAAATGCACACTTAGTCATCCACACTTAACACATTTTCTGTTGCCATAAGGGCAGTTGATAAACAGTGAAAAACTCTCACAGATAACAGTTCCAGAACTCCCTTCTGTTTCAAGCCTGTTATCCATGGAACCATTCCAAGCAAAACAAACAGTAAGAACTTCAGGACAACCTCTGTGGAGCTCTTACCTCTTGTTCACATGATTAAATTCTCATCTAATTGCCATTTGGCTGCTCAAGGCTTTTATAAAACTTAGCTTGTATTCTATATATGGCATTATGGCAAATATCGTCTACTCTGACTAGGAACCTCATTGAACAGTCGTTAGTTGTATGCCTTTCTACCCTCATCCTAGCTCCTGGAGGGTGGGAACAGTAAAATACTGAAATTATTTTTGTATCACTGATGCTTAAAACAATTTGGCATCTGACAGATCCTCAATAAATATGTGTTGACTATCTTAAGAATGTCTTCATTAGTGCACCTTCTTTCCTACTAACCCAATGTATTTGTTTATAACAAAGATCCTGCCTCCATGATTTCATTGTATCTAATAATACCTAGATTCTTGAGTGTCTGGCAGCAAATTTTAACCCTCTGAATTAACCAAACTCTTTGAGCTACTTATCACTCATTCACTCATTTACTTTCATCAAGCTCCCAATTTACTTTCTCAATTTCAACAAATATCAATCAACTTCCTTAAAATACTGTGCAATATTTTATGCAGGTTTGAAAATTGCACAATCACTGCCATCTGCAGCAACTCTCTTCAATAAAAATATAATGAGAACCACAAGTAAAAGCCACATGTGTATTTTTAATTTTCCTAGTAGCTATACTAAAAAAGTAAAAACAAACAGGTAAAATTAATTTAAATAATATATTTTAACTCTATATATATATAAAAAATATTATCATTTCAGCATGTGTTCACCACAAAAATTATTGAGATTTTTTTTTCTTTTTTTCTTATCAAATCTTCAAAATCTGGAGTGCATTTTAGGCTTACAGCAACATTACAGTACATTCTGTTTGGACTAGCCACATTCCAAGTTCCAACAGCCTCATGTGACTAGCAGTTACCATATTGGACAGCGCAGATCTATAAAATTACCTTTTCATAAAAGAGAGAGAGGTGTACATAGAACTCTGATACAAAATAGACTAGAGTGAATGTGATATTAAGTTAAAACAATAAAACGTGGGGGCCAAGGGAGGGCTCAATTCTAAGAGGAGGGATAGAAGTAGGTTTCTTTGAACCTACTCTAACTCTCTTCCCTTTCTAGACATTGCATCCTCTCATCTTACTAGCCATGTCCTCCTTTATCCAATGACTGTGTGCATCTATGTATCTGTGCAAGCAGTTCTGTGTTTTGTAGAACTACACATAAAGGGATACATTTATGTGAGGATGAGGCCATATGTAAATGAATGTGATGACCATGCAGCTTATATAAACACCGTGATTAGAATATACGGAAGGGGCAAAAGCAAGATAAAAAGAGGGGGCTGTTATTGGCACAGTGTGCTCTTTTCGCTAGTCAAGTACTAAACAGTAAGTGCAGGCAATGAGTAAGATAAAGATATGAACCTAATTAAAAGAGAAGCCAACTAATTCTGCTTTTCTCCCTCACAGGAAAAAGAATTCATAGAAATTAATGCTAGTGTTTTCACAGCACATGCTGTACAAAGATCTCTTAGCTCTTGACTCTCAGGATTGGGTATGAATTTAGAATCTAGAATTTAAAACTAGAAGGATTCATGAAAATATTCCCTATGCTTGGCAGAGGTTTTCCTAATGTTACTATGTTCTATCCAGCACAGACTAGTGTGAGGAGATACAAAGAAAAGAAACAGAGTGTCTATACAAGGATCAGCTGTAAATTAAATGATAAAAGACTGGGGAAAAAATGCATCAAAACAACCCTGGGAACGTATATGCAAAGCATTAGCCTGGGAAGAATTCATTCACTAAGCAGTTTAGATGAGAGCTGTGTTTTGGAGGTTGGGGATTTGATTTGATTGAAAAGAGGGGAAAGTGATTGAGAAGGAGGAACTCAAGAATGAAACACAACGCATGCTAAACAGCCTTAAGAGACTGGAATGGGAAATAAAATAAGTAGCTTTACACAGAATTAATCGACACAAAGCAAATAAATGGCCGTGAGGGAGAAAGGAAACAGAAGTGAGGAGCCTGGACTCGGAGACTTCACAGACACATCCTACACCCACTGGCCACTAGTTACTTATTTGGTCTCTCTGATCCTCAATATCCTCACTTGAAATGTGGGGCTCACAATAGCACCCACTCAGTGAGGATTAAATGAGTTCATCTATATAGTGTTTAGTCTAAGCCTAGCACATACTAAATCAATGCATTTTAGTCACAATTGTTAGAAGGTTTGGGGGCACAAAGATTGGAATTTGATAAGGGCAATTGGGTACTGCTGGGAAGCATCTGATAAGTTACCTTTAATGGAAAAAAAAATAAAAGATCTTACTTTTATAGCCATTTGACAAAAGAGACTATAAATGAGGAGTCCAACTTAAAATGTGCTGGTCATCTAAACAAAAGGTTGGTAGAACCTTGGTCAAAGCGGTGTCTAAATAAAAAGAAGTGGTGGATAAACAAATAATCAAATTAAAACCACATATGATAAACAAAGAGAAAACTAGAAGAATCATAAGACAGAACCACCAAACTGAATTGGCAGTCCAAAACAAATGGGACAAGAAACAAAGGAAATGCAAAAGAACCAGAAAATAAGTGACAAAACAGCAACATTCAGCCCTCATATTTCAATAATTACCCTAAATGTAAATGGATTGAACTCTCCAATCAAAAGATACAGAGTGGCAGGATGGATTAAAAAGCAAGACCCAACAATATGCTGCCTTCAGGAAACACATCTTAGCACTAAAGACAAGCACAGGCTCAGAGTGAAAGGATGGAAGACAATACTCCAAGCTAATGGCAAACAAAAGAAAGCAGGTGTTGCCATATTCATATCAGACAAAGTAGACTTCAACATAAAACAGGTTAAGAAAGACAAAGAAGGGAAATATATAATGATAAAAGGGACACTCCATCAAGAAGACATATCACTTATAAATATATATGCACCCAACATAGGAGCACCAATGTACATAAAACAACTATTAACAAACCTAAAAGGAGAAATCAACAACAACACAATAATAGTAGGGGATCTTAACACCCCACTTACAGCAATGGATAGATCATCCAGACAAAAAGTTAATAAAGAAATATTAGACTTAAATGAAAAACTGGACGAGATGGACCTAGTAGACATATACAGAGCACTCCACCCAAAAACAGCTGACTACACATTCTTCTCAAGCGCGCATGGAACATTCTCTAGGATAGACCATATGTTGGGAAACAAAGCAAGCCTCAATAAATTTAAGAAGATTGAAATCATAACAAGCATCTTTTCAGACCATAAGGCTATGAAACTGGAAATGAACCAGGAAAAAAAAACTGGGAAAGTGACAAAAATGTGGAGATTAAACAACATGCTACTGAACAACCAATGGATCATTGATGAAATTAAAGGAGAAATCAAAAACTATCTGGAAACAAACGAAAATGATAACATGCCATATCAAACCATATGGGATGCAGCAAAAGCAGTCCTGAGAGGGAAACTCATAGCGATACAAGCCCACCTTAACAAACAAGAAAAAGCCCTAATAGGCAACCTTAAATTACACCTAACAGAACTAGAAAAAGAAGAACAAACAAAGCCCAAAGCCAGCAGAAGGAGAGAAATAATAAAAATCAGAGCAGAAATAAATGATATTGAGACCAAAAAAAACAGTAGAAAGGATTAATGAAACAAAGAGTTGGTTCTTCGAGAAGATAAACAAAATAGACAAACTCTTAGCCAGGCTTACTAAGAAAAAAAGAGAAAAAGCTCAAGTAAATAAAATTAGAAATGAAAGAGGAGAAATTACAACGGATACCATGGAAATACAGAGGATTATAAGAGAATACTATGAGAAATTATATGCCAACAAATTGGACAATCTAGAAGAAATGGATAAATTCTTAGACTTATACAACCTCCCAAAATTGAACCAAGAAGAAATGGAGAATCTGAATAGACCAATCACAAGTAAAGAGATTGAAATAGTAATCAAAAACCTCCCAAAAAATAAAAGTCCAGGACCAGATGGCTTCTCCAGTGAATTTTACCAAACATTCAAAGAAGATTTAATACCCATCCTCCTCAAACTATTCCAAAAAATAGAGGAAGATGGAACACTTCCTGAATCATTCTATGAGGCCAACATCACCCTGATACCAAAACCAGACAAAGACAATACAAAGAAAGAAAATTACAGGCCAATATCGCTGATGAACATTGATGCAAAAATCCTCAACAAAATATTGGCAAACCGAATACAACAATATATCAAAAAGATCATACACCATGATCAAGTGGGATTTATACCAGAGACGCAGGGATGGTTCAACATCTGCAAATCAATCAACGTGATACATCACATCAACAAAACAAAGAATAAAAACCACATGATCGTCTCAATAGACGCAGAGAAGGCATTTGACAAGATACAACATCCATTTATGATAAAAACTCTCAATAAAATGGGAATAGAAGGAAAGTACCTCAACATAATAAAGGCCATATATGACAAACCCACAGCTAACATCATACTCAACGGGGAAAGACTGAAAGCCATTCCTCTGAGAACAGGAACGAGGCAGGGCTGCCCACTCTCACCACTCCTGTTCAACATAGTACTGGAGGTTTTGGCCAGAGCAATTAGGCAAGAAAAAGGAATAAAAGGAATCCAAATAGGCAACGAAGAAGTGAAACTCTCACTATTTGCAGATGACATGATTGTATATATAGAAAACCCTAAAGAATCTGTTGGAAAACTGTTAGAAACAATCAACAACTACAGCAAAGTTGCAGGGTACAAAATCAATCTACAAAAATCAGTTGCATTTCTATATGCTAATAATGAACTAACAGAAAGAGAGCTCAAAAAGATAATACCATTTACAATTGCATCAAAAAGAATAAAATACCTAGGAATAAATCTTACCAAGGAGGTGAAGGACCTATGCAATGAGAACTACAAGACATTATTGAGGGAAATCCACGATGACATAAAGAAATGGAAAGATATCCCACGCACGTGGATTGGAAGAATAAACATAGTTAAAATGTCTATATTACCTAAAGCAATCTACAGATTCAATGCAATCCCAATCAGAATCCCAATGACATTCTTCACAGAAATAGAAAAAAGAATACTAAAATTTATATGGGGCAACAAAAGACCCCGAATAGCTAAAGAAATCCTAAAGAAAAAGAACAAAGCAGGAGGCATCACAATTCCTGACTTCAAAACATACTACAAAGCAATAGTAATCAAAACAGCATGGTACTGGTACAAAAACAGACACACAGATCAATGGAACAGAATTGAAAGCCCAGAAATAAAACCACACATATACGGACAGCTAATTTTCGACAAAGGTGCTAAGAACATGCAATGGAGAAAGGAAAGTCTCTTCAATAAATGGTGTTGGGAAAACTGGACAGCCACATGCAAAAGAATGAAAGTGGACCATGTGCTATCGCCATTCACAAAAATTAACTCAAAATGGATCAAAGACCTGAAGGTGAGACCTGAAACTATAAAACTCATAGAAGAAAATATAGGCAACACACTATTTGACATTGGGTTTAAAGGAATCTTTTCGGATGACATGCCTACCCAGACTAGGGAAACTAAAGAAAAAATAAACAAGTGGGACTTTATCAGACTAAAGAGCTTTTATAAGACAAATGAAACCAGAATCAAGATGAACAAACAACCAACCAGCTGGGAGAGAATATTTGCAAAACATACATCTGACAAGGGGTTGATCTCCATAATATATAAAGAACTCACACAATTGAACAACAAAAAAACAAACAACCCGATCAAAAAATGGGCAGAGGAAATGAACAGACACTTCTCCAAGGAAGATATACAGATGGCCAATAGGCACATGAAAAGATGCTCAACATCACTAATCATCAGGGAAATGCAAATCAAAACAACACTAAGATACCACCTCACGCCCGTTAGAATGGCTATAATCACCAAGACAAAAAACAACAAATGTTGGAGAGGATGTGGAGAAACAGGAACCCTCATACACAGCTGGTGGGAATGCAAACTGGTGCAGCCTCTATGGAAAACGGTATGGAGATTCCTCAAAGAATTAAAAATAGAGATGCCCTATGATCCAGCCATCCCACTACTGGGAATCTATCCAACGCACCTGAAATCAACAATCCAAAGAGGCTTATGCACCCCTATGTTCATTGCAGCATTATTCACCATAGCCAAGAAGTGGAAGCAACCTAAGTGTCCCTCGACTGACGATTGGATTAAGAATATGTGGTATATATATACAATGGAATACTACTCAGCCATAAAAAAAGACAAAATCGTCCCATTTGCAACAACATGGATGGGCCTGGAGCGTATTATGTTAAGTGAAATAAGCCAGAAAGAGAAAGACAAACACTGTATGATCTCACTCATATGTGGAATATAAACCAACACATGGACAGAGAAAACTGGACTGTGGTTACCCGGGCAGTGGGGGTGGGGCGTGGGCACAAGGGGTGAAGGGAGTCATATATGGGGTGATGGACAAACAAAAATGTACAACCCAAAATTTCACAATGTTAGAAACCATTAAAAATCAATAAAAAAAAAGAAAAAAAAAAAAAAGAAGTGGTGGAAGCAAGGCAAAATTTCATCAATAAACTGAGAACTTAAAATGAACCAGCTATGAGAAGAACAAAGAGAAAATCATACCCCTAGTTCACCAGAAAACACTCACTAGTTGTGTCACTTTTAGAAGATTCCTTAATCCCTTCAAGCTTCAGTACCCTCACCTTTAAAATGGGGATAATATTCATAGAAATGTTAGGAGGATGAAGGGATTTATTATTTGTCAAGCACTTAGAATAGTGACTGGCACATGGTAAGTGCTATGGAAGTATGTGGTAGGTAAAGCTGAAAACAAACACATTATTTTAAAAAACTCTTTAAGCATTGACTTTTACTCTTCCATATGTTATATTTTTCAATCCAAAAAGCAACACTGAGGCAGTGTTGCTGCCAGTTTTAGGATGAGGAGAGAGTGTTGAAGGCATGGTCAGAGTCATACAGACAGGAAGTGTTCAAGCCAGGAGCCGCATTCAGGCCTCAGCTCTTTCCACTACCACCGGTGCCTCCAAAGCTAGGAGCCCGAAAACTTGGAAACAGTGATGTCATAATGATACTGAGAAGTTGAGAAGAGCTAGGGGTGCATTGATTTGTCTTTAGAATTCTTGTTACTTAGACTTTTAAAATCTAAATATCAGACAATCATTAGAAGTGTGTAACTAAATGAAGACCACCCAAATGAGAACAAGCAAAGGCTATTTACTCAGAGCTTGCTATAAGCAAGGGAATCAGCCACCATCACTTGTATTTTGGCAGAGACTCAAAGGCAGGCAGAGGAGTGGAAAAGCTTTATAACGGAAAAAAAGAAAAGCATTCCAGATATGCCCTGATTGGAGGCTGTTGGCATGGGGAAGCTGTAGGTGGGCTAACTAGAAGCAGAGCAACCTATGTGACTGGTTAGGGGTACATAGTTGGCTTTCTCTGGTTGGTCCTCGGGTGGAAGAGGAGACAAAAATTAGAGAAGCTGTCAGTCCTGGCTATTTGGGGTCAATTGTTACAAGAGTTATTATTGCTAGAGACAGTGGTCTGACTTCCTACAAGTCTGTCTTATAGATAGCAGGCTGCCTTCCTGGGCTGGTCATTATAGACAATGGATTGGTTTCTTGGACTGGTTGCTGCAGACCATGGGCCAGAGTTCAATTTTCATATATGGTCTGGCCATTGTCTGTTTGCATATTCGGTCTCTCAGAAGTCATCTAGTTGAAATCCCAACACAAATGTTTAATCCCTGACCACGTGCAGCATAATAGACTATTCCAAAACACAAGATGGCCTATTCCATTCTGAGACAACTCTCTCTGTTTCAATTTTTTTAGTCATTAATATTTACAAAAGTGTGCTTACTAGTAATTTCTACTACTTGGTTCTAGTTCTGTGTTCTGAACGATGATAAAACCCTCAGAGAGTACATACAACTCTCTGATGGCATACTCTCAGCAAATACATCTTGTATTAAAAGAAATATAGCCTTTGAATTCACACAGAATCATCCTGATGTCACAGCCTAATCTTGCTACTTTTACATCTCAGGGGTAATCTTCTGTTCCACCCACCCATATATTTTATAGCAAATACACCAGTTCCACAAGATTGGGCCAAATGTGAAAGTAGATCCCAACAATAAGACAAGATCCTTTCACCTGTTTCTAATTTGGGGAAAATATCTCAGAAAAACATTATTTTACCCTGCACCAGTCCCTAAAATGTCACTCTAGACAGGTACATAGGATTTGAATAAAATTTCAATTCATGAATCAGTATTTCTTAACTTTCCTTCATAGCAGATACTCTGTGCCCTCCCTCTCCCCCACCCCAAACATTAGAGTCACAGAAGATTCTCTCGCTTTTCTTAAGGAGATTTATTGCTTCTCCCTCTCCTGTCAATAGCTCAAACATGAAGAACTAAAGCAACATCAGAGAAAGACAGACAGACACATGGCTCTTGGAGCTTGTCCTTCTTGGCACTGGTGAAGGAAGAGTGGTTTTCTCAAAGTTTTTGTCTACCCAATTGGACGTAGTGGAGAAAGGGAACAATGAGAGTCAGAGGATAAGCTAACAGGACCCGCATTCACCAAGAGTGTATTGTCCTCCTAACCTTCCCTGTAGGAACACTGTGCTCACCTTCTCTGGCCTGGCCTCCTGCATTGGAAGACAGTTCTTACTTAGTTGAATAATTTTCTCTTATCTACTCTTAGCTTATACTTCAACCTCAAACATTTTAGTTAAGATCTCTTTTGCCCATCTTAAGTGGATTACAGAAATAAACTTATTGTCTTATTTCATGTATTAGAGAAAATAAGATTAAACATTCAACAACATTACCTTCTACTACATAATATTCACACACAAAAATCCATATTTGAAAACCATATTTCCATCAAGCCCCTGAACTATGTGTGTGATAATTACAAAATGTCATGAGGTCATTGGACTTGGGTCAAAGTGGGAGGGCAAGGAAGATCTCAAGCAAATGAGAATTTCACCAATCTCCCACCACCCTAGCATTACCACAATGAGAAAGAGGGAAGGCTCAGCCACAGAGCAGATAAAAACTGTATGGAGCACATTTTGCCATGAAGGGAAATCCTACCAGCCTCTCCCTTCTGGCCAGAGAGAGTTAAACTGTTTTTAGATTTATTCAACAAATATATAAACAATTAAATTTGGTAATAATCGCTGAAGAGAAAAAACAATAAGGCAGGATAATGGATAGAAAGCAACACACGAAACACGACTTTTCATTCCCTGCCTGTGGCAGAGATGGCCAGTTTTCTATCACGGATGCATCTTCTCCTTCCTTGATGCTGAGTTGTTTCTTAAGTAAAATGTTTGAGGTTGAAGTATAAGTTAAGAATGCTTTTACCCAGCCAGGGCCCTTTGTATTTAGATAGGGTCATTCCTCACCAATAGAATGTGAGCCAAAACGAGTCCCTTTCGGGCTGAAGTGATTCAAAAGCAAGTCTGCCTTCCCAGCCACTCTTTCCCCATCTGCTGGTTGAAACTGTAGGACTCCAAGTTCTGCAGGGAAATGGAAGAGCCATAGGATGGAATAAGCCTGAGATACTGAATCACTGCATGGAAAGCCATCCAAAATCATTTGATTTGGACTTTGGAAAACTGAATTGTTGGCTCTGCTATCACTTACCTGAATGCCACTGTGAGGAGTTTTGGCTTCTGAAAACTCAATTTTGATGGAAATTCATGAAAGACCTCTGCTTAACACTTTACTCTGCA
The DNA here is from genome assembly GCF_020826845.1 of Diceros bicornis minor. Taxonomy (NCBI): domain Eukaryota; kingdom Metazoa; phylum Chordata; class Mammalia; order Perissodactyla; family Rhinocerotidae; genus Diceros; species Diceros bicornis. Next base: position 41,928,562 of record NC_080756.1, read on the forward strand.
GAATGTCACCAGGGTCAGAGAGGAATCCTATGATCCTTGGGAACAGGCAGGGCCTCATAGAATTTTCAACCTATAACCTATGAGCAACAGCAACTGATACCAAAACCAGGCCTTCCTGAAGAGCCATACCCTGAAGGAATCCCATGTTTCTTGGTCACAGTTGTACTACTGGTCCCTTCTCTTCCTTTAAACTCAAGATATATTCTCTCATGATCTCTCTCGTCTCCTATGTCTGCACTTGCCTAAGGTCTTCCCTCTTGCCAAATCTCTCCATGTCCTCCAGGTCAGTTTCACCTTTCCTGTTCCCACAGCAGTTATTCCACACATTACAGGAGGCAGAGAATAAAAAAGAGACTAGCACCAATGAGGAGGGAGGAGTAGAGAGAGGCCGGATCACATGAGGTCTTGTAGGCCATGGTAATGACTTTAGTCTTTACCCTCAGAAGAAAACAGAAGCCACTGAAGCACATTAAGAATGAGGATGATATGATCTGTTTTGCTTTTTTGAAAGATCACTTTTGCTGCAGGATGGAGAACAAGTTAAAGAGGGCCAGTTAGAAGGTGAAGGTAAGATCATCGAATGCAATGATCCTGTCAAGAGATGATGCGGCCTAAATCAGAGAGTGGCAGAGGGATTGATGAACAACAGGTTTGTGATAAGGACTGGATACAGAGAAGGAAGAGATCTTAAGGAGATGCCTGGATAATAATGGAGATGGGGACACTTCTAAAGAATAGATTGGGGGAGAACACTTCCTCTATTGTTTTTATAATGTTTGTTTTGTTTATTTACAGGTACTCATCAAGCAATTGTTCTAAAGGGTAACGCCCCCCACACACATACAGTGCTACTTGTAAACTGTTAATAAACCAATTGTAGGACTCCCCTGTTACTCCGTTTCTCCTCCAAGTTACCTGCTCCCCAAGATCCTCAAGAAGCTCAAGACTCGAAAGTTTTGTTTACTTCTGATGTTAGTGGCCAGAAACATCACTACATACAGCTTAGGCTCAAGGTTCTCCACCTGATGATACCTTCACTTACACATTTTCCTCTAGCTAGTTCTGTCAAGCAAGCTTTATCCATTGCCACTTTTTCAGCTGCCCCCATCTATGCCACAAAGGCCTTGACTCTTCACTCTTTAGATGATCCTTCCTTGACATTCTCTTGGATGTAGAGTTTTCATTGCTTCCTTCTTTCTACATGTTCTTAGGCTCCACATGTTCTTAGTTCTTAGAAGGGTGACTCTTCACAGCTCCAACAACCCACCACTACCACCAGTTGCAGGGACTACAGGAATTCACTTTACTTTCTCCTTCTCAAAAGGACCAAAATCCATTTTGGAAACATCACTCCATCCTCTGTTCTTGGTATGCAGGTAGCTTATTTCCTTCATGTTGACAGTGCATACTCTGCCCCTCACTTTTTCTCTGGAATCTCCACTATATAATAGATGTTAACCGAAAGAGAAAGAGAAAGTAACATTTTTTTTTTCCCCTTGGACGTTTGCCTCAAATCAATCAATTTGCTGTATTTAACATCCAAGCTTTGTGCATATGCTAATAAATCATTAAAATTCATGTGGATCTTAACATTTTTGGGTTTTCTTTCTTTTTCTGTGTTTCATAATTTCTACCCAATTCCGTAAATTATAATGTTCCAAGTGACAGTAATCACCAGCAGAAATCTGCATTGTATACAGGACTAAATAGAGGAATCTCAAGTTAAAAATCTCTATCATTTGTTATATACTTTTGGCCTTGAGTAGTTCACAGTTCCATTTCTCTTTTCCCAAATGGAATACTGCTTAACTTCAGAATGCTGTTACGTATGGTTGAACACAGTAACAAACTATACCTCCCAAAATGCCCAGAGAACCTAAAAAATCATAAAGAAGTTAGGTACTTGGGAGATTATAAGAGCCAAGCTTTCCTCTATGTATTGTTCCTTAAAGATTTAGCTCTTATTTGCATACTTTAGATGTCAAGGGACTCACTAACTGTGAGGTAGACAGTCCTAACACTGGTTGGTTCTTATTTGGGGAAAGTTTCTTTTATTGAAATAATATGAATGCTCCTATTACTTTCACGAAAAATTTATTTCCACTTCTAAATAATAGCCTTCAACTCTTCACACACAGTTGAGTCTCCATTAAGTCTTCTCTTCTTCAGACAGCATGTGCAATGACTCCAACTCCCCCTCAGAGGCCAGGTCTTACCAATCCCCCCCTCACACCCACCCAGACTCACTTCATCCACCCTGGAAGCCCTTCCACCTCATCTCTCCTCATCTCACCCTGATGGACTCCAGATTAGGCATGCCCCTGTGCCAGGTTCTAATACAGGCCAGGAGACATGATCCAAACGCCAGACAGCCAAGGATCTCATAAAACTATCCTTGACCTGAGTTCAATCCTCTTAGTTTTAACTTTTTTAGCACCATTTGGCTATTCTTAAACTTGTGGCCCACTAAAACTCAAAGGCATTTTTGACATTTTGCTGTAAAGTTAAGATGTCCCCATTATATTCCTGTTAGTTTTAGACTAACTGCTGGACTTATTTATTCCTGTTACATTACAAAGTTTGATTCCTGCCTAGTAATATATTTGAATTCTTATTTTCCCATTTGAAATATTAGCTATTCTTCCCAGCTCTCACCTCTTTTCCATTATCCAAGTCAAATATCAAAATACTAAACAGGGTAGGGTAAAGGGCAAAATGCCATGACAAAACTTAAGCACTTAAATATGTGAAATCAAAATGGTAAATCTCATTTAAATCAGGTATCAAAAATTAAAATTCCAAATGTACTTCATGATCAAAATCTTGAGGTGAATTTTCTCCCTGCATATAAGAGGATAAAATTATAACAGGGTTAGAGATATCCACAATAGCCAAGCTGAGGAAATTAATTTTTTAAAAACCTTACTATTATTGACTACAGAAAAGCTGAAGGACAAGGTATGAGCTGACATCTTTATGGAAAGCATTTATTGTGCTGTGCAAGGAAAATTTAAGGAAATTTAAGATGCACTCCTCCATAACTCTTTCCATGTAATAGGCTTACTTAGACTTTCGCTTGCATAGATGCCTGGACTAATGAAAAATGCATAACTAAGTTTGATATTAGTCTACTAACAATTTCAATTGGTCTTGCAAATTGAATATATGTAAAGGCTTCTAGTCATACTTCTCAATTCAGTGATCTCAAAGAGCCTTCAAAACAATGATACAAAAATCAAGTAGCAAAAGAAAACCGATTTGCTTCAGCAATTTAATGTCTTTAGTTACATGTTTTGCAGATAAATATGTGTGTATGCATTCAGTCTTGAGAGATATATATAGAATTGCTTAATTGTAATGCTTTTAGCAGTAAATCCATGACCTAATTATTGCTATAAATTCATTACCAATGCTTTTCCCTTTCCCACAGCAAGCTAAAATATAAACCTTGCACCATTACAAATTCTAACTGCAGCCAAATACATCCAATTATAATCAGTTGCAGTAAACTCTCACTTTGCATTAGGCATAATTAACCGTGTGATAAATAATAAGTATAATAACATTTAATGTGCTGTGATAGCATTTCTAAACTACTCATGAGAATTCTAGAAAATAGAATATAGTGTGAGTCTAACCATAAATGTTTTTAACCACTTCATGTTTGAAATTTCATGCCTGTGCCTTGTTAGACAAATTTTAGTATATCCACCCCAAAATTAAAAATTGGATATGTGTAAGGACATCTTCATCTATGTTGTAATAAAAAAATTCTCTACTTTCACCAAAATATTATCTACTTTAATAAATTTTAATAGTAAATTACATCCCTACAAATATAGCCACTTCCTAAATTTTTAAGCATTCCCAGAGTGGCCAAGATTTTCTTGGCATATTAGAGGGTATAAATTAATTAGTAATAATTTTTAATTGATGCGTTTGCATTTCAAAAAAGATCTCATGCCTGATTTATTTCAATAATAATAATAATAGGAAGAAGATGAGGAGGAGGAGGAAGACCTCTGTTTTATCCTTGTAAGGAATGAAATATACGTCTATTCCTTACATGTTCCTTACAAACATGACTACATGTTACCTTTAATTATTTATCTCTTGTTTTCCCTCTTTGTCCCACCAAAACTTTTAGCTGGTAATCTCTCTGGCTCAGTTTACTATTTCCATCTTTAAAGGCTACTCTTAATTAAGTCTTAATTAATCCGAGTTGCTTAGTGAACATGAAGCTCTCTTGTTTTCTATGCAATCACTCTGTTTTCAACAACCCAAAATTAGTAAAGAAGATACTCTCAGGATGGTTTCCACTTCGTGTTTGCAACATTTGAAAAGAAATTTACAGGGTAATTAGAAGACTCTCTTTACCCGTCTTTAAAAGGTTTTTTAGCTGTTGATCAAATAATGCAAATTGTTGCCCTTCATGAGAGAAATCCAAGTTATCAGAGCTTGGTCAATGAGGGATTCTTCTAGAAGAGCTGGTAGAGTTAGAGTAATCCATTACCAATTTTTCACCATTATGAACAAATGTGGATGGAATTTTGGATGGATAAATATGAAATAATAGAGTGAAGCCAATAAGCTTCTCATGAAGTTTAGTCTGTAACCTTGTAGTTATTATGCACACTCTAATTGACTTCCTCACCTGTCCACAAAGAATAAAGTAGGTGTCATCGAGAAGTCTCTTTCTCCTCTATATACAATGAAGGCAACTGTGGATCTTGCCAAAGGATCCAACTCTTATTCCTATTTTATTTGTTACTATTTATAAATGATAATGCTGATATGAAAACAAAAAATAAAGAAAATAATTAATTAGGGAAACTACATAAAAGGACTATTAAAAAATTCTTACTCTCAAAGAAATAGCATATACCTCTTGAACTCACAAGAATATTAAAATTGGAAGGGGATGAGAGTAGAAATGAAATATTCTGTGAGAAGAGGTTCCTCATCTGATATCTTTATAGCAGTCCCCCAAACATTCATTTCTGCTAGAAACACAGGAACATAGTCATCTATTGATTGCGGCTAAGCCCTGTGCCAGAGACACAAACATAAATAATACATGGTCTCTGCTCTCACAAGACTCACATTTCAATTAGGGAAACAAACTAAGGTAAATAAAAAGTAATTACAGGACCGTGTGTTAATTGCTAGAGGTATCCCATGGATGAAGCAATGGTTAGAAGGCAAGAAAGAATAGTCAGATAAAAAATGGAGGGCCAGCCCTAGTGGCCTAACAGTTAAGATTAGCACACTGCACTTTGGCGGCTCGGGTTCGGTTCCCAGGTGCGGACCTACACCACTCATCTGTTAGTGGCCATGCTGTGGCAGTGGCTCACATATAAAAAGAAGAAGATTGGCAGCAGATGTTAGCTTGGGGTGAATCTTCCTCAGCAAAAAAAAAATGGAGTAAAGTGTTCCAAACTGAGAGAAAAGCATAGACAAAAACACAAGAGCATGTGCCTAATAGCCCGATCCACCTGAGAGAGCCACAGATAGTTTTGTATGACCAGAATGCTGCAAGCCTGTGACCACGTGAGGGGAGGTAATGTGGGGAAGAAGGTAGTGGATGAAGTTGCAGGTATGCAAACCCCACGGTGCCTCCAATCGGTGATCCCACTATTTATTTTCTGTCCATCACTCTATTCCTCCTCTCCCTTCCCTCCTTATTTACCCAGCTTAGATACTGTGAGCCATCAATATAATCAGTGATTACAAGCACCCTCTAATCTCTTGCCCCTTTCTTCCTGTGCCATATTCCCACAGCGAAATCCAAACCCTGGTGAACCCCCCTCTTCTTCCTTCTCCATGGCTGCATCAGAGCAGCTGAACATTTAGCTGGAAGAAAGTAACACAAGCAAACACAATCTTATTAGCAGTTATAACCATGCAGAATTGCCTCACTTTACATTTTCGACTATAAATCTCAGCAATACATTTAGCTTTTTCTAGATAGTTTCAACAACCTATCTCACACCTTCCTTCTCCTCAAACATCCACCAGCTCCTCACCCACCTCCCTTATTTCAGTGAGAAAACAACAGAAATCAAAAGAGAATTACACCATTTCCCACCACCCGTTTATACCAGTTTACACGCCTGTGCCTACAATCTGCCTCCCATCTCACAAAACTGGACCAACAATAACTGCTCCTCTCTAAAGCCAACCCTTCCACTTGTACTCTGGGTGCATCCTTTCCTGCCAACTCTAGCTAAAACACTAGCTTGTGAAACCATCCTTGTTCACTGGCTCCTATAGCTTTTCCCTTTTTACTAACTCTTTCCCATCTAAATTTAAACCTGCCGTAATACGTTTCATCTTTACTCTCCCTTAACCCCATGCCCCACTCCAACTGCTATACTGTCAAATATATATAAGACAATATTTCTATTGTCTATATTTCTTATTATAGCAAAACTCCTTGAATGTATTGCGTACATGTGCCCTTTCCACTTCCTTATCTCTCATTCTCTTATTAACCCACTTAGCAGGCTTTCATCTCCATCACTCTACTGAAACTGCTCTTGTCAAGGTCTCCAACCATCTCCATTTTGCCAAAAAAACAATCAAGTCTTGATTCTCATCTTATTTGATCTCTTAAAAAACCTCTCTTCTTAGATCACTTTCTTCATTGAGCTTTAAGGACACGGTATTCCCATGGTTTTTCCTCTACCTCACTGGCCACTTCTCTATAGTCCTCTCTTCTGGTTCCTCTTCCACCTCTGACCTTGGTGCCTCAAGGCTCCATCATTGACCTACTTCCCTAATACACTTTCCCTGTCTCATCTAGCCCTAGAATTTTGAAAACTATTTATACATAAGTTTTATCTCCACCTATATTAGTTATCTATTGCTGTGTAACAAATTACCTCCAAATTTAGAGGCTTAAAACAACAGATGTTTGGGGCTAGCCTGGTGGTGTAGTGGTTAAATTCATGTGCTCTGCTTCAGCCGCCTACGGTTCATGGGTTTGGATCCTGGGTGCCAATCTACATACCGCTCATCAAGCCATGCTGTGGTGGCATCCCACATATAAAATAGAGGAAGATTGGCACAGATGTTAGCTCAGGGCCTATCTCTCTCACCAAAAAACAAAACAAAAGACATTTATTATCTCAGTTTCTGTGAATCAGGAGTCCAGGGACAGCTTAGCTGAGTGCTTCTGGCTCAAGGTCTCTCATGAGATTGCAGTGATCTGAAGACTTGACTGGGGCTGAAGGATCTGCTTCCAAGTTCACCCACATGGCTGTTGACAGGTCTTGCCCCCTCACCACATGGGCCACTCCACAGGGCTGCCTCACAACATGGCAGCTGGCTTTCCCTGGGCTAAAAATTCTAAGAGTGTCCAAGACAGAAGCTATGGGTTTTGTATAACCCAACCTCAGAAGTGACATCTCATTACTTCGGGCATGTTCTATTCATTAGAAGCAAGTCAGTGAGTCCAACCTATACTCAAGGGGAAGTGATTACTCAAGATCCTGACTATCAGGAGGCGGGGATCAATGAGGGACAGCTCAGAGGCTGCCTACCATTCTACATTCTCTCTCCAGAGCTCAAGACTCAAAAATCCCTTGGGCTCGAGTCTTGTATGGCAACCCATGTGTAGGCTTTTGCCTGTCCATCTTCTGACTGGGATGCTGCCTCTGGCCAATAGCACCAGGGGATGGCAGGGGTAGCAGTAGTAGCAAATGTTCTTAACCCTACGCTTACACTCATCCACTGCTGGCACCTGGGGTGGTCACCCCACCCCTTCTGCATGCTCAACATTCCCCTGGGGGTACCTGTATGTATCTTCTCTGAGGGATTTCAAGATCTTTGCTCTGCAACATTTAAATAGACCTTTCCAATTGGTGTCCTTGCCTCTGGTCAAGGTGGTAATGTCATGCTTTCACAAGCCAGCCTTAAGCCATACTGGATGAGGGACAGAGGCTCCTTGTCTGAATAGAATCACTCTTTTCACTGTTTGTAGGTTCCTTGCCTCTCCTCCCCATTTCTGGTGGCACATGGAAGGCAGTGATGTGGTCAATGTTAAGAGATCACATTCTGTAATGGGAACACTTGATATCTACTCTCCTAGCAAAATTCAAGTATACAATGCAGTATTGTTACTTATAGTTGCCATGCTATACATTAGGTCTCCAGAACTTATTCATCTAACAACTGAAAGTTTGTACCCTTTGACTAACATCTCCCCATTTCCCCCACCCTCCAGCCCCTGGGAACCACCATTCTTCTCTGTTACTATGAGTTCAGTGTATATCAAAACATCATGTTGTACACCTTAAATATATACAATTTTTATTTGTCAATCATACCTCAATAAAGCTGGAAAAAAATAAAATCTTTAAAAAGAGAAAGAGAGATCACATTCTAGAAATGCAATGACTATAGCCTAAAGAGTTCAAGAGAAAATATGATACTTCACATTTACACTATAAAATTCTGAAAAGCAAACTTAACATGACTAAAAAATGAATGACTGTTAACACTTTCCTGCATTCTCTGACTAAGACTTGCATTTGTGGTTATCATCAACAAAGCACAATAACAACTTTAATAGAGTCCTTGGAAACCAGTATTCACAGGGACCACAAAGGATGATGCAGGAAGATAAGCAATGATGTAACCAACACTAAATAAATGATATGAGGGAACTGCAAGCAAAGGTAAGAAAATATATTTTGTTTCAATACAAGCAGGATCCTAAGAGCCATGGCATTTTGAGTAATAACAGCATTGCTACCTTTTAATTTTTTTTATTAGATTTTTTTTATTGAGGTCATATTGGCTCATAACATTGTGTAAATTTCAGGTGTACATTATTATATTTCAGTTTCTGTACAGACGGCATCGTGTTCACCACCAATAGTTTAGTTTTTATCTGTCACCATACATATGTCATTGCTGCCTTTTTCTCATTGTAGGTGTATTAGGCAGAATAGTGTCCTTCAAAATTCATGTCCATCTGGGACCTTAGAATGCAACCTTATTTGGAAATAGGGTCTTTGGAGATGTAATTAGTTAAGTCAAGGTCACACTAGATTAGGGTGGGCCCTATATCTAATGACTGGTGTCCTTTGAAGAAGAGGAGAGGACACGATGAGATACGGAAAAAAGGCTATGTGGACATAGAAGCAGAGATTGAAGTGATGCAGCTACAAGCCAAGGAGCACCAAGGATTTCCAGGAGCCACCAGAAGCTGGAAGAGGCAAAGAAAGACTCTTCCCTAGAGACTCCACAGGGACCATGGCCCTGTCAACACCTTACTTTCAGACTTCTAGCCTCCAGAACTGTGAGAGAATAAATGTCGTTGTATTAAACCACCCAGTTTGTGATAATTTGTTGTGGCAGCCTGAGGAAATTAATACAGTAGGCGATGGAAAATTAACCAGAGATGGCACATTTGACAATGAAGAACACAAGGAGATGGTTCCCGAACCCGAACAGGAAGAGTACATAAACACTATAGAAGAATCCACACATACTCTTCCTGGACCATAATCAAAGAACTAACTACCTCTTTTCTACTCATTATTCTAAATCTTCATCAACAAATCATTATACCTCTTATAGACCCATGAATTTTGTAGTAAACTTTTTAACCAAATTGTTTCTATAGACAGGAACCCCACAATAACATGTGTCCAGGGCCCTCCTCACGCTAGATGTGGCCCTGTTACTGTTCACCTACATGTCATTCTTGGTTCCTCTCCTTTTTTTCCTTTATACCATATGTGCTAGTTTGCCTGACAGTCCCAGTTTGTACCTGTCCTGACATAATTATTAAAAATGTTCCCTTTCGTGCTCAAAAGGATCCCACTTCAGATGATAAAATTACAAGTCTTTCCAATTATACCATCAGCATGTCTTGTTGGCCCTGTTTTTTACAAAATTCTCTATTTTGACCATTCTCTACCATCTTTTAATGTATCCAAACGGTTCTTCCTGCTTCCATTCTTGTCCCCTCTGCATCCTCCCACATCCCCACAAACATTCTATTCTCCAAAGTCTATTCTCCAAAAAAACCATCAGAGTGAGCTTGAAGTGTAAATCAGTGTACAACACTTTGCTAAAAAAATGCATAAATAAAAATAAACAAAACAAAGCCCTACAATTCCTTCCTATCGCGTGTAGAATAAAATCAGAAGCCTGGAATACCTGTCCTCCAATTCTTCTCATGGCTTCCTCCTTCTCCTCGTTCTGGTGTACATTCAGACACCACAACCTCAGACAGGCCTTCCCTGACTACCCGCCTCTAAATTGTCTCCTTCCAACCCTGTCACTCTCTAAGTCCAAATTTTCTATGTTTTCTGTATAACATTTATCACTATCTGAGTCTATGCTATATTCTGTATGGTGATTTTATTTTATTCAAGTCTGGCTTCCCTACTAGAATGTAAGTTTAATGAGAGCAAGGACTTTATCTTTTTCTCCACTGTAATTTCAGTATCTAGAAGAATGCCTGGAGCATAGTAAGCACTCAATAAATATTTACTATATATGTTAAAGTAACTGTTTGACAGTGCACCATGAAAGATCCATATTTATAGAGCTATAGAAACACGGTTGAGAAACAATTAACTCCAATGGCTACAGTCAAATGCAACCTGCACATGAATTCCAGATTAATGTTCCTGAAATACCAGTAAACTCATATCACCCCACTATTCAAAAATCTTTGGAATCTTTATACTTATTATAGAATAAATTCCAAACTCACTAGCATAGCATTCAAAGTTATCTTCAGTCTGTCCCTACTTTATTCTCTCCTACTTTAAGTTCGCATCTCTAATTTTTTGGACTCAACTTATAAAAAGTTCAGCCTCGTTCTCATATTATTTCATCCATCTGGAATGTCTTCTTCCATCCTTTGCTTTCCCTACAGACTTCTTTCTACACATGTAATTCCAATTCGTCCTTCAAGGTGAGGTCCCAGCTTTCTGCTGCTCTACCGTGTATTCTCAGATATCCCCATAACTTCCTTGGCCTTCTCCTTCTCTTCTCAACAAGTGTATTTCTTATCATCTGTATCATTTATTTGGTATTTGGCAGTTTTTTTTCATAAACTGTTACTTTTTTCTGTTTCATAACATTTCTGCTCAACTAGGTATAGATTAGTTGGGAACGACAACTACTTATATCCTTTGTGTCGGTCACAGAATTCAGGCTATAGTAAATACCCAATAAATTATTATTGACTGACTAATAAGTGGACACATATACTGTATGTAAATGATGCTCTCTCTGACTCATATTGGAGAACAAGCTCATCTACTGAGGGCTATTTTTGAGTCAAGTTGACTTATATCTCAATTAGTTTAGGAAGAACAAAATTAAATTAGAAATTTACGTTTCTTGAAGAGACTAAGACTCAAAGGATTTTTTCTCAAATAAAAAGTATAAATATATAATATTTACAGTAAATGGCAGAGAAAATGGAGAAGAGCATTCCTTCTTAGACCTCTTTTCCCAAAAGACAGGAATAGAACTACAAACTTTTCTGGAAAGTTGTTCACCAGGCTATGAAAACTTGCCCATTAATTCTGTCTTCAATTTTTAAAGTAAGTTTAAAACATCAAGAAGTTAGTCCTCAGCCAACAAAAAAATCATTCCTTGACTCTGCATGCTTGTTGAACTCTGTTGAAGCCAAGAATTACTGCGTTGAATTTTCAGGTTGTGTTTCCATACCAAGAGCTTCTGCAATGGTGCTAGAGTCCTGTGAGAAGCTTCTCCAGAAGGAGAGCAGATGTGACCTTCATATGTTTCCCTGATGTTCATTTTCCTGAACTTGATTGCACTTACTCTTTTAACTCTTTTTGAAAGGAGAGCAGTGTTCTTGGCTCAAAATATTATTATTTTTATTTTGCATAAATTTGCATAATGAGGCATTAACTCAAAATATGGATAAAAAAATCAAGTAAATTCATTTGTCAACCTATAGTGATTGTATTCAAGTTCAACATAGGTGGTGTTACACACATAAAACGCCTACAATTTTAAAATTAGCCACAACCTTGATCAAGAAGAGGTAAGAATATTGCTGCAGAGCCCTGCTTAATAATCCCACGAGAAAGCCCCTGGAGTTATTCTGCTTTTACTAAATAACTCTACAGGAAACCAGCTGGGGCCCTATTTTTCTACCAGTGTTACTGAAAGTGAGCACAGCTCAAACTTTACCCCGTCTGTGAAGGCATTTTATTAATCTTTGTATCATTAGGACCTAGCATTGTTTCCACAAAACAGTCAGATGATCACTTCCCTTTCTCATTTGAAATTATTCAGTTTCCCCCTTTCTGGCCCATAAACCAGTTTTTCTGAAAGTGTGGTCTACTAATCTCCTCCATCAGAATTATCTGCAGATTCTAGACCAAAGCTACCGAGTCAGTTTCTGAAGATGGGATCTACAACTCTGAATTTTTAACAAGCTTCCTGAATGATTCTCATTCACATGAAATTTTGAGACCCATTCCTATACTCACACACATGCATATCACATAACAAACACATTTCTTACTCTAAGAAAAATACCCTAAACAGACATCAGAAAGTAGGATTTTTCTATCAGTCTTTTGTGTCAGTTACTAAAAGGAATGATTATTTACCTGGTGGGGGGTGGTATCTATTTACTAGGCAAATAATGGAAATGGTAACACCTTTTTAAAATCTGCTTTGCATTTGCCATTCGTTGGCAAATGTGTCCTATGAGGAATCAGGACCCATCATGTTCTCTGTAATCCTCCCACATTCCCGTCTGGAAATGTATCATATTTCAGCCACATGATTCCTTCAGTCTTCAAGACGCCTACCATTTGGAGATGATTGAAAATACACAAAGAAGAAAAATCTACAATGTCAAATATTTTAAAGTCGTAGAGATTAATAAAGTACTAAAGACCACATTTTGACCAAACACGTGCATGAAATACATTAATGGGCACAGACTTTTCCTACTCTCTTTACATTGTGAAGAAATTTCTCAAGTCCAGTTGTCCTTGTTGCTGTTTTTGTTTTTTGGGATTTTTTTCACAGCCTTTCTATATAGACCCTCTTTCCAGTGCTAGAATGGTCTGTGTGAATGCCGGTTGAAAAGTTCTACACCAAATAAGTAATTTTCATGTGCACAGATGTTGTGCTGGTTTTCTGCTTGCTTTGCTGTCAGTCATTAAAGTATCTGGAATTGCTAGAAGGCTAATCAGCAATTTTTTGACAAATATCAAGTAATTGAATGATTACAGTTCTAGCTAACTTTTCAAAGAAAATTAATAAAGCCCTTGTCAAGTGGATGAACTTGTGCAGCTTTCTTTCTTAACTGCCCAAAAGTGTTTCTAATAATGAGAAAGCTTTTGCTGAGAGTAAAGCTCTTAATGATGAAACGTAGAATGCTCTAACCAGTACCCTCTAAATTAGAAAACAGAAAACATCTAGTACATTAAAAGAAGTATACTGCCCAAAGACTTGGGGCTGCAGAGAAATCAGCAGGCTATTCAATCAACTTTTTCTGAGAACAAAAACGAGTCCTTTGTATTCAAAAAAGGGACAGATGTCTGTTCCTTTGTGCTCTTTGAGTTGGCTTTCCAGTAATTGTGATCTGTTCATACGGATTTATCCATACACTCTCACTTGTTTCCCCTCACTGTTGGTAAAGGACTTAAGGGCCATTGCCAAGATAACAGAAATGAGATTGAGCCTAAAGTAATGAATGGTTATATTCTGTACCATCATCATCATCATCATAGCATCACCATCATCAAATATGGAAAGACAAGTAGCAACAGTATTAAATATATTTTTGAAAAAATATAGTTTCTGGTTACTTAATAATTGCAATAATAACAACAATAATAATGGTTAGCCATTTTTGGAGTGTCAAGAAATGTTCTAAGACTTTTAAAAATATTGATACTCATTTAATCCTCATAACAACTTCGTGAGTTAAGCGATATCATTATTTCCATTTTAAAGAGGAAAGCTGAAGAACAAAGAAGTTCCATATTTTGCCCAAAGTCATATAGCTGGTAAGTATCAGAGCCAGGAATTAAAAGAGGCAGGCTAGCTTCAGAGCCCACTCTTAACCACTATGCTACGGTGCTATCAAGCAAAATAAATTGGTTCATGTCAGTATGAACTCAAGACTTCATTATCAGAGCTCTAAACAACTTAACTTACCAGTCATAAATAAATATTGCACAACAATTTAGATGCATGTGCTAAAGGTCCTCATAAAATTAAAACGGAATCATTTTTATCTAACATAAAATATACCCTGGAGAACTAAATAAGCATAATATATGAAACTAATATAAGAGAAATACTAAATGAGTATTATATTAGTCAGAATTAGCTGTAATGTGGTAATAGATTTTGGAGACCCAGGGACTAATGTTATAATTGGGGACTTTAGTCTTTTTTCTGTTCACAACACATTGTAACTATTCCACTTCTTTCTCAAAAATACTGTAGATTTAGTTTGAGAATATTAATCAGTGTGGATAGAGTTTTTAAAGTAGGAAAAATATATATATAATTTTAAATTAGGAAAAATATACTATTTTTAAAGTTTTATACACACACATTCACATATACATAAATTAATCTGTATATATTGCCCAGGATGATGATAGGAAAGGTTGTTAATGAAGGATGTTAAATATACGTTGGGTGATAAAATAACGTTTAAGGGGTAAAAAGTAAACTTACTAATTATACTAAGTAAACATTATCTGTCAGACAAGGAGACCGGAGTAAAGAAGTAGATGGTAGGGGTCTCCATAGATAAATAAAAAAGATAGGACTGCCACCCCGAGTGAATAGCCCTAGTTTGGGGGCCAATAATCCAGTCTTCTGGTTAATGATTGTGTGTCATAACTACACCCTGATTCAGCATATAAAATTTGAACAAGTCTTTCCAAAGTGAAGGAGCTTCACTGATAGCTTCTACTACAAAAGTCTTACACATATTCCTACTTTTGGAACATCTATTACTTTACTATTAGGCTTTATAGCTTAATGGTTGAAAGCATAGACTCTGATATTACAGTGTCTGGTTCTAAATCCCAGTTTTCCAATTACTCACAGTGTCAGTGGATAAGTCATTAAATTCTGAGTGTCACCTGACTTTCCTCATCTGTAAAATGGAAAGCATAAAATTGTCCACCTTACAATGGTGGTGAGAGACATAATACACGTATAGGCCATAGGCACAGTGTGTTACACATGGTAAGATTTCAAAAAATGTTATCTCTTAGCTATAGCTATGAGCCCAAAGAGCTGGAATTTTACTATCATTTATGGCATGCCTTTTTTATAATCTGCAGAAGTAAACCAAGAGGTAAAGGAGAGGTTATTACCCTTTTTCTTTTCTTTCTATCTCTTTTGTATTCTCTGAGTACAAAAAGTTAAAGGAAAGAGAAAAGTAATAAATACCAGTTTTAGAAGATACCACTGCTTTTATTTTCACTTAGTTCCTAAAGAACTTTGAGTCAAAACAGTCTACTATTAAAAAAGTTAAGAAACTTTAATTAGGGTTTATGCAACTCCCTTTATAAAAATGCCATTATTATTCATGTAGTGTGTCAGCAAAGATTTATTGAAGGCCTAAAAGACTCCAGGCACTGTTAGGACACAAATATAGAAAAAACACAAGCCTTTTTCCTTAAGTTACTCAAAATTGAATGAGGAGACAGACTCAGGAACAATTATAATATCCCAAAATAATTGTTTCACTGGAGGATTTTACAAAATATAGTGGAGTCCCAGACAAAGAATCATCCATGTCTGTCTGGGAAAATTAAGGAAGACACACAGTAGTAGGGGTTTTCCAGACAGAGAGTAAGGAGAATTTCAGGGAGAAAAACAAGAAGATTCAAGGCACAGAGGTTGAAACTACAAAATGTTGTAAGAACTGTAAGCATTATTGGAGCAAAAGAGTGTGTTAGAGGAGAGATGGAATACGAGTCCAAACAGTAAAGTAGGAATCTGATCACAAAGTGCATTTCATATTATATAAAGGAGTAGAGGGAGAAGGGACATCAGATGTACACATTAGAAAGCTAATTTTAATGATAGCGTGATTAATTGAAGTGGGTTGAGAGAAGATGCAAGGATATCAAGAAGGAGACTATTTAATAATCCAAGTAAAAGATAATATGGATCGAAACAAGAACAGAGGTAGTAGGAGTAGAGTGGAGAAGGGGCATAAGAAAGGTATTTAATAGAGTGAATAAATTGGACCTGTTGATTGATAGATATTAGGAATGAGAAGGAGTGCTGGTAGTGATAGTCTCTGTGATGATAAATGCAAGAAAGAGTTGTGTGCATGAGTCTCAGTCTAATGAGGAGACAGAAATCATGCAGTTATTTGAACAGAAAAAGTTTAATACATGGAATTATTAACTAAAATAGGAAATAACCTACTAAGAGGAAAAGAGAACTTTAAAGACGATAGAAATGCCAGATGTAGGGCAGTAGTAGCCACTACCTCTAGGGCTCAAGCAAAACAACTGAGGAAGCAACAAGTCTAGAAGACGCCCCTATCTCCCACCAAGGTTGAATTCCAGAACTTGATGGAGAGGGGGATCCATGGCCCAGTGATGACCCAGTATTTGCTGAGATGTCACACCAGCAGAACACTGGGATTTCAGTCTCTGGGGTGCTGGAGGAAGCCATCTACGGGGAGGTGCCACGCTGCTGAATTCACTGGAAAGCTACCCTTGGGGTGCTGAGGAAAGCTGCCCATGGGGAAGTGCTGCTGGAGGCTGGCCACAGTGTGCTGTTGGAGCCTATCAAGGGGAAGGAGATATACTATTTGCATTTTAATCCAAATAATTTTGACCTCGGACCTCACTGCTTTCCTGGCATGATAATATCCTACTATACCCTCATTCAAGAAAAATCAAGAGGCCATAAGTCTGTGGCTTCTTATGTGTTTGCTTAGCGGAAATGCATTCAGAAGTAACTATTTTAATGACTTTTTAGACTCATAAACAAGAAAAAGACCTCAAGGAACTGACTGAATGCACTCTGTTCTGCCACATCAATGTCCTAACTATTTGCGCCAGATTAATTTCTATTCCTCTTACAATGAAAAGCAAGCCCACAATGGCCCTTGGGAAATAACCCTCTGTGTCCTCTTACTTTTGTTCTAAGCAATCAAATGAAACAAAATAAAAACTTTCATGGTCTAACTTCAGGATTTAGGGAGAGAATTATCAGAATCACCTTAGGAGAATTGTGTAAAATATACATTCCCTTGCTCTAATCAAGATATCCTTATAAATTATTATTAACCCCGAGAGAGGCACAGTTCATATATATAGAAAGAAATAAGTTGAAATTAAATAGATGTTTACAATATATTCAAAAGTCAGATTAAGGCTAAAATACCTAGATTAATATCAGCTAAATTAGACTTCAAACCAAAGAGTATTATCAGAGATAATAAAAATAATAATAAAGGAAGATATGAAAATCATAAATATGTATGGACCTAAAATTGGCAGAATTAAAGACAGAAACATAGAATTCTACAATCAAATTTGGAGATATTAACACCCATCCTCATCTCAGTAATTGATAAAATAGCTAGACACAAACTCAGTAAAGACTGAGGTAATCTGAAAAACACCATGAACCATCATGACATAATTGATATTAACAGAATCAGCAAATGCAGAATACATATTGTTTTCAAGTGTATGTGTGTATAATATATTCACCATGACAGAGCATTGGACCAGTTCTCAATAAATTTTAAAAGACATATTCTCTGACCATAATAGACTTAAGTTGGAAATCAACAACAGTGAAAACATAGATATTGTTTCAATATCTACAAGACTTTGGAGTTAGGAAAAAGTTTCTTAGAACACAAAGAACACAAACTATAACAAAATTGGTAAATTAAGCTTTGTCAAAATTAAAAACTTTTGTTTTTTGAGAGATATCATTAAGAAAGGAAACGGCAAAATACCAATGGGGAAAAACATTTTGTAACCCATACATAAGACAAAGGAGTTGGATCCAGAATATCTAAAGAACTCTTATAACTCAATAATGAGAAGACCAAAACCCAACTTAAAAAGTAGACGAAAGATGTGAACAGGCGCTTTACAAAAGAAGATATATGAATAAACATATGAAAAGATGCTCAACATCACTAATCATCAGGGAAATGCAAATTGAAACTACAATAAGATACACAGTACATATCTATTAGAATGACTACATTTTTAAAAATAAAAATAATCTTTCCAAGACTTGGTGAGATGTGGAGCAACTGGGATTCTCATACACTACTAGGGGGGATGTAGAATAGTACTGCCACTTTGGAAAACAATTTGGCAGTTCCCTAAAAATTAAACCCTTATTTGTCATACAACTTGGCCATTCTACTGCTAGGTATTTACACAAGAGAATCCAAGATATGAAAACTTGTACATGTTATCTTTAACAGTCAAAAACTAGAAACAACCCAAATGTCCACCAACAGCTGAATGGATAAACAAATTGTGGTATATCCATATAATGGAACACTAAACTGTTGATACAACTACATGGATGGACATCAAAATTATTATGCTTAGTAAAAGAAGACAAGCAAAGAAAAAGAGAATATACTGTATGATTGAATCTCTAGAAAATGCAAATCAATTCATAATAGAATTACAAACAGAGGTGGATGAGGGATAGATTACAAACGGGCAGAGGAAACTTTTCAGGATGCTGAAAATGTTTTCTATCTGCATTTTAGTGATGATTTCATGGGTGTATACTTAAGTCAAAATTGATCAAATGCACATTTTAAACATGTACATTTGATTGCAGTCATTTATAGCTCAATAAAGACACAAGAAATTTAAAAAATAATTTAGTATTGGGAGTGCATGGGTTGACTATAGAAGAAATAATATTAGCCATGGATTGATAATTATTGAAGTTAGGAGATAAGTACAGGGGAATTCACTACATAATATCTTTACTTTTGCATATGCTCGAAATTTTGCTTTAAAAAATGTTTCAAAATCTCTGGATAAAGCCTATTAAAAATACAATCTTGATTTCTTATGAAACCTGTAGAGAGAAGTTAATTTTCTGGCCGTAACAGTAGCTTAGCACTCTAGTCTCTATATTTACTGTGCACACTACAAGGTGGCTCATATATGTTAATTAATACTTTGCTATGCCTTTGTAAATGAATCTGGCCAAAATACAATGAGACCAGGAGGGTTTCTGTAACCAAGAATTATTTTTGGAGATTATTTATGATTATAAATTCGGACTATTAAGAAAAAAATATCCAAAACTTAGAAATAGGCAAACGGATGACTACAATTTCTTTGAACATGATGGAACTTATCTAACAAACATCCAAGGTTTATTTAATACTCTAGGGTATGTATCTTTGTTTGACTTACTATTGATTAGAATATTTTACAACTGTGTAGGTGGATGTTACTTGTAGAGAACTTAACGATGATGTCAATGATTCTTGTCCAATAACAATAAAAATAAATTTTCTCTAGTAGAGATTTTATCTAGTAAAAATAAAAATGACTCCTGTCTGGTAAATAAAAAAAAAAAAAGATAACCCCAAATATTATACTTTAATTGCTCTTTAGGACATTAACTGGGTTTCTACCTAGTTTAGAAATCCCTTATTCAGTATTCATTTTTTCAGTAACTGTAAATATTTTTCTCTACTATACTCCCGTGAATGAAATTTACAATACTTCTGGCTCTCTCATTAAAAAGTTAGATAAGGCTGGCCCCGTGGCTTAGCAGTTAAGTGTGAGCACTCCGCTGCTGGCGGCCCGGGGTTTGGATCCCAGGCGCGCACCGACGCACCGCTTCTCCGGCCATGCTGAGGCCGCGTCCCACATACAGCAACTAGAAGGATGTGCAGCTATGACATACAACTATCTACTAGGGCTTTGGGGGAAAAAATAAATAAATAAATAAAATTATTAAAAAAAAAAACGTTAGATAGACTAGGGCCGGCCCACTGGTGCAAGCGGTTAAGTGTGCGAGCTCTGCTGCAGCGGCCTGGGGTTCACAGGTTCCGATCCCGGGCGCGGGCTGACGCACTGCTTGGCAAGCCATGCTGTGGCAGCGTCCCATATAAAGTGGAGGAAGATGGGCACGGATGTTAGCCCAGGGCCAGTCTTCTTCAGCAAAAAAAGAGGAGGATTGGCAGATGTTAGCAAAGGGCTGATCTCCTCACAAAAAAAAAAAAAAAAGTTAGATAGAATAGCTAAGATACGGAAACAACCTAAGTGTCCATCTATGGATAAATGGATCAAGAAAATGTGGTATACATATATATATGTGTGTGTGTGTGTGTGTATATATATATATCTGTATGTATATATACATATATGGGTATGTGTGTATATATATATATATATATATATACACACACTACGTCTATGTGTATATATACACATACACACACACACAATGGGATATTACTCAGCCATAAAACAAAGAATGAGATCTTGCCATTTGTGACAACATGGATGGACTCTGAGGGTATTATGCTAAGTGAAACATGTCAGAGAAAGACAAATACCATAAGATCTCACTCATATGTGGAATCTGAAAAAAAAAAAAACCAAGCTCATAGATATAGAGAATAGATTGGTGGTTGCCAGAGGCACGGGGGGCAGGGGGTAAAACGTGTGAACAAGATCAAAAGGTACAAATTCCAGTTACAAAATAAATACATCATGAGGATGTGAAAAAAGAAAGTTAGATAAATCTTTATTTGCTCACTTTTAAAAAATAGTCTAAAAATGCCCAAATCCCACCTTGCATCAGACACATTCTCTCTCCATAAGAATCTCATGGAGATAGAAGCAAAGGTGCATAGGCAAAATCAAAGGACACTGTATTATTTTTGGCTCAGCTTGTGCCTGAAACTCTAGTGCAGAACACTATGGTAAATTGGGTTTAAGGTGTAGGGGAAAGTTCTCCTTCCACCAAAACCCAAATCTAAATTTTATTATCAGGCAGCTACCCTAGCTCTTGCAAATGAAGAGAGTCAGGTGGCCAAACCTGCCCTTTCAGTCAGCTTGCCACCTGGAAGAAAGAGAGAAGAAAGGGCCACATTCATGGGTGACCTTTCAGCAAATATTAACTCTTTGGTAAATGTGGCTTAATCAGCATCCTGAAATCTGACAAATCAACCACAAGTCCGTAATTTGGTACCACAACGAGGTAGCAAGAAGGATTAGGAGAAGGGGCAAGGGGCTTGAGTTAGCTCATCCCCTAGATAGATACCTATACTCAGCAGCAAGACTGATGTGAATAAGTCCTGGAAAAGGTTCCAATCCAGTCGGAAAGGCCAGACTTTGAACATTAAATAGTAACAGAAGAGCTACTGATACAGATAATCTAGGTTAGAGGAAGGCAAGATTACTTTAGACTAGGGCGTTCTGAATGAACTTTGATGGGTGAAATGTAAGATTTGTTTTTTGAGGAAAGAAGCAAATGCAGGCATTTACAAAATGGGCTTTGGAGAGAGAGACAGTACAGGGTCTATCCCGGGATAACAATTCTAACTCTTGAGAGTTTAGATATAGTAACGAGGGTGTTAATAAAATATAAAAAGAAGATGGGGGAGGGGACAGCAGGGCAGCAGGACCAGAGGCAGGAAGCTAACACACAGTGACAGCACGATTGCAGTACCCTGGGATAAGAGAAGCCATAGCCCCCAGCAGTCAGGACTTCTCACTCCACGAGCACACCCTTGGAGCACCTATGATGGATGGCTCTCTGGACATTCCACTGCTTGAAGTTTAGCAAATCTGAATGGCCCTCTAGACATCAACATTAACTCCCCAGACACTCATGTTTATCTTCTTTTAAAACAAATTGGACTGGAAGAAAGCAAGCAAAGCGAGATGTGGTGGAAGATGAGTGTTTTTGATTGGAGAGAAGAAAGAGAGTGTGTTACAGGGGCTTGAGCCCCAAACTAAGCAAACACTGAAGCTTGGTATCGTGTGCAGGGCACAGACCCAGCACTGAAAATCCTGGAAGCCAGCCCTAGCTAAGCCACCAGATGTCTTGGGTAAGCCATTTAACTACTTTTACAGATACAGAGAATGAGAGAATTAAATCAAGAGAATGATCTAGTTTCCTTCCAATTCTAAGGTGTTAAACTCAATATGATGAGTACGAGAAGTTAAATTTAACAATAGATCGAAAGACTAGGAAAGGAGTAGGATTTAATTTTACACAAATAAATTAGATCCACTCCTTTACGTAAACTTTAATTTCTTTACTTTCTAAAGAGAAACCGAGTTTTATTAGAGGATGAGACAATTACAAGCATAGTCACAATGCTGAAAAAACAGGGGGAGAAAAACCCACGTGGTCATTGTTTTATTAATGAGATGCTGCCTCCTGCAGTACAAGATCAACACAGCTCTTGAGCATGAAATGTTTCCAAATGGCAAAATCAAACAACTATTTTGTTTTATTTTAACAATCTTGCTTTTTGGAATTTTTTTTAATAGGGTAGTAAAAAGAATATGGAATATAAACTTAAAATTTTTTAAAGTGTGCAAGCATTTGAATGAAAATGTTTCCAGACTAACGGCAAGCTCTGCCTGAGTTTGCATTTGTCGGTTTCCTTCACACGTTCCCTGGAGCCTGGCTCTCTTCTCTGTGCTTTGCGCCACCTGGTTTGCAGCTGAACAAGACCAATCCTCTCCATTTTGCATTAGTCTTGCTTGAAGAGTTCATAAGAAAACAGTGATACCGAATTTAGCAGGCTCTCGAGAAAGTGTAATTACACAGAAACAAATAGGGTATGCGTTAGCCTAAAAACGTCTGGAGTGATTTATTATTTTTGTTACAGTTCAATGAGTTTTTGTCTTTGATGTAGAGATTTTCATTGAGGAAAATGTACGGTAAATTCTAACAGTAAAATAAGCATTATAACAGCATGGAGCCTGGGGCCAGTCTGCCTGGGTTTGAAATGCAGCCCCAGCCCTTACTAGTTGTAAGATTTGGGTTAAGTTGCTTAACCTCTCTGCGCCTCAGTTTCCTTAGCAATAAAATTGGGGCAACAGTAGTACTTACCTCCTAAGTATCAAATAAGTTGATTTTTGTAAAGCCCTTAGAAAATAGCTGGCACATGGTCAGTGCTACATAAGTATTTATTAGTACAAATAATTATCTGTTAAATGAATAAGTTGGGGGAGGAGAAAGATCTGAATCCTTATTTTCTCATATGCTTTCCCTTCATAACCACCCCCCACACCTCTCTTCTATATCTTTCTATACTGTAACAATTAATCATCTTTTTCCTATCCTTTTTTCTGAAATATACTCTTTCTTGTGTTCGCACCATTATAGAGAAAACAAAAATCAAAGGATCGTAGAGCAGGAAAGTATTTCTAATGTGGTTTAGTCCTTTCATCTACAAGGAAAAGGAACTGAGACCCAGAGAGATTAATTAACATGTCTAGGGTCAAACAGCTAATAAATGGCCACCTCTTATCAGACGCTCAAAAGCTCCTTCTCCTCCAAAGCAAATTATTTCTGATTTTCTGATACTGAACTTCCCTGTTATTCCCACTCCTCCTCCAGCTCCTCCTCCTCCTTCTTCTTTCTTCTCTCTCTGCCCCGCCCCGCCATCTCTGGAGACTACACCTCACTCCAGTGGAGGGTTGGAAACTGAGTATCTTGCTCAAGTTTGTTCTTAATCTGGTTGCTTGAATGCCGTTTTGCTGGCAAAAATAACTTGCCCATAGTTCTGAAACAAAAATGGAAACCCAGGGCAGGATAAGAGCTTTTTACCTTTTTTAAAAACTGATATGTGAATTGTTATACACTGAATGAGTTCGGAAAGCATGAAAATTAAATCACAGGTGATTTTCTATTTAGAAAATTAACTTTCTTTAAAAAATGAAGTTACATGAAATTAGTACTGTTCTAAAATTCAAGTGTATGCCATCCCATAAGTACAGGTGTACACCACATACAATTAAAGCGACATGCACATTCAAGCCTCTAGAATCTTATTAGTTTCCATGTTGCGCTCTTTCAATTATCTGGCCACCAGACATTCAGCCACCAAAGTATATACAGCAGCATAATTGTCATTATGCTTGATGAGGCTGGTGGTAGAGGCAGGGGCTGGAGCCTGCATAGCATCAGAGGCAATGTTAAGGGTCTATATTTTATCCTAAGTGCAATGAGGAACCGTTGAAAGATGATAAGCAAGGAAATTACATGATCCTGTTTGCATTTTAAATAAATCACTATGATTACTGGTGTGCCGAATGGATTGCAGGGGGATAAGAGTAGAAGGAGGTAGAACAATTAGGAAGTTCTTCCAGATGTACCTGGAGAGATGATGATGGATTAGACTAAAGTAAGAAGGTGGTGAAGACATGGGAGAAAATTGATCAATTCAAGACGCATTTTGGGACTGAATAGATATAGAGTTCATTGTGACACATTAGATGAGGGGGATGTTAATGTGAAGGACACCTCCAGGTTTTTGGCGTAAGTTTTCTTTCTTAATCTCACCCAGTATTTTTTTCCTTTTTCTTCATTCTCTGGTCATCTTTCCTGTGCTCCTGGTACACTATAGAAAGAAGCAAGATACTGGAATGAGGCTATGCTTTTAAACTTTGCAAGCTTTAGGACTTCATAATGGATAAAAACGTAGGCCAGCTCTATAAATACATTTTCATCATGATTTGAGATTTCCAGGAAGAGTCTCATGTGCCAAGATACCTCCGAATATCTTTGCCTTAAATTCTATCAATAGAATATTCACTTGGTCCTGGACAGCATTCTATCTCTCAGAAATTTCTGATCAAAATGCAAATATCCTAGGCAAGGTTAACCCCACATATCATTCATTCACCTCAGAAAGAAATATTTTAGCAGATAGCTAGGAGGAAGTCTTTACCTGCGTTATATCACAGGCTGGGAAGTATAAAAGAAAAAGAAAAAGAAAAAGGGGAAGTGGAGGATGCCAACTTTTGGCTTTTTCAGCATTGGCAGATGACCAGCTAGGGATGTCACTTACTGATTAGAATGTTATTTTCTTTGGCTTTGTGCATATGCATATTCAAGTGCATAATTAGTTGAAGCAAATGAGAAAGGTACATCTAGAATAGATTATAATAACAATTGAGAGGAAACCACACTGTGCTTGAAACAAGACTAAAGTAGTATTGTGGGATGTTCTTCTTTCTATGCATTGAAAGGAAGATCAAGAGTGAAACTAATTATGCTGGAAAAGCACATTCAGTCAGAAATGTGGAGGGAAAAAAGGTGTTTGGAGCAATGAAAAGCAAAGCCTTTAAAGTAAAAAAAATAATTGGAAGTTGAGTGACAGAAGATCACCAAAGACAGAGACCCAAGAAAAATCACTACAAGATTAATTGTAAAGTTAGATTTTGACTCTTAACTTTATATAAATAAAAAGAATATATAGTAAAAATAATTAAGAAAATACAACAAAACTGAGAACTTATAAGAAATTATACTGAGAATTTGAACAAAAGTCCAATTGTTTCATTATTCATTTATTCATAATTCAAAAACCATTTATTGGGGCCAGCCCAGTAGCGTAGTGGTTAAGTTCTCGTGCTCCACTTTGGTGGCCCGGGGTTTGAGGGTTCGGATCCTGGGTGCGGACATAGGCACTGCTCATCAAGCCATCTTGTGGTGGCATCCCATATACAAAATAGAGAAAGATGGGCACAGATGTTGGCTCAGGGCACAGATATTCCTCAGAAAAAACTAGGAAGTTGCCGATGGATGTTAGCTCATGGCCAATCTCCCTCACCAAAAACAAAACAAAACAAAACCATTTATTGAACTCTGCTACATAGATATCTGAGACATTGTTATTCATTTGCTCATTCACTGATCCTTTCAGCAATTGTTTATTAAGAACCTACTACTTCCAGGAACTGTGGATTGAGAAGTGAACAAGACCAGGGCTGGCCCCATGGCCTAGTGGTTAAGTTTGGTGAGCTCTGCTTCAGTGGCCTGGGTTCAGTTCCCAGGCACGGACCTACACCACTCGTTGGTGGCCATGCTGTGGTGGCAAACAACATACAAAATAGAGGAAGACTGGCACAGACATTAGCTCAGGGCGAATCTTCCTCAGCAAAAAAAAAAAAAAAAAAAAAAAAAAAGAAGTGAGCAAGACTGATGAAGTCCCTGTCCTCATCAGAGCTTACATTCTAGTGGGAGAGACACACAATAAACATGTCATCAAATGAAAACATAAGAATTTCAAACGGTGCTATGTTTTATAAAGTAGTAATGGGATAGAGTGTAAGTAGGTAAAAGAACAGAAGAGATGAAGAGCATTGTAGCTAGGGCCGGTGAAAGTCGCTTAGAAGATGGAACATTTAAACTGAGACATCGATAAGAAGAAAGCAGCCACGTGACTACTCGGGGAATGAGCATCCAAGCAGAAAGAACAGCTATGGCAAAGACCCTGAGGTGGGAAAAGCTCCATGTTTGAGGGACAAAAGAAGGCCAGTGTGGCTGGGTGATCTTGACTAGCTAGGGGTAGGTGGGGTGACTATTTGGAGACTTCATAGGCAACAGATTCAGAGGCAAAGACTGGGGACCTTGAGAAACATGATATTGCATTTAGATTGTGTCTTATTCACAAAGAGAAGCTAGAGGAGGGTCTTAAGCAAGAGAGAGCTACAATCTGATTTATTGTGGGAGGAACAAAGATTTTTAGACCACTTCCCTGTCCAAGAGGAACAGGGGAACTGCGAGGTGTAGTCTTAGCCCACCTATGTGGGAGGATTATGGGAATGCCTGTGGGAGGAACTAAGTCATCCGTGGAGCCTTCAAAGCTGATTCAGCCAAAGGAAGTGGGAAAAAGAGAGGAGACAACATTCCATGAGTGCAGGAAGCATAAGCAAAGGCACCATGACAGGACACAGCATGAGTGGGCAGGGAAATTCTCACAGGTCGGAATTAGCGGAGAAAGAAAGTGAGGACAGAGCATGGTGAGGTCTGAGGTGGAGTAGACCAGGACAGTTCGTGGAAGGCCTTCTTTATGCTGGGGTAAGAAATAGGGACTTTATCCTTTGGATAACATATCAGAGGATTTTAAGAACATGGCTGAAGGGTCCAATTTATGATTTAGACTGAGTAACCTGAAGGCACTGTCAAAGTTGACAACAAAAATAGATGCTGAAGGAAGGCAAGGAGGCTGATGAAATAATCCAGACAGCAGCTGGTCAACATCTGAACATAGTTGTGTCGGCAGTAATAACAAAAATAATAAGAATAGCTTCAACATATTGTGGCACTTGCTCTGTTCTAGGCACTCTTCTAAGCAATTAACAGGTATTAATTCATTTAATGCTCACAAAAATGCTATAAGGTAAGACCTATTACAATCCCCATTTTACAGAAAAGGAAACTGAGGGAGAAAATAGTTAAGTAACTCACCTAAAAGTAATAGAGCAATACAGTAATAAAGCAAGTAAGTGGTAAAAGCTGGGCAAGAGGATGAAGGGAAGGAATTCAAGAAATACTTAGGGGGAAAACTACTTCAAGAAATACTTAAGGAAAAAATTGGTAACATTTTGTGAGTAGGAAAAGTTAAGAAAAACCTCACATTTTCAACTGTGCCTTGGATGTTTGACTGTGGCATTAATTGAGATAGAAAAACAGTGGGTAATGAGCCAGCAGAACTTTTGGGAAGAGAATGGAGTCAGTTTGAGTTATTTGAAGCACCTGTGAAATATCCAAATAAGTATAGTGAGTGGGAATTTGGAAAAGTAAGTTTAAATCTCAAGAGAGAGGTCTGGGGCAAAGATTTCAAATTGGAAGGCAATGTTATATAAATGGAAATAAAAACGATGAAGAACCTTAACAGGAAAGCTACATTTATTAATAGCATAAGTAGGAAAGGAGATTATCAGGATTCAGTAAGCATCTGTTTCTTCCCTAAGGAACCAGCAGTTCTCACAGTTCCAGATATGTTCTGAGGCCAGATGACAAATAAAAACTGAGAGGGTTTTGTGGTCAATTTAGAGGAAGAATAAGTACAATATTTTAGTTGCTTATAGTTTTCAAAGAAAACTATATCTCAATGCTAATAGATAATTTAGAGTTCAACCGACTAAAATATTTCAAGCTGTAGAGTTTGCTGAAATTGATGATGGAATTCTTATTACAGATTTAGTTAAGAATGAAAAATTGGTGGGTAGAATTTTATTTTAAGGTGTAAAATATGTAAGAATCATTAGTTTTCTGGGAACTACCAATCTTCTAGTCAAAAGCAATGAAGACTAAGTAATAATAAGGAACAAAACAAATCCTCTTTCTACCCACCATGCCATTGAAAATCTAACAAAAAATATTTATCATTAGATATGTTTTTTACAATATATGACTTTGGATTGTAAGTACAGAAATTCTCAACTACAATATGTAGAAAACTAGGAGATAGACACGTCCAGGTTAAGCAAGGGAAGGGGACTAAATTCTAATGAAAAGAATACCTTTCTTGGTTTGTTGGGGGCCCAGAGTGATCACTTAAGCATGTTCTCTAATCCAGGGTCTCCGTCTCTCAGCCAGAGAAAACATGGAGCAGAAAAAGCAAAATGATAGTTTATGATATAAATGGTATATAAATATACTAGCCTACTCTTAAATTACCAATCCAATTACCAATCCATAGTACAAAGTACTATGGCTACAAGATGCCTACATCCTGATGTTCTATTGCCAATCACCAATCAGATATATGATAGCTAGCTAGTTAGATAGATAGAATATGTACATAGAAATACATAGAGAGATACTTTATAACTTATTTCTGTCCTTTTATTCAGGTCTGTTGTCAACTTCCCTTACCTCTTCATTTATCCTGAATCTATTTCTCAAATTCAGGAATTGAAAATTGACAGAATATCTAATATGTACCTGGCGAGGAGGTATAAATATGATACAGTCTTTGCCCTAGAGATACTCATAGTCTAGTAGAGGGAACAAATTATGTCTTGCTAATCTCCCTTCTTGATGACTATATCTTCTCCTTTCTCTTTTTCTGCTTCCTTTAACAGAAAAGGCAATCCTTGAGCAACCAACAAGGTACCCAGATCGTACTCTCTTAAATTTCTCTTGTTTTCTGTAATACTAAGAATCCACTGACACTTCCTTCCGTTGAATTCACAGAACTTGTTGTTTAAATAATATATTTGGTTATTAATTGTTCACGGTCCTGTGATGTCTCTTGTGTTATCATTTTTTCCATCACTTTCAAATTCTATCATTTGTATATATCTTGTATCCCCCACTGGATTATAAACTGAAGTCAGCAATCTTGTTTTATTCTTGCTTGTACCTCTCTATCAAGCTGAAAAGAATACCTTGTACCCAGAAAGTCTCAATAATTATTTTTTGATCAATCAAACTATTTTTCATTGATCAACATACTTATTTTAAGAAAAGATTAATTCACTCATTCATTCATTCAGCCAAAATTTATTCAACACCTACTATGTGTCAGCCACTATACTGGAAATATAACAGTGAATTGAATACAGACCCAGGTGTGCTGGAGCTTATATACTATAGGGGAGAGAGATGATAATTAAATACGCTAGTAGATAATATAATGTCAGATAGTGTTAAATGCTCTGAAGAATAAAACAGGCTAAGGGAATGGACAGCGATCAGAATGCTCAGGGAAGGCTTCTCTGAAGAGCTGATATATAAACAGAGGTCTACCTGCCTAGGGAAAGTGAGGACTAAGTACAACACCCTGAGAGCAGAATGCCCTTGGTGAGTTAAAGACACAGCAAGAAATCCAGGGTGCCTGGACCAGAGTGTGCTAAGGGGAGAGGGTAGAACAAGGTTGGGAAATGATTCAAGAAACTCTTGGACCTGAGCCCAGAGTTAAGTAGTCTGTGACTTGGGGTGATTGATGTTCTTGCCTTAGTATCATTAGGTTTGGTTAATAACACCTGTCTTAGTTTGCAGATCTGATAATAATGAAAGGAGAGAGCATATATGAAAGCATCTTGAGCAATTATAAAGTGTTATGATTGTCATCTCAAAGCCTCAACCTCTTCTTTAAGGTTTTCCAGTGGGTTCTACCAGACAACTTCATTCCTTTTCTTCTTTAGGTTTTCTATAATAATATGGCCTCAAATATTTAAAGCAAAAATTAAGAGGACAAAGAAACATAGATAAATCCACAACTGTAACATAAAATTTTAGCATGCTTTTCTCAATAATAGATAGAACAAGCAGGCAAAAAAAATTAATGATACAGAACAATGGAACAAGGAGATTTACAAACTTGACTTAATAGACATATATAACACTGCACTTTTATCTACTGCAGAATATACATTCTTTACAAATTCACATGGAACATTTATTTACCATACATTTAGTCATAAAACAACCATCTCAAATTCCTAAGAAAACCATACAGAGAAAGTGTTATGAACACAAGGCAATTAATCTATAAATCAGTATTTTTTAAATATCAGAAAATCTCCATGGGTTAGAACCATGTTAGAAATCAGGAAAGAGTATAAATGAAAGAAAACTAAAATAGATCTCAAAATTAAGAGTATCTGTTTATTTTAAAGAAATTATAGTCTTTAAAGGAATATATTGAAAAAAAGAGAAAAGCTAGGAAAAAATGAGCTAAACACTCATTTTAATAAATTAAAGAACATCAAATTAAAGTCCAAAAAAAGTGGAAGAAGGACTAAGTATTCATAGAGAAATTCATGAACTACAAAGCATACACACAATAGAGACGATCAGTACCAAAAGCTGGCTCTTTGAAAGGATAAATAAAACTGATAAACCATTAGTGAACAAGTAAAGGAGAGAGAAGACACACCCATATCAGAAATGACAAAATGAACATCTTGCAGACATTAAAGAGATTAAGGGGATATTACGAACAGCTTATGACAATAAACATAAATTTAGGACAAATGGATAAATTCCCAGAAAAATATAACTATGACTCAGGGAGAAAGGAAATATGAATAATCTTACAGCCATGAAAGAAACTGAATCAATAATGAGAAGTCTTCCCACAACTAAACTCCAGGCGCAAATGGTTCCATTGGCCAGTTATTCAAATATAACTCATGCTTATTCTAAAAGGCTAGCATAACTTTAATACCAAAACCCAAAGGAACAGTAAGGGAAAAGAAAATTACAGGTCAACCTAACTATAAGCAAAAATGCAAAAATCCTCAACAAAATAGCAGCAGCTAAATCCAAAAATATTTTAAAAGGATAGTACATTTTGACAAAGGGAGATTTATTTCAAGAATATGTTCAGTTTGACATGAGAAAGACATTTAATTTAATTTACTACATTATCATATTATCTCAATACAGGAAATGCAGAAAAAGCATTTAATAATATCCAATATTTATTCATAGTAAAAAAAATATTTAACCAAAAGAATAGAAGAGAACATCTTAATCTGGCAAAATAGAGGTTGGCAAACTTTCTCTTCTTAAAGAGCCAGATAATAAATATTCTCAGCTTTGCATGCCATATAATCTCTGTCACACTATTCAACTTTGCCATTGTGGTTCGAAAGCAGCTAGAGACAATATTTAGTACATGAATGGGCATGGTTGTGTCCCAATAAAACTTTACTTACAAAAATAGGTGGCAGGTCAGATGCGGCCCATGGGCCATAGACTGCCAACTCCTGAGTTAGAGGGTATCTATAAAACATAACTTACTGGTACTTATCATAATTAATGGTGAAACCATTTCCTTCAAGATAGGAACAAGACAAAATTTCCCACTCTTTTAACTGTGATTTGAATTGCATTTGAGGTCCTCATCAGTGAAATAATGTAAGAAAAATAAAATGTTCAAGAATTGGAAAGGCAGAAACAGACCTGTCATTATTTGCAGAAGAAATAATTGTGTATATATAAAATCCAAAAGAACTTACAGATAATTTTTTTTTTTTTTGGTGACGGAAGATTGTCCCTGAATTAACATCTGTTGCCAATCTTCCTCTTTTGGCTTGAGGAAGATTGTCCCTGAGCTAACATCTGTGCCAATCTTCCTCTATTTTGTATGTGGGATGCCACCACAGCATGGCTTAATGAGCGGTGTGTATGTTTGCGCCCGGGATCCGAACCTGTGAGCCCCAGGCTGCCGAAGTGGAGCATCTGAACATAACCACTATGCCACCAGGCCGGCCTCCAGATAATTTTTTTGAGGAGGAGAATTTAGCATGGTTCCTGGATACAAAAATCAATATAAAAATTTATTCCTACGAAAAATAAAATTTAAAGTGATATAATTTAAAAAATATCAAAAAATATAAAGTACCTAAGAATAAATTTATGAAAATATGTATGACTTCTACAGAGAAGTTTATGAAACTAATTGAAAAACATTAAAAAGGACTGAATCAATGGAAATAGAAAATATGCTCATGGGTTGAAATCTCTATATTTTAGAAATCTCTATATTTTATATATTTAGATTTAAATCTCTATATATTCTCCCCTGCTGTATAGATTCAACACAGTTGCAAACAAAATCTCAATAGTCATTTTGTAGAGTTTGACAAGCTGACTCTTATACACAGAATTTCAAGAGGTCAAGAATAGCCAAAATATTTTTAAAGAAGAATAAGATAGGGAGACTTGCTCTAGCAGATATCAACATTCATTTTAAAGCTCAAGTAAATAAAACAGCATGGTACTAGCCCAGTGGCAGAGAGCTAGGAAACAGGCCAAATTGTTATGGGCACTCATATATGATAGAAGTGGCACTATGTGAAAAGATGTGTTGCTTTTTAAGTAAATGGTGCTGAGAAAATTGAAAATCCATGTGAAACAAAATAAAATCAGACTCATTCACACAATCTACTAAAATCAATCGTAGATACATTAAAGATGAAAATGAAAATAGTAATACTATAAATCTTTAGAAAATAAGAGAAACATATCCATATGACCTCAGAGTAGGGAAAGGTCTCTTAAGTAAAGACAAACAAAATTATCCCTGAAGAAAGTGATTGACAAATTCTTCCACATAACATTAAGAACATCTTATCTAAAGAACTATAAAGATGATAAAACTGCAAATCATAGAGAAAAATATTTGTAATATATAAACACAAAAAGACACTGGTATCCAAAATATAAAAACAACTCCTATAAATAGATTTTTAAAAGATAATACAGTAGAGGGGCTGGCTCCATGGCTTAGCAGTTAAGTGCTCGTGCTCGTGCTCTGCTACTGGCGGCCTGGGTTCGGATCCCAGGCGCACACCGACACACCACTTGTCTGGCCATGCTGAGGGGGCGTCCCACATACATCAACTAGCAGGATGTGCAACTATGACATACAACTATCTACTGGGGCTTTGGGGAGAAAAAGGGAAAAAAAAAAAAAAAAGAAGGAGGATTGGCAATACATGTTAGCTCAGGGTCGGTCTTCCTCAGCAAAAAGAGGAGGATTGGCATGGATGTTAGCTCATGGCTGATCTTCCTCACAAAAAAAAAAAAAAGATAATACAGTAGAAAAATGGGCAAAAATTTTAACTAAGGAAAGTGACCAAAAAGACCACAATAGTCCAAATGGCAAATAAGCATAAAAAATGATTCTCATTTTCATTAGTAATCAGGGACATGTAAATTTCCATAACCATTATATAACCATCAGCCTAAAAGAAATTTAAAGAATTTAATTATACTAAGTGTTGGTAAGGATGTGGCAATGGGAACTCTCATATACTGCTGGAAAACTATTTGACATTTTCTACTAAAACTGAATGTTTATATTCCCTTCGATATACAATTCCACATCCAAAGAAACTTGTACATATGTACACTAGAAAAATACAAGAATGTTCATAGCTGGAAGTACAACAAATGTATCCCAGTAGTAGGATAGATATAAATTGTAGTATATCCATATAATGAAATCCTATACAGTAATGAAAATGAATGAACCATATGCAACTATAGAAAATACAACAGTATGGATATGTCTCACATATGTAATATTGGGATAGAGAAGCTAGGCAAAAAGGAATGTATGACTCCACTCAAATAGAGTTTTTTTAAAAAAACAGCAAAATGAAAATGTAGTTTTTAGAGATGCATATGTACATGTTAACATCTCCTTTCTTTTCTTTATAGTTTTACGACAAAAGACCATAGAATGGATACAGGCATGTTAAAGAAATGGGGTTGTGATTAGAGAGGGATAGAAGGGGTTCGGTGTTCTGGGGAACTGGCTAGCCTCTATGTCTTGACCTCAGTGGTGGCTACACAGTGTTCACCATAGAACTATTTATTCACACGACAAGTATTTGTTTTATAATTTTTTTCTATATGCATACTATATTTCATAATAAAGAAAAAGCAAAAAAAAAAGACTATTATATTTTTTGGTAATATCTAGGTTCTTGTTTACCAAAATCTTGATTTTCATTCTATTATACCAAATAGATATTATACAATTTCTTATATATTATAAATTATGTTTTTCCCACTTAAATGTATTTCCTCGCATTATTGAACTTCTTTTTCCGGAAAATATGAGATCTCTCATAATATTTATTTGTACTGTAACAATGAATTTATAGATACCAAAAAAATACACAATATGCAGAATGGCAGTCGTCACCAACTCCTATCCTCCAAAGCTGGTTAGACGAAAATCTGACCTGACATAGAACACACAACAATAACATGAATATACAGAAGAGATATCAGTTTTTTGTCTGTCTACCAACAGATGAAAATATGCAAATGACAATGCCACACAAGATTTCTACAGATATTAGATACACTGCAAATATACACAAAAGGCATAGAGCAATCCAACAAAACTGAATATTGAAAATATATTATTCTTTTACAGTTTCCAAACTTCTACCAAAAAATATAATCATACAGAGGATATAAGAAAGCTTACAGTTTCAAATAAATCATTTTAAATGCTGAGTTTTTATCCATCTTTAAAATATCAGTCCTACGTACCCTTTAAAGGCAATTATATTCAATGCCATAGTATAGTCTCGACCCCATACATTAAAAAATAAGAATTAAAAATGGTATTAATGGACACATCACAAAATCACTGAAGTAACTATACTTTTAAAACAGTTTTCATGAAGCTATATTAGTCTGACATTCCTCTCTGCCTAGAATCTGTCTTCTCAATTCTATTTTGAGACTTTTGGTCATTTCTCTGATAGCAATGCCAATAAAGCCGCCAGTTGCCATTAATCTCAGTTCCATGAAAGAGTAAATCATTCCCACAAGCAATTAAACAATAAATCCATTAAAATAAGACCAATTAGAGCTAAGTCTAGACATGCACCACGTAGTTATGAGACAGGCTTGTCATAATCATTTCAACTTTAACTGGAAATTTCTTTAATAATTCTTTCCAACAGAAGCAAGACTGAAGATTTTGTTGTGGGAGTACCCAAATTCAGTAGGGTTTAAACTGAAATACTCCAACAGGAATTTCAGTTGTATGTCTGAAAAGCTTCCCTGCACCCTTAATTTGTATGCCCAGGATTGGTCCTAACTCGGTTTGCCAATAACCTACCATACACAACACACTCTGAGGTTTGTAACTGTGCCAGCTCTATTTCACATTCCCAACCTTTTAATACATTGCCTTGCAAAGACAAAGAGAGCTCACAGCCAATAGCTGTATGTGATGTTTTTCCTTTAGGCAGTCAACATTATACAGAAGACTGATTTCAAAGTGTTTTAATAATTTAGGCCTCTGTAGGAATAAAAATGTCTGTCTTCTCGAACTCAGGAGGTGTTTGATTCAGTTATTGTTTCACGTTATTTCTTAATACTATGAATGCTATGAATACTTAATACTATGAATACAATGAATACTACGATGAATTTAGGTAATTTTCAGAGGAACTGTGAATAAATTCTTTAATTTCTAAAGTTTGTGTTGTTGTTGTTGTTATTCTTGTTGCTGTTGTTGTCCAGTTTCATATGCCAGATTTTATTCATCAAAGAAATACTCATTTCTACCCTAAGGAAATAGAGAAATAAGGTAGTCCTTTATCTAATGACTTGTAGGCAACAGCAAAATTCCAATTTCTTCCATTCACTGATAGAGCAACAGTTTTTCTCGTTAAGGTAATAAAGGGACAGAAAAGCTGTAAATATAGACAGAAAATTCCAACTTTGTTGGCAGAGGAAAGAGATTAGGGTTGGGGAGAGGGAGTTTGATGGAGGAAAAGGAGCCCTCCTCAAAAGCCCAAGCAAAAGCAGAAATGCTCTTAGGTGTAGCAAGTGAATCAGGAGATTATGAAATGCCATGTTTTGATTTATTGACATTAATATTTTTCAATAAAGGTAATTATGATGGGAAATGATTTTGAGAATTTGCCCTGTACTTAGTGCCAATGAACAGCATGAAGGGAGCAAAGGGTTCTGCTACACGTACAAAACAGACACAGGAATCCCCTCACTCCAATCAGCGTTGAGCCAAAATCCCAAACAGGTGTCTAATATAAGTCAACCTTAATGACTTAAGAATACACTACCCAACAATTACATTGCAACTGCATAAATTATAAATGGACAATGAGTGTCTAATCTGGATCCTTAAATGAGTATCAGTGTTCAACTTATATTGTAAGCAAAATATCACGTGCATATACATGTATATAACAACTTTCTAGGGAGATAATGCACAGCATTTGTAAACACATTTTAAAAATACATACAATCTTGCAGAATGTTTAACATATTTGAGGTTTATGTCTCATTTAGTTCTGGATCCCATCAGAATAACCTGTACCCATGCAGACAGAAGAAAATATTTCATTAGAGTTATGTAACTAAACATTTCAAGGCTTTTTATTTTAGTTAAAAAAAGTTTGAGTGGATTTTTTTTTCATCTAACCATATCAAGCACTGTAAACAGTATACTTTAAAAATAACTAAGGAAACTATGTCTTCTTGAACTGTGATTTTGCCAACGCAAAGAAATAGCTCATATTTTCATCTATCATTGCTGACTGGTTACGGGAATTAGAAAGAGGAATGTAATGATAGGAACATGAACTTTTAACAATGGTTGAACCATACTCTAGCCTTGTTCCAAGTCTGCTGTCACCCACCAGATCTTATTATGACAGTTTAAAATGTCTTTTCTGATAGCAGCATTTGAGGAATTAGTTTAAGATGAAATCCGTGTTTGCATGGATACGTAATAGGAGAGTGTGGGAGGTTAATAAATGTATATTTCTCATGGAATTAAAGGAGAAGGACAAATTGTTTCTATCAAGGCAAAAACAGATAAGAGAAAATATATATGTGACATGAGTATAAAAAATAACTCAATCCACTCTTGAAAATTAGTGTAGGCTTAGTAAAATAAGCCCTAAACGAAATGAAGTATGACTAAAATATCTCAGCCTACAATCACAGGGAAAAGTCACCAAATTAAAAATATAACCTGGCACTCTAATACTTCATTCCTCTATGCCCCTGAAAACGAGAGAAGCTGGAAAATAATGTGTTCAAAATTATCCTAAGCTCTAACATTTTACAGCAATACAGTGTTCTAATATACTCAAGTCTAATGTATATGTGTTGAAATATAGTTCACTTTTTACATCAACATCAGCATTAATGCTGGTTCTCTGTACATATGAAGGAAATAAATTACATTGAATCTAAATAATTGGAAGATCACACTGTTTAACTTTTAAACATACATATTTATGTATGTAGATCAAGGATCACCTCAAATCCTGGCCTACATACTCATGACTATTTTCTTCTATTATTCAACATCATTCATTCTTTCCTGAACAGCAGCATGTGATAAAGGGAGATCTTGTTCTTTGCAGTGAGAAAGACCTGAGTTCTAGTCTCAGAATCACCATTGACTAACTAATTGACCTTAAATACGTAACTTGATGGCTCAACTTTTCCTTCTGTAAAATAGAAGTAACAATAGCTCCTTTGAAATGATTTAAGAAAGCTGGCTTATCAACAGAAACATGATTTCCTTTAGCCCAAACTTGTCACTGTTCTTTGATCTTATTCCAACTCCGATGT
This sequence comes from Diceros bicornis minor, assembly GCF_020826845.1. Classification (NCBI taxonomy): domain Eukaryota; kingdom Metazoa; phylum Chordata; class Mammalia; order Perissodactyla; family Rhinocerotidae; genus Diceros; species Diceros bicornis. Next base: position 41,966,662 of record NC_080756.1, read on the forward strand.
CAAATTTATGTGTGAAAAATACTCAGAAGTGACTGACACATAATGGCCCTCTATACACATGGACAACTGATGGTTAGTATAAAAATGGTCACAGTAACTTATACCTGTGGATAATATCTTAATTTTATGTTTCATTTTTAAAAATATAAATATCCTAAAACTTATACCTGGAGTCTTAAGAATTGAATTAATTCTATTTGATGTTTAAGAGTTAACAACAACGTTAGTTGAAGTCAAATTACGTCTCTGTTAACATTTGGATTTTTTCACTCTAATGTACTATGATACCAATGGAAGATCTGACTCATCTCTTATTTGCAAATTACCTCAGCAAACATGGAAGCAATTTACAACCAATCGTGCTACATATTAAAATTTCACAATACTCTGTCATCTATCGTTGTCATCAAGAAGACCACTTCCTTCATACTAACTTCTGTTTTGTATTTTAAAACTGACTACACAGTCATCCAACATATTAAGAAGAGAGCCTCTTAAAACAATTCACTCTAAAAGGGATAACACAGCAAAAGATTCAATGTGTGGAATATTATTTCCTCTTAATTTATGTCCTAAACATTTTAATTGGTTTGACTAAACATTAATTATCAAAGCTTCAACCCTGTCTTTGCCAAAATTCTTTCATTATTAACGCACCCATTACAGTGACACTCTGTAGGTCTCTATAAATAAATTGTTGGAAAACTCTTAATCAAGAGCACAACCCTAATGGTATAAAGGCCTATGTTTGAAAGACAAAAACAGGGCCTAAGAAGGGGGCTTCATCCATTCAGATCTCATCTTTGCAGAGTTGATTTGATTCTTCAACTCCTACAGAACTGAAGTTCATATGGGTATTAACCTGGACTCTAGGATTGCCAGAGACAGAAATCCAAGCTGACTAGTTTAAGCCCAAGAATAAACAGTGGGTGGAGTCTTATCACTGTGAGAGGCCTCTCAACACTGTGGTTGAGATCATGTGCTATGGATTCTTATTTTGGCACCATCTCTTTTTAGCTGTGCAATGTTTGGTGAGTGAATTAAGCTTTCCCCTCCTTAGCTCCTATAAAATGGGAACAGAAATAAAAACTAATTAACGGAATTGCTGGGAGAATTACACGATTTGTGTGTGTGTGTGTGAGAGAAAAATTAGCCCTGAGCTAACATCTGTTGCCAGTCTTCCACTTTTTGTTGAGGAAGATTGACCCTGGGCTAACATCCGTGCCCATCTTCCTCTACTTTATATGTGGGACACCACCACAGCATGGCTTGATAAGTGGTGCATGGGTCTGCGCCCAGGATCAGAACCTGTAAATCCCAGGCCATGGAAGCAGAGCATGTGAACTTAACCACTACACCACCAGGCCGGTCCCGAGAATTACATGATTTAACACATGTAAAGCACTTAGAAAATTGCTTGGCACATAATAAATGTTCAATAAATTTTTTAAAAGAGCACAGGTGAACCTAATTTTAGAAAGAACTGGAACCAGAGGATGAATGCCATCAGGATTCACTTATTCTGTTCTCTGTTTTTCTATCTACATTTCAATATTTCCCAACCTCAGACAAACAGCTTAGCAACCAGTTTGAAAGAGTTTTCTTTCCTCAGATCAATATAAAATATTTCAGGGAAGGACTCTGACTGGCCCATTTTAGATCATGTGCCCATTCCTGGACTAGCCACTTTGACTGCAGGTGGGGTTCTACAATCAGAATGGTCAAGTATCCCAGTTTATACCTATTGTCTCAGCATAGTGACTAACCTTCCACACTCTAAAGTGTCCCAATTTCCCTAACATTATCTATGTAGTACTCTTGCCAAAATGTTTAATCTGAAGCTAATTCTAAGGAAATAATCAGGATAATCTAGATTGTGGGAATTCTAGAATACAATCATCATGAATGCTTCAAAAAATATCAATGTCATAAAAGACTTTTAAAAAGATTAAATGAGACTAGAAAACACGATAACCCAATGAAATACATGATCCTAGGGACTAGGGGAACATCCATAAGGAACATCTGGGGAACAGTTGGGTGTGATGGTGGTACTATGCTTATGTAGAAGAATGTCCTTTGCTCTGCGATATATATATACTGAAGGATTTAAGGGAAAAACATCATAATGTCTGCACCTTGCTTTCAAACAATTCAGAAAAGAAAGGGGCTACATCGATAAGGAGAGATACAGAGCAAAGTTCACGAAATGTTAACAATTGTTGAATGTGGATAATTCAACAGATTATAATTATTATATTATTTTTAGATGCTTCTATAGGTTTAAATTTTTTCAAAATAAAAAGTCAGGGTAAAAATGACCTCGTGTGAGTCATAAACTATATGGTCACCCTATCTATGATTGGACCACTTAGGTTGGCTGTCTACCCTTGAACAACTACCAATTACTGCTTGAGAGGGAAGCAAACTCATATAAAATATGGACAGTCCCATTCATAACAAGTGTCTAAAACACAGGGAAGAAGAGCAAATTCCCAAGAAATGTGAAGCCAAGGAAGAATCATTGTGCATTAGGCAGCCACCCAGTTTATTTACTGCAACATGCAAATTATCTCTAGTCCAAATGCCGTTATTCTTGAATGCCATTTATGAGAAGGAATAAGCCAAACCATTGTCCTTTTAACAAAGGAAATGCTCTTTCTCAATTGCTTCCCTGAAATTGCCACAGTCCTTTACACGTACCTAGTGGTCAGGAAAACTTTACTGAGAAAGGCTTAGGAATTCTTCCAATTACGGAACCCATCCAATCTGAAAACTGTTGACAGTTATCATTATTGCTACCATTTTTCTAAAGCCCCCTCTTCCCCTAACCAAAGCCTATGAGAACCTGTGAACTTTCCTGTCACAAACCTTTTTTTCTGTTCAATAAACTTTTAAAGAGTGCCCACCATTTTTTATTTCATAATTTTGTAAGGTGTTTGAGAAGCAAGCCCATAGAGTCTGAGTTTGAATCTCAAATCTGCCATTTCTAAGATGTCACTTTGGGCAAGTTACTTGACATCTGAGACTCAGTTTCATCATTGGTAAAATGAGAATAATCACATCTGCCTTGCAGGGCTGTTGTAAGTATTGGAAACAAATAACGTAAAATGTGTAATAGCTGCTTTCTGTAAATGAGAATGATGATGATGATGACACAGCTCCTGCCCTCAGGGATCTCACTGTCTGGTGACTTCTGTCTCTCCTTACCCATGTTGCTGCTTACCCTGACCAACTAAAACTTTTGTCCAAACCAGCAAATGCGTCTGTATATGGGCAAGTGCAACATAGAAATACAGGCTTTTTGATGTCTGAGGTAAACTAATTGCCCAGCATCTTTTCATTTGCATCTTATTTTGTTTTTTAAACATTACCCTAATCCAAATTCATTACAGTGCATCAAATTCTAAAAAGAGATTTCTTCTCTTTCAGACCTTTCTATATGAAATATTACTTTCTCTTTGCACAAAAATAATTGACGTTCTCTGAAATTAGTTTAGATTTTTCCCATCAGTAGGTATGTCTAAATGTTTTTGTGAATAAGTGGGACCTTGTTACAGAGTAATACGTCATCAATAAAACAGAAGACACAGCTGGTGTATTATCTGGTGCTAATTCATTTTTTCCAGATTATAAAATCTTTGTTAGCATAAGTGTATAATAGATGGAAAGAATGTAGTTAAGCTATTTGGTATGAGGTTTAGATTCACAGAATTAGAAGAAAATTGTTTTGGTTAGGAAATTAGGAAAGCAAGACCTCAATATCAGTACATAAAACAATTTGGAATACTAAAAGTCACTGATATTTGTTTTGACTTGAATATAGGAATTTCAAATACAGAATGGGAACTAGTTAAGGTTGAAGATCACAACTTTTTCATCTTTATACCACAAATATCCTAATACAGGGACAAAGTAGGAGAAAATAGATTACCAATAAATTTTGAATGATTTGTGGAACAAATTAACATAAATTAGAACCAATTTTAATAAGCATTTAGGGCCATAATATTTCAAAGAAATTAGTCAATCCTCAATTATGTTAGAAAATGTCTGCTATTTAAGCACTTTAAGAGAGCCCACATTTCATGTATATTCAGGAGTGACCCTGTGTATAGACAGTTCCCTATATAACATAGTTTCAGAAACCCCTAAAGGCCTACTGTAGTTTTGAATATGATTTCAAATAACTAAATTTCCTTGTAAGTTTCCATTGTAATGAATCATTTTACCTACAGCCACTAGAAGCAGAATCCAAAGTTGACAAAAATAGACAACGGCTGAGACTCCCTATGTAGCCAAATATGAACTCCTTTCTCCCCCTCCCAACCCCTTAACCTCAGGGAAAAATGAAATAGGAAAGAAGGATGCTGCACATGGCCATGAAGTGCCGAGAAGAGAAGACTCGTGAGACAGCCAAACACATCTGTGCAGTTCTCCATATGAGCTTCAAAAGAGAAGTCATCTGTGGAGCTGCCCCAAACTAGAGTAACCTACTCAAAGTATTTTCCCACTCAACTCAGTGTTCCTCTCACATGAGACACTGATTAGCCATATGCTAAGATAATTGGTCCCAGTTTTAGAACCCTCTCCAAAGAGCCTTAGTTTTCCCATCTGTCCAGAGAATCAATCTCTCTACCAGTGTTTTCTGTACTCTAGGCCCCTTACTTTGTCTGATTATTCTTCCTCAGTTACTTTAACGGAATAACTCAAACTTTAACTCAAATTTGAAAATTTTCCTCTGGCTGCTATCTCAGCATCAGTTTCAGTTATCTATTGCTGTATAACAAGCGGCCACAACATTCAGTAGCTTAAAATATTAACAATCATTTACTTGCTCATGCTTCTGTAACTTGGGCAAGGCTCAGCAGGGACAACCTCATCCCTGCTTCACCTGATGTCACCTCGAGCTCTACTAGGGCTCAAGAATCCCAGATGGCTTCACTCACATGCCTGGCACCACAGCTGAGATGCTGAAAAAGTAGGAGGCTGACTGCACCTTACTCTTTCCATGCGGTCTCCTAGCTATACTTTTTTTTTTTTTTGGTAAGAAAGATTCACCCTGAGCTAACATCTGTTGCTAATCTTACTCTTTCTTTGCTTGAGGAAGATTAGCCTTGAGCTAATATCCGTGCTAATCTTCCTCTGTTTTGTATGTGGGTCACCACCGCAGCATGGCTGACAAGTGGTGTAGGTCCACGCCTGGGATCAGAACCCACAAACCCAGGCTGCCAAAGCAGAGTGCACAAACTTAACTACTATGCCACGGGGCTGGTCCTAGGTATACTTTTTATCTAGTGGCTTAGGGCTTCAAAAGAGCAGCAGAGACTGCCAGGACTCTTAAGGCTCAAGCCCAGAACTGGCACACTTTCATTTCTGCCCCATTCTGTTGGTAAAAGCAAGTTGTAAGGTCAGCCAAGACCCTAGGAGGGCAAACAGATCTCACCTCGGCTGAGAGGAGCAGTACATGCTTGCAGGGATGGGAGGAACTAATGGTGGCCATCTTTGCAGAGGATCAACTTATGATTTAACTTCAGCACATTTTAGCTAATGCCCAGCATGCCATCATCTTAGATAATGACAGAGATGAAATCATAGTCTTACTGCCTAAGTTCCTGTATTATTGATGACTAATACAAATTCTTTCTTTCTTTTTTTCTTTTGTGAGGAAGATCAGCCCTGAGCTAACATCCATGCTAATCCTCCTCCTTTTATTTTTGCTGGGGAAGACTGGCTCTGAGCTAACATCTATTGCCAATCCTCCTCCTTTTTTTTGCCCCCCAAACTCCCAGTAGATAGTTGTACGTCATAGTTGCACATCCTTCTAGTTGCTGTATGTGGGACGCGGCCTCAGCATGGCTGGACAAGTGGTGCATCGGTGTGTGCCCTGGATCCGAACCCGGGCCACCAGTAGCAGAGCGCGCGCACTTCACTGCTAAGCCCCGGGGCCGGCCCCACAGATTATTTCTTACTTTACAATTTTCACATAAAATAATCCAAGAATATTTCTATAGTCCTGGTGAATTGAGGGTAGGGTCACTAAGAGGTTTTCTGGGTAGGCAGTGGTAAGTCCTTCAAAAACTATACTCAACTCACCAAAAAGTCTTTTTTCCTTCATCCTGTCACAGTTCCAAACAGTCTCACCATTACAATCCTTCTTTATAGGAAGGCATTAAACTGGGAATAAAAATAAGCGTGTGTTACCTAGACCTAGGAAGAGAGAAGATTATCAATAATAAATACCATTATAGAGGTCAGCTTGGAAATCACCTGCACAAGTTCTTTATAGAAAGACACATGAGAGAGACAATTTGAGGAGGATTAAGGAGAAGAGATGCAAGATAAAGAGAAAAATAAACCAAAGGAATTTGAGGCAGATACCACTTTTAAGAAAACCTCTTAGAAGGAGCAATGGGTATGAACAGGTGAACAGGAATGAGACATACTACAGAGAAATTCACTTGTGGCAATTTGACCTGGGTAAATCATTCTATTTGGTTAACCAGGTTCTATGAGAAAAACAGTAGATGATGTTTTTGTTTCATCCAATAGAAACCACACTGCAATTCATTAATTATCTTTTATTAATGTATTATTCTTAACTGACAGCTTGTCAGTTACGGCATGATTCTATACTGATTTCCAATTTTCTGTATCCTGATACCCATGGCAGAATTCAATCTCTGAAACTTCTTTTGCACCCAATACAGGGAATAAAAATATTTTTTAGTTGCCAAAATAGACATGACTTCAAAGATTAGTTTCTAATTTTTATTAGCATTTCAAGGAATGTATATATTACAGTAAAACAGCCAAAATAGGGCTGAATAGACACTTGGAGTAAATTTAAAAAATAAAGAGCAACTTCTTACCCATGAACCACATTAATTCATGCAACAAATATCTCGTGAAGAGTCGTTATATATAAGGAAATATCAAGGATGCAAATAAGAACGTCCTGTGCCCTTAAAGAGCTTAAAATCGAGCAAGGGAGATAAGATATGAAGACTAATAGCCATAATATCAGACGAAGTGTGAAAATGTCATAGGAGAAATAGAGGGAAAGTGCTGTAGAACATCAGTGGATAGAACCAAGAACAGCTTCAGGGAAGAGAAACTCTCAATAAGCGCTTTGAAAGATAGGTAGGATTTTTTGAGTGGAAATGGGAAGAGAAGAGCATTCAACACGGAGGCAATGGCACAAACAATGGAAAAAGGAGAACATTTTCCAGGAATAGAAAGTATAGAAAATAGGAGAGTTTGGAAAACTTTAAGGTAGATGAAGAATAATATTAAAAAATTGAAAGTTGAAAACGTAGATGGGACTATCACCGCCATGCTAAAGATTTTGGTCTCTATTTCAGGGTCTTTAAATATCTTTGCTCAAGTACTCCCAAAAGAATTTTGAAAAAACTGTATACTTCCTTACACAATTTTTTCTTTACAATTATGATTTTTTGTCTTAAGTTTAAATAGCGGTAAGGATTTAATTTCCAGCAATATCATAAATACCGACTTTTTAAAACTTGTTACATCGTTTTTTAACATATCCATTGGAATTCACAATCAGTCATTTGAAAAATATATGTATATGTTCTTCTTAATCAGAAATTCTATATTGTTTCTTTTTCTTTCTTGAACTTCTGCGTCCATCCCCTTTATCCCATAGAATTTTATCCTAAAAATCTCAGAAACTTTTTATTGATTAAGCTTTCATACTTCTCCAGAAAAAAATATATTTTATATATAAATGGAATTTAACTTATTTCCTGTTTTCATAAGGCTGTGTTTATACAAAAATGTTTTGGATTAAGTTATCATTACCATGATTATCAGTACACAATTGCTCAAAAAAAATTTTACAAATTTTGATAAATGATTATTAAATATAAAGGTAAAAATATTATTGGAAATGTATCCCTTAATAAGATAAACGAGGCCTTCTTAAAAAACTTATTTCACGTGTCAGTGAATGAATATCACTTATTACAGAAGCAGATTCAGCATCAATTCTATATTTCTATTTTTTGCTTTTATAGATGTTTATAGATGTCAGGTAAATAAGTCTATAAGAGTAAAATGAGTTCTGTTATAAAAATGTCACTCAGTTCTTTGAACTCTTGAGTTATATGTCAAAAAGCACATTGATCTATCATCAAAAATTATTTTTAGCTATCATCTGATAATTTGATTAGATCCACCTTAATTTTATTCAAAGCAAGGAATTAGACATTATCTGATCAACAAAAGGATGTTATTAGAGTCCAATTATCACCAATATTTCAAGTTGTGCCTTTTTTGACACTTCAAAAATTTCATAACTTGAGGGGCCAGCATGGTGTCGTAGTTCACACGCTCCGCTTTGGTGGCCCAGGGTTCACAAGTTCAAATCCGGGGCACAGACCTATGCACCGCTCATCAAGCCATGTGTGGCGGTATCCCACCAACAAAATAGAGGAAGATGGGAACAGATGTTAGCTTGGGGCTAATCTTCCTTAGCAAAAAAAGAGGATTGGCAACAGATGTTAGCTCAGAGCCAATCTTCCTCACCAAAAAAAAATAATAATAATAATCACAACTTGAGTCAGTGCATAAGATTCAGGATGAGTGAGGCATCCATTTTTTTTGTCAGATGGGTGACGAACAGTTGTCAAAGAAGTCATAGAAAGGAAACCCACTGTTTGCATCCCACCTTTACAGCAGGCAGACCAATTTGAAAAAGTTAAGAATCTGGAAACTAACGCTCATAAAACTATCTATGCCTGAAAATCACTGTGGAAGTCTTTGTGCATCTCCTGGGGCACACGTACCCAGGTAGAAGACTGTTGCAATAGGGGAAAATGACAGTTTTCAATCGGGGAAGTAATATAATTGTAACTGTGCTTTAAAAATACTAAGCAAGAAACAATGTATAGATTGGATTGGGAGGAGAAACTGTTCAAAGCAAGGAGACAAATGGAGACCTTAGTATAGATCAGGAAGTATGAAGACAGTGTGAACTGGAATATTAGCTTTGAAGCAGAAAGAAGTGAAAGACATTATAGAATAAGAACCAAAATGGTTTAGTAACTAAAATTTGAAGTAGGAAATAAATTTATCATTTCTCTCTCTCTCATTTATTCATTCAGTGAATAAATATTTTTTAAGTGCTTGATATATGGCTACTGTGAAGACAAACATAAAAAGATAGCATAAGGTGAAAAAATTCAAAAATTTTTTTAATTTAAAAATTTAAAAAAATAAAAAATTAATTTGAAAAAGATAACATACAGGAAGACAGTTCAGTAAAATTATTTAGGGGCTCTGATAGAATATTGCTACAGGTCTTCAGGCTGTCTCCTAAAAGCCAGGGAAATCATCAGAAGGGCTGTAAGCAGAATAGATTCAAAGGGGCAAGAGTATTTCCAGAAGACTTGGAGATCTTCTTGCAGATTCCACATCACTAGTTTGCGTATTCCCTCTTCAATTCAACGTAATATTGAAATCTACCCATTTTTCCCGTTAGAAAGTGTGTTACATTTGTACCATGTCGTTTCTCTTATTACCCAATTAGATTTCCTTTAATTTTGTTGAAAGCAAAGAATTAGATATTATCTGATCTGCAAATGGAAGTTACCCAGCTATTAGGGTCCAATTATACACCAATATTTCAAATTGTTCCTTTTTTGGCACTTCAGAAATTTTTACAGCCTAGAGTAATGCACAAGATTCAGGATGAATCATGAACAGAATTGTCAATATCTATATTCCCTACTCAAGCCAAACATATCAAGGCCTACTCCTGCTCCCCAATTAAGTCCCTTCATGGCTGGCCTCGCTTTTGACCTAATCTTTTGGTAAATACTATTTTTTACTGATTCCAACATGCCATCCGCACTTCCATGAGATTATTCCCCTCAACATGGACCAATAACCGCTAGATTCATTCCCATCTCTGCTTATGCCTTACCCATCTATGCTCATACCATCCGCCCACTCAGATTCACACCTGAAACATGGATTCCTCCCATCTAATGTCTAGCTCCCCTTCAGGATCTACATCAAGACTTCATACTACATGAAATCTTTTCTGTTATCTCTACATACAATATTTTCTTCTGTCTTGATTCCCATTTTACTTAATGTAATAAATTAATTAACTAACGCTCAATTCTATTTCCATTTACTGGATTATATAAGGTTGGTCTTATTATTTCTCTTCTTTTTCAAAGGAACTACTCTTCTCCATGTAGTCAAAGTTTCCACTGTTAAATGTAAAGAGACAGAATTTCATTCCAGATATTATCTTTTAGATGAATCTACTCATACTCAATTTTTCCAAAATACCATGAAATGTAAAAAACTAAAGCATCGTCTAGTTCTCTAGGGAATTACTATTAATTTCTGGAAAACCTTGGGAAAATATTTTGTTCTGTGGGACAGAGGCATTCTTTCTCCTTCTCCCAAACCATAAATTCAAAGGAATAAACAGTTAAAGACAAAACCTCTGATATTCCCACTGTTACACTCCTTATCAGCAATAAAACTTGGCTTAGGATGAGATTTAAAGAGGAAATATACATAATGCAAATAATCTACTTTTAAGACAGAATGACTATCCTCAGCATTTCAAAAACATTATTTCAGCATTAAAAAAAAAAACCTCAGGGGCCAGCCCGGTGGTGTAGCAGTTAAGTACTCACAATTCACTTTGGCAGCCTGGGGTTCATGGGTTCAGATGACAGAAGTGGACCTACTCACTACTTAGCAAGCCATGCTGTGGCGGTGTTCCATACAAAGTAGAGGAAGATGGGCACAGATGTTAGCCCAGGGCCAATCTTCCTCAGCAAAAAAGAGGAGGATTGGCAACAGATGTTACCTGAGGGCTAATCTTCCTCTAGGAAAAAAAAAAAAACCCTCAACTTATATTAATAATGCTCCTTTAAAGTATGATCTTTCTTAATATTGTTAGTAATTAAAATTTATACTCTATACTTCTCTCTCAAATTAATAAACTTGAAATAAAAGAAAATTTAAATTAAATTCATATTGGCTAGGTCCAATATCTTAATGGAAATGAAGGAGACAATATTTCAAAGTCATGGGAGTTGGAGAAATCTGATACATGAAGGAAATGACTCTCACCAGAGTTCAGAAAGTTGGCCAAAGTGCCATGTCTTAGCAATCAGGTTTTTGTTGATTTATGAATAAAAGCATAGAACAGAAGGTTGGAAAAGTCATTCTAGCCAAAGATCCAATCAAAGATTAATAATTATCTCTCTTCTCTAACATTCCTGACTATCAAAAAGGCTCCAGAGCAGATGTCCAAGTACTCTTGTGATTAGAAACCCTCTCTTCCCCAAGTTAGTCCATTCCATCAGAGTAATGCTCTGATTATTAGAAATAAACTTCTTAAAGTGAGTCAAAAATCTGTCGCCCTTTAGCTTCACCCATCAATTCTAGCACTACCATTTGAGGTCATAAATAATTGCCCTCCCTCTTCCCTTCAAATATTTAAAAATAACTTTACATCTCTTCATTACATTTTCTCCTTTATGAGCTGAATGTGTCCAGTTCCTTCCACAGTATTTCATATGACATAGATTTTAACTTCTTCATCTTCTTGGTCTCTCTCTTCCCCATGAATGGCTTTTTAAAGTGTGACTCTCTGAAAGGAATACAACTTTATCATGTCACATCTACACTTGGAGAATATAGCAGGAAATTCATCTTCCCTTTTTCAGATGTCATACTTGATGAGGTTGTGACAGTGGGGTCAACAGGCCAAACAATATTGTAGGGGAGGAAAATTTTCCCTTCTATCCTTCTAGTTTCTATGGCTGGTCTAAGAATTAAATTGACATAATACAGATTAACGAGAGGAAAAAAACTATTTTAATTACATACGTATGTACTAGAGCACCTCAAGGATATGAGACTCCAAAGGCCACCAGATGATTGAGGCTCATATACCATCCTAGGATAAGGAAAGAGATAGGGATCTGGAGCTTCAAAGGGCAGGTGGGGGCAGGGAGGGTCATGGGAAGGTGAGAAGAGGAAATGTTTAGCAAACAAAGGTTGCCCTGCCCTGCAGATAAGTCTCCCAGGTGAAAAAGTTATCTCCTATCTCCGGTAATAGCTCTCTTCCTGGTATAGGCCCCCTTTCTAATGTAAATTTCTCTTACAAAAGGGTAACTTTCCCCCTGTTTTCAGTTTCCTTGAGTTTGCTTTCTCAAAATAATCAGCTCACAATAATCCTTATGTCAAAGAGGCATATTTTGGGATGGCGTATTCTGCTACCCCTCAATATGAACATCCCCCTCGTAAAAATAATCCAAGAAAATGGCATAACTTCACTGTACCTTTGCCTTCCATTTTTGTATATATTAATACTCTAAAGTTTTCGTCTTACAAAAAAGCAGAATTGTTAAATATAATCAGGATATTTGCTACTAGAAATACCAATTCCCAACCCTCACCAATCCTGCCCAGAATTTAAAATCTTAAATTATGCTATAAGAAAGTCTATTGCTTTAAGAAACTCAGCTCGATTTTACAATCTAAATAGCCTGAAGCAAAAACATTTCATTATTTACACAATCCATTCATTTACTTAACACTCTCAAATGCTAATGAGCATAATATGAGATTAGATACTGTTCTCCTCTATGTGGGAAAAGTTCAAGCAAAGACAAAAGCAAAGATTATCCCCAAAATAGAAAACAAAACTATGTCCTAAATCCAGACAAATGTTGATACCTTGTTGTACTTTTTGCAATATTTCAAGGAGACAAAATGTTCAATAAAAAAGAAAACAAAACTTTATTCCTTTTTTTAAGTCCTTCCTTATTATTAGAAAACCATTGAAATAGAAGTTATATTTGCTTAATTCCTAGAAGAGATGAGTCATTATCTAGAGCGGAAGTAGTGAGTGTTAAAAGCTCTTGCACAAATCTTAAATGCAGGCAACCCCAAACCGTGCTACTCTCATTGCTAAATGAAATGGTCAAGATTTTAAAAGTCAAGGGAATATTGCTGGCAGAAGGCCTGGAAATCAAGCAAAGTCTAAAAGAACGAGCTTCCTAGTTTCTAACATTTTAAACATTTTCATTTCTCAAAAGAACCAAATTCTCTTATGGTTTAGGCTGGCCTTTCTTTATGATCTTAAATAAGTCCCTCAATTGTCCACAACTAAATTCTCCCCACTCAAACCTCCTAGGCGTCAAAAAGACACTGACAACAGATATGATACAGAGGCAAGTAAAATTTGAAATCAGGATATTACTATTGTCCCTATACCTGCTATACATTTTAAATAATTCCTATAAAGGAATTGGTGAATAGAGATGCTATAGTTTGAATATTTGTGTTCCCCCTCCGTCCCCCAGAATTCAAATGGCAAATCCTAATGCCCAATATGATGGGGCCTTTGGGAGGTGAGTAGGTCATAAGGGCAGAGTCCTAATGAATGGGATTGGTACCCTTATAAAAGAGGTTCTGGAGAGATCCCTAGCCCCTTCCACAATGTGTGGACACAACGAGAGGTCTGTAACCTGGAGGAGGCCCCTCACCTGACCATGCTGGCACCTAATCTCAGACTTCTGGCCTCCAAAACTATGAGATAAATTTCTCTTTTTTATAAGCCACCCAGCTTGCAGCATTTTGTTATAACAGACCAAAAGGACTAAGACAAGAGATTTATTAGAAACATGTTGAGGTAACGTCCTTTACAATGAATAAAACAGTATTTAGAGGAGTATTAGGCCCAATTCTTACTGTCAACCAAGTTTAATGGGTTATGAAATTTCAGAGCTACGTGTCTCATCTGTTGATTAGGTGACATCTTCTCCGCCCTAATAATTACTGATAACGAATGTACATTTTTAAGTTTAGAGAGTGAAGCAGAAGAGAAGAAATATGGCTACCAAGATAATCAACACCAATGGCCAAATAAACCTTTAGAGGTGTCACAAAGGACTACAAGAAAATTATAACAAGTATCTCCGTGAGCAAGCCTAATGGGGTGCTAGAAATATTCTATAGTTTGATCTGAGAGGTGGTTGTATGGAGGTGTACATGTGTAAAAATGTACCAAGCTATACCCTTACATTTGGTACACTTCATTCTATGTAAGTTGCATCTCATTAAAGAAGAAAAAACCATATCTATAAGTTGATCTTGTCTCTGTGGCCCTAAAATCCACTTTTTGTTTGGCATTAAGCCCTTCAGTTATTATAACGTTAAGAGCACCTGAGTCCCCCATGCCTTTTATGCACCGGTGACATTCATATCAGAACTCTGTAATGCTCTTGAGCGGAGATGTCCCTTCCTGTTTAATCAAAGCTCAGAAAACCAGGGCCAACATTTGTCTTATAAATGAGCAGACAAGTCGCTTCTGTTGTAACTTGTGTAATGCCAAAAGATTACTATGCTCAAAAATCCTTTCGACCAACCTGACAGAATCCTAGAAATGTCCACACTTAATCAAACCTTTGGGTAAATGGATTGCAGTATTTAATTAAAACGCAATTTTTTCAGGTTTTCCAAAGTCACCTAAAAGAGCTTTGAAGGAATGGAACAGAGAGCAAGTGTTTATTGGTGTGTTTAAAAAATCCAGAGTATGGCTACTACCCATGAAGGACAGGCCCAAATGCCATATCAGGATGCTTTTGGATGGCAGGAATGAGGAAAGTGGTGCAGTGGGAGGGAAGAATCTCTCACATGGAGAGATTGTTCAAGTGTTAACAATGCCACCACCCCATCCCCTCACCACCAGAGATACGTGCCGGAAACATGAGTGTGAGAAGCATGGAGAAGGACAGGAGAAAGTACACAAAACTACTTTCCAAAAATTCATCACCCCAATACAGAAGAAACCACACTGGAATAATGAACCAGGAAACTTGGCTACAGTCCCAAATCTGTCACTACGTAGCTGTGCAGTTATCATTTAATTTCTCCCATTCACCATTCTTCATCTATAAATGGAAGAGGTGGAACAAGATGATGTATAAGCCCACGGGTTCCAAGAGCTCCCAGTCTTGCTGAATTATATCTCCTACTGTGTCCTGTTGGGTTCTATAATTTTTCAGTTAGAGAGGAGAAATGTATCCACTTGGAACAGGAGGTTGTCATTGTTTATTTTCATGTCTACCGTAGCAACATTCAAACATGCCGGGATCACAGATATGTCTGGCTCTCTCCCCAGTGTCCTCTTGCTGGCATAATTTTCAAAGAAGTAGACTTGAAACAATAAAGTACAAAATCACGGGGAATTCCTACATCTCCCCTAAGATAACACATCACTATCGGGATTCAGGATTGGCCCATGTTTGTATTTTTGCCCAGGGCATCAATTTTTCCCCCGAGTTTTTGTGTTGGAATTCATAGATGATTGCCCCAGGTGATACTCATTGGATTTCATCGAAAATATATACTCTTACAACTTAAAATTATGAATATTATTCTATTTCTGAGGGCAAACCTGCTGATAGAGCTAAAACTGCACAGCTAGCAAAAGCCCAAAGATTTTAATGTAAGTTCTCTTCTATACATTTCAATACCTCAAAAAAGCAATGTTTAATGGGTTACAGTGCAGTTTGCAACATTAGAATGACTTCAAGGAGTTTGTGATTTAGTATGTCAGTGATTATAATATCCAGTGACTTAGAGGATGCAAAAGGTTACAAACCCATGGATGTGAAAAGTCCTGACACATTATCTAGGATCAAAATAACTCAGACATACAAGTAGATGTAAAAAACAAAAAGTTGACATTGCTCCTGCTCAGAAAACAAGTTTCCAAGACAGGATCAGGATCTTAGGGATTACGGCAGCCATCAAATCAGGGACAGAGTAAGTAGAATGATTCTAGTTTATTTGGTAACCACTAATCAGAAGGGCTCACTGTCCATTGGCTGTTGCCCTCACAAACACTTGCCCTACTCCTGGGCTGGAGTGGAGAGAGGTGAGAGAGAAGGGGTATAAGAGAAGTGGTTTAAATAAAAATTATGGCTGCAGATGTGGGATCCAGAAGAGAGAGGAAAGAACCCTCAGTTATCTTTATCCTGACTTGGCTATAATAAATATGCTCCATGAAGTTCCACCAACTCTATCAGAAAAAATAAAAGAGGTAAAGATATATTTCAGTTAGTAGCAGGATCTATTTAATATTCTGTTTACCATTTTCATTTGTGTTTTCACAAAACTAAATTTTGCTCCCCAGTCCACCTGCTAAAAATAAAAGCATGATTTAACAATAAGCTTTCTTTCAACTACATATCATTCTGATTTTTTTAAATCCACTCTTAAACAACCCTGATTTTAAATTAAAAGTTCACTCTCCTTTTTATGTAATTTCTAAAAATAGTTTGCTTAGCTAAATATGTAGGTCCTGCAGAATTGGCTAGATTTATGAAACATTCTTTAATAAAGCAAACAATGTCTATATAAAAAGCAGATGCAATACCTTTGTAATTCAATTTTATAGTTTAAAAATATTCTGCATGGAAGTGCCAAATTCTGCCCTGCAGAGACACAGGGCTCCGGATGACGTCAATAAGAGCCACGTACTCGCAAAGGAGGGCAAGACTATGCCCTGAGCACTTAAATTTAGTAATCCATTAGGCGCAGCGAGGAAGAAAAAGATCAGTGCAAATACCATCTCATCAGCATTTAAATCCGCCAGTGCTAAACCCTGTTTGAGGCATGTTTAAACCCACAGAGCTTACAGATGGAGGAAAACACAGGAACAGAACAGTCACTTTTCATAAAATGACTGATCTGTTTTTTTTTTTTTTTTTTTTTTTTTTGTGAGGAGATCAGCCCTGAGCTAACATCCGCCAATCCTCCTCTTTTTTCGCTGAGGAAGACGGCCCTGGGCTAACATCGGTGCCCATCTTCCTCCACTCTATATGGGATGCCGCCACAGCATGGCCTACCAAGCAGTGGGTCGGTGCGCGCCCGGGATCCGAACCAGCGAACCCCGGGCCGCCGCAGCGGAGCGCGCGCACTCAACCGCTTGCGCCACCGGGCCGGCCCCTGATCTGTTTTTCAATTGGGATTTTAGGTACACTTCTATTCCCAAAGATAACGAAACTATGCCTTCATTCCTTCTGAGACTGTCTTTTACCATTTTAAGATAGTGGAAGAGTCTGATTTCTTGAAATAAGATGTAGAACTTGTGGTGGTATAAACAAGGAAAAACCTCTTCCCTAAATGAATAGAAACAGGATTTATACATGAACTAATGACCACTCCCAATGTAAGCCAGCAGCTTGTACTCACCTGAATAGGACAGACGAAGGGAAGACGATGAGAAGAGAGAATGGCTAAGAGCTACAAGATTTGAGTGATGCTTCCAGGGAAGACACTAATTCTCTGTGTACCTTTGGTACCCTGTCTAGGGTCAGCTAACTTATTACGGAAAGCTATTATTATCTTAGCTACGTTGGGGAAGAGAGAGAATCCCCCTCCACCCTTTCCCTTCAGGTTCTTCTGGCTGGCCAAATAATTAAAAAGACAGGTTAGCAGGAGAAAATAATACCAAGTTTAATAACATGTATACATGGGAGAAACCAGGGAAACTGAGTTTCTCAACACAATGGCAGAGATTTTCATCTTAAATGCCATCTTCAGCTAAAGACAAAGGAGGATGTTGGGGGGTTAGTGGTTTGGGATTTCAGAGGGGAAGAAGGCAGTTGACATGGAGAGGGAAATGTAAATGTTTGTCAGAAAATTCTTTACAGGGCCACCTATAGAGAATGTGGCTGGAGAGACAGAAATCACAGTAATCAAGAGTATGTAGATTTAAGTCCTCTCCTTCCATCCTGATAAGAGTTTTCACAGATAAGGTCATCCCCCCCTCTTCCCACTACACAGAGGGAGAGACCTTTACAAATATAAATATTTGGTAAACAGAACTTTGAAAAGAATGGGCTTATCGAGAACCCTGCCAGTCTGTCCATACCCAGAGTTAAATTCCTTTAGGCAGTTAGTGGGGGAGGTCAAATGTCCATCAGAGAAAATAATCAAGGTAAAGAGATATATTTCAGGGTGGCCAAATTTTGATCTCCCACAGCTACATGCTGTTAATAAAGTGAGGATGCGGTACCATAGTAAGAATAAAAATATTTTTAAAAATTAAATGTGTCATAGAAAAATAAAGTAGTAGTTGCAGAAACATCATGTGGATATAGCCTTCAAATTCAAATACTTTATCATTAATAATGTTTCCTTGTCAGATTCTCTGTTGTTAATGGAATTTTCCACAAGAAAATTAATGCCTTGACTGCTCCATGAATTTTAAACATCTTAGAGACATACCAGGTGAGTTTAATTTTAAAGCAAGACTAAAGTTGGACAATCTTTACCCTTAATAAGTCTTTGCTCTTTCTAGTCTCTTCCTGTCTTGGTCGGTTTTACCTCCCGCTGCCAGAATAATCTTACTAAAGAACATCATTCCCAGTTTAAACACTTTTACTGCCTCTCTCTTAACCAAAGGGCAAGTCCGAATGCCCTAACCGACCATCAAGGTTCTCTTTAATCTGACCCCACACTCCAGTAACCAACCTGAACTATTCACTGGCCCCCTATAAAGGCTCCCATACTTTCGCGCTTCTGTGCCTTTGCCATTTTGTTCTGTCTGCCAACAAGCTCATCTCCAGAGGTCCTCATCTAGATGTCTTTCAAGGTGGGATCCGCAAATCACCTCCTCCACCATGCCACCCACAATCCCTTGCTGCTAGTTAGAAGTCTACTTTATTCCTCCCCCAAACTCCCTATGCAGTCAGCTTGTTCTCTGCTTACTGCAGTGAATGACCTTCTCCATTCAGTTTTAGTTACTAATGTGTGATTTATTTCTTATTAGCCTATAAACACCTTATGGGCAAGTTGCATATTTAATTTATACTTTTTATCGTAAAGGACCTAGACCAATACTTCAGTAGCATTACAAGAGCCAAAGATATCTGCCGGCAACCAAAAAGATTACTATACAATGTTATACTTATTGGTGAGGAAACAACCATTATAGTCAACGTCAAAATAGAGTAAAATGCTGGCTCCCTCTCAAGAGTGGTCAGAGAGCCAAGGAGGACTATAAAATGCTCTGGCACAAGTGACTTCTAGTCTGGCAACAGCTACCAGTAAGAATTTCCTCCCTGGGATCGTGGTTAAAATGTGAAGATCTCATTTGTTACATTATTGCTGGAGAAAGAGAGTCAGCTGAGGAGCTTTTTGCGCTGTCACCATCTCATCCTCACAATTCACCTGGACGCTGCTCCCACTGACTTGAGAAGCACGGTAGGTTTTATAAGACACACTCACAATAACACAGACGAGGAAGCTCTTCTCTGGCAGAAGCAAGTCCATGAAGTAGTGTCCTCTTTCTTATCACAGTTGCCTAGATGACTGAGAAGCAGAGACTTCTTCAGGTGGCAAAGGGGGAAAGCAGGTGGAAAAGACAAGAAATATGAAGGCTTGACTAAGATGGCTGCAAATTAGGTTGAAGGAAACTAATCAATTGAGATGTTATCGACGAGCCCTTAACCATTTCCGGCTGCGCGGAGCCTGATCAGTTCCTTCACCTGGGCACGTAGGGAGAAGGCAGAGGCTGAGGCCACCCTGAGGATGTCTAATTGAGTGAAACTAGCCTGGAGATCGGCTCTTTGTATTTTTAACAAGCACCCAGGACACTATGTTGTATAAACCTGAAATGCAGATTCAAGTTCACTTGAAAAGCTATTTTGCTTTTTTAATTTCGTTTCTCCCATGGAGTAAAACTATGTCATTATGTCAACAACTTAAAATGACCAATCACTACTACTAGGTTCATCAAAGTAAGGCAATCAGAATCAACATCGGATACATACAGGATGAGAATATTTTCCTGAGTGTCTTATGGAGTAATCAATTATAATCTCAGGCAGAACTTGCAGAGGAGGGGACACATATATAAGTGGCCAGGAGAGTATGCCAATTAAAAGCAAAACCACTTTCTTTTGCGTCTTGTAAGGAAATCACCTCTTTGGCCAAAATACAACAGAATTGCATTAATGTAATCAATATTTTTGTTTCAACAAGACACCGTTTCAAGTAGGTAAAGTAAGACAGATGTTTATCATCTCCACCTGGGGTGTTTGATGGAGCGCATGGTTACTTAACCCCTTCCCCTCTCCTCCACTGGCCAGCAATGCCTAAGTAAAAAGACACATCTAAGACTTATTTCCTTCTGGAAGTCTTTATTTTTTCTTTCTCTTCCTCCTCTCCAATTATGTATTTCTTTTCCTTGACTATTAGAAGCAACAACTGAATCTCATCATTTGGAGGATGATGTTAGAATAAGAGTCTACTCTTTCAATTAAACATCTGAATGTAATCCAATCCACCTGAACTCCCTGAGTCTCACAACACTTGGCTGGAAACAGCATTCTTTCATGAGCTACTTAGTCTTTCCTGCTCTGTGTTTTCTATTGCCACATTTCCTAAAAATGAAACAGTGGAAGATAAGATGGTGAAAGTTATTCATTATTTAAAAACTTGCAAGAAGGTATGTTTCAAGGTTGTTAATTCTAAGGTTCCTGTTTTGGCTCATTTTCTCTTTTAGCTATTTTCTCTCTCTTCTTTTTATCAAATGAGAATTTTGTTGCTGATCTAGTTAGATTTTCCAAATGGAAAATTTTTCCCTTTTCCCAACCATCACCAATTTTGCTTTATTCCATAACTTAACACGTTTTAAAACCTACTTGTAAAAGACATTCTTCTCCATTTAGCTGTGTTATATAGAGACCAGAGTGAGCCTATAGTAAAAATAAGCCAAAATTAATAATTATGGTAGCAGAGAGAGAAGTTAACCACGTCCTTGCTTCGGTAAAAATAACCAAATTTCTCCTCACACAGTCTAAGTAAAGGCCACCTTACTATTATAGGATACAAAGTGTCTTAAGAAAAATGTAATAAGAACAAAAGCAAGACCAAAGAGACAAAGCATCACCCAGGAGACACCAATTCAAATAGAAGCTTTGTGATTCTGAATCTTTCCAATACCAGGTTCAGTCTCTCAACAATTTCTAGCCCATATAACAGCTTTTTTGAAGAAGCTGCCCTGTGGTTTAGTATGAAGCCAAGTGCTGCTTTAGATTGGAGCTCATCAAGTCAACTCCAAAAGTATACTGACACAGCAAAAATCCTTCTTCAATTCCTTCTCTGATTATTAACTCTTCCTGAATCAAGATAAAAAATGACAAGGCAGAAAAAGGTCACATTAGGTTGGGAAAACAAGGCACATTCAGCTTGTAATTCAAAAAAAGAGGCCAGAAAGGAAAATTATCTTCTTAAATGAGCTCCTGAACTTCACTGCAATGGATCCCTTAAGAGTGGTTACCAAGGCTACTCAAAATAGAGCATCTGACAAAAGTCTGCATTGCACTCACAACAGCAGGGGGAGGTTGGTGCTCTGTACTAGTACCATTTCCTTGTGTAAAAGTATCACTTGTTTGAATATCATAGCTTACTTATATGCATAATAAAGATATAAACAAGTATTATTAACAAATGTAAAAATAACTAATTGTTAAAGTTGGAGGGGAACTTAGAAGCTATTTAATCCAATTTTTCACAAAATGCAAAATTCCCAGGCTCCCTGTAATGGGAAAAAGTTGATAATCTACAAATTTGAAATTTTTACTTAGTACACAGAAGAATACAATTAGTATGTTATAAAAACTCAAAATATTTCCTACCAAGTTCACTCCATTTAATCTAAGAATCTAAGAGAGATGACAGAGAGAGAGAGATGGAGGTAGCATAAACCTGTAAAAAAAACCTTAGGCTGCTTGGTCCCTCTGCCTGAAATCCCCTTCATTTTGCCCACATGTTTTATTTGCATCCCTTTTCTCACAAGCACACTGCAAATCATATGACATAAGACCTGCTTTGCTTATGTTTCTATCTCCCCACTTAGATGATGAATTCCCGAGGACAGAGGGCAGGAGTCAGAGAGTGTTTATCTTTGAAACCCTGTTGCTTAGCATATTATTGTGCTGGGCAGCTGATGGCATGCATGACACTAGAATAGCAGTAAAAATAATACTATTTATGAAGTGGCCTATAAGCACTAGGTACTGTGCTTGCAACTTTCTAAAAGTATCTCTGATAATAACAATAATCCTGTAAAGTAGATTTTACTGAAATACATTTTACAGATGAGGGAACAGGCCGAAAAGATATGTAATTTGTCTAGCATCACACAGCTTTTAAGTGGTGGATTTTGAATTTTTAACTCAGAAGAAAATAATCAATGCATATACATGTTCCACTATACCATTTAGCAGGTGCACAAATAAATGTTTGTTGAACTGAAATGAGTATAAAGAATAAAATAATATGAATTATGTAACACTAAAAGTGATATGTTCAGCATATGAATAACTGTAAAACAAATAATATAACTATACAAAACTGGCAAGTTTATTTTTTCTACAGAATGAGGATTATAAATATGACAGCTAACCTTGAAAATCCCAAGAACATATAAAAGTATAAAGAATTATGTTTAAAAAGAAAACCTTAAATCCTACTACCCGGACATTATTAATATTTTGGTAAACATTATTTTAGTCATTTTTCTATATGTGTATATGTATATTAATACACTTTTTTCACATAGATGATATCATACAGTCCTACTGTGTATAACCCACATTTTTATTCAGTAATATGGTTTAAAGGTATTTCTATATCATTGAATCTACATATACACCATAACTGTTAATGCTCATATAGGATTCCAATCAAAGTTATTTAGCCTATCTCCTATTAACAGATGCTACTCTCTGCTCATCTCTATGATCAATTTCTAGAAATTTTATCTTATTTTATATTCTGAGAAAAATGAACACTATCAAAGCTAGAGAGCACGATTATAGTGAATAAAATATTTATTCAAGTATACTCATTACTGTGAGAGAGTTCATTGTTCTTAAAATAAAATTTAAAAATTCTATAACTAACCAATTGTTCTTTACCACTTGACATACAAACATTTTCTTTAGGGAAAGATTATTCTTATAAAATAGGGAGAAAACCACCACTTGAAAATGACCAAAGTGGCAGGACATTAGACCAGATATTTTACACAAAAAAAATTTATCTTCATCTAATAGTTGAGCCTGACCTAGGCCTGGTTTTTACTTACCCACATAGACTCAAAGAGTAAGAACACGAAAGTCAACTCCAAAAATATTCAATATTTTGCATTTACCTTTCCCTCAATACTTCCACCTAAAATGGTGTAAAAAACATGTGCCCATACATGTAACCATACATGCCTAAGTAGAGTGCCTTTCACCTGGAAAAAAATTAGTAAATATTTGGGAAAAATCAGTTACATTTACATAAACAAAATATCAGAAAGAGAAATTAAAAAAATAATTCCACGTACAATAGTATCAAAAACAATAAAATACTTAGGAATAAATTTAACCAAAGAGGTGAAACATCTGTACACTAGAAACCATAAAACATTGATGAAAGAATTGAAGACACAAATAAATGGAAAGACATTCCATGCTCATGGATTAGAAGAATTTAATCTTGTTAAAATGCTCATACTATCCAGAGTGATCTATAGATTCAATGCAATCCCTATCAAAATTGCAATGATATTTTTCACAGAAATAGAAAAAAATGATCCTAAAATTTGTATGGAACCACAAAAGACCCCAAATAGCCAAAGAAATCTTGAGCAAGAAGAACAAAGTTGAAACATCACAATTCCTAATTTCAAACTATATTACAAAGCTGTAGTAATCAAAACAGCATGGTACCAGATACATAGATCAATGGGACAGAACAGAGAGCCCAGAAAAAAGCCCACACATATATGGCCAATTAATCTTTTGCAAAGGCACCAAGAATATATATGGGGAAAGGATAGTCTCTTCAATAAATGTTGCTGGGAAACTGGATATCCACATGCAAAAGAATGAAACTAGACCCATATCTTTCACCATACACAAGAATCTACTCAAATTGGATTAAAGAAATAAACATGAGAACTGAAACCATAAAATTCACAGAAGAAGACATAGAGGATAAGATCCTTGACATTGGTTTTGGCAATGATTTTTCGGATTTGACATGAACAGCAAAGACAACAAATGCAAAAATAAACAAGTGGGACTACATTAAACTAAAAAGCTTCTGCACAGCAAATAAAACCATCAATAAAATGAACAGGCAGCCACGGAATGGGAAAAAAATATTTGCAAACCACATGTCCACTAAGGGGTTAATATCCAAACTATACAAGGAACTCGTACAACTCAATAACAAAAAACAAATAACCCGATTAAAAAATGAGCAAAGGGCCTGAACAGACATTTTTCCAAAGAAGACATACAAATGGCCAACAGACTCATGAAAAGGTGCTCAACATCACTAATCATCAGGGAAATGCAAATCAAAACCATAATGAGAGGGCTGGCCCTGTCGCTTAGCAGTTAAGTGCGCATGCTCTGCTACTGGCGGCCCCGGTTCAGATCCCGGGCGCGCACCGACACACCATTTGTCCGGCCATGCTGAGGCCGCATCCCACATACAGCACCTAGCAGGACATGCAACTATGACATACAACTACCTACTGGGACTTTGGGGGCCAAAAAAAAAAAGGAGGAGGATTGGCAATAGATGTTAGCTCAGAGCCGGTCTTCCTCAGCAAAAAGAGGAGGATTAGCATGGATGTTAGCTCAGGGCTGATCTTCCTCACAAAAAAAAAAAAACAAAACACAATGAGATATCACTTCACATGTGTTAGGATGTTTATTATCAAAAAGACACGAGATAAATGTTGGTGAGGATATGGATAAAAGAGAGCCCTGGTACACTATTGGTGGGAATGTAAACTGGTACAGTCACCCGTGGAAAACGGTATGGAGGTTCCTCAAGAAATTAAAAATAGAACTACCATATGATCTAACAATCCCACTTCTGGGTATATATCCAAAGAAAATGAAATCATTATCTTGAATAATACATGTACTCCCATGTTCACTGCAGCAGTATTCACAATAGCCAAGGTATAGAAAAATCCTACAAGCCCTTTGACAGAAGGAAAAAGAAAATGTGGCATATACGTACAATGGAATATTATTCAGCCTTAAAAAAAAGAAAAGGGAAATCCTGTCATTTGAGACAGTGGGGATGAACCTGAAGGGCAGTATGCTAAATGAAATAAGCCAGACAGAGAAAGACAAATACTGCAGAGTATCACTTATATGTAGAATCTAAAAAAAAGTCAAATTCATAGAAACAGAGTAGAATGGTGGTTTCCAGGGGCTGGGGGGTGGGGGAAATAGGGAGAGGTGATAAAAGGGCACAAACTTTCAGTTATAAGATGAATAAAGTCTGAGGATCTAATGTATTACATGGTGACTCTAGTTAATAATACTATATATTGAAATTTGCTGAGACAGTAGAACTTAAGTATTCTCAGCAAAAAAAAAAAGGTAACTATGTGGGGTAATGGATGTGTTAATTAACTCCATTTCATAATATATACTATATCAACTCTTCACATTTTATACTTTAACTATATTACAATTCTATACATCAATTATACCTCAATAAAGCTGGAAAAATAAGTAAAATAAAAAGATATTGAGGGGGCTGGCCTGGTGGCGTAGTGGTTGGATTCGCATGTTCCGCTTCAGCAGCCCAGAGTTCACCAGTTCAGATCCCAGGCACGGACCTACACACCACTCATCAAGCCACGCTGAGGTGGCATCCCACATGGAAGAACTAGAGGAAACTACAACTAGGATATACAACAATGTACTGGGACTTGGGGGAGAAAAAAGAAAAACATGTTAGCTCAGGGCCAATCTTCCTCAAAAAAAAAAAAGATATTGATAAACTAATTGGAAGATTTATTTGAAAATTTAAAGGCACTAATATGGCCAAAACTTCTTGAAAATATAATAACATTTAAGAACTCTCTACCTGACTTTAAGACTTATTCTGGAGCTACAATTATTAAGCCAGTGGGGTATTGATGTAAAGACAGACCAGCAATTCTGAAGAATTTTGGTCTTAGGACTCCTATACACTCTTGCAAATTACTGTGGATCCCAGTGAGCTTTTGTTAATATGGGTTATACTTACCATAATTAGAAATTAAAACTGAAAAGTTTTCTAAGTTTATTTTTAAGTCATTGAAAAATAACAATAAACTAATCACATGTTAACAAAAGTTAAATATTTTTATGTAAAGTAACTATTCTCCAAAACAAAGAAAAATCAGTGAGAAAATTAACACTGTTTTACAATTTAAAAAATGTCTTTAATATCTGACAATAAAAGACAGCTTTTCTCATATCTGGTTCTGTATTTAATCCTTTGCTATGTTGCTTGGGTTGAAGGAGGTGAAGAAAATCAGGCAACACATTGATGTGTATTGAAAAAGTGAAGAATATTTTCACAGACTTTTCAGATTATTACATATATTCTCTTTCGAAACTACATCAAAAATCAACAAGTGGTAGCTTTTTAAAGGTTAGTTGCAATGTAGAACCTGAAAACATATCAATGAAGTTTTCACGCTGCATTGGTCTATCTCGCACTTTGACTGGATCTTTTACCCGTGCATGCTTGTATAATATCATGTATAGGTCATTTGGAAAATATTGATTCATCAAGTTCAGCATATCTTCCTAATGGTGACACACATTATTACAAGATATCAAAAAACCATCTTCATTAATTTCACCATCAATCTTATCAATAAAGTCTTCAAGTACTGGGAAGTGATCAAGATTATGGTGTCAGATACATATTTTGCAAAATTTTCTCGTAGAGATGGTCAGTCTATCTCCTCAGAATGAGAGGCTCACTTTCTTCATTTTTGAGAAACTATCTGCCAAATATTCAAATTTGAATAATCCTAGTTTGTCAGTCATTCTTTCAAGTAATGATGGTGTTTCAAGGAAGAAAAAACAGCATTTAGTTTAACTTGGAAAGCAAACTGCACAAGCGCTTTTCTCCTAGACCAGAAGTCCACAAATTATGACCAGGAGAGGCCAAATCCAGCTTTACAACCATTTTAGTAAATAACGTCTTATTGGAACACAGCCACACTCTTTGGTTTACATATTGTCTACGACTGCTTTCACGCTATGGTGGCAGGGTTGAGTAGTTGCAGGATTTGGTGTGCAAAGCTGAAAACATTACTATCTTGCCCTTTACAGAAAAAAATTGTCAATCCTTGTTCTAGACAACCATCAGAATTTCGGTATGTAATTGAAGTGTTTTATGCAAACTTCCCATTTCATCAAATAGAAAATTTAAAAGACGCATACTCAGGAGTCAGGTTTAATAAAATTATTAGTTTTTCTTGCTTCATTACGGACTTCTTAAGTGCGTGGCAGTGAGGAATACAATGACGATGAGTACAGTTTGGCACCACTGCCATGATTCATACTAAGGTATCAGCAGTTTTACCCACAATTGCTTTTACACCATCAGTGCAGATAGCAATTCAGTGAAAAAAGCAAATAATATCTCAGTATTATTATGAAAATAGTTTTGGCTTCACAGACCCTCTGAAAGGATCTCAGGGACCCCCATGGATCTATGGACCATATTTTGAAAACCACTTTGATGGGCAAATAGATCAATGGAAAAGAATAGAAATTTAAGAAATATACCCAGACATATATATTCAATTGGTTTTCAATAGGCACCAAGACAATCAAGGGGGAAAAAAAGTTTTTCAACAAATGAAGCTGAAATAACCACATAAATATGTAGAAGAAAATGACCCCGACCCTACCTCATCCAATACACAAATAGTTAATTTGAGATAGACCATAAACCTAAATACTGATGCTGAAACTATAAACTTCTAGGAGAAAAGGAGACTATCTTTATGATCTTGGGCTAGGCAAAGATTTTTTTAAAGACAACACAAGAAGAACTAACCATAAAAGAAGTGTCTAATCTCTTTTCTATGAAAATGTGCACCATAGGCTTCCTTTTCCTCAGACACCCCATGACACAACCACACAAATTAACATGGACCTAATCAGGTAACCTCGGTGCGTCAGCAACTTTATTACTAAATTGCCAGCAAGAGGAAAACACCATTCTTCTCCATTGTCACCACCTCACCACATGCTTGCATGTCAGAGCTGAGTCAGACCTGAAGTACCTACTCCCTTAACGTTGAAAGCAAAGTAATTGAAATTTCATCATTAAACCTTAGACCAGAATCTCTACGTCCAGTTTCCGGCAGATTGTTTTTAAGAGTAGATGAATGGCTTAGCCTGCCTCATGGTGATAGTGACGCATTCAAATAAGTAATCTGAGAGAGGAGATGTGAGGCCACTAAAGAGGAAGCTGTAAATAACATTACCAGCAGAAGTATCTTACCATGCACTAACAGCTACAGATATAAAGCAATCACGTTTAGTTCCATCTCCTACATCGATGCCAGGGGCACTGCCAACAAAGCACAGATGCACACCACATGAGCAGGTGCAAGGATGATTTCATGAGCCGTGTGATGGCTGTTTGGAAACAGTAGTGGGCCCATCCCACACTGGAATTGTACATCTGTTATATCTCCAGCATTTCATTATGGAAAATCTTTGTATTCATTGAACCCCTTTGGTGGTGCATTTATTTAGCCAGGATAAATATTTCATGAATATTCATTAGTGTACCTTATTTACATAGTTACTAAGCTATTAGACACGGCAGCCAAAATTCTAAACCAGAACTCTGTATTAACCATCACTCTTGTACAGCTATAGTACCATGATGATTGATGTTCATAATGACCCTGAAGAATTACATGATTTTGAAGTTACTTCTATATCAAAGGAAATAAATTTATCTCCAAATTAAATCTCGACTGACGATTAAAATGGTAATGAGATACCATGTCTGATCTATTAAAATGGCACAGATTAAGAGAAATGATGAAGGAATGAGGAAATGGGCCCCCTACATACCGCTTAAGGGAATGTAAACTAGCACAAACTTTTGAGAGAACAGTTTGTCAAGATGTGTTAAAAGCCTTAACAATAATAGCTAATACTAAAATGTGCTTATTATAAGTCATAATAGCTTAATAGTTCTGCATTATTGCCTAATTAATCCTAAAAATATCCCTGTGAAATAGGGATTATTATTAGCTCCATTTTAAAGATGAAAACACTGAGTCTCAGAGAGATTAATTAACCTGTCCAAGGTCACACAGCTGGTAAATGGCAGAGCGGGGATTTGAACACAGGCAGTCAGTCTTCAAGAGTCCATGCACTTACTAACCACATTATATTGCACTACATTGCGTCTCAAAACGTGCAGACCTTCAAACTCCGATTCCTCTTCCAGGAGTGTATCCTAAGGAAATGAAAAAAGATATGTGTGAAAATGTACCTACAGGAATGATCATTATAGCATTGTTAGTAAAAAATTTGCGAATGAACTAAATATTCCATTGTAAAGATTATGGCATCTCCACATGGCAAACCGCTATACAGCCATTTTTTAAATGTTAATTTGAATAAAATGGAAAATGACTCTGCATAGTTAGATCTTGCACTGGCTTTCCTGTTTGCACTACCCCACATTTCCCAACCCTCACTCTGTGCCCCGAGAGGCTAACCCCTACGGATTGCATCACCTGGGCTCCCTTCAAGGCTGGATTCCAGTTGGGTTCTGCCAACAAGAAGCACCAACAGAAGACTAGAATGGAAGGAGAGAAGTAAGAGATGGAGGCGAGGTTATTTCTTTTTCCCTTATCACCCTGCACTTGTGGTAGAGGTTGCATCCCTTCTGGACTACAGCAGCTGGCTGAAGCCCCTCTTCCAGGACACCAGCTTTCACTGGGCTCCAATAACATTATTTTTCCCTGAACCCCCTCAGGCTAGGGAGGTAATAAGCCACCAGTGTTGGCTTCCAAGTGGCTCAACCTCCCTTGTTGGCTCCCAAAGCCCTACCCACACTTATAAATCATCCCTTCATTGAGGTCTCTTCAGCAGAACCAACTGAGAATAATTCTGTTGCTAACAGAGACCCTAACTGTGAGGGATGGAGACTGGGGTGGCGGATGTGTTTTAGTAGAAAAAATCTGATAGACTATATGAGAAAATGCTGCCAGTGTTTACCTTTGGGTGGTGAGATTATGAGTTATTTATTTTAATCTTTATTTATAGACATTGAGAAAAGAGAGGACTTTGTTCACATCCTCATTCAAAAACTTACTAAAAACTTACTGGATCGAAAACATTGGACAAATCACCTAATGTCATGTAGTCGTTTATGAGGTAAAAATAATAATGTCTACTTCTTCAGGTTTCTGTAGATATTAAGTAAGATAGTCCATGTAAAGGCCTAAGCATATAGTAGGTGTTTATATGATGTCTTGTTTTTAACAACTTCCTAATGCATAATTATTTATGTGGTGAAATTGCATAACATATGATAAAAGTACATATCAAAAAATGCTGAAAATTATCAAAGTCTATATAAATGTATATTTTGAAATTGTACAATAAAAAATAACTTCTACACATAGTAAATAGTGATCTGAAATATTTTTGGTAATTTTTTGAAATGACTATACATCTACTCATTAAATTATCATATAGAACATAGGTGTGAAATGAAAGGAACAGAAAGCCATTCTTGGTTTGCTTAGATAGCCAAGAGCTAGCCCATAGAGAAGTAAACAATTTCTTGGAAACTAATGTGTTCTTTATGGATATTAGCTTACAAATTGTCACAATGAAGGTAAAAAGCACATTCGAAAGCGTCCAAGAGACACAATCCCTCTTTTGACAATAAATACAATTTTAATTTTACTTTGGAGCTATTCACAGTCAGACTTGCAAGCCGTTCATCTTCTTGGTCCTATAACTCATGTATGACTTACAGTAGTCATTCCAACACTCTCCCTCCTACCACAATCAATGCCGGGTGGCTTGAAGATTGGTATCCTTCAACCCAAAAAGCCCAACTGTTTAAATGGTAACTTTTTCCATGGCTCTCCCCAAAAATGAGCAACTGGATAAAATAATCAAAAATTTCATAATAAAACCAAATAAAAGTAATGAGAAGTCCTCCAAGCTGAAAGTTTGAAAGGAGCCAACACCATTGAAATGTCTAAAGCCGGACAGGGCCTAAGGAGTTCACAAGTTCATTCATTATGGGAAACTGAAGGAAATGTGGTCAGACCTGCTGTCAGTTTAAAGAATATCACTGAAGCTTTGCAAAAATGATGTATGTTCCCATTCAAACATACCAAAAGCTATTGAACTTAATTTCCTTTTTAAACATGTACTTTGCTATCCTCAATTGCTGATGGGTGAGGAAATGCTTTCACCCACAGGGCATTTTTGGTTCACTGACAAATGTATTCACAAGCAGCAGACTGTTCCCACAAACATGTTTTTCTGTGTGAGATTTCAAGTAGACAGCCATTTCAAAGGTCTGGCCCCTCTTGATTCATTTTCTTGTTCAAGAATCCCAGCCATCTTCCCAGCCTGCCATCTCCTTCCTCATCACGTGTCTGTTTTGTGCTGCTCTCCTAACATCTCCTGTGATTATTATCTTGATCATCAAAACTGAATCACATTATCACCCTCCTTGATTCTTTTTATGAGTGTGCCTTGGTTCCTGCAGCCCTTTTCAGCCTGACATTGTGCAACTGATTTGCTTTACTGACTTGAATTTCCTCTGCAATATTAACCAAACCCAGCCCAGCATCTGGACACCTAGCTTCAGCACCCAAGACCTTCACACTTCACTTAGTTCACAGTCATGGGAACTTCTCATCCAAAAAATAAAAGTCACAAGTTGCTCCTGGGCTGACTCTAAATAAATCTACTAGGCGAAAAAAAAATTCAGCTTCTACTCTTATATCTGGCAATTGGTAAAAACTAAATACTTCAAAATTCCCAGAATAAGATGGAAAGACTATTTGCACTGTTATTTTCCTGCATTTTTTTCTTGCTTAAAACCAGTGGACACGAGGTACGGTAATGTGGAAAATTCCCACGCATATTGAAATATATAGTATAAGCCTCAATGCACGAAGATACATATGCGATATTTGTGTGCGTTACATCTTCATTACAAACTACCAGAGAAAGTGACATAGTTCAGCATCTAGTGGTTCAATGACTTATAACTAAAAGTCATTTGGATGGAACCATTCTTCTCTAATTATCTCTTAATGTGCTTTGGAGACTATCAGGATAAAGAAGTTATAGGACAGAATATGAATATAATTTGATGAATTCTAATTACTGCTGTCATGACTGATTGTTTTTCCTCCAGTTGTGTAAGTTGATGCACAGCTAGCTTCTGTTACTTCTAAACTACATACAGGAATATGGCACGTACTCTAAGAGGCCAGGCACGTGTCAACCAACTGTAAGTACAAAGAACTCGAGCCCTAGAGAAAAAATAAAAGACATGGTTACTTGTGCTCAAGGAGAATTTCTCTTTCTAAAAGTTGTAAGCTATAAAATATAAATTTAGCTTTCTTCAATTCCTGGTGGAAAAATAAATACTTAAACTCCAAGGCACACTGATAAAAGGATTACTTTTTCAACATCATTCCTCCTTCTCCGTAATGCTAGGTTGCATTAAGCTAAAAAGAAATATTGACTATTTGGTGCCAATGCACTTCTTCCCTTCTGTGATATTTGCTTAGACCATGTTCACATCCTGCTGCCATTACCTACCTCTCCCTCTCAGCTGTTTAATCAGATTTTAAATGGCCTGGGATAGTGGGATATCACAGATAGAAGGTGCTCACATATTTACTTAGTGAATAAACGAATGACTTGATTGCAAACTATTACATATAGTAAAATTAAAGTGGACACTATTTAATACTTCACAGAAGCAATCCAAGTAACTCACTTCCCATACGAACGCTGCTAGTTACTCTTTCACAGTCAATTCTCAGTTATCAAAACACAGCTCTCGCTCTCGCTCTCGCTCTCTTTGTTTTATCACAATGATTTGGACACTCTCTTAGAGAAATTTAGGAATATTTGACACACTCTATTTTCTGTTTTCTATCTGATATGTCTAAATTTGTTGCTACTGCTTTTGCAGTACCATTATTCTAAGGGCTAAGTTGAAAATTGAAAAAAAAAATGACTAAAGGTTTTAGCTGCCTTTAATATCTCTACTTCCATATGATCTTATATATTCATATTCTCTGGAAGTTACCACCCACACAAGCTTTAGACTCTTATACTCCTGCTTAGTAAGTAAGTGAGTATATGAGACAGTTGGAAATTCTTATTCTGAAAGCATTCATTGAGAAAAGCTTTCTATCGTGTCATGTATCGTAAAGGTTCTGTTTTTAACTTCAGATTGCGTTAAAAATCATCTAAAAACCCCATAATTTTTTTATCTTTTCTATCACAGGCAAACAACATAGAGAGAGCTAGTTGCTATATAATCACACAACTATAAAAAGCGGGAACAAGCTTCAAAGCTGGTGGCGAGTCTACGTACATATTCAAGCACTAAGAGTGATGTCCTGCTCTCGTGTCTTTCTTATCACGATGCTACCCAGACTAGGCTCTCATACCTGGCTGCATTCTGTTATAGTATACCCCTATAGTAGACTAGATGACCATGATCTCAACACCATTTATTTGAACTCAAATCAAAATAAAATATTCCCAAGTTCCCAAGAGCTGATCAGAACTGGTTTGAGCCAAAATTGGTCCAGTCTCAGAGATGATTTTGCCAGGTCGAAGTGATACAGAAATGTGTGTGTGTGTGTGTGTGTGTGTGTGTGTGTGTGCAGAAAGTGCTTCAAGGAAATCTGTATAAACAAAATGCCACTGGATTCTGCAAAGTAATTGAATATTGTTTCATGACCAATATCCATTTGCAAATGACTCATCTAAAATGTTAGAGATTATTAAATTCTTTCTCTCATGTATTCCTTCTGAGGATGTACATCTTACATGTTAATCAACATTCCCCCATTTACTCTGAAATGTCCAAGGGCCCTTGGATTCTCAGAATTAATAAGCTAATTTCAAGTATCCCCCTACATCTCTGCTTCTACCAGGAGGACTGAGGCTTATAAAGATTCTGCTGTATTTGTTCCTATACCTACTTTACTTTATTCTAATTATGCAATTTAAATTTATAAACAATGCAATATAAATATGAAAAACACTGTTTCTATGAAATCTAAGTGTTTTGAAAATATATGATAAAGGAAAATTGATTTTAAAAATAATAATTTCTATTGAGTTAATAGAATACCCACATTGAGTTAAATGTGGGTAAAACAACACTAAAAGTTCAGGAAAAAATTAAATATTTAGAAAGATTCTGAACTCATATTGCTCTAAAAATGTATTTCAGAGCTCACTCCACTTCAAAGAAAACCAATTAGAAACTGCAGACTATGCATAACGATTTATTCAAGAAACTTAAACTCCAATCAATAGATGCATATTGATAGAGAAAACTTGACAGTAGAACAAAAGATTGCTCAATGAACAGGTGTGCACAAGTGTGAATGTGTGGGTGGGGAAAAATAAAATGTTTTAGTATCACTTTTAGTATATCTTGCTTTTCTTCAATTAGCTAATCAACTTTGGACCTTGACTGCTTTGGTAAGAAGGCCCCACTATATGCAAAGCACATTGTAAAGTTATATACCTATTGGTTTCATTAGCCACTCCCTTTCTACTCCTTTACAATGAAGATTCCAGATCTAGGACAAGACACTCCCCTGAACACTAATCTGGACCAGTCAGATGCAGGACAATTTTTTCACCATTGTACTAGTATGTGGAGATGCTGCCAGGTTAGGTTCCCATACTTTTTTTTTTTTTTTTTTTTGGTGAGGAAGATTGGACCTGAGCTAACATCTGTTGCCAATCCTCCTCCACCTCATACGCGTGACGCCTGCCACAGCATGGCTTGACAAGCGGTGCATAGGTCCACACCCGGGATCCGAACCTGCAAACCCCAGGCCACCGAAGCAGAGAGTGCGAACCCAACCACTCTGCCACCAGGCCAGCCCCAGGTTTCCACGCTTTTGAGGGCAGCCTTTTCTTTAGATTGTTTTCCTTCTAGATGACTAAGACAAATCCCAGGTCTCATTCACCAGCAGAACAAGCCCTACATCTTCTATCTCACTCTCTCTGCCCTTCTTGCTCTTCCCTCCGCGGAGCCAGAATGCTGATAAAGCCAGTGAGAAGGCCCAAGCATCTATCTCTTTGGCTTCAGCTTCCAAACTCTTCTTTACACGTGGTCAAGACAGGATGAGCCCAAGCTACTCTGAAGACCTGGCCATCTCGCTTTCCTTCAAATCTTTATGCTCCCTCTCACTGGTAAGTCTACTCTCTGCTCAGGGTGACCCCAGGCCAGCAGCCTAGAGCAGCCACACCCTAGACGTGTGGTCAATGCTTTCACTCATTATTCCTTTGATTCGTATGGTAGATGCAGGTGTGTCCTTTTTTCCATTGGGATGAGAAGTTCCAAAATTCAATTTTGAGAGTAAAGGAAAATAAGCAAAGAAAGGCCCATTGGCTAGCTTTGTTACAATGTTTTTTAGACTCAGCTGGTATAGAAAACAGACCCCTCCAGAACCCTCCAGTCAAGCCTAGTAGAATCCTACAATAACTATGTTGATAATAAAGAGTTATTTTGCCTTGCCTTCTTTGGGAACAAATTTCCCTCAGGAGTTCATACAAAAGTGGTAAGCTCAAGAAAGCTCCCCTGGCCAATCATGATCATAATATTGTGCTAATATTATTTCTTAAAACAACCTCAGTGATCAGAACCAACAATAACGCAGAGATCATATCTTACGACTTATAGTTAAATTAGCATTACCCTCCCAGCAGTTTCTAATCCTATCGTTGGTAGATTATAATACTGTTCAAGGTAATGGAAAATAAGTCATTGATGAATAGTATAGTAACAAGGTAATATTCTAATCCCATATCTTCTTCTGAAAGTGGTATTACTAGTATGAGGAAGCTAAAACACAAAGCTTAGGACAAATTTATTTTTAATACAACTGTATGTTTATTCACTTCTTATGGTAACGTCTATATGTCTCTGGATGCTGACAAATTTGAACATTACTACAGGGCCATTCCACAGCTTTTAAACCTTTGAAAAATTTTGCAGAACTCACCATTCCAAACATTGGACTATAACAATAGGACATGATACATTTCCCAGATTGCCTAAGTAATATTTATTGAAGAGTTCCCATGTGCCAGATACCGTTCTAAGTGCTTTATACGTATTACTTTATTTAATCCTTACAGCAAACAAATGATGTTTTAAATATGAGTAAAATACGGCAAAGAGCGTTTCAGTAAGTTTCAGCAAGTTGCCCCAGATCTCAAGCAGTAAGAGGTAGAAGTGAGATTCAAATCCAGTAGTCTGGCTTCAGAGGCCCTGCTCATGACCACTGTGAAAATCTATATCACAAAATTAATCAAAACAAAGTTTTATTCCCCAAATGTATGTGCTAGATAAGGGAATAATTATGCCATCAATAAAGTTACAATTTAGTTGGGGAAAATAATACAAGTCATAAATGATTCAAAATGAGGCTCAACATAATTAATTGAAATGGTCTTGAGAAAAAACCTGTTCATTTTATTGCTGTTGTTTACTATTCCATAAAGTTGTATACATTGCATGTGGTTTTATAATCTGTTTTACAAAGCATTTGAAAAAGCTTAGAGGAACATATATAAAAATAAATAATTATGTAATAAAAATTAGAGAAAATGCCAAAGTAAAAGCTTAAGAAAAACACAACACAAACTAGATGATATTATGCATTTATTAAAGCATATTAAAGTAAAATTCCTGGTAGCCAAAAAAAAAAAAATGATCATTTACATGACTCCCATTGTCCATAAAGAGAAAACATACTGCTTTCACAAAAAGTCAAAGTGCCCACAGGCTCTTATATTTCAAGAAATTTTATGGAATTTGGGATGATTTTATTCCACTTCAGAGAATTACAGAATCGCTAATGAAAGAAGTCGAGTTTGGTAGGATTTCGGAAGGCAAAAGAAGTATGGGCAAGGCCATTCTAGAAAGGGGAAAAAGAAATGCAATAACACAAAAGTATGAAATACTTTTTTGTGTTTGAGAAATGGTGAATAGACCGACATGGTTGGAGTAGTGTTTTCTAAAAGATCTTCTGCGGAATGCTCACTAAATGACAAGAAAAAAAAAATGGTTTCCATCATAAAAAGTTGAAGAAATGCTGGATCAAAAAACTAATAACTGGAGGTTGCTCTTTTGGGCTATCATGAAATAGCTGTACCAGACTAACCTACTTCAAAAACAAAAGCAAAACAAAAACCAAAAATAATACAAATAAAGCTCCTTGAAGGCATTGAGAAGCAACCAAGACCTAAGGGGCCAACCTCCTAAAGGGAAAGAAATAAATAGAGGTGAGTCCTACCTTAGTGTGCTGCTTTGTCCCTTTGGGGCATTTGCCAATTCACAGTTCAAGGCATAGAATTCAAAGAGAAAGCAGTGGTTTAGAACTTGTGGCTGTGTCACTAGATTGGAATAGAAGTTCAGGGACACCAAGACAGCCAGGATTTGAGGGGCCAAGATTCTGAAGAAAAGGTCACCACGCAGTAGTGACCCCAAAATTCTATGTGCAATTTCCACGTCAAGTGACTTACTGTCTCCATAGCTGTACAGGGTAAGTTGCTGAAGAAACATTCAGAAAGAAGCTGCTGAGATGTTTAAAAGGCAAGTAGAGATTTGGGCCATCTGGGGAAAAAGAAATTTGAGTCACAGGGTCTGTCGCTAAAGAAAATTTAGCAAATTTGAGTTTCAGGGTCTGTCTATAAAGAAAGGTCCTGATAAATACACCAGGATTTTTGCGGAGGCCTCTGAAGAACTAAACTCTTCGATAAGAGCAAAACTGAAATTGAGACTTAACTAAATCAAGGTGGTCTTCCTGTATTTCAACCGCCTTCTAGATGAAAATTAAATTCTCTCCAGAGGACGATAACATAATCTAGAGCTTCTCAATTGTTGCATACAAATGTCTAGCATGCATTTAAAAATTAACAAGGAGCCAAGAAACAGAATCATGTGACTAAAAATTGGGAGATCCATTGGTGACCCAGATAGGGGAGTTATTAACAAAAGACTTAAAATTATCTATGATTAATATGTTCAAGAAAATAGAGGAAAAATATGGAGAATTTTCATTAAAAGGGATAAAATTTTAATTCTAGAAGTGAAAAATAACTAAAACTAAGAATTTGGCAGATTAGACAGAGCAGAGAATAGGAATAGTGAACAGAGATGAGTAAAAAAATATTAAGATTAAAGTACACAGAGAAAACAGAATGAAAAGCACGGAAGAGAGCATAACAAACATATGAAACAAAGTAAAAAGACCTAAAACGGGCATAACTGGAGACTCAGAAGGAGAATGAGAGAAGAGACCAAAAGCAATATTTAAAGAAGTCTCTGATGACAATTTCCTAAAACTGATGAAAATCATCAGTCTATGGATTCAAAAAGTCATATGAACTCCAAGCAGTTCAAATGCAAAGCAAAGCACACCTAGGCACATCCAACAAAGAAAATTCTTAAAAACAGCCAAAGGAAAAGGCACATTACTTTTAACGAAACAGCACCAAGACTGATGAATGTGTTTTTAGTAAAAATGATGCAGATCAGAAGGCAACAGAAAGATATCTGCAAAGTGCTAAAAGAAAATTATCACCAAGCTATTATTCTATACCCAGGAAAAAAAAAAAATTTATTAAAATACATGACAATTATAGCACAAAAGAAAATAGTGGTAAATGGAGTAAAGTGGCAAGTAGAACAAAGTGTGCTATAATTCCAGGATTTTACTGGAAGTGAGAAATACACTAATTTAAAATCTCTAAAAATTAAAGATACATATGGTAAACTAGAGTTTGAAAATAAACAATGAATTTTTAATAACGTATAGGTCCAAGAAGAAGCAATATAAAAAGAAAATATTTTTAACTAAATGATAATAAAAATAAGATACATCAAAATTTGTGGAGGCAGCTCAAGCAGTTCCCAGAAAACAGCCTTGTAAGACTGTTTAAGAAAAAAGAAAAACATAAATTATCAAAATGAGGAATGAAAAATGGATACATCACTACAGATCTGACATATATTATAAGATAAATTATGAGGGAACATTATGAATTATGCAATAAATTTGAAAATTTAGAGGAAATGGGAAAATTTCTTGAAAAACACAACTTACCAAAACTGACACAAGACAAAGCAGAAATTTTGAATATTCCTAAATATAGTAAATAAATTGAATTTATAATTTACATAGTCCCACAAAAAAAAAAAAACAACACTTCAGGTTCAGATGAATTCACCAAGAAATTCTTCCAAATATTTAACAAAGATAACACAATCTTACACTTCTATTCCAGAGAATAGAAACTTATTTTATGAAGGCAGCATATCCTTGACACCAAAACACGATAATGGTATAATAAGACAGGAAAATTACAGACCAATCTCACTCAAAAACATAGATGTAAAAATCCTAAGGAATGACATTGAAAATTCAGAAGCAGATGTACATATATATGGTCAGCAGATTTATGTTAATAGTACCACTGCAATGCAATGGGAAAAAGAAGAGACATTTCAACAAATGAAAGTTTTTTGATTTTTGATTTTTATTTTACTTAAACAACCAGAGTAGCAGAAGGTAAGGCAGGCCCTCTGGCCCTCGAACCTTATCTGTTGCCATGGCAAGCTGTTCTTTAGTAAATAGTACTGTAACCAGGGTCCCTGAGAATCTCTCCTGAAGTCAAGCCCAGCCCAGGTCTCACATGGACTAACTTGGCCTGTTTCCAAAGCCCAAAGTGTTGGGCAGGGGCTAGAGTGCAGTCTGTTGTTCTAAGGAAGCCAGGCCATGTTGCTAGGGTGTGTATACCCCTATCAATGGTCTTCTGAGGCTCTAAACCCTGTGATGGGGATTTGGTCTCGCCAGGATTGTTGCTAGAACACAGTTCCCATAATATCCAGGGTTCTGCAGCCCCAGAGTTACCAAGAATATCAACAGGATATTCGCATGGAAAAAATAAACCTTTAGTCCTATCTCACACCAAACACAAAGATAAGTTTCAGACAGATTGGAAACTAAATGCAAAACATTAAACAATAAAGCCCCTAGAAGATAACAGAAGAAAACTTTTATGTTTGGAGGGTAGGCAAAGATATTTTTAAACAGGAAACAACTAACCGCTAAGTAGATTTGAAATATTGGACTACATTAACATTAAGAACTTCCATTCAGGGCCGGCCCCGTGGCTTAGCGGTTAAGTGCTCACGCTCCGCTGCTGGCGGCCTGGGTTCGGATCCCGGGCGCGCACCAACACACCACTTCTCCGGCTATGCTGAGGCCGCGTCCCACATACAGCAACTAGAAGGATGTGCAGCTGTGACATACAACTATCTACTGGGGCTTTGGGGGGAAAAAATAAATAAATAAAATCTTTAAAAAAAAAAAAAAGAACTTCCATTCATCATAGGACACCATAAATAAGTAAAAAGGTAAACCAAGGAGTAGGAGAAGATATTTACAATGTAAACGTCTGACAAAGGATTTGAGTGCATAATATATAAAGCACTTCTATAAATCAATGAGAAGGAAAGACAAACCAATTTTTTTAAAAATGAGCAAAACACTAGAAGCA
Source organism: Diceros bicornis minor (assembly GCF_020826845.1). Lineage (NCBI taxonomy): Eukaryota > Metazoa > Chordata > Mammalia > Perissodactyla > Rhinocerotidae > Diceros > Diceros bicornis. The sequence continues at coordinate 42,007,401 of NC_080756.1, forward strand.
CTCTTCACATAAAGGCTATCCAAGCTCCCAATTAGCATATGAAAAGGTATTATACCTCATCAGGGAAAAACTAATTAAATTCACAGTGAGACACCACTACACACACACTAAAAGAGATAAAATTTTATAAATCCATCAATATTAAATGTTAAGAATATGGAGCAACTGGAATTCTCATACACCGATATGAGAATTTTAACTAGTACGATCAATCACTGTGGAAAACTTTTTAGCAAGATCTCAAAAAACAGAAAACAAAACAAAAACCCATACCCACACTTCGTGGTCCAGCAATTCCACTCCTAACAAAAAAATGTGTACATACGTTCACCAAAAAACATGTACGTGATAATAGCAGCACTATTTGTCATGACCCAAAACAGGAAATAACCCAAATGCCCATAAATAGTAGAAGGGATAATTAAATTGTATATTCATACAATGGAATAGCACAGAGCAGGAATTGGCAACCTTTTTCTGTAAAAGGCCAGAAAATAAATGTTTTAGGCTTTGTAGGCTATATATGTTCTCCATTGCATATTATTCTATACATACATTTTTACAAAAATATGTTTTGAAAAATAGCAAAATCATTCTTAGCTCAGAGGCTGTACAAAACAGATGCTGGGCTGGATTAGGCCTGCAGGCAGTACTTTGCCAATCCTTGGCCTAGATCAATACAACAAATTACATGACTACACGGATCAATGTCATAACTACAACACTGAGCAAAAGACAACAGACAGAAAAGAAAACATACTCTATGATACTACTTACATAAAGTGTGAGAAGGAGCAAAACTCATCCATGTGATAAAAGACTGAATAACGTGGTGGCATGAAGAGGGCTTCTGGAGTACAGAAAACAGTCTCAATCTTGATTTGGATATTGTTTATACTACCCAAATAGTGTTCACTTGGCAAAAATTCATAAACCTGTACACTTAAGGTCTATGTGCTTTAGTATATTTATGCTTACTTCAATAAAAATTTACAAAAAACATAATAATTGTCTTTACTATGGGATTTCTCAGACCATTTAATACACTAATGTGCATTTTGAAGTTCTCAGAGGGATGTGAAAAATACAGCATTTCCCAAATTTATTTAATCACAGAATGTTTTCTCCCAGAACACCTCTCAAAACTAATATAACTCTTTGAGAAAAAGAAAAAAATTGGACTAGAACCCAAGATGTTTGAAAGTGTATAGGAGGGATTGGAAATGAAATAATAGGCTCAGATCATAGAAGGCTTCAATGCCATATCTTCAAATGGCATACCTAGTTTTAACTTTTATCTTGTAGGCAACTATTAAAGGATTTTAAGTGGGAGAGGGACAAGATCAGATCCGTGGGCTAACAGAGTAACTGGATGGAGAAAAAGAGGCACATTGGAAAGGAACAGAGGAAACCATAGGTTGGAGATCAGTTAGGGATGTTCCAGAAACACAGTGGGAAGGGCTTAAACAAAGCAGCAACAATGAGAATGAGACACTACACATGATCTTAGCCAAAAGGCCGAGAAGCGATAGAGAATGAGACAATTAAACAGGTTCAAGAAAAAATAAATGTGTTAATTGGTCAACAAATCACTGGTGATAGATAAATACACTTCTCACATTTTTAAGAAGAAATGTACTCTCATTCTATAGCTTCTATTACCACTTCAAGTCTAGAATTCTACATTGCCAGTGAATATAAGCTACAAAAGATGCAGCACAGAAGTCCTGCAGAGGAGTGCTTAGAGAAGGTGTTGATGCAAATAATCCATAACCAATCTAAAAATAAAAATTGGGGTGAGTTTATTATGAGCCAAATTTGAGGACCATATAGCCCAGGAGAGTCCTTTCACAAAGGAATGGGGCACTCCAAAGAAGTGGGGGTTGACAGAGTGGTCATATATCATCAAAGAGCCTGTATCACATATGATTGCAATGGCCCTTTTATGATAGTCACAAGATTGCCCTGTCTGCACAGTGGTTGATGGACATAGCAGGTATCAAGTCTGCTGTCTCCATGGGCACAGCAGGTAGCAGGTCTATTGTCTTGAGCTGGGTGGTCACAGGGTGAGCGTAGCAATCAAATCCTAGCCTAGGGAGAGATGCTTATCCTTAAGGAAATGCCAGTGGGGGAAGTTACATCTTTATCTTAAGGGCATTTGTTCTTGTCTTTGGAATAGGGTAAATGCTTAAAGCAGATATACAATGCATGCTCAACGGCCACGTCAGGCTCTTTTGGAAAAACAAGGTTAGGCCGAATTAGTTTTACACCAGATGTCTTCCTCATATACTCCAGTATATCCAATTGCTTGCCATATATTTATCAAGGGTAAACTGCTTAAAAAGGGGCCCTTGAGGGTTTGTCTTACAACCACATTTGCATATCAATGCCCAGTTTTTATTTAGGTGAATTTTTCTTGGGGATGGCTTCAACCTACATTTGCAGAGCAAAAATCATGTTTTTACTTAAACATATGTTCTATTTGGGGATAATTGGGGAAGGGGATAATGAAGGCTTGAGGTAAGTCAAAATCTCCCCATCTGACCACCCCCCTGCCTCAGCATTTAAATTAATTTGTAACATTTTAATGATATCATCCTTTATGAAATCAGTAGCTTTCCATACATTGCTATCTGCCATCAAGTTGTCAAAGATAATAGTGACCATATGTACATGTTTTGCCTCAAAATGGCTTTATTTGGAAAAATAAACACAAAAAACACAGGCGAATACATAATGAATTAAGCATGTCAATCTATTATTCAACCTCATTTACACCTATGGTTTCTCCATGAGATGTTATCATGGGATCTGTGTTAAACTGAATAATGATCCCCCAAATATATCCACATCCTAATCTCAGGCACCCACAAATGTTATTTTATATGGCAAAAGGGACTTATTTTCAAGATAAGGATGTTAAAACAAAGATTATCCTGGATTATCTGAGTGGGTCCTTATAAGAAGAACACAGAAGTGAGAGTCAGAGAAGGTGATGTGATGACAGATGCAGAGATGGGGTGATGCACTTTGAAGATGGAGAATACAGGTAGCCACTGGAAGCTGAAAAAGACAAGGAAACACTTTCCTTCCCTAGGACGTCCAGAAGGCAGTAGCCCAGCTGGAACCTTGACTTTAGCCCAGTGAAACTAATTTTGGACTTCTGACCTCCAGAACCATAAGCAAATAAATTTTTGTTCTTTTAAGCCACAAAATTTGTGGTAATTTTTTACAGCAGCAATAGGAAACTAATACAGCATCCTAGAGAAATGTTTATCAAACCTGGTGAACTTTGGAATCCCCTGGGCAGTTTTTTAAAGATACAGATCCTTGGATCCCATTCCTGGAAATTCTGATTCCCTAGATCAGTGATGAGGCACAGAAATCCAAATTTTTTAAGAAGCTTCTTGGGTGACTGTTGTGCTGCAAACCAGAGCATAAGTCAGAAAGAGTGGATGGGGAAAATTCAGTGCCTGAATTAGTTTCCAGGGGCTGCCCTACCAAATCATCAAAAACTTGAAATCTTAAAACAACAGAAATGTATTCTTTCATAGTTTGGGAGATCAGAAGTCCAAAATCAGTTTCATTGAGCCAAAAATCATTGTCTACAGGGTTGCATTCCCACAGGAAGCTCTAGGAGAGAATTTGTTCCTGGACTCTTCCAGTCTCTGGTGGCTGCCAGCATTCCTTGATTCCCATCACTCCAATCTCTGCCTCTGTGGTCACACTGCCTCCTCTTCTGTGTGCATCAAATCTCCCTCTGCCTCTGTCTTATAAAGACACTTGTGATTGGAATTAGGCCCACCTGGATAATCCAGGACAATCATCCCATCTCAAGACCCTTAGTTTAATCATCTCTGCAAAAATCCTTTTTTCTTGTTAAGTAACAGTCCTAGGTTCTGGCAATTGGGACTTGATATCTCTGGGTGGCCATTATTCAGCCCACGACACTGTCTTAGTGCCCTTTGAGGTAATTTTGGCATGAAAACAGTAGAGCTGAAGCAGACTTTTAAAAAAATACAACACTAAAATCTGTTTTATATTCAAATCCCCTCTGACTCTTTACAAATTACAATTATACTATTAAAAAACAACCAGTCTCACTGGAGTATTCTGATGATTAATGAGGCTATGATAGCAGGGAATTGGGGGATTACTGGAAGAAATAGGCTCCTAGAATTCAGTAGCATTTTTATTATGAGGTTAAATGACCCTTTTAAAAATTGGCTTCTCACAAGAGTTATTCTGAACATAAAAGTATTACCAACAAAGGAATCCTTATGAAAATTTCTATCACAGAGGAATTTACTACATGTGACCATACAAACAGGTTACAAGAAATGTTGGTTAGGGAGTTATTTTTTTATGTGAAAGTATATTTGAAATTTAAATAAACCCAAGGTTTCCTTGCCTACATTTTTACTCTAGGCAATCAAGAAATTTAGACTCCATGGTTCACTGACAAGAGCTTCTTGTCCTGATTGGCTTTTTAAGGCACTTCAGGTAAATAATCCAGAAAAGAGATTATCCCGAAGTCACAAGGAACATACACCAGAATTCAAACAATGGCTCAAGAAATGTGTGTAGTGGGATGATGCACCATGGAAATAATAATAAGTAATATAGATTTTATTTTCAAAAAATGTCTTTTCTTTTGGAAATGGCAAGTACTCATTCTGATATTTTTCTAACATCCCTGTATAATGAGGGTTAAGGTTTTTCCTAGCTGTAAAACCTTATCCTTTTCTCAAATGTACATATTTATATCCATTCCCTTAAAAAACATTTATAGCTCCACTCCCCTTTACTATTCCCTACTCAAAATCTAAAGAACCATCCTCTCAAAACAATCTATGGCTTGGCTTTCAACAACCTAATTTTCTAATTCATCCCACCTGAGTATGACCACAGTTTTCTTGCCCACAAGGTATTATTCACTTGTTTGAATTCCCTTGGTAGTACTGGCTCCAAATTGTGCTATCAATGCTCTGAGCAAATCTGCCAGCCTATGTCCCTTAAAATTCCCAGAGCGATAGTGTTGGCTAATAACCAACTAAAAATGTAATATATAACATATATAATAACTACTAGTATGAGGTAATAACCAACTAATAATAGTGTTATCTAAGAACCACCTCGAAAGCTTGCAAAAATGCAGATTCCAAGGCCCCGCCTCACACCTACTAAATATAATTTCTAGGAAAATAATTCAGGAATTTGCACTTTTCACAAACAAAATAGAGCCACTGGTAAATTGGAATCTAATGATTAGAAAGGTCCCTCGCTTGGAAATACCCACTTCCTGCATTCTCTTCTCCCCACAAACACCCAGGTTTTAATGGTTTGATGGCACTGTCTGTGGAAATAAAGTAGCCTTCGTTGGCACCATGAAGATAAGCATCATTCACACACCATTCAGTAAGTGTGACACATCCTTACTGTACCCTTCAATGCTAACTCCATTTTCATGTTCTTAAATTCCTATCCGATTTTATTCTTCCCTTTTCAATGACCATAACTCCATCGTTTCCTGGAGAAATCCACCCTTCCTCACTCTTCATTATTTCAGTGCCCAGTTCCATTTTCTACAGACTTCTCCCTAATGCCCTTACCCCAATCCAGAAACCCTTCCATTAATGCCAAGAGGGTGAACAGACAAGAAAAAAATCAAATATCTAGAGGATGTTATTTGGAAAAGTTTTTTGACAAATGGAACCAGAGAAGGTAGCAATTAACCTGCCATGAGCATATTTTGAACCACAAAATTTACCACCAGGACCTAATTTCCCCTTGGTTTGCATAATAGAGAAGAGGAATATTCTTAGGGGAAGAAAAATCTAGTTGTGTTGAATGACACAGTGAACTTCACTCTTCCTATCTATAGAGATTTTTACTCGACATAATAACATGAGGACAATTTAATCTTGCTCAGTTTTACTGTAAATAAATGTTTTTTCCAAAAGGAGGTTAATTTGTCCCCACAGACACAACTCTTCACAAAATGCCATTGACAGGAGCCATCCATGCTCTTTGCACTAAAATAGTGGAATCTCTTGGGCAAGACACGAGAAAGAAAACTGGGTTGTAACTGGGACAGAGAACACAGTTTGCCTTCGCGCACAAAGTAAAACTCCTACGTTCAAAATGTTTTGGTGAAGTGCTTCACAGCAGAATGTTGTTGGCCAATTTACATGGCATTTGGATTTGAAGTTATATGCCATTTGGGGAAGATTACTATAATTAGAAAAATGGCCTAATTACTTTTCTGGCAAGAGTGAAGAAAGAGAACAGACTTTTCGGCTTACAGAGACAAGTCCTTGAGAAACCTCAAAAGGTTTCAGAATCCTGTTTGACAGGAAAGAACATCTCATCTGAACCTCTTGGATCTGTTGAAAACGGAGCTTTTTTTTTGAAAAGCCAAAACCACAAGAGAGGGAGAAAGAAGGAAAAAAAAAAAAAAAAAAAAAAAACAGAAAGCAAGAAAAATACTCCTTCCTATTGGGTTTTGAAACAGATGACGGGAATGGTCTTTTCTATTGCATTGCAGAGCTTCATCTGCCAGTCTTTGCAAGAAGCACAAACAGGAAACAATGGGGTTGGGAGGGAAAAGTGTGTATTTTCAGTGACAAGACTTGGAAGATGGTTTCACAAGAGCATTGTTCGAGAGTATTTCTATCGCAACACAATTTCTATTGTCACAAGAGTATTTCTAACTGCAAATAATACAATGATATTATAATCTCAGAGATTCAAAGAACAGCTCCTATTATTTTAGGTCTCAAGTTAACATTTATGATAGGAAAGGCAAAATCATCCTAAGTTCCTCTTTTCCTGTGTCGAGAGAGGGAGACACTGCGGCATTGAATCGAACACCCATTCTCCGAGCCTTGCTCTCACATTGCTTTTCAACCAGAAGGAAAGTGGGAACAGTGAGAGTTCTGTTCGAGAAAAATGACCCAAGGCTTTTGCTATTTACGTTCTATTTCCTGAACTTAGCAATTGGAAAACCTGCACTAGATCAAACACGTCTTCACAAAAATACAATTTAAAAAACTGTCACGAATTTTTTTAAAAATATAAGGGTAAAACCAGGATAGTGAAATAACTCCAAAATGTGAAGCTTTTTAGGGGAGGGGGAAGACACGGTGGTAGCTGGGGAGAAGTCAAAGGAGTTATTAAATGCTTCTGCTTTTAAGTCATGAGCTGTCTAATGAAAATGTTCCCTTGGCCAATGTGGCTCTCGTTATAATGTTTCCTATCATTAGTGACTTCTGAAGTGTCTCCTCCTCTTCTGAGGCACTTTATCTAACACAGAAAGGACAAATTGGATTTCAGGCTGTGCTAAAAGTGCAACAGCAGCTTCGACCTTCACCAGTCTTAAAAGAGTCATCATAAAACAGCACCTTTGATCTAGAATCTCAGGGTTGGTTTTTTTATTCAATAGTCTAAATGGAAAATGTAAATACATATGAAAATATTGCCCCCTCCCATAGCGATTTTGGATCTTTTTCCAATTTCAATCTACCCTTTAAAAATTATTTATCAAATTCTTTCTTACTTTATAGCAGCTAATTCGTGTGAACATTTTAAAGCATGAATATTGTTCCAACCAGATTCTCATTAATTTGATTTGTTTTCTGGAAAAAGGGATTTGGCGTGCTATATTATAGCATTAATGAAGTAAATCTGGTTTTCTTCTTTTGGCAATAATCAATTCCTCTGGAAGAAAGGGAAAATCTACAATTACACATCATAGGTTAGCCTTTGTTGTGTGTTATAAATGTTAACTAATTGAAATATAATCTTTTAATGCGATTAGAAGGCATTTAACATAGTGCATGGACCCTTGTAAAGACACAGGTTAAGAATTATTTTCAATGGAAAAAATATAGGCCTTTTATATTGAGCTGCTATGAACAGTTAATTAAAGAGGGGTTAGCATCATGAGTCAAGAATTCTGAAACCAAACTGTTATGGGTTGATTTGTGTCCCCACAAAATTCATACATTGAAAGCCCTAGCCCCACTACATCATGACTATATTTGTATTTGATAGATCTTTTAAGGGGAGACTAAGTTAAAATGAGGCCATTAGAGTGGGCTCTCATACAATCGCACTGGTGTTCTTATGAGAAGAAGAAATTTAGACAGAGACACCAGGTGTGCATACACACAGAGGAAAGACCATATGAGGACACAGGGAGAAGGCAGCCACCTACAAGCCAAAGTGAGAGGCCTTAAGAGAAACCAACCCCACCGGCACCTTGATCTTGGACCTCTAGCCTCCAGAACTCTGAGAAAATACATTTCTGTTGTTTAAACCACCCAGTCTGTGGTATTTTGCTATGGCAGACTGTGCAGACTAATACACAAACTATCAAGTAAAGGTAGTAATCTGAAAACCAGGCCATAATACTAGACTGGAGTTGGCAACACAGAGAGCTGATATAAAACAGACAGCAAGGAGTGAGATCAGGGACACAGGAGAAAAGACTCAGGCTGCCAAGCCAGAGCAAGAGACGAAAGAGATAGACTTCTTGACTTCCAAGCTATGAAGAGGCAAGGTGGGAGACACGACTAGTTCCTCCATCAGATGAGGATTCTGTTGAATGCAGTGACAAAGAGTATTAACTCCATTCTGTGAAGGAAGGGAGAGGAGGGACCAGGCCTGGGTTTTATGATGGGCAAGAGTAGGACCTTTTGGTACTGCGAGAAATTAGGCAAAAGCTGACTTCAGTTCTAAGTCCTGAGGTAGGATTAGAGACATCTCAATGGTTGCAACAGGGATCAAAGCCGACAGAATTAACCCAAGGAGGAAAGAGGAAGAGAAAGAGAGAGTGAACCAGGAAGGTAAGTGAAATATAAACCTGGTTAGCCTGAGAAATACATAAATTTGACTGAGTTTACTTCAAAGTTCCTAGATTTTTTCTGTATCAAAAGGATAGCACTCAGAAATTAAGCTGATTAGAGAAATCTAACATTACATTTTCTCATTCCTGAGTCTGTGACAGTGAAATTTGTTTCATCTACACAATATCTGAAACCTCTGCTCAGAGGTATATTTAGGTATATAATGTTAAATATTTTATTCTTATTTTTCATTTGACCATCTCTATATTGCTCACTCCCTGGGCCCATTATTTTATTCTATATATGTGAAATATAAAAAAATATCAACCTCACTATTTCTGTAAGAATCATAATTTGGAAGTTTTAGGGCTTTTATTACTATTGCGCTGTTTTAGTCCCTTGCCTCTAACCAAAATTTGGCAATTATGGTAACATGGACTAAATGCAGATAAGAAGCTTTTGTAATATCACTCATAAATTCTAATTTTCACTAAAATAAATATTTCTCTCCTTGTTTTTTAATGTTTCCCTTTTTTTTTTTTTTGGTGAGGAAGATTGGCCCTGAGCTAATATCTGTGCCCATCTTCCTCTACTTTGTATGTGGGATGCTGCCACAGCATGGCTTGATGAGCAGGGTTTAGGTCCGTGCCCAGGATCTGAACCCAGGAACCCCAAGCAGCTAAAGCAGAGCACGTGAACTTAACCAGTCCCACCCGGGCCAGCCAGCCCCTCCCCGGCCTTTTTTTTTTTTTTTTTACCAACTACATGGGCAGAACAAAATACAGAACATAGGAGGGTACAGGAGGACCTAGCTCACCTCATTTTCAATATTTCAGGAAAAAAGTACACCTCATTCACTATAGAATTAGGTCTAGATTCTCTGCCTGAACTTCAGTACTCTTCACAATTGGAACCCATGTTTGTCTAAATGAATATTCACTTATTGAATAATGCATACTGAGGTCCTACTTTGTGTCAGATTGTTTCAACTATTTCCTATAAAACTCCAGACAGACTGGTCAATTCCATGGGTCAACTCTCCTCACACTCTCAACTGTCCAGAATGCTCTCCTCCTCCCCTCAATTTATTTAATTTCTACTACTCTTTCAAGGCACAGGTCAAAACTTTTCTCTTCCATGAGCCCACTAAGCGCTTGCCCTGTCAGAAGTTACTCACTGTCAGAATTATCATTTGAGGTTGCCTGTAGGTGAGAACGAATGTTTCCTGTTTTCTTCCTTGTAACAAAGAAGATACACTTGGTCAAATAATGTCTAGTTCTTTGAATAATGAGAAATCACATCAACTGATAAATTTTTTGCAGGGAGTTTTTTCAGCCTAGGCAAAGTATCATAGTTGAGGAATAATTACAGTCTGAAGACCTAAATATATGAGAGGGCAGTCCCAAAGATTATAAAGGAATGTGCAGACTCTGAGGAGTCTCGCAGGATTGCAGGAATGGGAGTTCCCTCTTTGGGATGGAGGAGTAATGGAAGGGGAGGAAAATGGGATAGGGAATTTCTTCAGAGATTTGTTTACAGGTCTCAATTCTGCTAAAGACACCCACATAACTTTATGGCCACATAAAGACATGCTTAATTTACTTCCCCAAGATACATCCAACCAGCCAAGGGAGTTACCATATGTATAGTATGGTGTATGCCTAGGCCCAGGGTCAAACTTTCAAACACATGTCTAAGGCAGGCAAATGCTGAGAAAGATTAAGGAGGAAATAGATTGATTCTAAATGGAGACGAAGGAGAGGCTTCCCTGAGGAAATCGTATCCAAGTTGGAGAATCCAACTTGAGAGGGCAAAACTCAATTCCCCAGGAGAGACCTATTGTCACATCAGCAGTTTGAGATTCTTTGACAAGGCTGAAAAACTATCAGTTGACGAGGAGAAACATGAGTGTCATGTTAACTTATCTTAATGCCTAATTCTTCTGAAATTAAAAACTCAGAAAGGCGTACACATCCAGGTCTATTAAAAACAAGGCCTCAATGACTCACTAGTAGTTTCATTCCACTTATTTTTGCAAGTCGATTTTAACGGAAATATTACAAGATAAATATTAAGAGATTGCTTCAGGGCAGCCCGCCTCAGAAATCTGAAGCTGCTACTCTCAATACGTCAGACCTTGCCCACTGTTATTCCAAAGCAGCCATAGACTTTTTTTTTTGTACCAGTTATGTACCGTCATGGTTCATTGAGCACCATAGGACACCGTGTACGTACGCGTGTGCATAAATGTGTGAGTGTGTGCATGTGTGCTGATATAAGACTTGAATCTGAATGGAAACCAATCAACTCCCAATAATAGTCCTAAGAAAAGGTAACAAGCCTAACAAAGAATAGTCTTATTCTTTTTGCCTTAGAAGTATACTATAACTGTTAAATTGCATAGGCATCCAGAAGAGCCAGCTCCTGAAATTAAATACACATATTTGGAATTGTTTTTAACAGTCTCCATGACTACTCCTGGGGTTGCCTAGTCTTCTCAGAACCCTGTTTTCACACACACGAATGAGCACAACCACACCACACACAGACTCGAAAATTTACACTGGCTTCTCATTCAGTTAAGGATCTTTCCTAAATTGCTTTCCTAGTTATTTTGAATTTTCTCCCTGAACTTCCTCCAGTTTCCTGAGATGCCTTCACCTCTGTCGGCTTCTTCTTCACTCTGTGCCTTCAAGATCAACCAGCAAGACCTGGAGAGGACTGGTTTCCTATTCCACCAATAAATCCCCGTCAGCTGAGACAAGTGCCCAGCAAGAACTCTCCTTGCTGTTCTTTCCCTGCCCAGTTTTTTCCTGCACATCACAGCCAAACACTCTTCTCCCAAAGAGGCTTTTGTAACATGCCTGCTCCAAGTCCATTTATAAGATTAAGTCCAAATTTGTCAGCTGGATATAGTGGACCCCCCACAATCTGGCATCTAGCTCTTATCTACTGTGATTGCTCTTCGACCTTGATTCTAATTAGAATTGTCTATTCTTTGTTCTTTAAACAGTCATGAATTTCCCCAACTCTGTTCTTTTGTTGATACTATTCTCCTTGCCTGCAATATCCTCCCACCTTCTCTTCACTCTATTTAGGCACAGTTGACTCTCATTATTTGCCATAGTTCTATAAAATCACCATGAATACTGAATTAGGGAATACAGAACCATTGCTCTCAGGAGAAATACAGGGTTAGGTTCCCGGGAGCCTCCAGTCACATTTTTGTCAAGCAATCAATACTTAATCTTGTTTGATAGGTGTTTCTCTTTAAAGACACTTTATCAATATATATTGTTGATTCATTACCATGCAACTCATGGCCAACACTGTATAAGTCATGCCTGAATGAAGTTTATCTAACACCCATCTTTTCTCCATAAGGCACATCACAGCCTTCTCGCGTTCAGGAACACTAGGCAGCACTTCAACACCACGCTTGAGGTCCATTTTAAACAGCAAAATCACCAACAAAAATGTGAAAAACATGGCACTAAATAGACCACAAAAAAAGGACACTTGTTCACAGTATGAGAGCCGAAGCAAGAAGGCAGAGTACTGCCTTGTTCAACCTCAGCTGGGAACGTGCGTGCGTGGGGTGAGTCAAATCCTTCCCCACTCCGCTCATGCCGGTAAATGACTGCAGAAGTGCCACAATTATTGATTTGGGGATTACAAATAACTTTTAGTGCGTAGGCGAATTCTCAAATATGGAATCGGGGAATCATGAGGATTAACTGTATTACCTATTCATCAAGGAAGCCACAGAGTAGCAGAATTGGTCCTGGACCTTGAGTGGAAAACCCAGTTGGGAGGACTCGTGTCCACCTGCGTAAAAGACAGCCAGCATTTCATCTCTCTAGCTCTGAATCTCCTCAGCTTTAAAACGGCAGTCATAATGTGACGCTTAAATATAAGATGATGCATGTATAATCCACCTGTCTCAATAAAGCACTATATAAAGGAGAGGTGGTGTGGTGGTCTTGTCTTCCATAAATACTTTCCCGATTATTCCAGCCTGTCCGATCTCTGTCTTACCTGAATTCAGAGCATGTATTATTAAAAACGCTTCTTTGTCATTTGACAGAGCCTTTTTCAAATTTTGCACTTCCTCAATTGATTTAATTATTTAACTCGTGTCTTCTCAAATAGAAGAAGAGCTTTTTTTTTATTTTTTTTATTTTTTATTTATTGTGGTAACATTGGTTTGTAACAGTGTATAAATTTCAGGTGTACATCATTATACTTCTATTTCTTCACGGATTACATCATGTTCTCATGTTGACCACCCACACACTGATTACAATCCATCACCACACACATGTGCCTAATTATCCCTTTCGCCCTCCTCCCTCCCCCCTTCCCCTCTGGTAACCACCAATCCAATCTCTGTCTCTAGGTGTTTGTTTGTTGTTAATATTATCTACTACTTAATGAGTGAGATCACACGGTATTTGACCTTCTCCCTCTGACTTATTTCACTTTGCATAATACCCTCAATGTCCATCCATGTTGTCACAAATGGCTGGATTTCATCGTTTCTTACGGCTGAGTAGTATTCCATTGTGTATATATACCACATCTTCTTTATCCCTTTCTCCCTTGATGGGCACTTAGGTTGCTTCCAAGTCTTGGCTATTGTGAATAATGCTGCAATGAACACAGGGGTGCATGTTTCTTTACGCAGTGCTGTTTTCACGTTCTTTGGATAAATACCCAGCAATGGAATAGCTGGATCGTATGGTAGTTCTATCCTTAATTTTTTGTGTGTGTGTGAGGAAGATCAGCCCTGAGCTAACATCCATACCAATCCTCCTCTTTTTTTGCTGAGGAAGACCGGCCCTAAGCTAACATCTATTGCCAATCCTCTTCCTTGTTTTCCCTTTTTCTCCCCAAAGCCCCAAGAGATAGTTGCACGTCATAGTTGCACATCCTTCTAGTTGCTGTATGTGGGATGCCACCCAAGCATGGCCAGACAAGCAGTGGGTTAGTGCACGCCTGGGATCTGAACCCAGGCTGCCAGTAGCAGAGCATGCGCACTTAACCGCTAAGCCACAGGGCCAGCCCCTATCCTTAATTTTGGGGGGAATCTCCATACTGTTTGCCATAGTGGCTGCACCAGTTTGCACTCCCACCAGCAGTGTATGAGAGTTCCCTTCTCTCCACATCCTCTCCAACACTTGTTGTTTCCTGTCTTGTTAATTATAGCCATTCTGACGGGCGTGAGGTGATATCTCATTGTGGTTTTGATTTGCATTTCCCTGATAGTTAATAATGTTAAACATCTTTTCATGTGCCTGTTGGCCATCTATATATCTTCTTCGGAGAAATATCTGTTCCAGTCTTTTGCCCATTTTTTAATTGGGTTGTTAGTTTTTTTGTTGTTGAGATGCATGAGTTCTTTACATATTTTGGAAATTAACCCCTTATCAGATACATGGTTTGCAAATATCTTCTCCCAATCGTTAGGTTGTCTTTTCATTTTGTTGATGGTTTCTTTTGCTGTGCAGAAGCTTTTTAGTTTAATGTAGTCCCATTTGTTTATTTTTTCTATTGTTTCTCTTGCCCAGTCAGACAGGGTGCTTGAAAATATGTTGCTAAGACCGATGTCAAAGAGCATACTGCCTATGTTTTCTTCTAGAAGTTTCATGGTTTCAGGTCTTACATTCAAGTCTTTAATCCGTTTTGAGTTAATTTTTATGCATGGTGTAAGATAACAGTCTACTTTCATTTGTTTGCATGTGGCTATCCAGTTTTACCAACACCATTTGTTGAAGGGACTTTCTTTTCTCCATTGTATGTTCTTGGCTCCTTTGTCAAAGATTAGCTGTCCATAGATGTGTGGGTTTATTTCTGGGCTTTCGATTCTATTCCATTGATCTGTGTGTCTGTTTTTGTGCCAGTACCATGCTGTTTTGGTTACTATAGCTTTGTAGTATATTTTGAAATCAGGGAGTGTGATACCTCCAGCTTTGTTCTTTTTCTCAGGATTCCTTTAGCTATCCGGGGTCTTTTGTTGTTCCATATAAATTTTAGGATTCTTTGTTCTATTTCTGTGAAAAATGTTGTTGGAACTTTGACAGGGATTGCACTGAAGAAGATGAGCTTCTTGAGGGCAAGGAACTCTTGTCTGCTTCTCTGTCTCAGTCACGTGCACCTGGAGTAATTCTATTCGTAAACTCGTGCATGAATGCGAAGCTCACAGAAATCATTCCACAGACTTCTCGCAGTGCCCTGACAGCAGGGGGTATGGTTTACATATAAGCAGGCATCCCTCATGATGCCAGCTTAGGGCTCTTAGCATCTGGCTGGCAAGGAGTGAGACCAGCAAACTTTTGAGACCTGTTTGCAAAAGAGCTTATCTTTTCCTGTAGATAAACTACCTGGAGCTAAACCAAAGCCACTTATGTACAAGTTGCGAAAGTTCAGTTGACTTTCTGATAGCTTCTATGCTTCCAGCTTTTGATAGAGACCAGCTCTAAGAATGCTAACATTGGAAAAGCAAAATCTTCTCATAGGGCACATGATCTGGAAAAATAAGGTTGCCCATTATGAAATTGCTATGCATTATTTCTCAGATATTTGAGGTTTATAAAACTGTCTCTGATTTACCTAACGTTTGGATGTTGATTAGGACCCAATATCCAAACATCCTGATATTCTCCCTTTTTCTAATAACTTAAGCTAATTTCATCCACTTCTGATTCCCATTCACAGCATCCCACAGTTTCATGTGATTCCATGATGGGAATAACTGGAGAGAGGAGAGAAAGGGACAATATTCAAAGGAAAGCCGTCTGTCTGGTGTAATAGGAGAGAATCATATCACACGGATAGCTCATGACGTGCTCTTGGCTGCTGATCCATCCTTATACTTTCCTAGTGATTTATTCAAGGGGCTCTGCTTTGTTTCACTTGCAAACTATTTTAACATTGCTGTGGGTAAACAGAGTGTCACCAGATTTCCCGTCTTTCCTGGGTCATTTTTCCTGGTTATATAAATGTTTGTCTTAATCCTACTTCTTCCTCTGCACTTTCAAAATGTTTTTCTATGCTTCTACTCTGCACAGGGTCAGTGTGCTAATTACCAAATGAGATGAAGACGAAAGAGACTCTGTATTCGGGACAAAATATCTAGGCTACAAGTCTTCAGGCAACATCATATATTTTTCATAACATTCGTTTATATCCATCCAGGCCCCCTTAACCCTCACATGTTGTTTCAAATTATTAAGTGACAACTCCAAACGGCTTCAGAGCAGAGAACTCCATGTTAAGGATCCAATAGTGGCTGCTTCTGCTTTTGTGGTTTTCAGAAGTGGGAAAGACTAGAATTAGGTATAGTGATTTATCAGCATATTTTCTTCAGCTCCAAACTTGTACAACGGGGAAGAAGTCTAGGTTAATTGTGAATGCTGCACGGTTTTCCCACCACCCGAACTGTGTTGTATTTGGCAAATGTTTTTCTGGAAGGGGAACAACACGTTAAGCTCTGGCCATGACATAGTTCATGATAAGCTTAACTAAATTCAAGAAGGAACAATCAATGCCAACTGTTCTTACATTCTTACAATTTCTCATGCACGCAGAGGAAAAAGAAGCTCAAACAAAGCTTGACCATTTCAAAAGTAATTTGATATATCAACCATATTAATTAATCCTGATACTATTCTGAAGGGCTTTTAAAATGATAAACAATCCTCTGATCATGTCCAGAGAGAAATATTTAGACTGAAATATTAAAATATGCCACTGGGTTGCTTTTTAAAAAAAATAAAAAACTTCCTACTCAACTCCAGACTGAACAGAAAAATAGATTATTTCTTGCTATAAACTAACATAGCTGAAATAATCACAGACATTAATTTTTCTCTTTCTTTATGAGAACTGCTTATATTTTTGTAAGCCTCACCACCAGAATAGTATTTCTGTTTAAAGTGTTTAATGGTAGAGCCTAAAAATTCTATTACCTAAAATCCAGCAGCTTCCAGATTTTACTCAACTAAACCCATCATACCTTTTACTAAGGGGACTAATTCTAGCTGTAAGGGGATGATTCATTCATGAGCAAGCAACCTACACATTCCATTTTGTCTATGGTGAGGCTGACAACTGAGCTCAAGTTTAGTACCTCGTTAAAAGAGAAAATACCTAGAGAAACTTTTCAGAGCCACAGCAATGACATTTCAAATGATTTTAGAGTATTTTAGAGTTGAGGCCAAATATCAAGAGAATGGTGCAGACCAGCCTACATAATTAAATTAACTGTTCTCATTTAGGACTGTAGTCATAGCACTTGTTGCATAACAAAGAAACTCTCTTATATGTAGGTAAGTAGACAGATACCAACTCAACTAGGACTTAAGAGGTATAAGAAAGGCCTTTGCTTGTCCTTGGGCCTGCCCTAATGCCCAAATAATATCTTTAGAATGATATTGGAAGGCAGGCAGTTGAACCGAGTATTAGGGCAGAAGGTCTTTAAGAATCTGATAAAAATTATGAACTTGTTTTCTGCAAAAGTGTTTACATGCACAATTTGGCAAATGTGCAGGAGGTTTTAAAGCTCCATGAAACTCATCAGCAGAATTGTAATGATTTATGGACCTCATATTAGAATCCCAGAATAAAGGCATTTTCCCCCAGTAAGAAGCAAATGTCATTGAACGAAGTAACTTCAAACTGTTTGGATCCTTGGCACTCATTGATTTATTCTCTTTCAATAAAGTCTTATTCAGCACCTACCCTCACACAAAGCACTGTGCAAAATGCTATCCACCCCCAGGTGACCTCAGCAGAATCTCACCATTCAAGTAGGTTTGGATAAAGGGCAGTATTTCGCTTCATAGTAATAGTATTATTATTATTGTTGTTTTGCTCAAGTTTAACTTTTTATGTTTACTTTTTAAAGTAAGACTTCTGCAAGCCCAGAAAACATGTTAACTTTCTTTTACGCAATTTGGAGTGTACCTGCAAAAACCTCACTGACTCAAGAGAGAGCATTATTATCAGTTACCCATTCCAAAGCATAGGCTCAAACCTTCTACAGTATTATCTTTGGCTAAGAACAGGACCCAAGCGTATAATCAGGAAGATGACTCCAGAGCCCCGTTTAGCCAGATACCTGCCTTCCACTGCAGCAGTGCAGGCAGGCTCAGAGAGCAATGTCCCTAAATGAAGGGACTGAAACAGCTGCTGTATCATATAATCCTAACATATAACATTAAGATCTTTTAGCTGAGAATTCCCAAGACTCCTTCAAATAGCTATTTCTGCTACTTTGTCTTTTTTTTTTTTTTTTTTTGCAGGGAAAGATTCGCCCTGAGTTAACATCTGTTGCCAATCTTCCTCTTTTTTTTTCCCTCCCAAAAGCCCCAGTGCATGGTTGTATATCCTAGTTGTAAGTCCTTCTAGTTCTTCCACCTGAGCCATCACCACAGCATGGCAACTGACAGATGGGTGGTGTGGTTCCGTGACCGGGAAGCAAACCTGGGCTGCCGAAGTGGTAAGCGCCGAACTTTAACCACCAGGCCATCAGGGCTAGCTCTACTAGCTTGTCTTTGGACACTGAATTACAAGATAAAACGGCATTTTCAGGTAGGTGGGTGTGAAGGCTGCCTCCACCTGCTACTTCCTAGTTTTGTAACTACAGGTAAGGCAGTTAACATTTTTAAATCTAATAGAGTCCCCACCATGGCGGCTCTTGTGAAGATTAAATGAGATCATCTTCCAAAGGATTTAGCGTGGTGCCAGACAAAGAGAAGCACTCTATAAAATGTTAATTCCTTTGATTATCATACATTACCCACCCTAATCCTCATGACCTCTGAGTTAGTAGGATCTGGTCCAGTAGAAGTAAAACTTGCTCGAAGTCACATAAAGTAACATGTCAGGGAACCTGAACTGGAAAGTAAGTCTCCCAAACCCTTGTTGGCGAGCACTCTAATAAATACAGCACGGGTGCATGTAAACATGGAACCAGGCAAAGCGTGCTAAACATTGCTGATGCGGTAATAAATAAGACTGGGTCTTTGTTTTCAGGATGGAACAGAGTCCAGTGAGAGAAGCCTCCAACATGTACATATTTATGTATATGATGAGATTTTTCAGCAGTAAAAACAAACCCAGGGGTCTCCAGGGGAAAGCATGTGGGGAGTTGAGTGTGCAATGGTTTTCTACAAAAAATGACACTTGATCTGAGGATCAAGATGCAGTGAAAACATATGAAGTCAGAACACCAGGATAGAATTAGTCTACCACTTATCAAGCAATGAGACTTTGAATAAATCCCTTAATATTCTCTAAATTATAGTTTTTCTCATGTGGAAAATGGGGGTAACAATATCCATCTCATAAAACTGCTGTGAGAATTACATAAAGTAATGTTTGTAAAACACTTCTCATCGTATAATTGATTGTCTAACCCAAGATACTTCTGAGAGTATGAGAAGGCACTATTCAAAATGATACCAGGGCAAGAGTCAAAAACTTGGACATTTGGTCACCCTATTTATCACCACACCTAGCTCACAGATGGCACTCAAAATATATCAGTTCTTTTATTTGTTCCTGGGCCTTGAAGATGCATAGTAATTTCCCAGGCTGAGGAAAGGGGGAAAATACGTAACAGAGGGAATTTCACGGACAAAGGAATATTCCAACGTAAAATGCTTGTAAAAAGGTTCATCTCTTTCATACAATCACATAATTATAAAATATTACAGCTGGAAAGAAATGAGATGTCATTAAATGCAAACAATTCATTTTCGAGATGAAGAAAGTGAAGCTCTGAGCAGTTCAATGACAGGGGTATCTAGTTCCAGACCTAGGACCGGCACCTTGGTTTTCTGACTGCTCATCCAAGGACTTTAATACTATATCATCCTTCATCTCAAAGAAAGACTTCTCCTAAACCAGAGCTGTCATAAAAATAATAGAAAAGCTGGGGCCAGCCCTGTGGCGTAGTAGTTAAGTTCAGCACTCTCTGCTTTGGTAGCCTGGGTTTGTGGGTTCAGATCCCTGGCGTGGACTTGCACCACTCATCAGCCATGCTGTGGCAGTGTCCCACATACAAAATAGAGGAAGATGGGCACAGATGTTAGCTCAGAGCTAATCTTCCTCAAGCAAAAAGAGGAAGATTGGCAACGGATGCTAGCTCAGGAAGAATCTCCCTCAACAACAACAATAAAATTTATAGAAAATCCATAACTTCCCTCAACAGCTAGTCTCACAGTTCTTAAATTATTACTGATTGAATCCAACCAACTGCAGATCCAACTAATATTGTCTTCAGGGAAGAAAAGTACAACTAGCAGCTCCCTTGCCAGGGAGGAGGAGGAGGAAGTTTACTCTGTTACATGTTATTTATTGCTCAGTTGAGAAAGAACAAATTGCTTATTCCTCATTTATATAACATCTTTTCTTTGGATTTGGAGATGCCATTCATTATAGATATATTTTACAGAGCAAATAATCTAAGAAGAGGATTTCATAAATTATATTTCATATAAAGCTCATTCTTCCAATTGACAAAATAACCTTCCAGAGCAGAAGTTATCAATATTTTTCTAACAGCATGAATGAACTAACTGGCATACACTCCCATCATTAACAATGGTTCACAAAAGGGAGCAGGGAACAGCAGAATCTCTGGGAGATACATATAATCTTTTTCTCAAATGTCCTCAAATTATTCTGATCCTCTCCTGACTTCCTCCCAAAATTTCCCTCACTTCCTGAGCCATTTTTCATAGCTCTGGGAGTAAGTTTAACATAGAGAATGTCTCCCCTGGAAAATAAGCTGGATAGAGATTTCCATTCCTGTTCTGTTGTATTGTTGAGACTTTGCTCAATAGTTTCTTCTCCAAAAGCTTTACAGCCTCATCCTCCAAGCAGAATCAGTTACTCTGTCCTCTGGGATCCCATGACATTTGCATTCACCCCTATTTTAGCCCTGAACCACACTCTCTGTTATAATAATTGCTCAGATCTCTCTGCTCAATAGACTGATACCCAGAGATATGTATGAGGTTTTATACTGCTCTGTAAACCCGGTAACAGCCTGGCACATAGTAGGAGCTCAAATAATCATCCACTGAATGAATTACTTGGAGTGCCTCGGGGACAAATTTTAATACAGGATATTACTCAGGAATTGTTTTTAGGACAAAGGAAATGGTCTATGTAAAAGCATTGTGAGTTCTTTGGAAGAAAGGTACGGTCAAACTACAAGGCATTATTCTCCTTTATTGTATGGTAAATCACTAGAGCGCTTTCCTTCAACGGTACTTAGTGGCCTGGAAAGCTAATGTCTCTCATTAAGTGCCTGACTCCCAGAGTCACTTATGTAACTGGAAACACTTGAGCGACTTCGTTGCATGAAGTCATTTTGTTTTAAAAAGTGCTGCCCACAAGAATTTTTTATCTTACCTAGCTCATTATTTGTAACCTTAGGGAAATGATAAAAAAAAAAAAATTTTTTTAATTTGGAAAACCCTTCATATGATAGAAAAAATGAGACAGAAAAAAAGCTAAGTCCTGTGAAAGAAAATGTTTAGAACATAGGGTGAGAGTGGGGTATTACTCAAATCAAGCTGATTAAATTAACTACATAAAGTTTCTAGGCTCTCAAGTCCTGTTAGAATGCATGATATTCAAAAAAAGTTTATTTAAATACATGTATTTTGGCTTTCATAAACATGCCTTCTGGTTTAAAGAAGGGACATGTAATTGCAAGATGATGTGGACAAAGACAGCAGTATGACATGGACACAAGAGTTTAAATTTCACCTCACGTGATTTTTCACGAAGGATAAAAAGTTGTCAGATTCAGTAAAACAATTGCTGGATTTTATGTCCTACAGCTATTTTGTTTTCTTTATGGCCAAATTGAATGGAAATAGTAATTTATCTGTTGGCCTACCGATATATATTTTTCAAATCCTTTACAACTGTGTTGTGCAAAAATAAACAAGTACACTTTCCTGCACTCATAGTGGAGGTTTAAATCCAAAAATCTGTTTTCAGACTGCCAAATGTAGTCCCTGACTTCACAAGTTAATAAAAAGATTTTAATGTCCATCTGCAATACTACCTCCACTCTCAAAAATAAAAAATAAAACCACGACATTTTCAATCTGTTGACCAATTCCCACAGAAACATGTTCATTTATCATTAAATGCATTTGTTCCAAACTTTCTATCAAGGTTTTGTAAATTCCAAATGCACATTTTGAGATGTTCAGACTGAATTATAAACATCTAAGACTATACTCGTATATTATTAATTCCTTATTGAAGAGTTACCTTGGCAGTGTCCACATGTTATCAATGACTTCCAAACATAGATATCGTCAGCAATCATTTATTGAGCCCCTATTATATGTAATGGGGCTACAAGTTGCTATAAGCAGCTGTAAAACTTGATTTTTTCCTTAAGGAGTTTCTCTCATTGTACACCCTAAAGAAAGAAATGTGGGCAGGGAGTAAAAATACTTAAACCTGTTTGCCCTAAAAATGTATCTTTTGTTTTATGTTAACATATTTAAGATACATCCAGCCTTCCCAATGATCACACTGAATTTAGTTTTTTCCCTCTTTTTCAAACGGTCATATGAATACGACTCCACTGACCTTCGGCATACAAACTTCTACGCACAATGAGAGATACCACAGGGAACTGAGTATTGATATAAACATGTTCAGGCTGAAGAACATATGTTATATGTTCTATTGGCTGGAGAGAGATATTTTGCTTTTCAAGCTCCAGATTTTTATGTTTAATTGAGTATACATTGTGGCATATTCACCATGTGCCCAATATATTATATTAAGCACTGCAGGTATAAAAATGAATAAGATATGTTCCCTGCCCTCAAGAAAACAAAGTCTTCAGAAGGCTTATAAATAATAATAGTCTAGAGAAGTTTGCAACAACCAAATTTCATGCATTTTTATACTTTTCTTTTTTTGTTTTCTTTTTCAGAGAATGGCCCCATCATCTACCCAGTCTTCCCAAGAATCATTACAGATTTATCCTCTCCTTTAGTCCAAACATTTAAACAGAATAAAAGCCCCATTGAGTCCACCTTCTAAATTCCTCTCAAACCAGTTCCTTTTACCACTGCCGTATCTCAGATCTGCTTCTCTTTCTACCTAGAATGTTCCAATAATTTCTGTATTTATCAGAATTGTTTTAGTAGGAAGGGATAGAAACCTAACTCAATCTAGCCTAAGGAAAAAAAAAGATGGAGGGAGGTAATTTTCTGAAAGTAAGTTGAGTAGGTCATAAAATCAAAAGAATAACTGTGGGACCCAGTACAATTATAGGGCACTTAGAGGCCAGCAACCAGGACTCCTTACCTGCCATTATTCTCTCCACCTGTCGTCTCTGTTTCACTGTGTTCTGTGGCCTTTTTCTGTCCTAGTGCAATGGGTTTACCTAGGCATCAGGGAATATGGCTGTACTGGGTTGAATAGTGTCCTTCCAAAATTCATGTCCACCCAGAACCTTGTGACTGTAACATTAATTGGAAATAGGATCATTGCAGATGCAATCAAGTTAAGATGAGATATACTGGGTTAAAGTGGGCCTTAATTCAACGACTGATGTCCTTATAAGAAGAGGGAAATTTGGGCACAGAGACACACAGTGAAAAGACTGACATGTGACAACAGAGGCAGAGATCAGAGTGCTGCATCTATAAGGTAAGGAATGCCAAGGATGGCCTGTAACCACCAGAAGCTAGAAGAGACAAGAAGGATCCTCTCCTGGGGCCTTCAGAGAGAGCATGGCCCTGCAAACAACTTGATTTTGGACTTCTAGTTTCCAGAACTGTGAGAGAATAAATTTCTGTTGTTATAAGACACCCAGTTTGTGAGACTTTGTTACACTAAATCTAGCAAAATAATACAATGGCCAGTGGCAGACCCTGGCTTCCATCATTTCTGTTTAGGAACCCTAAAAGAAAGAATGCTTCTGTCTTCCATATTAGCATATTTAAAATCCTAACCCCAGAACCTGATTCACCTAACGTGAGACAGATGCATATCCTTGGACAGATCAGAGTGTCCAGGGATGGGTTGCCATCCTTGCCCATGCCTAGGAAATGTATGCTTCTCTCTGATGATTGAAGAGGAGGAGCACGGGACAGTAATTGGAAGCCTCCTCAAAAACATATGGAGCAGGAGAGGAACAAAACTCAGACAAAAAAGACAAAGATGCTGATACGAAAACAGTGGGGAAGGGATACTGAGAACACAAATTGACATCAACTATGGTCTCTCATCTCTCTGCATCTCACCTTGTCCCCGATTTATCCATTCACCGAGTCTCTGCTAGACTAGGCTTCCCCAAAGGCATCCTCACTGTTTGCCCTCCCTCAAGTCCTTTAGCAGCTGCCTTTAATTTTCAGAGTAACGTATATCACCATCTTGCCCCTACCTCCTGTTCCACCCCCAACACTCACCCCACCTCCAACCAGACCAAACCTCTGACGATTCTGTCAACACTCCAGGCACTTACACACTCCATCTTTTTGCTCCTCCCTGGAATGTTCTTTCTACTTCTCTCCACTTTGTTAATCCCTCTTCATCTTTTAAGATTACATTCAAGTATCAACAGTAATGTGCTGCTATACACATGACCTCATCTCTCTAACTTCAGAGCTCTCGTAAGCAATATGGGGGCTGGTCATTATACGTTTCCAGGAGAAATCTCTTCAAACCCCAGTGTGCTTCCCTGGTAACTGATGGGTAAGTCTCTGTTTTCTTTTATGAGGCCAACAGGACTGACAAAAACCATAGAAATACATCAAATGTCTGCTAGCACATTGCTATCTAGCAATAAACTGCTACCTAATTCTGAAATCCTAGCTCTGCTCTAAGTTAGAAATTCAGAAGTTTGGAAAGAGTTTTTTCACAGTAGATTAAAGTGGTGTTGCTATAAATCAAATAAAAGCAAATCACTTATCAATTGAAAAAAAATAGTGACAAGAGGAAAGGAAGATGCAATCTACCGATATGTTTGGAAGGTTATTGTGAAAGGCTTGAGTGCCATTTGGATATAGTCCCCTAGTCTCATTCTATCTAGAATCCCATATAATTCACTCTCTAGGCATCATCATAAAATCTAGATCTGATTGGAGAGGACAACACACTAAGTTAGGGCCATTCAATTACACTTGAGCATTAACTGTAATTTGCACGGTTGAATCATATAAGCTCTAGACTCAAACTAGTTTGGTTCAAATCTATGCTCTGCCACTACATATGTGGCCTCAGGGAACATATTTAAATTCCTAATGTTTCTCACCCGTAAAATTGGGACAATAATAGCACCTCTCCCATAGGGTCCATTCTACGGATTTAATGGCCTAAAACATATACAGACTTAGAACGGTATCTGACAATCAAAATAGTAAGTGTTTTGATTCTATTGTCTCCAGTCTTTTAGCAGGACCACAAGGGAATAAAGGAAAGTTGAGGTTGGGGAGACAAAGAGCGTGGGACAGACTCGACATAAGAAAGAGGCTGCAAGACGGCCAACGGAGAAGAGGGGTTCAGATGATAAATCTGGGCTCTGGAGGCACACTTGCATTAGCTGGGGCTGGCATTAACGGGCAGCAAGCAGAATGACAGAGGACTCAGTCATTTACGCGGGGCCAGCCATTTCTTTGCCATGGCCTGTCTCAAACTGTAGGCTCCTTTAGATGGAACTGAAAGCAGGAGTCTCATCTTCAATCTTTTCCCCTCTTCTCCATGCTAACTTCTGGCAAGAAAGGGAAAGGTTCTGTGGTGCAACTCATAGATCCGCTACAGTCCAGCAGGGAAAAACATTTGCCTGCTGTGCTGTGGCAATCCAACCTGCTCCCCTAGCACCGAATGGCGTGAGGGCCTACTGAACATGTCAAAAGTTTTAGAATAATAGCTAAGAAAACCACACAGGCTGATAAGAAATGTCATTTTAGACATAGTTACTGTATTAGTCAGGGTTCTTCAGAGAAATGTATATATACAGAGAGAGAGAGAGATTGATTTTAAGGAATTGGCTCACATGATTGTAGAGGTTGGCAAGTCCGACTCTGCAGAGTAGGCCAGCAGGCTGAAAACCCAGAGATTTGATGTTGCAGCTCAAGTTCAAAGCAGTGTGTTGGCAGAATGCCCTCTTCCTTGAGAGAAGTCAGTCACTTTTCTCTTAGGGCCTTCAGCTGATTGGGTGAGGCCCACCCACGTTACGGCAGGTAATCTGCTTTACTCAGTCTACAGATTTAAATACTAATCTCATCTAAAAGATATCTTCACAGCAACACCCAGACCAGTGTTTGACCAAATAGCTGGGTACCGTCGCCTAGCCAAGTTGACACATAAAATTAACCAGCAAATTTATCAGTCTTTTTCTTTTCCAATTCCCAAGGAAATGCTATCACTTTAACCAACTAGACACTTAGTTAGGTTAGAGCTATTTCTCTCTCTCTCTCAAATATAAGTATAACAAGGACTATTTCAACTACAGATTTTTGTTTTCTTTGTAGTCTTCTTTGAAAAAATAAGACCCTCAGCCCCAAATTCTCAGAGTGCAATGTCACTAGGTTCCAAACTCCATGTGCTCCTACAGACAGACTATGGAGAACCAGGCCCCCAAGGCAGCTCCTTAACATTAGTGTGAATTTATTGCTAAGTTGTTTAAAATAAAGCCAAATGATGCAAATAGAATTTGAACATTATTGCTCTTAACTCATTCTGAACTTAATACCTTGTAATAAGAGGCGCACACTCACACAAAACGATATGTAATAAGAACCAAAGAGTGAATTAGGTAAATTTAAAGTCACAGTCCAAATAATATTAATAACAAGGAGAGAAATGCACTGTATTTACTTTTATATTACCTATAGAGTCTTGGATGTCACCAACACAAATCTAAAAATCACCTTTACAGAAATTCAAACTGAGAATTTGCCCTAAGATCTTCCATATTCTTAGAACATTTGATGTAAACATGACCATAACCGCCCAAGCCTCTACTCTACTGGGGGCCAGTTACTTCTCACTTTCATCTGCATGTCGCACATATGCGCTTTTCACAAAAAGCTTTAATCATTTTAGGAGGCCAAGGAAGAAATTGTAGTTCATCACTCCTTGAAGCACATAAACTGTTCATTTATCCATCCATTCATTCAGCAAGTATTGATTCATGTCTGTACACTTGGCAAGGTCTTGGGATACATTGATGAATAATACACAGTCCATAAGCTCTTTGAGCCTGTGATCTATTAGGGAGAGAAAAGCCCTCTGGAGTTTACAGACTAATATGGAAAGAAAAACAAGAACTTAATTACAATTCAGTGTGCTTTTCAGAAAATATACAAGTAAGTACTTTTCCTTAAATGTACAAGGTATTATGATTGTGAACCAAGGAGGAACAAATACAGACGGGTGGAGTGGAGGGTCAGACAACGCTTCCTTGAGAAAGTAATATACAGGCTAAGACCTTAAGCTTGAGAAGACTTAAGTCAGGACAGTTGTAAAAGAAAGAGCCTTCCTAGGAGAAGGAATATAGCAGTACAAAGGCCTATAGGTAGGAAACAACAGGTCAAGTACAAGGGTTGGAGAGTAGGCTGGAGAGCGGGAGCCCACGGGTTCCAGCATGCAGAGCCTCTTTGGGCCGTCTTAACCTCAAAATGTAGCCAAAATCCAAAAGAGCCATGTAAGCTACAACATCTAAAAATGATTTTTCCCTCCATTCATGTAGGAGATTTAAGTCTTTCGGGAAAAACATACATCTTGAAATATCAATAAATTACATGCAACTTTTATATTGAAGTCCCAGATCTACAGAAATAATCTAGTGTCTGTTTTTAAATTATTGAGAGTACATTTATAAAACATTATCTCAAAACTAAATTATTACTAAATATTTAAAACTAAATATTCTCTCTGTACTTATAGTATAAGTTGTGGCAGCAAACTTGAGAAAACTAGGAAGAAGGTCACAGAGGCTTTCAAATGCAACAAAATGCATTTCAACAAAATACTAAAAGTGAGTAAAATACAGGACAGTAAAATTAAATGATATCAATGGACTCAACAATGGATTTTCTTCCCATGTTATCGGAAAGTATACCTTAGTTTAATTTAAAATAAGGGGCATTATTATTTTTCTACTTTAATATTAAAGTTTATTAAGTATAAAGAAATGAATCTGCAGAGATAATCATAATTTAATGTGAAATACTAAGGGAGTCACAGACTACAGTGTCAGAAAGAATATGTGAGGAGGTTGGGACATTGCAACTTGGATGCCTCTACATACAAGTTTGTGGGTAAAGGGCTAAACCATGAGGCTGTCAGAGGGAACTCAGTGCACTAGACAAGCGCTCAAGTGGTCGTAAACTCAGTGACAGATCTTTAGAAAAGATATGAGGGAGATTCCCAAGCCTTCTCCCTAATTGTGAAATTTTGTTTCTGCTTTTTTCTTCCCTCTATCTTTGAGAATCCAGAAGCCAGAGCACTGTATCTAAATATAAATAATTAGTTGTTATTTATTCCTCTCTGTTGACTTGGACGTGAATGTCTCCATTTTTCTACTTTGACACTGAGAATAAGGACTGTGCCATATGAGTCAATGTTTGAAAGATGCATTCAAATCTTGCAACTAGGAGTGTGGAGTGAGGGTTACAATTTCCCACCAGAAAATGACCTCCAAGGTCTCTCTGAGTCCTGAGATGCTGTGATACACTCCATTTGTTGGACATCCATCATAACCAAGGGGCTAAGGTCAAGGCTGCAGTAGCAGGAAGCGCTGGTCTGGGTCAGACACTAAAATGGTGGGAAAAGAATGTGCTCTCAGCATCTTACATTAACAGTCAATAAAATTCAACATATGTCTTAACGAGTGGATAATAAAAATAAAAGGAAATTCATTTTAAAACTCAAAATGGAATTGGGACGGGGCAGGGGAAGACCCGTTTGGGAAACAAAGAATAAACTCTGACTTTAAAGGAACCGTAAATTAGCAAGGAGAGAGAGGAACCAGTTATTTTATTTTTTTTACTGTGAAAGGAAGTTAAATAGCCACATTTCCTTCAAATCAGGAACAGATTTGAGCAGCCACAATTTGCCAGGATGAATGGGCTACCTAAATTACCTAATTGGATGAGGGTCATTTGATCACAGCAACTGATTGCTTTAACTCCACTTAATTCTCCAACCAAAACAAATCAATCCACAGAACCTTTCGGTGGTCTTAACTGATGATAGTATTGCCTGCCTTTAGCACATTATTTCTTTAGCACTTAAAAATGTGACTAAAGATTTTCTTCAGTTTTAGGTCTTTTCTTTTTTAATATGCAAATAGTCTAAGCAAGACAACACAACAAGCAAAAAAGAAAAAGGTAAACTTTATGTAATATTCTGAAAATACAAAAGATATTTCTTTAAGATCTTGGATAGTCTAAATTAAATCAATCACAACCGATTTGGAAAGAAAAAAAATATCATAACACAATTCCGGAGCAGCAGCCCACAAGTATCCATGGAAAAACTGCTAGAGTTCATAAACAAATGCAGAGTTTCAGGGTATGTGATCAACAAACAAAAATCATTTGTGTTTCTATACACCAGCAATGAACAATCTGAAGAAGAAGTTAAGAAAACAATTCCATTTATAAAGTACGAGGATTAAGATGACAAGTTTTGAAGGTGGACTTCTTGAATTCAAGGCCCAATTGCCACTACTAAATGGGAGGGTCTCATGCAAATTACCTAATCACTCTGTGCCTCAGTTGCCTCGTCTGTGAAAATGGAAATACACCATCACCTACTTCACAGGGTTGTTGTGAGTATAAATCAGTTAATTCATGTAAATTGTTTCAAACGGTCACCAGACACATAGTGAGCTCTTAATAAATGTTAGAGACATAAAAGAAATTTAACAATAAACAAGCACAGGGAAGGATAATTAGAAAGCCCCAAAATCTACATTATTCATCAATGCTTTTGGAGTTGGATTTATGTCTTTAGGGGAATTTGTTTTGTTTTTGTTATTTGGCTGTGCTGCTTTAGACTCCAAGGCAGGAGAGAGAAAATTGTGAAGTTGGGCAAAGAGACCTCAACATAGATGATCATGCAAAACCACCATATTCTTTACAGAATGCTTCAATGGGCAACCAGTCTTTTCTGAACCCGTGTTTTCCTCATTCATTTCCACATTTAATCATTCACCAAGTCCTGCGATTCTAACTTTAAAATGGTTCTCCAAGTCTCTCTCTTCTACTTGCTCTCCACTCTGACTACTCTGATTCAAGTTTTCATGGTCTTTCACCTGGAGTACTGCTACAGCCTCCAAAGTTGTCTCCCTCCCTTCCTCCAATCTCCTAATCCTCAAATCTTCCCTGTACATATCCACCAGGGATGATCTATCCAATCATCCGTTTCCTGCTTAGATGTGACAAAGACTCTTTACCATGGCCTCCCAAGCCTTCTATGCTAGATCTCTGCCTTTCACTCCAGCATCATCCACTACATCACCAAATGGTCTTCAAGAAACTGCTTGCAGTCCACTGGGCTCTTCTTGCTGGTTCTGCCTCCATTACCTTTGTTCATTCTGTCTCTCTTCCAAGGAATGCCCTCTCTCATATTCTCACCCTCTTTAATTGGCCAACACCTAATCATTCTTTAAGATTTATTTCAGGGGACCCCTTCTCCAGAATCATTGCCTTGAACCCATACTTCCCCAAAATGACTCTCTCAGTTTTTTGTATAACACCCTCTGAATATCTCCACTATTTCACTTGCTGTCATGTTTTACAGTTTTATTGTATGTGTTGCCTTCTCAGTAGACTGTGATTTCCTTGGAAACAGAACTTGCTTATTTATATTTGTATCCTCCATGCACTGCACGGTGCCTTGCACACAGTGAAGACAAGGATTCAACCATTCTGGATCACCATGGTATCTCCAGCACCTAGCACAGGGCCTGACACAGAGCAGACACTCAATGAATATTGAAAAGGAAGGGAGGGAGGGAGGGAGGGAGGGAAGAATTTTGGTTGAAAGGGTAGTGTTAAGAGTCCTAGAGAGCCAGCCCTGCTAGTCTAGTGGTTAAAGTTTGGCGTTTTCACCACTTCAGCAGCCTGGGTTCATTTCCCAGTCATGGAACCACACCACTTGTCTGTCAGTTGCCATGCTGTCGTGGCAACTCACATAGAAAACTAGAAGGACTTACAACTAGGATATACAACCATGCACTGGGGCTTTGGGGAGGGGAGAAAAAAAAAGGAAGATTGGCAACAGATGTTAGCTCAGGGTGAATCCTTCCTTGCAAAAAAATTTAAAAAGTCACAAAGTCCTGGGTTCTGCAGATACAGCAAACAGAAGGGTCCTTGAAAGACCAATGTCCCACACTCCCTAAAATATAGAAGGACAACTGTCCAAAATCTGTCCAGTGCTACCACTCCTAACTCTGTCACTTTCCATATGACACTGGGCATTTACTCTTTAGTATCCTCACCCAGAAAACTGAGCTATTACTACCTACCCCCTTATTTTTTAACATTAAAATAAATAAAGCACCTTGGACCGAATCTGGTACATACTTCTCAATAAATGATAGCTGTTAATTTTAGGAATAATATTTGTTGAAAAGATGAATATAATCACATAGTTAGACATGGATAGATAGATTGGATGGATGGATAGAAGGAGAGAAGAATCCACAGAACCTCAGGAGATATCTAACATGATCTCCTATCTTCATACAGTTAGGTTATCTTCACCAACTTTCCTCCCTTGCAATCCTCCAACATTAAATTCTACTTCTCTTCTGGGATTTACTTAGCAAATATTCATTGAAGGCCTACCTGTGTAGAACTCTGTGCTGTGTTATTCATTTTGGTCAGTACTCTCAGAACATGACTCTGGTGTCATTGTCATTTACCTAAAATGAGGTGACTCAAAGTGGATACAATATTTTAATTAAGCCTTTTCCACTAAGCATCTAATTAATAATTACAATATAATAGAAGGAATTACTTCCCAAGTCTTATACATAATATCCCGTTTATTACACTATAGAATCAAATTTCCTTTTACCAAAATATTATCATACTACCTATTTATTAAGCATATGTTGAAATGGATTCTTCAGGTCTATTTCTTTTACTTTTACACCTAAATAATACTACCTTGGAGCTTAATGCTTGAGTTGTGGTTTTTGCTTTGTTTTGTTTTTTCCACAGAGCACCTTGCCCTAGTTTTAAAGAATCATTCTCTTTATTGTTACGATTATTTTGAATTTCAAATTTTAATCATATTAAACAACTTTCTTGGTGAAAATTTGATTTTGTAAAATCACCTTGTTCCCTTTTGCTCAACTAATTTAAATATTTAAAAGAATGCCCTAAGACAAGCTCTGTGAGCCACCACTTGAAACATCTTTTTATGAGTAAACCACCGCTGAGAATGCTTTGAATATAGTATCTAAACCACTAGGACACCCACCTGTAGTCACAGTGGCGTAAAAAGACCTAAGGTGCATCCCACACCTGACACTTACAAGCTTTATGACCTTCAAAAAAGTTACTTTATATATTTAGTCATTAGTTTCCTTCTCTGTAAAATACCTTCATTTCAGGATAATTGTGAGGAATAAATGTGATTGTATATGAAAGAATATGTGTACATTGAATGAATTCAATAAATCATTACTAAACATAAATCTAGTATAGATAGAATTGTATTTTTCCTAACTTTTCAATAAAAACAAAGCTAGGTAACATGAGAAAGTAAGATTAAATAGTTATCTCCACGCTTTTGTGGTGCTGGGAGCACCAGAATATCATACATATCATATATATCATACCATGATATTTACATCATAGTAAATATCAAATTTGCACTCTCTTTTGATCATTCCTACTGCCCAATAAATATTCATAATAACTCCCACTTCTCTCCAGCTACTGCCTCACTTCTATCTAACAAAACTCCTCAAAAGAGTTGATAATACACAATATTACTATCATTTAAGTAAGATGATCCATCCCTGTTCTCAAATAACTCACAGTCCAGAGAAAAGGATAGAGAAGCAGACAATTACAATACTGTATGATAAATGAACAATAGAAGTATGCATAGAGTAATGTGGAAACACAAAGGAGGGAGGGCACCTAGCTTATCCACGGCAGAGGGCAGAGGGTATGAGAAAGTTTCCCAGAAGAGACGATGCCTCAGTTGATTCACAAAGGACTCAATCAAATGTATCCAGATATTTCAAGAAAATGTTGCAAATGCAAAAAAGCCTGGAGATGAGCAACAGTGGTTAACTTGGGGCACTGCAAATAATTTGTTATAGCTGGAGAGTCAGGTATTTGGAGGTGACAAGTCGAGACGGGTAGCCTAATATCCTATTCCAGCCCACCTCACACTTCACTGCAATCACTTGGTTGTTCTCACTCTTTCCTATTAGGCCATAAGCTCCATGGGCTCAGGCACAAGGGTTCTTCTGCTCCTTCCTGTGTGTATCACTTTAGTATAACACACAGTTGGTGCTCAAAAATTATTTTTTGACTTTAGGTGGCTTCGCTGCCATTCATAGTAGCTTCACTCTATCACATAGCAATTGGGGTTTCACTGAACCATCATATAAGGGATTTGCATGATCATATTTAAGAAAGATCACGCTGGCAGCAGTCCCAAAAATGAAGAGGAAGACTAGACTGGAAGCAAGGAGAGACAATAAGTTGTATCCATGCAAGCATTTCATTTCCAGTCAGAATAGTTAATTCACCAAATATCGTAGACTTATAAACAGTGTCAAATAATTGGAACATTTTTATTTTTTTATTTTGGAAATGAGATTTTGGGGCCAGCCCGGCGGCACAGAGGTTAAGTGGCATGGCGTTCCCCGGGCATGGACCTACACACTGCTCATCAAGCCATGCTGTGGTGGCATCCCACATACAAAAATAGAGGAAGATTGGCACAGATGTTAGCTCAAGACTAATCTTCCTTAAGCAAAAAGAGGAAGATTGGCAATAGATGTTAACTCAGGGCCAAATCTTCTTCACCAAAAAAAAATAAAGAGAGAGAGATTTTCATCTTCATTTTTATTTTATTTTTATAATTACAATGAAGAATTTAGGAGATGTAGAATCAGATCAAAATCCTGAAAAAAGACTTCTTTTGCCTTCATTTAGCTCTTTCCTATAGATTTCCAGGAGTTTTCTTTTACTTATTTTTATAATTTAGAGTTAAGTTCTTAATTTATTTTATTTCTTCTCTTTGTATGTCAAAGTTCAGAGCATTTTATGTAAAAAAAAAAAAAAAATAGTCCAGGACCCTGTGATTGGT
Organism: Diceros bicornis minor; assembly: GCF_020826845.1. Taxonomy (NCBI): domain Eukaryota; kingdom Metazoa; phylum Chordata; class Mammalia; order Perissodactyla; family Rhinocerotidae; genus Diceros; species Diceros bicornis. Next base: position 42,041,597 of record NC_080756.1, read on the forward strand.
GGGCTTCTACAACTTTTAAAATTATTTAGAATTTCACAAAAAAAAGTACTATATTATAACCATGCAAATAGACATACAAGCCAATGGAACAGAATAAAAAGCCCAAAAATAGGCCCAAATACAGACAGCATCTTAAACCAGTGAGAAAAAGATAGCTTTATAAAATACGTGGTACTGTGACAATGAGTCATCTTGAAAAAAATAAAGTCGGATCCAAGGGAATCATAAATTTAAATATAAAAAAAATGAAACCATAAAATTACTAGAAGAAGACATGGACAAATTCCTCTGTAACTTTGGACAAGGGAAGGCCTTTCTAACCAGCAATCAAAATCCAAAAGCCATAAAAGACTGACAAATTTATTACAGAAAAAATCAAAAATTTCTACCAGACACTTTAAGTAAAGCCAAAAACTAAGTAACAAACTGGCAAAAAATATATTTGTGACTCACATCAGACAAAAGCCTAATTTCCCTAATATGTAAAGAGCTCCTAGAGATTGAGGAAAAAGAGACCAGCACTCTTAACCTATACCAAGATATTTACATGACTCATAATAAACTCAATTCAAATTAAAATTATACTAATATACCATTTATCACCTAGGAGGGGGTCAAAAGCCTAGAATTTGATAACATTCTCTGCTAGCAAAGATGAGGGGAAACAGGAACCTCCCACGTTGCTGACCAGCATGCACTTCCCTGTGGAGAGCCATTCGGCCCTAATCTCAGATTTCCAAATGCAATTTTCCTCTACCCAGAAATACCAACTCTAGGAACTTACCTACAGATAAACTTCCCACGTGCTAGATGACATACATATGATGTTGTTCACTACAGCATTGCTTGTAGCAGCAAAAAAAAAATGGGAAATAACCCAAATCTGTATCTATGCGAGACCGATTGTATAAACAATGATATATCCACTTATCTCTAGATACTGATATAGAAAGATGTCTATGATACTTTGCTAGGTAAAAAAAAAAGCAGTTGTATAAGAAAGACATGAAATACGAATATATATTAATCTTTGCTTGTATTTGTAAGCTTTGTATTTCAAAGATACATAAGAAACTAACAAAAGAATATGGGGCAAGTGTGTAAAAATGAAGTGGGTCAAAAACAGGTAAGAGTGAGACTTCTCAATGTTATCTTTTTAATATTCCCTCTTTTTTTTTGAACCATATGAAAATATCACCTATTCAAAAAAGTTTAAAGCCTTAAGTGTCAATAGACAAACAAAATAATTACCAAATTTTAAAAAATAAAAATAAAAAGAATTGGCGTAAAAACGAACTAAGAACTCTCAAAAATAATAGCATAAAGACGAAAGATCCAGTAGTAGATTTTGTGTTTCATACTCTTCTATGATTTATCCCTATGACGTGACTGTTTTGACAATGGCGGCTTCCTTGCGGGTATCCTCCATACCATTTCCCCCCGGCCACCAAAGAGACTGATCAATAAAGTTAGGGGCTTTTAACACAGGCAGAGAAGGGGCTTAAAACCCAACATGAGCTTGTTGTTTTCATACCTAACAATTCACCCAAGCACAACAGGGCATTTTCCTTTTAAAGGTATATATCATTATTATTTATATTCCATATCTATCAGAGCAACGATATGCTTTATGCAAGTAGAACAGAGAACCAGAGGAAATAGGCTTGAATCAAGAGCAGTCAGGAAAATAGAGAGCAGAACTGCAGCTAGCTCAAGAGCAGATGCATGCAATCAATTTCAACAATATTAATGTGTCAAAAAGGAGTATCAGAAGCCAACCTGCTTTCCCCACAAAAGAGACGGAGAAGGCTTTCTCCCTTGTGGAAACCTTTCCTGCCAAACCACTCCAACTGATGGCAACAGATACACCAAATCTGCCAGCGCTCAGAAATGAAAGACAGACACAGGAGACATTCAAAAGCAATCAAGCATTTGGGAAAAATAAGAAGGAATGAATGAGTTGGTTTTGACCGAATATAAAATGCTGAAGTAAGTAGACAAATGTGGAAATAAAGCAATAGAAAATGTCACATACTGGAAAGGTTACATTGAGGGCACCTTAAGATATAGAATATTTTCTCAAAATTCTTATCCAGATCACATAAGGTCAATACCATATTTTCAAATTCATGGAGCTGTTTCATTAAAAATATAGATCCCCATTTGATAGAAGCAAAACTGTGGTTTAAAGAAGGTAAGTAAATTGCCTAGAATCAGCCAAACGAGTCAACGGTGGACCCGGGATTTCTGGAGTCTTCATTCTCGATCACTAAACACATCAAAAAGTGACAGTAGACAACCGAGAATGAAAACCATAAACGCACATTCAAAAAGAAAGCAAAAATTTAGCAATTTGAGGGCCATTTGTCAGTATGCAAGTATTTCTCCATGTCACAGGAGCATGTGCAGATTCTCATTTATATAACAGAAGAAATAAAAACAGCAACAACAAGAGTTAACATATTCTGATGACGTCCTAAGTGCCCAGCTCTCTGCCTGCACTATTTCATTCTCTCCTCGCAACAGCCTGGGACATTAGTGCCATTATCATCCCCATTTTAAGATATGGAAATTGGACCTGGGAAAAGTTAAGCAGCTTACCTCCTGACTCAACTACCAAGTGAGCCAAAATTTGAACTTGAGCCCGAGCCCGTGCTTATCTTAGAGGTCCTAAAGCCTAAGGCTGAGGGGTTAGGCTCTGGCAATACTGCCTGTGAGCTGAGCCACCTTAGCCCAGTTACTAAATCTTTCTGTGCCTGTGCCTTGGGTAACTCTTCTGCAACATGAGAATGGTACTAGCACTTACTTCTCAGTTTTCTTATAAGAATTAAATGAGTTAATGTAAGTAAAGCACTTAAGAGCGTGCCTGCGCACAATATCTGATAGGATCACAAATGTTAGCTGTTACGAAGATGACGAGGATGACTGTTATCTTTAGTGTTCTCGACTGTCTTCCAGTACTGCAAAATGAATGCTCATGAGATTTCCCTGAACCATTAGGAAAAGTTCAATTTATCTTCAATAAGCTTAACAGAAGAGAAAGTATGTGGTATATTTTAGAAATTTTTCTACTAAAAATATTTATGTGCTTAATAGAGTCTGCCTTAATTATCCCAAAAAGTCATTATAAGGAACAATGAGGTTAGATAAATAAGCTGCCATCATTTGTAAGAACATTATTTCACTCACAATAGCAAGGAGCATATGCCAACATTTGATTACATTTCCCTTTCTTTTGGGTTTTTTTTCTCTTTTTTTGCTGAGGGAGATTCACCCTGAGCTAACATCTGTGTCAACCTTCCTCTAGTTTTTAGTATGTGGGCCACCAGCACAGCATGACTGCTAACAGAGCAGTATAAGTCCGTGCCCAGGAACCGAACCGAGCCCACTGAAATGGAGCGTGCTGAACGTAACCACTAGGCCACTGGGGCTGGTCCCCTTTTGTATTTTAGATTACCAAAGGATTTGTAATTAATATGAATTCTTTTAAAAAAGAAAACCAAAACATTATAGCAACCAGATACAAATATCCAAATTCTTTCAGAGCTTACCTTTGCCCTTTGCTATTTAAAAAAAAAAAATCTTTCAGCGCTGCCCCAGTGGCGTAGTGGTTAAGTTCACACGCTCTGCTTCGGCAGCAGCCCAGGGTTCACAGGCTCGGATCCCAGGCAAGGACATACGCATGGCTTGTCAAGCCATGCTGTGGCATGCGTCTATGTATACAGTAGAGGAAGATGGGCATGGATGTTAGCCCAGGGCCAATCTTCCTCAGCAAAAAGAGGAGGATTGGCAACAGATGTTAGCTCAGGGCTACTCTTCCTAACATAAAAAAAAAAAAATCTGGGGCCAGCCTGTGGCACAAGTGGTTAAGTGCGCGCGTTCCACTGCAGCGGCCTGGGGTTTGCCAGTTCCAATCCCGGGCTTGCGCCAACGCACCACTTGTTAAGCCATGTTGTGGGGCGTCCCATGTAAAGTGGAGGAAGATGGGCACGGATGACAGCCCAGAGCCAATCTTCCTCAGCAAACAAAAAAGAGGAGGATTGTCATCGGATGTTAGCTTGGGGCTGGTCTTCCTCACCAAAAAAAAAAAAAAAGAAAGAAAAAAAAAAATCTTTCCATGCTAATCTGAAAAGTGAAATACCATAGTAATCAAAGATTTCATCCATATGGAGTTTAGATGCAGAAAAACTGTTGTCCTTCTAATGTCCTTCTGGTCTGTCTGTATTATTTCCAAAGCACAGGGTACTTCCTTATGTGAATTTTAAATAAAAGAATAAATACTTATTTTGGGGTTAATGACAATATTTTTAGAAAATATCCCATCACACTTTTATGTAAACATTCAACCAAAAAATTTTCTGTAAATTTAGACACACATTGAAAATAAGTAGATTTTACTAAATTTCAAATTGGCCCAATTTCCCAGCTGGACGATTTCTTTAGGTTTGTATTGATTGATGTTTTTAATTAACTGCTCCCCTGATTTTGGATGGCACTTACCTCCTCTGTGCGTAAAAGCATTTTCTTATTTCCTGTTCACTACGTGTTAGACACACTTGTCTGTTTCACCACACTGGAAAATTAAGTTACAACACATATTTTCAGAGACTCGTACAGACCACAAAGAAATGAGGGAGGGAGGATTCACTGCTATTGCCATTGAATGGGGAAGAAACATGAATTGGCTAAAGACAGATACACGCCCACAGAAGAAAAAATTAAGAAGCCTATTCTTTACCCATTTTCAACTAAACTTATAAGAGGGAGGAAATAGTTTTTTAAATAACTCAATAGGAGAAAGTCAGAGGAAATTATTTGAAGTGTCTAATATCTTACTAATCTCTTGTGACAATAATGCCCTTACACTTTATAACATGGAAAGTGGACACATAAGAAAAGCGTGTGTGAGGTAATGGTATACTTTATCAATGGAATGAGGCCACTTTTTCAATGTGGCACGTATCGCCTGGTGTTCTCTTTTAGGTTTATTACCCATTCTGTGTCTTCTGCCAGTACCTTCCCTGCAACGAGAGGACAAGGACAGATTGTTGACAGGAGAGACCACAGAACAGTGGAGATACCTAAAACAGAACACAAGGCAATAAGCACCCCATTGAAAGGCTTCCTCATTCAATTGGTCAACTACATCATTGCAAGGAAGGGTGTTGGCTCAAGACAAAAAAATTGGAAAAGAATAAAATAGGAACTAAAAATTTTACAACACATTAAAGGACTAAAAATCTGCATAAAATAATATTAAAAGGGTTTTGTTCAAGACAATTCAGCAAATATTGTATGTCTATTAGCTGCCTTGCTCAGTGCTACATAATTAAGCTGTATAATACCCCTTAGTACATTCACAAATACCTATTTTGTCTTCCTGAAGAGATTTTTCAGCTGTCAAATTCATGTTAGAATTTAATGACTGGGAAATAAATATGTAGGATCTATAAAGATGAGTGGGAACTGGAAAGGACCTGGGCAGCGCAGACACCATCCCACACCGAGAGGAGAGTGCAATAAACTAGAGTCAAGGAAAGCAAAACTTGATCAAGGAACAACGAGCAGCCCAGGCGGAGCTAATGCTCAGAGGCAATGTGAAAATTAGAAAAGATACTGGAGTCTGAGTAGAGCTGGGTTCCAGCCCCACTCTAACACTGGTTGTATAACTCTAAGTAAGACACATAATAGCTCCAGGCCTCAGATTCCTCATGCACAAGAGTGGCAATAATATCTATTGCCATGATACCTATCTCATAAGATTATTGACAGTTAAATTAGGTAATATATGTAAAAGATTTAGGTCTCTGCCTGGCACACAGTAGATGTTCAACTAAATTTATTATTAAACTGGAGAATAATGGCAGAAATGGGAGATTAGGTTTAGTAGATTGGGATTAGATAATCTAATCTAGCTAGCTAGGAGGAAGAGCTAAAAAGAAATATGCAAAGACACTCAATCTATCTAGTAGTCAAGCAAATGTTTATTACGGTAACAGTGAGATGACGTATTTAGCCCATCAGATTTAAAAAAATGAAAAAGATGGATACCATCCACTGTTTGCTAAGATATAAGGAAATGGGTATTTTCTTACATGATCAACAGGTGTGTAGATTGACATACTCTTTTAGAAGGACAAATTGACAGCAACGCACATGACCTTCAACCCAGCAATTATACCACAGAAATCCTAATTCATGTGCACAAAAATATTGCTACCACCCTAGTCCAAACCACTGTCATCTGGCCTGTTGCAATACAGTTCTGTATAGTCAACTTTCCTGCAATAACAACCCCAATATCTTAATAGCTTATAATAACAAACTTCTATTTATCACCATGTATGTTATGTATGGGCTGAAGATTTGCTACAGGCTGTGGCTCTTCTTCACATGTCTTTTCATTCCAGGCTCTAGCCTGAATCTACTAGTCTCACGGCAGAGAGAAGAACCAAGGGGCTGAGCTGAGCCATGCATTCTGACTTAAGGATTTTAATAGGTCATGTCTGCACACATTCCATTGAATTGTTACATGGTCCAAACCTGGCAATTGGTTGGATGGGTAACAGGGGGAGGGGAGATGCAGGGATGTTCCCACAAGGTGGCAGTGCATATCAAGTAGCAACAAAGTGGGAATGTATAATCCTCTTTTAGGGAAGGAAGGCTGTAATTGACTGTGAATAATCATAGACTTACACCCCTAACTGGTCTACTTGCTTCCACGTTGTAGCCAGAGTGATCCAATTAAAACAGAAGTCTAATTCTATCACTCCCCTTCCAACAGCTACACATCTTACTCAGAGTAAAAACTATAGTCTTCACCATGGCCTAAAAGGTCCTGCATGGTTTGACTTCCCTCCTCTGTCCCACTACCTCTCTGATGGCTTTCCCCTTCAAAGCTCTTCTTTAGCCACACTTGCTTCACATCTGCCTCAGGGCCTTTGCACATACTAAGCCCTCTGCCTAAAGCACACTACATTCAGATATGCCCTGGCCCAGCCTTTCATTTCCTTTAGGTTTCATTCAAATAACAACTTAAGAGTAGATAATTGATGGTTATACAAATCTATACATATAATAAAACTGCATAGAGCTACACATATACACACAAATAAGTACATGTAAAAACTGGCAGAATTTGAATACAGTCTGCAGATTGTACCAATGTCAATTTCCTCATTTTTGTATGGTGCTATAGTCAGGTAAGATATTATCATGGGGGGAAGCTTGGTAAAGTACACACAGGAATCTCTTTGCACTATTTTGTGACTTCCAGTGAATCTACAACTATTTCAAAATTGTTTTTTTTAAATGAGAAAAGGTGACAATCACCTTGTCACACCATACAAAATGACACCCCCATACCATATATCCCTTTATTCTGCTCTATTCCACTTCATTGCCCTTATCATAAACTGACAGACTTACATGTTTTCACATAGGTGATACATTTATTTGATTATTATCTGTTTCTCCCACTAGAAAATAAACCCATGGCAGCAAGAGCTTTGTTTTGTTCACTGTTGATTCCTTGGCACTGAGAAAAATGCCTAGCACATAGCAGGTACTCAATAAACATCTTTTAAAGGGAATAAATGGGTCCAGTAGTCAAAATTGGAAACTACCTAAATGCTCATAAATAATTAAGTTTTGATATATAGCCAAATATTATACAGCAATTTAAAGAATGAAGTATATCTATATGTTCTCACATGGAACTCCGTGAAATATTGCTAAGAGTAAAAATAAGTCATAGAAAATTGGTACCACATGATCCCAATTAGTAAAGCAGAAAATCATAACACTGTATACAGAGATTTATAGAGAGAGCAGGGACTCTAAGTGCACATCCTGGTTCCATCCCTCATTTGCACGGTGGCCTCAGACAAGTTATTTCATTTCATTTACCTCAATTTCCACATTTGTAAAACCAAAATAACAATGCTGCAGGGATTAAATGAGTTAACGCATGTAAGACCGTGACACAGGATAATCCATCTGCACTTAGCAGATTGTAAACCTTTAATATATGTTAGCTATGATTATTATTTAATCCTCTATGACTATATGTATGTGTTTTAAATCCACAGAAAAAGATCAAGAATGAAACACAGGAAAGCATTAACGGGGAGAGACAAGAGAAGGGATATGGGATGAGTAATTTTTTTTTAATTAAAAAGATTCAGGGGCCGGCCCCATGGCTTAGCAGTTAAGTGCACGTGCTTCGCTGCTGGCGGCCCAGGTTTAGATCCCGGGCGGGCACCGATGCACCACTTCTCCGGCCATGCTGAGGCAGCGTCCCACATACAGCAATTAGAAGAATGTGCAACTATGACATACAACTATCTACTGGGGTTTTGGGGAAAAAAAGGAGGAGGATTGACAATAGATGTTAGCTCAGGGCCAGTCTTCCTCAGCAAACAGAGGAAGATTGGCATGGATGTTAGCTCAGGGCTGATCTTCCTCACCAAAAAAAAAAAAAAAATCCATACATCTGAGAGCCAAATACAAATTATTTTAAATTACATAAACTAATGGTCTCTTCCATAACTATGGATAATCAAGGAGTAACTACATCTGCTTCACTAGATTTGCAGTGGAGTTTGCAGGGCCCAGGAGTCCTAATTGCTGAGAAATGCTGACATGGGCTCCAGTGCTGAACGGCAGGATTCTAAGGGCACACACATCTCTTCCTCTCTCTTTCTCTCTCTTCTCATTAGGGACTCTACTAAATTGGGCCTCATACAATAAAAAATTGTTTTCAATTCAGAGGATTTGGTAAGGACTCCTACCCTTTGCTGGCTTCTAGCTGGTTGGTCAGTTAATGTCTTTTCTTATTTTCTTCGCAATATATTTTGTCTTTTGCATAAAATCTCTGCTTTACAGCTCAGCACTGTTTTAGCCTACTGCTCAATTATGCTACTTTACTTCTCCCACTCTTCCTACCTCTTACTTTTACTTTTGTCTTTTTTATCCTTTATTTTAAATCACACATTTTTATGTTTAATCATTTTTGTTTCTTATCAGCCTTTTTTCTTTTTTTTTTCTATTGGTTTTACTTATCTTTATTTAAAAATATCACAATTTGTCATTCTCTTTAACTTTTATTACTTTTAGGTCTTTTATCCATTTTATTGTTAAATTCAATAAATTCTATAAAAATTTTCATCTTTATTTCTTTTAGCTTTTTCTTTGCTTAGGTCTGTAAAAATCCTTTATCTCATTTTTTATATAATCCCTATTTGATTTGAATTTTGTAGAGAATTTAATCTAATTTTTTTCTTCTTTCAGATTTTAATTTGATTTTATGTTACCATTTGATGGTTTTATGTCACCACTTTATGATGGCTGGCAGACAGCATGGTCAAGGTGGTGGTAATAGTACACACACACACCACACTAACAGAAGAATCTGGAGACCCACTCTCCTTCACCTGTCCCTGGGGGCCCCTCCAGTTGTACCATTCTCTCCACCCCTACTTAGCAGAAGGCCTCCTTTTATAATGTTGTTCATTTCCTAAATATCTTACTCTACAGTCGTCATGACAGGGTATGTACTATCCCATCTCTCTGTGAGGAGATCCCTGTTCTAAAATTCATTGTTAGACCATAATCTAAGATGTTCAAGTGAGGCAAGAGATTATAGTACGAGGAAGTACTTTATCAACGTGCCTGGCCTGACTTTGACTAAACCACCCACGGATTTCTATCCAGGAAGCCAAATACAGTGTCCATAATGAGATTTCTGACATCACGTCTATGTCAGCCCGATTCTGATGTACTTTTCTCTAGCTGACTCCTCTCCTTTCTCAGCAGACCTATAGAAGAATCCTCCAATGTACCAGTTTCCTCAGCTATCTTCCCTCATTATGAGACACAGAAGCTCAATAGAACTGAGCTGACCTCGATGGAGTGGGGGGAAAGGAGGGTTATTGGTTTTGTTTTGTCTTAATTGAGTCAGCTCTGCTTTAACTGGATGACATCATAAAGGTATAGTAAAATCACTAAGTCGTACGGTTAGTTAGCCTATATAAATCAAATGGAAAGATCAAGTTCCTTCAACTGATTTATATGATCCATAAGAAGTCTCAAGATACAGTAAAACAGCTCAGTTTGGGTTTCTCCTTCCCTATGTCACTCCCCCAAAGAGAAACGCAAAGCTCTACTGAGAAAACAACCTGGTTAGTTTTCTGGACTTGGGCCATAATGTGGATTCTTCTAGATTCCTGCAGTTTCCTTCCATTATACCTCTTGTTTATTCTTTTTGGATCCTCTCCCTCTGGACCCAGCCTGTTGTTGCACAATTCCCGTTATTTTAATCCCCCCTCCAGTTCTAGGAAATGACATTAGCCGAGTATCCTGATTGAAGATCCAAATCATCAGGCCATTCCTATTCACTGCCCACACCCATCCACGACAACCCTCCGCAATCAGCTTCCTCAGCAATGAAGGCCCTTCGGGTCAGGTATCTTTCAAGATCTGTCTGCTTGTGCTATAACCTGGCTCGTTGGAATTTGGTCTGCTCAACTAGCAACTGCAATTCTAGCTGATGCTAAGCTGCATAATTTAAAAAAGTATCCTCTCTTCCTTTCTACAGCTATAAAGGGGAGAGACGGGCAGTAAAAAGGCAATTCTGTAGCTGTCCACTTCGCAGATGGACTTCTGTGCAGCTCATGCTCTAGAAATATGTTCATTCTCTTCATTCTTTCAGTTCCCTGATAAGCTGTGTGGCCTGGCCCACCTGTGCGGTGACAAGGAACAGAGAGCTTTGCCGTTATCTTGTTCCAATACTTCATTTCATTTCATTTCAGGCTCTAACAGGAAAGTATTAATTAAATAAAAAGCCTGGGTATATTCCAGAAAATTATAGATGTTTAACTATGCTGTTAGAAGAATGTGTTAAAAAAAAAAAAAGAAAGAAGCCTAATCAGGGGCCTCCAAAACCAGGGGCCTTCTGGTGTTTCCAGAAGAGGCACCCGTGAATCTCCTTCAAGATTTAGCCAGTTGTTCAGATTCAAGGAGGTGATCATGGTCTTGTAGGGCAGATAGTGCAAATTGGTTGGAATCTTATGATTCTAAGACTTACAGAAAGCTTTTGCCAAAATCCCAGAGCAGAAATAAATGTATCACTTGCTGCCAAACCATGAAAATAAAATATTAAATAATAAAAATATTCCATTGATAATCAACTTAGAGACAGAAACTAGTTACAATCAAAAGGAAGAACTTCAGGAGTGACGTCAGCATCATGGCGGAGTGAGCTTTCCCGTGAATTCTTCCCCCACAAAATACAACAAAAGTAACAGCCACAGACCAACAACGGAATCCCAGACAGTCAAAAGCTGGAGCGGAGGGATCCACACTGCCGCACATCTGAGAGCGGAACGTGCTGGGCCCCCGGAGGAAGTGGGGAGAGGTAAGGAGAACTCCGCTCCCTCCCCATCAGATCAGCGATCCGGTCCGCGCGGCTCCCAGAGAGGGGGGAGGGGCGGCCCTCGGCGGGAAACTGTAGCTCTTCGGGCGCTCTCAACCAGTGGGAAACTCCCGCACAGAGGGCTCAGAGGAGCCACAGGGCTACCATCAACATCTGAGCAACCCAGAGAGCGGATAAAGAGGGGCAAACGAGAAGCCTCCCACGTCAGGGACCCAGAGGGCAAAAGAGAGAGCTCCCCCCTCCCCACAACCCGGAGTCTGCAGCTCGACCAGATCTAGCGGTCTGAGGCAGACCTGAATAAACTGGACTGGACCCGTGGATCGCAGTGGGGAAAAGAAACAAAACAAAACAAAACAAAACTGCGGATCGCAGCAGAAAAACTGGGGCAGAGAGCAGGGGGCTTAGACTACACAGCCCTTTACCACCAGACAGTGGCGGCAGGTGGAAATTGCAACCAGAGACTTCCAGGATGAGGAAAATCAAAACCAACACAGGAACCACAATGCAAAAATATATGAAATCACCAGACCAGAAACAAAATGACAAGCACCCAGAAATCAACCCCGAAGACACAGAAATCCATAAACTAAATGACAGAGATTTCAAAATAGCTATCATAAAAACACTCAACGAAATACGAGACAACACAGACAAACAATTAAATGAGATTAGGAGTTTCTTCACAAAAGAGATTGAAATCATAAAGAAAAACCTATCAGGGCTGATGGAGATGAAGAACACAATGGAGGAGATAAAGGAGAATCTGGAATCTTTAAAGAACAGAGCTGACAATATGGAGGAAAGAATTAGTACTTTAGAGGATAGGAATACAGATATACTCCAGATGGAAGAAGAGAGAGAACTAAGACTAAAAAGAAATGAAGAAAGACTCCGAGAAATATCGGACTCTATTAGAAAATGTAACATAAGAATTATAGGTATTCCTGAGGGAGAGGAGAGGGAAAGAGGAACAGAGAGCCTATTCAAGGAAATAATAGCTGAAAATTTCCCAAATCTGGGGAAGGAGCAGGAAATACCAGTAAGCGAAGCCAACAGGACTCCTATATATATTAACAGACAAAGGCCTTCACCACGACACCTAGTGGTAAGGCTAGCCAGGGTCAACGACAAAGAAACAATATTAAGGGCAGCTAGACAAAAACAAAAAATAACGTACAAAGGAACTCCCATCAGGCTCTCAGCGGATTTCTCAACAGAAACTTTTCAGGCTAGAAGAGACTGGAATGATATATTCAAAATACTAAAAGACAAAAACTTTCAGCCAAGAATACTCTATCCAGCAAAAATATCCTTCAAATATGATGGAGAAATAGTAACTCTCCCAGATAAACAAAAGCTAAGGGAGTTCATGGCCACGAGACCACCACTACAAGAAATACTCAAGAAGGCCCTCAGGCCTGAAAACAACAAGAGAAAGGGAACACAAAGCTTGGAGTAAGGAGAAAAGTAGGTAGACAAAATCAGAGAAATAGTAGATCTTTACCGGAATAGGTTAGCAACCACTTAAATACTAAACTCAAAGATCAAAGGAAGAAATTCACCAAAAATAAATTTAACCTCATCACTGTAAACACACAGCCACAACACAAGATAGAATAAAGTATAACAAGAGCAACTTAGAAGGGGAAGAGGAAAGTGACTGAATTGACTTAGTATAAGGAAATAGGAGGCTATCAGATAATGGACTATCTCATACAGAAGATTTTTCGCCCAAACCTCAAGGTAACCACTAAACAAATAATCAAATTAAAACCACATATGATAAACAAAGAGAAAACTAGAAGAATCATAAGACAGAACAACCAAACTGAATTGGCAGTCCAAAACAAATGGGACAAGAAACAAAGGAAATGCAAAAGAACCAGAAAATAAGTGACAAAACAGCAACATTCAACCCTCATATTTCAATAATTACCCTAAATGTAAATGGATTGAACTCTCCAATCAAAAGATACAGAGTGGCAGGATGGATTAAAAAGCAAGACCCAACAATATGCTGCCTTCAGGAAACACATCTTAGCACTAAAGACAAGCACAGGCTCAGAGTGAAAGGATGGAAGACAATACTCCAAGCTAATGGCAAACAAAAGAAAGCAGGTGTTGCCATACTCATATCAGACAAAGTAGACTTCAAGATAAAACAGGTTAAGAAAGACAAAGAAGGGAAATATATAATGATAAAAGGGACACTCCATCAAGAAGACATATCACTTATAAATATATATGCACCCAACATAGGAGCACCAATGTACATAAAACAACTATTAACAAACCTAAAAGGAGAAATCAACAACAACACAATAATAGTAGGGGATCTTAACACCCCACTTACAGCAATGGATAGATCATCCAGACAAAAAGTTAGTAAAGAAATATTAGACTTAAATGAAAAACTAGACGAGATGGACCTAGTAGACATATACAGAGCACTCCACCCAAAAACAGCTGACTACACATTCTTCTCAAGCGCGCATGGAACATTCTCTAGGATAGACCATATGTTGGGAAACAAAGCAAGCCTCAATAAATTTAAGAAGATTGAAATCATAACAAGTATCTTTTCAGACCATAAGGCTATGAAACTGGAAATGAACCAGGAAAAAAAACTGGGAAAGTGACAAAAATGTGGAGATTAAACAACATGCTACTGAACAACCAATGGATCATTGATGAAATTAAAGGAGAAATCAAAAACTATCTGGAAACAAACGAAAATGATAACATGCCATATCAAACCATATGGGACGCAGCAAAAGCGGTCCTGAGAGGGAAACTCATAGCGATACAAGCCCACCTTAACAAACAAGAAAAAGCCCTAATAGGCAACCTTAAATTACACCTAACAGAACTAGAAAAAGAAGAACAAACAAAGCCCAAAGCCAGCAGAAGGAGAGAAATAATAAAAATCAGAGCAGAAATAAATGATATTGAGACCAAAAAAACAGTAGAAAGGATTAATGAAACAAAGAGTTGGTTCTTCGAGAAGATAAACAAAATAGACAAACCCTTAGCCAGGCTAACTAAGAAAAAAAGAGAAAAGGCTCAAGTAAATAAAATTAGAAATGAAAGAGGAGAAATTACAACGGATACCATGGAAATACAGAGGATTATAAGAGAATACTATGAGAAATTATATGCCAACAAATTGGACAATCTAGAAGAAATGGATAAATTCTTAGACTTATACAACCTCCCAAAATTGAACCAAGAAGAAATGGAGAATCTGAATAGACCAATCACAAGTAAAGAGATTGAAATAGTAATCAAAAACCTCCCAAAAAATAAAAGTCCAGGACCAGATGGCTTCTCCAGTGAATTTTACCAAACATTCAAAGAAGATTTAATACCCATCCTCCTCAAACTATTCCAAAAAATAGAGGAAGATGGAACACTTCCTGAATCATTCTATGAGGCCAACATCACCCTGATACCGAAACCAGACAAAGACAATACAAAGAAAGAAAATTACAGGCCAATATCGCTGATGAACATTGATGCAAAAATCCTCAACAAAATATTGGCAAACCGAATACAACAATATATCAAAAAGATCATACACCATGATCAAGTGGGATTTATACCAGAGACGCAGGGATGGTTCAACATCCGCAAATCAATCAACGTGATACATCACATCAACAAAACAAAGAATAAAAACCACATGATCGTCTCAATAGACGCAGAGAAGGCATTTGACAAGATACAACATCCATTTATGATAAAAACTCTCAATAAAATAGGAATAGAAGGAAAGTACCTCAACATAATAAAGGCCATATATGACAAACCCACAGCTAACATCATACTCAACGGGGAAAGACTGAAAGCCATTCCTCTGAGAACAGGAACGAGGCAGGGCTGCCCTCTCTCACCACTCCTGTTCAACATAGTACTGGAGGTTTTGGCCAGAGCAATTAGGCAAGAAAAAGGAATAAAAGGAATCCAAATAGGTAACGAAGAAGTGAAACTCTCACTATTTGCAGATGACATGATTGTATATATAGAAAACCCTAAAGAATCTGTTGGAAAACTGTTAGAAACAATCAACAACTACAGCAAAGTTGCAGGGTACAAAATCAATCTACAAAAATCAGTTGCATTTCTATATGCTAATAATGAACTAACAGAAAGAGAGCTCAAAAAGATAATACCATTTACAATTGCATCAAAAAGAATAAAATACCTAGGAATAAATCTTACCAAGGAGGTGAAGGACCTATACAATGAGAACTACAAGACATTATTGAGGGAAATCTACGATGACATAAAGAAATGGAAAGATATCCCATGCACGTGGATTGGAAGAATAAACATAGTTAAAATGTCTATATTACCTAAAGCAATCTACAGATTCAATGCAATCCCAATCAGAATCCCAATGACATTCTTCACAGAAATAGAAAAAAGAATACTAAAATTTATATGGGGCAACAAAAGACCCCGAATAGCTAAAGAAATCCTAAAGAAAAAGAACAAAGCAGGAGGCATCACAATTCCTGACTTCAAAACATACTACAAAGCAATAGTAATCAAAACAGCATGGTACTGGTACAAAAACAGACACACAGATCAATGGAACAGAATTGAAAGCCCAGAAATAAAACCACACATATACGGACAGCTAATTTTCGACAAAGGTGCTAAGGACATGCAATGGAGAAAGGAAAGTCTCTTCAATAAATGGTGTTGGGAAAACTGGACAGCCACATGCAAAAGAATGAAAGTGGACCATGTGCTATCGCCATTCACAAAAATTAACTCAAAATGGATCAAAGACCTGAAGGTGAGACCTGAAACTATAAAACTCATAGAAGAAAATATAGGCAACACACTATTTGACATTGGGTTTAAAGGAATCTTTTCGGATGACATGCCTACCCAGACTAGGGAAACTAAAGAAAAAATAAACAAGTGGGACTTTATCAGACTAAAGAGCTTTTATAAGACAAATGAAATCAGAATCAAGATGAACAAACAACCAACCAGCTGGGAGAGAATATTTGCAAAACATACATCTGACAAGGGGTTGATCTCCATAATATATAAAGAACACACACAATTGAACAACAAAAAAACAAACAACCCGATCAAAAAATGGGCAGAGGAAATGAACAAACACTTCTCCAAGGAAGATATACAGATGGCCAATAGGCACATGAAAAGATGCTCAACATCACTAATCATCAGGGAAATGCAAATCAAAACAACACTAAGATACCACCTCACGCCCGTTAGAATGGCTATAATCACCAAGACAAAAAACAACAAATGTTG
This sequence comes from Diceros bicornis minor, assembly GCF_020826845.1. Taxonomy (NCBI): domain Eukaryota; kingdom Metazoa; phylum Chordata; class Mammalia; order Perissodactyla; family Rhinocerotidae; genus Diceros; species Diceros bicornis. Next base: position 42,058,326 of record NC_080756.1, read on the forward strand.
GAGAGGATGTGGAGAAACAGGAACCCTCATACACAGCTGGTGGGAATGCAAATCGGTGCAGCCTCCATGGAAAACGGTATGGAGATTCCTCAAAGAATTAAAAATAGAGATGCCCTATGATCCAGCCATCCCACTACTGGGAATCTATCCAACGCACCTGAAATCAACAATCCAAAGAGGCTTATGCACCCCTATGTTCACTGCAGCATTATTCACCATAGCCAAGAAGTGGAAGCAACCTAAGTGTCCCTCGACTGACGATTGGATTAAGAAAATGTGGTATATATATACAATGGAATACTACTCAGCCATAAAAAAAGACAAAATCGTCCCATTTGCAACAACATGGATGGGCCTGGAGCGTATTATGTTAAGTGAAATAAGCCAGAAAGAGAAAGACAAACACTGTATGATCTCACTCATATGTGGAATATAAACCAACACATGGACAGAGAAAACTGGACTGTGGTTACCCGGGAAGTGGGGGTGGGGGGTGGGCACAAGGGGTGAAGGGAGTCATATATGGGGTGATGGACAAACAAAAATGTACAACCCAAAATTTCACAATGTTAGAAACCATTAAAATATCAATAAAAATCAAAAAAAAAAAAAAAAAAAAAGGAAGAACTTCAAGACCTCTTCCAGGATCAGAAGTTACCATTTAGAAAGTACAACCAACGCCAAATTATACCTATATTTAATACAGAATGTTTTCCAAAGTTCTGAGAAACATAAGCTCAGTAACTCCTGCTGTCATTCATGAAGCAAGTGGTATTGATCATATTGGATTATAACGGAATAATCCAATATAGAGGACAAAAAATATGTATGCCCACAGATGTTTTTCTCAGCATTATTTACAATACTTTTTTATCTGAAGCCATCTAAGTGATTTAAAATTGTGAAATGACTAGGTAATGATTAATTAGTAAGTGAAATGATCAATGTCAAATATACAATGGAATAATTTTCTACATTGAAAATTATTTTTATAAATAGTTTGCAATAACATTAGGAAATGTTTTTACAACAATTTTAATTGGAAAAAGGCCAGATAAAAAATTGAATAAGCAGTGTATATAAAATGATAAAGATAAAAAAACAAATTTTAAACAACAGAAATATCCACAGTTAGGTATGGAAACATAGGTGACATTTGATTTCTTCTCTATGTAACATGACATTGAGCAAGAATTTTTTTTCCCATTGCCCAAGAATTAACCAGAATCCAAAATTGAGGACAAATGTATTAAGTAATTAGTAAAATGTCCTAAGCAGCTCAAAAATAATGGAGCCAAACACAACCTCAGGGTTGATTAAACAGAAGCTAAGCTAGTTCTGCCACTCAGTCCTTCACCCTACCACTATTCTATCTAATTCAAATAAGCAGACAATCAAGGGAAAGGAAAAGAAATGAAAGAGATGACCCAGGTTATTAAGAGTGAATTATTCAAGATGAATGGGGTTTCCGGCCCCTGAAGCCAAGTGAAAAAGAACCCCCAGAGAATCACTTGCCTATAAAAGAGCAGCTCACCGTCTGGGTGCCTGTGAGGCCACAGAATCTGTGGATCCATGCCGATCTTAGCACTGGAGCAAAATGACGGCCTTCTTGAGGGAGCATGGCATGGAGGGTGAGGGGGCATATGTGAACTTACAGACTTAGGCCCACTTCTGGACTAGATATTTCCAAAGAAAGGAGGCATGCTGCAGCACCAGTTCCCACAAGGCAAAAATTGACACAGTGTGCCTGGGATGAGGATGGACAGCAACCCCACACACAGTCTCCTTACACCCTTAGGAGGCAGGGAAGACAGCAGCAGAGGTTCCCGTGAGTCCACATGATGCAGCACAGAGGTGGAGACATGAGCTGTGAAGCTGCCAGATCTCCCACTAGGAAAAGATGTTGGCTCCACAGCCCCCAATGGAACCCAAAGAACCCTTTACTTTGAAACCAAACACTTCCCCAAGAAAACAATACTTAGCATCACTACAGAAGCCACCACGTGAACAGGAGTGACTAGTAGAGGAAAGAAACAGACTGAGTCACTGTAAGACTAGGCTGCCCTCTCAATACCAGTAGACACCCAATATAACATACATAATATAAGAACTCAATTTCTCCTATACTTCCTCCCAGTTTTCCTAACATACCTGAGGGACCAAAGACCCCCCAAAAAAGGGAGAGGAGGAGGTGACCCAGAGACAAACCATATCCCTCCCCATCCTGCCATCTCTACTCCCTACTAGGAAGAGGAAAAAGAAGAGTCTTTGGGGCCTAAACCTGGCTGATGCTGAGGGAAGAGAAGGAAATACTCATGGAATTGAATACGCTTCACACTGGGCCAGACGGAGTGTTGAATAACTGAAAGTGACTGGAAAATATGAGATAGGTACAAAGCGTTGTTGTTAAGCAATGTAAAGAAGAAATTTACCATGACACGGCAGAAGTGATCAGAGAAAATAGAATCATTTCTATTTGTAGCCCACGAAGTTTACAATGTTCAATGAACTAGTTATATATATTTTTAACGTTTTCTATCATAATCATGATTTTCACATAATCATTTTTGTAATTGTTTCTCTTTGTTTTCAAACTCTATGGTTAGTCACTTGTAACTTGGTCATATCAAATATTTTTGGAGATTCAGGATATATAAATTCTTAAGTCCCAGGGCCCTTCATCCGCTCTTATATTAGGGCCTTATGTATTTTGTGAACAAGTCTAATTTTCCCCATTAAACTGACACCTCTATGAGTGTAGGGTTTAAGTTTGATGTATTTTTTGTGTGTGTGTGAGGAAGATCAGCCCTGACCTAACATCCATGCCAATCCTCCTCTTTTTGCTGAGGAAGACTGGCCCTGGGCTAATATCCATGCCCATCTTCCTCTACTTTATATGCAACGCCACCACAGCATGTCTTGACAAGTGGTGTGTCGGTGCGTGCCCAGGATCTGAACCTACAAACCCCAGGCCACCGCAGCAGAGCACACGCACTTAACTGCTACCCCACCGGGCCCATCCCTAAGTTTGATGTATCTTTTTATCCCCAAAGTACCAACACTGTGCCTTGCATGTAGAGGGTACTCAATAAATAGTAATGCAACAAGCTATTTGTTCATGTATTTTACTGCTATTTCCAAGTAAGTATATGAAAAAGTTGCTTACACATTTGTTGACGAAGAATGATCTGGGTGATGGATCATTTTGTTCTGGAATTATAATTTGGAGACCTATATAAGGTCTTCCATCCTAGTGGAGAGCGGTTAACTGATGGAGTTGTGTTAAATATTTACAATCCAATCCAATACATATGCCTTCCAATTTATTCTATATTGAGAAAAATGTCCCAACTTATTTTAAATTGGAATAATCTTGGATTTCAAGGCAAGTATCTCTATAATCAACTTCTCAGAATCATAATTCATCTGATGCTGAAACTTGATAATGTTATTCATCCTTAGTTATCTTAAAATGACTAATGATTAATATTAGAAAGTATTTTATATTATACATTTCATTTTTATTATATATGTTGAAATTAAATACAAACGAGGCAATTAAGGTTAGTTTCTTAATCTCTCAGGTGGTAAATCATACTTACTCAGGTTGATCAAATACAGTTGGCCAAATAAGCTGCATGCATATAGACAGCCTGAAAGTCATCCAAAGGTTGTGTTATGTAAAATTTCATTGAAATTTCTCAATGGAAATTCTACAGAACATAAGAATTAATGCCGAAGCATTATTTTAAATACATGGCTTACAAAAACTATTCCATAATTATATTTTAACAACAGAAAACTGTTCAAAGTCTAGAATCAGAGAAAAGGCTTCCTTAGACCAAAAATCTCCCAGGAAAATTAATATAGGAGCATCACTTTTTTCTCACAATTGTTTGCTCTAATTTGCATTTTAAACATCCTTTTTTTCTTTTTTTTTTTTTACTAATTCTCTCCCAAACACTTAAATGTAAAATGTCTTATATGGTTGCAAATGTTATAAAATGTATAGAGACAAACTTGATCTAAAGGAGCATAAGTTATAGTAGTTGTTTGTGTCATCATTTAATTAGTGAAAATATTAACAGTCTAAGATTCAAATTAGGAACTCAACTCATAATTGTAATAGAATAGCACTATCTGAATGCAATTAAATGTAAAATTCAATTATTTTATACTGTTTCTCTTCAAAAATATATTTGATGACTAAAAAATGACGAATACAGTAGTCCCCCCTTATCCTCTGGGAACACATTCCAAGAGCCCCAGTGGCTGCCTAGAACCGTGGATAGTACTGAGCCCTGTATATACTATGTTTTCCCTATACATACATACCCATGATAAAGTTTAATTTATAAATTAGGCACAGTAAAAGATTAACAACAATAACCAATAAAGTAGAACAATTATAACAATATACTGAAATAAAAGTTACCATAGATCTTAGTAACCTCAGGACACAATATTTTTTCTTTCCTTATTAAGTTGAGAACTTTCACCTTTTCACTTAAAGGAAGCACTTTACGTCTTCTCTTCGGCATATCCAAACTGCCTGCATCACTACTCTTGTGTTTTGGGGCTATTACTAAGTAAACACAAGCACTGTGATACCACGACAGTCAATCTGATAACTAAAATGGGGACTAAGTGACTAACGGGCAAGAAGCGGTGTGTACAGCGTGGACACACTGGACAAAGGGATGAGTCACATCCTGAGCCGGATGCAGCGGGATAGTGCACGATTTCATCACACTACTCAGAACAGCATGCAATTTAAAACTTTTTGTTCATTTCTGAAATTTTCCATTTAATATTTTTGGACCACAGTTGATCACAGGTAACTAAAACTGCAGAAAGTGAAACTGTGGATAAAGGAGTACTACTGTAAGACTATTTTTAAGGATAAAAAGGTTAGAGAAGAAAATAACGTGAAAAATAGTCAAAGAGATATAGATATATAGATATAGACATGTCAGCACCCTTAAACTAAAATTGAGTCATCCTATCTGAATGCTTATAAATTCTGATTAAAAACTTAAGGCAAAATAAATGTCTTTTACACTAAAAAAAAAATGGAGAGGTCAGTATAGTTACTATGATTGGGTTTAAAACCCTGCTGTAAGCTTGCTGGCAACCAAAAAGAGAGGAAAATTTAACAGACTGTTACTCACTTCACCAAGGGAATTATGTACTTTCTTCAAAGAGACATTGCGAGAATGTCCAGAGAAAAGGTAGGTGAAGTGTCTGACATAGTTCCTGGCACACGGGAGATGTCTAAGTATGTTAGCTAGTATTATTATCTAGAAGAAAAGACAAGGGAAATTTCTCAGGAAAGACACGGTTAACGCTACCACCAAATTCTAAGAGAATTTTCCTACGTGGATCATCATACTAGGGACTCAAATGAGAGTCATTTCATTAAACTTGACTGCAGGGGAGTTTGAATTACAAAGATAGCTTCTTCTTCCAGGGAAGGTTCATTGTATTGGTGCCAGGCACTGTGCCTTGCACATAATAAATAGGTATGTTTAATTGATCTTGTTATAAAGTAATGCTCTTCAATAAATATTTCTGCATATCAAAGCCTTTCTCTTTTTCCTCCACAGTTTATAAATTTCCCGAGCTTTGGCCAAGCCTCTCCTCTTCAACTCTTCCAACTACCTTGCAAGGGAAGAAAAAAATAATACTAAAACTAAATTCCCAGTCAATACCACCTGCCATAATGGAGCACATCAACTGATCCAGAGCTAAGAGAGGGAACAGAGTAGAATACGATCACATGTCCCCTATTGTCTTGCAAGTTGAAATTCTACCTTCTTAAAAAATATCTGAGAATTTGAATGAATCTCAGCTTCCTGATTTTCCCCTGCACCTCCCATTCTCTTTATAACCAGATTCAAACTTGCTTTCTCTGTTTCTTCCTTACACTCCTACACCCACCACAGGCAGGTTTTGTGCCCACCAGCTCTCCAGTGGAACAGCTATTGCTTTGTATGGTCTCAAATGACTCCTAATTACCAAATCTTATGGACACTTCAATTTGTGTATTTTTTGACCACTCTAAAAATACATATTTTAGAACACATCCTCTTTCTTGCAATTCTCACTTCTTGTGACTTACAAGACATCACACCTTCATGGTTTCATGGTTCTTCTATTCCTGACCATTTTCTCTCTCTGTTCTTTGTCAGGTCCCCATTCTCCATCTACCTCTTAAATGTTGATGTTCCCAGGAGTACAATCATTGGCTTTTTTCTCTCACTTCTCATTTTCTCTCTCCTCTCATTTTTTCTAGGAAAATTCAACACACACAAATCAATAAATGGAATACATCATATCGATAAAATGAAAGATAAACATCACACGATCATCTCAAAAGATGCAGAAAAAGCTTTTGACAAAATACAACATACTTTCATGATAAGAACCCTTAACAGATTGGGTATAAAAGGAACATACCTCAACATAATAAACGCCATATATGACAAACCCACAGCTAATACTATATTCACTGGAGAAAAACTGAAAGTTTTTCCTGTAAGATCAGGGACAAGACAAGGATGCCCACTCTTACCACTCCTATTCAATATAGTACTGGAAGTCCTAGCCAGAGCAATTAGGCAGGACAAGGAAATAAAATGCATCCAAATCAAAAAGGAAGAAGTAAAATTGTTACTATTTGCTGATGATACGATTTTATATACAGAAAACCCCAGAGTCAACAAAAACACTATTGGAACTAATCAATTATTTCAGTAAAGTTGTGGGATACAAAATCAACATACAGAATTCAGTTGCCTTCCTTTACACAAATGATGAAATATCTGAAAAAGAAATAAAGAAAACTATCCCATTCACAATAGAATCAAAACCAACAAAATACTTAGGAATGAACTTAACAAAGGAAGTAAAAGATTTAGGAAAATTCGCCCCTATGCATCTTTCCACTACTCCCTCCTGCCCACAAAGCAACCGCTGGGCCACCTAATCTACACCTGCAAGAAATGGACTATGAAAGTTTCACTTCTTCAAGGAGCATGTACTCCAATGCAGCCACGGAGGAGAGTGGAGTGAAAAAGAACCTCCCCGAGAACAAAGTCAGGAGTCACAGAGAATATAAACCGGGAAATTCCTCTCAGAAGGCAAAGCCAGGAGCCACCAGAGAGACTAATCAAGAAGATTTTCTAATGCCAGAGATGAGACTCCATAATTTCTGTCCAGCAGAATTTGATAATTGTGATGGATAGTGACTTCTATGCATTTCTCATTTCTCTTTTCTGAATGGGAAACTTCATAGCAGTTATGCTACTTCTCTACCATTAGATTTTGAGTGCTCATGGGACAAATAGAATGTCTTTTAATTTTTAGGTTACCAAGCCACAACAAGCTTCATCTGGCCCTGATGGAGAACACCAGGCATATCAAGAGATCAAGGACTTTGAGTTGGATGAGTAACTTTATGGAATTTGGGGGTTATCTTTCTTATAGCTGATGGTGTTCTATGAGTGAACGGAAGTGTGTTTATAAATATTTGGGAGTCCAAAATTTTGTCCCCCAATATGCATTTTCCCCTTTTCCAATGGTGATAAGAGTCTCCAATTTGAGGTTTGGCACACAACTTCCCAGAATGGAGACTGTAGCTTCCACTTTCCCTTTGCAGCTATGTATAGTCATATGACTAAATTCAGGTCAATGGGATGGTAAGCAGAAGTATTTATGTAACAGCTTCTGGGAAGCTTTCTGATGAGATAGAGCATATATGCCCTTTGCTCTCTTCTTTCTTCCTTCCTCCAACCTGGTGCCTGGACTTCAGATGCCACCATCCAAGACAAGGCAATAAGATATAAGGAACCTTTGTCCCTCATATTATGGAGTACCATGTTAATCTTCAAGTACTAAGCTAGATTTTTATGTGCAGTCAGTTTATGTGCAGTTCTATCATGTTTAAGCTACTATTAATAGAAACTTTCTATAAGTTAGAGTAAAGCCTAGTCCTAACTAATATAGGTATATGAAATGGAGAAAAGTCTCTTGCTTGAACAACTGAATGGATGAATGGTGGTACCATTCGCTAAGACAGAAAAGGGCAGGTTTGAGTGGAAGATTCAATTTTAGATGTGCTGAGTATGAAGTGCTCATAAAAATCCAAGTACAGACTCTCAGAAGAGGGGTTTAGGCAAAAACAAAAAATCTGGAAATCTATAACATGCAAATGGTATTAAAAAAACCTCAAGAAGGGATAAGTTCATCCAAGGAACATATACAGAGTAGATGGGCACCTATGGTATGAATCTAAAAATATTATTTCAAGTCTACAAATTTCTGTCATTTCTCATATTCTGGCTTTCATTCTCACGTTTACTCAGTATACACGATATTTATGCTGAGCCAATCTCATATCATATCTGACCTTGCCCCTCAGGAATAACCAGTGGAAAGCACTGTTCTAATAAAGTCAATGGAAAGTTCACAGACTTGTCCAAATCTTATCTGCACTATTTATAGTCCAAGAAACAGAACTAGAACATTTAGGGTAAAATGGGCTTTTCTGAATAACCTCCATCATTCACAGTCATAACTAAAGAAATCATAAAATCTCAGGACAGAAACTGCCCTCAGATCCTTCAAAACCAACACACCACCATAAATGTTACTACTACACAAAGATTACGTATCACAAATATAATTTATTTAATAAGAATTCTAAACGAACAAATTTAGGAGCTATTCCTACAACGTGTTTGAAAGAATAAGAGAATAAAAAACTTCTCTTCTCTTCCAAGAAATAACTTAGTAAATGCAAAAGTGTGGTTTTATGTACTTCTCATGCAGTCTCAAAATAGACCTTTTCCATCTCTGATATGCACAAAAACAAATTCATTGATGATATTCTGACATCAGCAAGGAAGTTCAGTTTACATATTGGGAACCACCTTTTAACTGCAAGGTCATTCAAACGTTGCTAGAGTTTACCAAAGGAGTTTATGGAATCTCCCTCAGAGGTTTTTAACAATCAGTTAGACACTCATTTGAAGGAATTAGTTTAAGATAACTTGAATGTACTTCTTTTGCAGCAGGGAGTTGAACCACAAGATTGTTTTCCTATGACACTATTTGCTGGCTGGAAATTGAAGGTGGGAAAAGAAAATAACAGTGAGTTTGAAGTTTGGGGTTTTGTTATTTAAATCATTTCCTCATCTTTAATGAGCTGCAAATTTCACCATTTATGGCATTTAAATATATTCAAGACTCTAGGACATTTTTCATGCCCTTGCCAAATGGGATTTATTTAATTTCTGACTAATGTATACTTAGGATTTCTCTGAAGGAGACATAATGTCTTGGTTCTGGCTCCAGCTTTATAACTTCCAGTCAAGGCAGAGAACCGCAAGACTGAGCTACCACAGCAGACTGACCTCTATTGTTCAAGTACATCTTGGCTTGCCTGGAAACTCTTTGATATTTGAAACTACTATTTGAAGTCACAGAGAGAAGTCATCTCTATGATTTGGAAGCAGTTAACTTTTCCAGCCAAAAAATCTATGCAGTCAACTCTTGATTAATGGGTTAATGAGGTAGAGAAAGGTAATGACTGAATTCCAAATCACAGATAAAACAAAACTGCAACTAAGCATGGTTAATCCACATTCAAGTCATCACTTCAACACTCTAAATTAATAATGAAAGAACATATATAACAGTAAGGGGAAACTGACCCAAAGACTTACTCAGAATGCAACCGTGGAAATCAGTGCTATCAAGTGCAGAGTTTATAGGAGAATGATGGACTATACCCTTTTTTCTTTCTTTAAGAAGACTCCGGATGCAGATTCAAGATCACCTTAAACTCCGCATGTCCCAACAAGACCATCATTAGCAACAAAGTAATTATTGAGCAAATTATTAAATGGCTGGAATAGAACATTGTTTGTTGACGACCACTACAAATGACACCATTTTAAGATTCAGACAATGCCTGGTAAGTGAAGTATTTATGTCAGAGTTCCTCTTCCAGAAACAGAGGCTTACCTTCACTGCCCATCTCAATAACTCTGGCTCAAGATTTCAAGAATTGAAAGGAACAAGGCTCCTGTGAGTAGGAATATCTAAGCTACTGCTCCTGCAGCATTTACAGGCTACTGATTAAACCACACAGCATTATGGCCTAAGTATCTCTGTCCTCAGTGATTTCTATCTGGAGAATGTTCCAAAGACAAAAGAAAAGTAACTTCTGAAGGTGGAAAGAGACTAAAATTGGGCACAGTCTTCTTTCATGAAGAAGTTGTATGGGAAATGAGTGGACGTGACCAGTTTACCTTAGACAGAGCAAGCAGTGGATAAATTGGCTGGGGGTCTATAGAAACATGTGTTCAAGTCCCCAGTTCTTCTATTTCTTGTGCATATACCTTTGGGAAAGTCCTTTATATTCCCTAAGGCCCAGTTTTCTCATTAAAAAGAAGGAAAAGGAAAAAGAGAAGAAAAAGGAGGGAGAGGGGGAGAAGGGGAAGAAAAAGAAATCTGTATGATACCTGCCTTAATGGATTGTTGTGAGGGTCAAAAAGTTAATTATGTGAAAGTTCTTTGCAAAGTACAGAATTCGACAGAAAACAAGGAATTACTATGTTTATTATTTGATAATCATTACTTCAGTAATTAGCAATTTGATGTCCTCTTAGGTACCACCTAACTCTGTTCCAAAATCCCTCTGGAAGCTGGAATAACAGAGCACTTTCTAACGCAGAATAAAGTAATATTTGAAAGAGAAAGGAAGCTATATTTTCACAATCCATAGGCTACATAAATACAATGTGTGCCAAGTACCAGGCCCAGCACATAGTATACCATCTATTATATATATATATATGTCACATACTTAATAATCTATAAAGTATGTCACATACTTAATCCAACAACTTCTATGAAACAGTGAAGTATATTTTTAAAATTTGGGCATCTAGTGATTATGCCAAACTCTTTATATCTTACGGCGGCCTAAAATATTTTTTCTTGGGATAGGAGTTTTGATTTTTTTCCTGTCCCGTTCTGTAGAGTAATTATCTTCTTCTCTGAAATTACCAAAATAACGCCTCATCTAATAACTGCTCTTTAATAATAAAATTCAGGAAAAAAAGAACTTGACATTTATTGTACATCTATCATGAGCTAAATCCCTTTTCAACTGGGGAAGCCTAAAGTTTAAGAAACTATCACGATCCAGATACTGTAATAGGCAATTTCCATATATTATCTCATTTAATTCTGACAGCAATAATGAAAGATGCCTATTTTTCAGATGAGAAAGTTGAGACTCAGTGAGATTAAGATTTACTCAAATTCATGCAACAAGTTACAAATTTGGGATCCCAGCAGGTCAACTTTCTCATTCCAAATACGCTTGAATATTAACCAGTTGATTTGTGTGGAGGAAATAAGGTTCACAAAATTATTCCTAGAACATACAATTATCTATACAACAACCACATCAATGAGAAGCTGCTCAAATCTTTCTCAAGACCCAAATGATGATGGGTAAAATAAAAATATGGCAGCAGTCCAAAAAGAAAGCTATCCATTTGACCTCATCTTTTTAATTTCCTTTAGTTATATTTTCCTTGGATTGGGACTTGTGGGGCATTTCCTAGATTTTTGTTAGAGGCACATACCTATTCTTTTTTAGGGTAGTTATTTGGAGAGCCAAGAAAAGATGGGATATTTGACAAGTAAAACTTTATGAATTAAAGAATTTTCAAAAACTTTAGGCCTATAATAATGCTACTGGCATCAAATCAATCAAAAATTATTTATTGTATAACTACTATGTTCTCAGCCTCAGCAAAATGTCATATCCAGAGCAGACTAGATGCCCTCTTTTATTATTTTATTGCACTCTCTATGTTTTCTTCATAGCTGTTTAATGTCTTTCTGCCCCATGAGATCATAAACTAAACTACACCAGGGTAGGTACTACATAATTGTCTTGTTGCCTGCTCTATTCCAAGGCTCTTTCACAGAGCCACACACAAGATATCTACCAAATATCTGGTGCATGAATGAATGAATGAATGAAAGGGCTTAGCAGTTGGCCAGCCATGCAGTCCTTGGTAGAGCACTTGATCAGTGTTTTCTAGAGGGACACCAACTCTAAGCAAATCTTAAGGATAAACAAAAGACCACCTGGCTTCAATATTTTAAAAATAGCATTGTTGCACATTTTTTGCCTTATCAGAATGTTTCCTGTGGCTTTTCTGCCTATAAAATGATTAAAGCCAAACTCTCCAAACTGATCTCACCCAAAAATAAGAGAACAGCCTGCCATCACACCTGCATCAAGCCATTTCTGCTCAGTCCCAGAGTCATACTCACTTTCAAAGGCAAGATCTTCCTTTGCATTTTCAGGATTGTTTCCAAATTTATTTCTCGACAAGGAGTTATACCTGCCTGGTTTTATCTCCTGCCAGTTAACCATTAATATTCCAAATGCAGCTTACCTGCAAACTGGTAAACAAGTAACTGTCCTGAGGCAAAGAATATGAAAACTACACAACTCTGAAAACAATCAAGATTAATGCTAAGAATAAACATTTGTCAGGTTAAAATTTTCAGAGAAAGTTCTAGAAAAAAAATCCTAATGAAACCCTCCCCTTGGTGACGAGCGCTATTTTAATTATTAAAAAATTTAATTTTGTAAAAGTGAATTATTTAATCAAGCTGGATTTTTTGGTCTGTTTTATTTATTTTTTATTTATTGTTATTGAAATATAGTTGACACACAATACTGTATTAGTTTCAGGTGTACAACATAGTGATTTGACATTTACATACATTATAAAATGATCACCCTGGTAAGACTAATAACCATCTGTTACCATACAAAGTTATTACAATATTCTTGACTATATTCCCTATGCTATACGTTACATCTCCATGCCTCATTTATTTTATGACTGGAAGTTTGTACTTTTTGATCCCCTTTACCTATTTCACCCTTCCTTTCACTCCTCTCCCCCTTAGCAACCACCATTTTGTTCTCTGTATCTATGAGTCTGTTTCTGTTTTGTTTGTTCATTTGTTCTATTTTTTTAGATTCCACATATAAGTGAAATCATGCAGTATTCTTTTTTCTCTGTCTGGCTTATTTCACTTAGCATAATACCCTCTAGATCCATCCATGTTGTTGCAAATGAGAGGATTTCATTTTTTTTTGAACCACATCTTCTTTATCCATGTCTGGGTTAATGTAAATAATGCTGCAATGAACATAGGGGTGCACATATCTTTTGAAATTAGTGCTTCTGTTTTCTTCAGATAAATATCCAAAAGTGGAATCGCTGGATCGTATGGTAGTTTTATTTTTAATTTTTTTTGAGGAAGCTCCACACTGTTTTCCAGAGTTGTTGCACCAATTTACATTCCCGCCAACAGTGCACGAAGGTTCCCTTTTCTCCACATCCTTGCCAGCACTTCTAACTTCTTGTCTTTTTGATAACAGCCATTATGAAGGTGTGAGCTGATATCTCATTGTGGCTTGGATTTGCATTTCCCTGATGATCAATGATGTTGAGCATTTTTTCATGTGTCTGTTGGTCATCTGTATGTCTTCTTTGGAAAAATGTCTATTCAGGTCTTCTGCCCAATTTTTTTTTTAATTGATGTGTTAATAGTTTATAACATTGTGAAATCTTGGATTGTACATTTTTGTTTGTCCATCACCATATATATGTCTCCCTTCACCCCTTGTGCCCACCCCCTACCCCCATGGCCCCTGGTAACCACAATACAGTTTTCTCTGTCCATGTGTTGGTTTATATTCCACATATGAGTGAGATCATACAGTGTTTGTCTTTCTCTTTCTGGCTTATTTCACTTAACATAATACCCTCCAGGCCCATCCATGTTGTTGCAAATGGGACAATTTTGTCTTTTTTTATGGCTGAGTAGTATTCCATTGTATATATATACCACATCTTCTTGATCCAGTCATCAGTTGAGGGACACTTAGGTTGCTTCCACTTCTTGGCTATAGTGAATAATGCTGCCATGAACATAGGGGTGCATAAGCCTCTTTGGATTGTTGATTTCAGGTTCTTTGGATAGATTCCCAGTAATGGGATAGCTGGATCATAGGGTATTTCTATTTTTAATTCTTTGAGGAATCTCCATACCATTTTCCATAGAGGCTGCACCAGTTTGCATTCCCACCAGAGGGTTCCTGTTTCTCCACATCCTCTCCAACATTTGTTGTTTTCTGTCTTGGTGATTATACCCATTCTAACGGGCGTGAGGTGATATCTTAGTGTTGTTTTGATTTGCATTTCCCTGATGATTAGTGATGTTGAACATCTTTTCATGTGCCTATTGGCCATCTGTATATCTTCTTTGGAGAAGTGTCTGTTCATTTCCTCTGCCCATTTTTTGATCAGGTTTTTTGTTGTTGTTGTTCAGTTGTGTGAGCTCTTTATATATTATGGAGATTAACCCCTTGTCAGATACATGTTTTGCAAATATTTTCTCCCAGCTGGTGGGTTGTCTGTTCATCTTGATTCTGGTTTCGTTTGTCTTGTAGAAGCTCTTTAATCTGATAAAGTCCCACTTGCTTATTTTTTCTTTAGTTTCCCTAGTCTGGGTAGGCATGTCATCCGAAAAGCTTCCTTTATGACCAATGTCAAATAGTGTGTTGCCTATATTTTCTTCTATGAGTTTTATAGTTTCAGGTCTCACCTTCAGGTCTTTGATCCATTTTGAGTTAATTTTTGTGAATGGCGATAGCAGATGGTCCACTTTCATTCTTTTGCATGTAGCTGTCCAGTTTTCCCAACACCATTTATTGAAGAGACTTTCCTTTCTCCATTGTATGTTCTTAGCTCCTTTGTCGAAAATTAGCTGTCCGTATATGTGTGGTTTTATTTCTTGGCTTTCAATTCTGTTCCATTGATCTGTGTGTCTGTTTTTGTACCAGTACCATGCTGTTTTGATTACTATTGCTTTGTAGTATGTTTTGAAGTCAGGGATTGTGATGCCTCCAGTTTTGTTCTTTTTTCTTAGGATTGCTTTAGCTATTCGGAGTCTTTTGTTGCCCCATATGAATTTTAGCATTCTTTTTTCTATTTCCATCAAGAATGTCATTGGGATTCTGATTGTTTCTGCCCAATTTTTAATTGGATTGTTTGTTTTTTTGATATTGAATTCTATGAGTTCTTTATATATTTTGGATATTAACCGATTATTGGATATATCATTTGCAAATATCTTCACACATTCAGTAGGTTGCCTTTTTGTTTTGTTGATTTCCTTCACTGTGCAAAAGCTTTTTAGTTTGATGCAGTCCCATTTGTTTATTTTTGCTTTTGTTGCTCTTGCCTTAGCAAAATAATATTGCTAAGACCAATGTCAAAGAATTTACTACCTATATTTTCTTCTAGGAGTTTTATGGTTTCAGGTCTTACACTTAAGCCTTTAATCCATTTTGAGTTTATTTTTGTAGATGGTGTAAGAAAGTGGTCCAGTTTCATTCTTTTGCACGTATCTGTCCAGTGTTTCCAACACTATTTATCAAAGAGACTGTCTTTTCCCTATTGTATATTGTTGCCTCTTTTGCTATAGATTAATTGGCCATATAGGTGTGGGTTTATTTCTGGGCTCTCTATTCTAATCCATTGATCTATGTGTCT
The DNA here is from genome assembly GCF_020826845.1 of Diceros bicornis minor. Taxonomy (NCBI): domain Eukaryota; kingdom Metazoa; phylum Chordata; class Mammalia; order Perissodactyla; family Rhinocerotidae; genus Diceros; species Diceros bicornis. Next base: position 42,073,994 of record NC_080756.1, read on the forward strand.
GTTTTTGTGGCAATACCATATTGTTTTGGTTACTATAGTTTTGTAGTATAGTTTGAAATCAGGAACCGTGACTCCTCCAGTTTTGTTCTTCTTTCTCAAAACTGCTCTGGCTATTTGGGGTCTTCTGTGGTTCCATACAAATTTTAGGATTATTTGTTCTAGTTCTGTGAAAAATGCCATTGGTATTTTAATAGGGATTACACTGAATCTGTATATTGCTTTACATAGTATGGACATTTTAACATTATTTCTTCCAGTCCATGAGCTGGGTATATCTTTCCATTTATTTGTATCATCTTTAATTTCTTTTGTCAATGTCTTATAGTTTTCAGAATACAGGTATTTCACTTCCTTGGTTAAACTTATTCCTAGGCATTTTATTTTGTTTGACATAATTATAAATGGGACTTTTTTCTTAATTTCTCTGATAGTTTGTTGTTAGTGTATAGAAATGCAACTGATTTCTGTATATTGATTTTGTATCCTGCAACTTCACTGAATTAACTTATTAGTTCTAATATTTTTTTGGAAGAGTCTTTAGGGTTTTCTATATATAGTATCATGTCATCTGCAATTAGGACAGTTTTACTTCTTCCTTTCTAATTTGGATGCCTTTTCTTTTTCTTGTCTGATTGCTATAGCTAAGATCTCCAATACCATGTTGAATAACAGTGGTGAGAGTGGGCATCCTTGCCTTATTCCTGATCTTAGAGGAAAAGCTGATGTTAGCTGTGGGTTTGTCATATATGGCCTCTATTATGTTGAGGTATATTCCCTCTATACCCACCTTGTTGAAGATTTTTATCACAAATGGATGTTGAATTTTGTCAAATACTGTTTTCTGCATCTACTGAGATGATCATATGATTTTTATCTTTTGTTTTGTTAATGTGGTGTATCACATTGATTGATTTGTGGATATTGAGCTATCTTTGCATTACTGGAAAAAATTCCACTTGATCATGGTGTATGACCCTTTTCTTGTGTTGTTGAATTCAGTTTGCTAATATTTTGTTGAGAATTTTTGCATCTACGTTCATCAGGGGTATTGGCCTGTAATTTTCTTTTTTTGTAATGTCTTTATCTGGTTTTGGTATCAGGGTAATGCTGGCCTCATAGAATGAGTTTGGGAGTGATCCTTCCTCTTCAGTTCTTTGGAATAGTTTGAAAAAGATTGGTATTAACTCTCTTTTAAATGTTTGGTAGAATTCACCTGTGAAGCTGTCTGATCCTGGACTTTTGTTTGCTGTGAATTTTTTATTACTGATTCAATTTCATTAATAGTAATCAGTCTGTTCAGATTTTCTATTTCTTCCTGATTCAGTTTTAAAGATTGTATGTTTCCAGGAATTTATCCATTTCTTCTAGGTTGTCTAATTTGTTGGTGTATAATTGTTCATAGTAATTTCTTATGATCTTTTGTATTTCTGTGGTATCAGTTGTAACTTCTCTTTCATTTCTGATTTTATTCATTCTCTTGTGCACATCATCAATTACCAGCAACAGCCAAGTATGGGCCTGAGACTCCAGCACTATCCATTTTCAGGACTAGTTGATCCAGCAGGTGTGTTGTAACATACTCTTTAGTGAATTCTGACTTCCATGGCCACTGTCCTGCTAATCAGGTTAAATTTTTAAGTCTAGAATCACTGCAAATGAGCTGGAATGTACATACACAAACCAACATTTCTATTTCCAAAATGTTTGTTTTCTATAACATCACCTTTGTTACCCTTTATATAACACTGTCTTCTCTCAACTTCTCTCATCATAGATGGCAGAATATCCTCTCTGCAGCATCGTTTGCAAACTAAGCCTTTCTCTCCTGAATTGATCACATCTTTTTTCCTGAACTTCTTTCCACAAACAAATCTCTGTGTTAATAACTCATTCAGGAGTTTTCACCCAAGGAGATTTACTGCCTCTGTTTAAAATGGCAACACACATTACTTTTACTTGCATGGACAGACTAACTAATGATCTGTGAAGCATATTTTTATATGAACTCAAGATATAAAAATGAATTGCCCTTTTGTGTAATCTTTGGCTCATGACTCTGAAAAGTTTTCTCACTGTATTTTGGTAAGATACACTCAACCGGTATTCTCCTTTCTTATAAATTTTCTTCTGCAATTTTGGGGCTTCTTTTCTCTGTGCAGTAGCATCTTTTCTCTCTAATGGCTACTGGAAAATATTATGAAAGTAAAACTTTCTCTCCTGAAATTTCAAAGACTTGTCAAGATACCAATTTCCAAGTCCAAATTTCTTCTCTTTCTCAGTGAAGTGAAATAATATTGTGATTATTATACATCCTATTCTTTAATAATGACAGTAGCAAAAATTTCATTTTTATTTACTTTTCTCTTTTACATTTTTACTATGAAATACATATATCACATATGTAAAAGAATGTGTTAATTTTTTGTTTACATTTCAGAGAGAAATAATAAAATGATCACTCTGATACTAGACAGCCACCTTAAGAAACAGTCTTGCTAGTAACTATAGGCTCCCTGAGGGAGGTTGTCTGTTATCAAGTTCTTTGAATAGACTTTGGATACACTGAAAGACCCCTTTCGTCCACTCTTCTCTCTACTCCTAATTAAAGATACCCAACCTTACCTCCCTGCTAACATATTTCAACCATTCCTCTAGGTCCCTAATCTGGACCACATGACCAATCACTTCGACAACTCCTTCCCTGCTATCCAGACTTCCCTACCTCTTTGGCTTTCTGCTACAACAATGTGCAAGTCTAGTATTCCCAGAAGCTAATATTAATTGCTCATCTATGAGATACAGAGCATTGTGCTCAATCCAGATATTTAATCCTCACAACAATGAACCTGATATTATTAATTTTAATACTTTTGTGGTCTTTTTATAATACGAGTGTGAATTTTTTCTCTAATAAGAGAAATAAGAAAAGCTTTTTAAAATAAATATTTGTTGAATAAAGACTTTATTGGAAAAGTCTATACATACTTGTAAACATATATACTTACCCATCTAGAGTTCAAGGAAAAAATACGGGAGAAGAATGACAAGTAGAAAGTTTTGTATCACTGACGAATAAAGTCCCTTTTAAATATGCTTAAATGCTTCCAAGGAGTAAAAACAGCATGTGCTAATCCATTCTTTAAGTGAATTCTTTAGGACACTTTAAAATGAGGGAATTTCATCTTTATGCCTTCTCTTCTTTGCCAAAATTCTATTAAGGGGGACGAGTATTTGTGGCATCTATAATTTTTCCCTTTGCTATATAAATAGTTTTCTGGTGGAAGTTATATTAATAACACAAATACACAGCAGGTTAGATTAAAAAAAAAGATAAAGACTCTATTTGGGGCTCTGTCAAATCCTAGCTGAGTGAATTTGGAAAAAGCATTAGCTCCACTTTTTCAATTATGATATAATAATCTTGCCACCTACCTCAAAGAATTGTGTGAATTAATGTGATAAAATAATTTGAGTTCTTTCAAAATAGGCACTCTAAAAATAAGTAAAGTTGTTTCACACTGTTCCACTAACTTTGGGCCTCATTTTTCAAAGAAAATATAAGAAGGAAACAAATCACAACTATAGTTTATATTCTAACCACTTGCTCTTAAGAAAATCATTATTTTTGATGAATGTCCTCTACATCACATCTATTTCTGCCATTTCTTGAGAAACCGCATTTAAAAATTAAAAATGTGTTTGCCCTTTGACCTAGTAATTCTACTCTTGAGAATTTTGCCTAAGAAACAGGCTAAAATATCCAAAAAAAAAAGAAAAAGTTCTATATACAAATATGTTTATTGCAGCCTTAGTAGCACAGGGGGAAAAAAAGACAGCTAATGATCCAATAATGGGAGAATGTTAAAGTAAACTGTGATATAGCCACATGATGAAACATCATATAAACATTAAAATATATAGGTTTTAAGGAATTTTATAATAGCAAGGAGGAAGGCTTATCTTATAAAGTTAAGAGAAAAACAAGACAATGAAATTATTTACACACTCTGAGCTCAGCTGTATAAAAAAAAAAGACTAAAATGAAAAAGGTTAACAATGCATGTCTTAGAATAGTCGAATTATAGACAATTATACTATCCTCTTTTAATTTTTCCAACTATCTATAATGAATTTTTCTTATGTTTATAACAAGAAAAATTGGAAATCATATTTTAGAAGAAATATTTTCAGAATACATTTTAAATTCAATGGATTGAGTTTACCAAGAAACTGCAGCAAAGCAATGCATGAAACTCTGGTTCCAACACATGGACACTACTGTCAGACTCATCAGCACTTTACACATTTTGTTCAACAAGGAGTAGTGTTCAACTCACGGGCCTCAGTGCTGTGAGGTCCCAGCCTTTAGCACCACAGAAAACTCTGCAAAACAGCCATTAGTCACTTAGTCCACCCCAGCTCCACTGTTCGTCGCTATCGCTAGACCAGATAGCTGGTTCATCCGGAGCACAAGCTCTGTTTACCCACATGGGCCTAATGGGCCATTCCTGCCCGGCTCCATGACAGAAAGCTAAACTATTTACCCCTCTAAAGCCTACAAACAGATCTTCTTAGTCCTGAGACCACTAATAACTTGTTTTGCAGGATAAAATTGTATCATCCAACCACAGTGACTGAGTAAGTTTCTGAGGACAATCTCTTCTCCCTTTTCCCTCTTTTACTTCGTTTAGATTAGGACAAGCTCAGCTTTGCCCATCACGAGAGTTATAACCTCCCAGAGAATTTCTTGTGGCTTTTAGTAGACTTTGTTTGCCAGAACTGAGGTGAGCAAATACTTGCACTCTGACCCCAGCAAACGAAAAATACTTGGAAACCTGACATGGCCAGTGATTGCACCTTCATTGCATATTTTGTGATGGTCCTCAAGTCACACACAGGAGAGTCCTTGTTCTGAGACTGAAATGATCTTATAGAAAAAGCATAGGCTTTGGAATCAGAGAATTTTGGGTCCGAATCCGGTCATGCATTTATCCTGCAACTTTGGGCAAGTTACTTAATCCCTAGAGACTTCATGTCCTCGTTTGTAAAATGAGGGTAACAATTCTCAACCTTTTTCAGCTTGTGGGAAGATTTCTTGAGATGATGTAGGTAAAAGGCTTAATATGGTTTTTTATATTAATATTCACTAGGTTGTAGTTAAAATGAATGTACAGGGGTTAAAATAAAAGTTTCAACTGAGAGACTTCTTAAAATGAGGAACTAGGACAAGGTGCAAAATTGTTCAAAGAATCTAAGAACCAGAGAGGAGACCCTACATTGAAGGGATGTGAAGACTGGGAGTTGGAGGTTAGAAAGGAGGATATTTGTTGCATTGCTTTTTTAGCACCTGGTTAATGCTATCTCGACTATTTTTTTCTTAATTCGTATCATTGGAGTCTTACAGATAGAAAAGTTACAAAACATAAATGTAAAAGCACAGTGAGTTATCACTAAGGAAACACCCATATGACACCCAGCATCACATGTCAAGAAATAGAACATTGCCAGCACTACAGAAACCCAGAGATTTTTAAAGAAAGTTTTCAAGTGTTTTTAAAATAGCATTGCCTATTTCAATGTAGTAAGTAGGGAAAACATCCTCTTACCTCCATGTCACTTACCTGAACACCAGGACACTGCACGACATGTGTGTAGCAATAATGAGGAAGAATACCTGTAGACCAGGTCTCCAGGTTACTGCTCAGACCACAGCACATCCATATGCTCTTTGCTTTGGTGCCCTGCCAGAATATTTCACTACGAACCTCCATGAAGCACACAGTGGAAAAGTTCATCCAAGAAAGTGTCTTTCCTGGGCCCTGACATTGCTTGCACTTGTCACAGCGATTCTCAGAACACTGCATCATATCAAAAAAGCGGGGTTGTTAGCATAAATGAAAAGTCATTCAAAAATAATCAAAAAGGTAACTTTCTTCCTCTGTTTATAGCCTGTGATATAAAATGTAAAAGCTCAGTGATTATAGAAGAAGGTAAAAATATCAAACACCAGAAATATGCTGTCAATTAACTCCCACAAGGAGAAGTACATTAAAATAGGATTCTTAAATATCAAAGCTTGTACCTGGCTAATATTTAATAGAGCTTTATAGTTCTAGAACTTAAAAAATGAATAAATTAAAAGATCATTTTCTAGATCTTTATATATTGACCAATGAATTAAAATTAAATTTTGCCATAGCTACAAGTCTTTAGCCAAATTCTAGTCTCAATCTAATATCTTGTGTACCTGTCTTCATTAAGAGGCCTAAGTCCAGAATCCAAAGGTATATGAGTTGGAAAGAACCTTAAAAAACCATTTTATTCTACTCCCTTATTTTCCACACAGGGAAAACAAAGATCCAGAGGGATAAAGTGGCTTATCTAGAATTGCCTAACTAATTACCTGTAAGGATGCGTCCAGAACTCCAACTAATATCCTTTGTATTATACCAGAGATTTTCCAACTCTGTTCTCTACAACATTTGGATCTCCAGAGATGCCTCAAAAGCCAACTCAGGTGTTAAGGAAGATTTTTAGCAGTTCACTGCAGAACACCAGACCCCATTTTCCTTTTCTCATTTCAAGCTAATCAACTCCACTTTAATTTGTTTTACGTATTGGCTTCCATGTTAGATTTCATTTGAGGAACACATTTGGCTAAAATAATTTGAAAACCATTGCTTTATACGCGTATCAGTGAACTTTCTGTTTTCATAAAATGCATTGTGAATCAAAAGTGTAAACCTAAGCACAATTTACCATTTTGCTAGGCTCTACAAGATAAACTTGAATTGCTACTAGCCCTTAACAAAACAACAAACATCAGGTAAACAGCCTTTAGATTGACACTCCCCTCCCAAAAGATGCCAACTTGCAAATAAATCACCAATTGGCTGTTAATTGGACCCTGATTGAATAATCAGTTTTAGTTACATCATATATTGTATTTTCTTTTGTTTCATTTCACAGCAAAAAAACACTTAAAGAAAATATGTTTACAATATAACTTTATGCGAGAGGGTAAAAAGACCAGTATGTGTACATCAGGCATTTCCACAAAAAGCAGGCCACTTATATTGGGAATGTCGGCTGTAGTCATCATTTCAAAATCCTATTTCCAGTACTTGAAAATTGCACATCTCAGGATATCTTTGTTCAGATATATCTACTTCCAATCATTCTCGTTTCACAGAAAGAGCTCTCTCTGATACTAATGGAGAAAAATCTATGCTCTGGTAATGCCTAAAATTTCCTGCCTTGTTAACTCCTCATCATTGGTTATCATGTATCCTCACAACTGGTTTTCTAGTTAACTGAAAGAAGATGATGGGTAGAGTTGATGGATAGGAAAAACAACAACAACAAAACGCAAATAGTACTGTAAATAGCACTAATTCTTCCACGGATAAGATGAAAATCACATAAACCAAGATGAATAGAACTGAATAGGTAATAAGTTACAGTGGGGAATATGGTATGTGTCTGAGGGCAAAGGGGTAGCAAGACCTTCTCACCTTCTATATGCGAATTTGTCCTTAGTCAACTTTCTAGCTCTGTTCCCAAGGTGGCATGTTACATATTTTACTAGGCAACTTTGCTTACGGTAAAAATGATCTCTGATTGGTAGACCATGTCTGGTTGGAAGAACAATAAATACCTGATTGGAAGCCCTCCCTTTGGGTTCCCCTGAGAGACTGGCGTCTTTCACTCAACCTAATGTTTTCATCCATGTTGTAGCGTATATCAATATTTCGTTTCTTTCTTTTCTTTTTTTTAACAACCTTATTGAAATACAATTCACATACTGTACAATTCACTCATTTAACGTGTTTTTAGTATCTCCACGGAGTTGTGCAAACAGTACCACAGTCAATTTAGAACATTTTCATCACCTGGAAAAAACCTATATACCCTCTAACTGTCACCCCCCGTCTGCCCATTTCCTCCAGTCCTAAGCAACCACTAATCCACATTCTGTCTCAATGGATTTGCCTATTCGGGACTTTCATGTGAATGGAATCATATAGTATGTGGTCTTTTGTGGCTTGCTTCTTTCATTTCACATAATGTTTTCAAGGTTCACCCATGTTGTATCATGTATCAGTACTTCATTCATTTTTATAGTTGAACAATATTGCATTGTATAGATATACTACATTTTATCCATTTGTTGATTGATGGACATTGGGTTTTTTCCACCTTTTGGCTATAAATAAGGCTGCTATAAACATTTGGGTACAAGTTTTTTGTGCAGACATATGTTTTCATTTCTCTTGGGTGTATAACCGTTTGCTGAGTTATGTAGTAACTCCGTGTTTAATCATTTGAGGAACTGCCTGACTGTTTTATATACTATTTTCCAAATTGGCTGCACCACGTTACATTCCTACCAGCAGTATTGAGGGTTCTTATTTCTCCATTGCCTCCCCAACTCTTATCTAACTTTTTGATTCCACAAGCTTTTTTTTTTTTCTTTTTTTCTGGGGGTGGGGGGGGGGGTGAGGAAGATTGGCCCTGAGCCAACATCCATTGCCAATCTTCCTCTCTTTGCTGAGGAAGATAGCCCTGAGCTAACATCCATGCCATCCTCCTCCATTTTGTATGCGGGACGCTGAGACAGCATGGCTTGATGAGTGGTGCATAGGTCCACACCCAGGATCTGAACCCACCAACCCCAGGCCGCTGAAGCAGAGCATGTGAAGTTAACCACTACGCCACCGGGACGGCCCCCACATGCTTATTTTTAATGATCACTTTTTTCTTCTCTAAAAGGTTTGAAAACTTCATTCAGTCGTGTTTTCAAGAATTTTGACCAGGATTATCAAATTCTCCTGCTTTTAGGTTGTAAAAATTTTCTTCCTATTTTTAAGAGACAGTAAAACAATTGCCTTTGTTAATCTCCTGCACTCATTCTCATTCTCCAAGCTTGCCAAAAAACATCACCATTTCTCAAGGATCACTTTACACTGAGGGAAACAGAAGACTAGGTATTTACTTGTGTCTTTTTCTTCGACGCTGAGAAGAAAATTTGCATAAAAACAACCCCCAAAACAAAGATGCTTTCTTTAAAAAAGAAAAAAAAGTTAATTTAATTTTGGTTATTTGGCACTACTTTATTTTTTTATTTCCCTATATTATTCCTATATTGAGTTATAATAAATAACATGTCATGAAATATAAATTATAAGAGAAACGATTATTTGTTTAGATAAATAAAATAAATTAGATAAAATATATTCAATTGATAAATGGATACCTATAGTATCTCAAATGCAGGATCTAATTCTTTTGAAATGATTCATTGGTCCTAATAAATAATTATTTACCAAAAAGTTTTTTTTTTTGAAGACGACTGGCCCTGAGCCACCACCTGTTGCCAATCTTCCTACTTTTTTCCTTTTTTCTCCCCAAAGCCCCAGTAGATAGTTGTACATCTATCAAAAAGCTTTTAATCAAATTCAGATTTTAAATAGGAACAGTATTAACATTGTATTTTAGTACCAAAAAGTTAGTGAATGATTCTGATAATTCCAAAACAGAGAGTTTAACAAGGAATTTCATTATTATTCCAATCCAGTCTTATGACTCCATACAACCTAAAACTGAGCAAGAGACATTTTTTTAAATTTAGTTTCAATTGTACAACATAATGATTTGATATCTGTATATATTGCAAAATGATCACCACACTAAGTCTAGTTATTATCTGTCACCATACACAGTTACAAAAAACATTTTTTTTCTTTTGATGAGGATTTTTAAGATCTACTCTCAGCAACTTTCAAGTATACAATACAGTATTATTAACTATAGTGACCATGCTGTACATTACACCCCCAGGACTTATTTATTTTATAACTGGAAGTTTGCACCTTTTGACCCGTTCACCCATTTCGCCCACCCCCTACCCCCCCACCTCTGGTCACCACCAATCTGTTCTCTGTATCCACGAGCTTGGTTTTTTGGGTGTTTTTTTAATTCCACATTTAAGTGAAGTCATACAATATTTGTCTTTCTCTGTCTGACTTATTTCACTTAGCATAATGCCCTCAAGGTCCACATCCATGTTGTTGCAAATAGCAAGGTTTCATTCTTTTTTATGGCTGAATAGTATTCCATTCTTTATCTATTCATCCACCAATGGATACTTAGGTTGTTTACATATCTTAGCTATTGTAAAAAATGCTGTAATGAACATGGGGATGCATATATCTTTTTGAATTAGCATTTTTATTTTCTTTGGATAAATACCCAGAAGTGGAATTACTGGATCATATGGTAGTTGTATTTTTAATTTTGGGGGGAACCTCCATACTGTTGTCTGTAGTGGCTGCTCCAATTTACATTCCCATCAACAGTGCAGAAGGGTTTTCTCCCTTTTCTCCACATCTTCGCCAACACTTATTTCTTGTCCTTTTGAGAACAGCCATTCTAACAGGTGTGAAGTGATATCTCATTGTGGTTTGATTTGCATTTCCCTGATGATTAATGATGTTGAGCATATTTTCATGTATCTGTTGTACATGTTTGTCTTCTTTGGAAAAATATCTATTCAGATCTCCTGCCCATTTTTTAATCAGATGGTTTGTTTTTTTGCTATTGAGTTGTATGAGTTCTTTATATATTTCGGATATTAACCCCCTATCATATACATAATTTGCAAATATTTTCTCCCATTCAATAGGTTGCCTTTTCATTATGTTGATGATTTCCATTGCTGTGCTGAAGCTTTTTAGTTTTATGTAGTCTCACCTGTTTATTTTTGCTTCTGTTGCCTTTGCTTTTGGAGTCAGATCCAAAAAATCATCACCAAGACTGATGTCAGGTAGCTTACTGCCTACATTTTCTTCTAGGAACAGTTTATGGTTTCAGGTCTTACATTCAAGTCTTTAATCCATTTTGAGTTGATTTTTTGTGTATGGTGTAAAATGGTGGTCTAGTTTCATTCTTTCACACATGGCTGTCCGGTTTTCTCAACACCATTTATTGAAGAGACTATCCTTTTCCCATTGTATATTCTTGGCCCCTAATTGACCATATATGTGTGGGTTTATTTCTGGGCTCTCTATTCTGTTCCATTGATCTATGTTTCTGTTTTTACGCCAATACCATACTATTTTGATTACTATAGCTTTGTAATATAGTTTGAAATCAGGGAGCATAATGCCTCCAGCTTTGTTCTTCTTTCTCAAGATTGTTTTAGCTATTCTGGGTCTTTTGTGATTCCACACAAATTTTAGAACTGTTTGTTCTATTTCTGTGAATGTTTTGAATCAAACATTCAGTTACCCCTTTTTTTGCAGGTAAACTGAGAACCAAAATTTAGACAAACTTATGAAGAAATGAGCTCAGATTTAGCTATCACGTCACATTGTTCTGGCAGCTGACATGGTTGATCTTTGTCAAGCATGGAAAACAGAGAAGAGTTATGAGATAAGAAGCTGTACAAGAAATCTCAACAATTCCAAGTTCCCTTGGGGATTAATATTATCTACATGTCTATTACTGACATTTCATTGATTCCCAGAACACCATATTCAAAACATAAACACAAACATACTTTATTATCAAATATAATTTTAAATTATCTGCCATTTTGATTATCTAATTCAAACCCAACCCCTTGTGAAAGTTGTCTGTAAATCTAAATTATATCTCTAAGGATTCTCACATTTTCTAGGATGAGTAGTTAACAGATGTACATATTTGGACCAATGCCTAAGCCTAATTTTATTGTTTTTGTTTAGTTCAAGTCCTGTCCAGCCCTCTGGAATTAATCCTGTAGAAACAAGGGAATAGTATCTGGTCAGTACCAGAGTGCTAAATTAGAGAAGGGAAAAATGCTTTGCGGGTAGCAAACATCCGTCTGATTTTGTTGGTATCTTTTTAAGGAAGCCTCTCAGGTAGCAGGAGCATCTCTACAGGGACATCTAGTGGTAAAGAGGAATCAATGCAGTTATTGGCTCCTTGACGACATGAGAACTTGACCTTTGCTCCATCTTCATATAGCAAGTGGAAAAAAATGCCTGAACTCTAGATAATGACCATTAACGGTATTTATAACATCATTTGAACAACAAAAAATACTTTAAAAAGCAAAGAATTTGAAGTGAATCTTCTTTTTCTAACAACAAAACTAAGCTTATAGCTAAGATGGATTTGTTCCCACCGGTTTCTCTATTTTTTCAAGCCATAGTACTGTTAAGAAGTAAAAGACCAGGGCTGGCCCCGTGGCTTAGTGGTTAAGTGCACGCACTCCGCTGCTAGTGGCCGGGGTTCGGATCCCGGGCGCGCACCGACGCACCGCTTCTCTGGCCACGCTGAGGCCACCTCCCACATACAGCAACTAGAAGGATGTGCAGCTATGACATACAACTATCTACTGGGGCTTTGGGGGGAAAAAATAAATAAATAAAATTATAAAAAAAAAAAGAAGTAAAACACCAGTTTTACCAAAATTAATCTTTCCAGAAACCCATCAAAAGTCAGAATAAACTAATTCTCCTTTATGTTGTAGAACATTAGTTTAACAGCATTACTTTGTAAAGCAATATGAATGTAATAAAAAAAAAACTAATAGAAAACTAATGATCTATAGCACAAGTGAGATCAGTAAAATGAAATAACAGCGAATCGTAATTAAACCATTCAGTATCTTTAAGATATTTTCCTATATGTCTCTTTTATAGAAATCTTTTTGCTTCTTTCTTTAAAATGAGATTGAAAATTAAGCAAAAACTTAACTTCAGCGAAAAATACTATTTTTCCCATTAGCTTTCTTTCCTGCTCCAACAGGAAAAGCAACTGCTTTCAGGTATTCCTGGAGAGTTGTGGAGCAAAAGGCAAAAAAAGGGTGAGCATTTAGAGCTGAGTCTCGAAAGGAGTGTATTATTAAGGACAACAGGTACAGTGTTTTGATTTTAAATTAATTACTAACCTTAATCATTTCAAGAGACCAACCATGAATCTTGCTCAAGACTAAACTCCAGAATGGGTATTTCATTGGCAAGATGCTTTTGTTTTTACCTTATCTTCAACACGTGAATTATCCTCTGCCATCAGGGGAATCAGCCTGCAGCACTTCTAGCTGTCTCCATGTACCAGCTTTTCTAGTCCCAATGCTGGTCCTTTTTTCCTCATAATTACCATATTTTCCAATTTTTACTAATAGAAAAGTGGGCTTCATATTTTATAGCAAATTCACACTCACATTGGTTTCTGAAAACACTAAGGTTGTATTTGGAATTATTACCCAGTCATCAGGCAGAGTTGACATTTTACTTTTCTGGGCACCTTATTTCTGACTGCCCAAATATTTACTGTCCTCCCTCTCAACTGCTCAACATTTACCAGGTGTAAGATGATTTGACATTGATTTTTACATCAAGCGTGAAGTTGCTAAACATCTCACTTCACCTACTTCCGGATCATAAGTTGATCCTGTTTTTATACAACTGTGTCATATATCATATAAATATATGATATGACAAATATATATAAAAAATAAGCAAACGAATTAGTATAAACTTTAAGAGCATCAAGAAACTTATTTTAGCTAAAGAGGCAGCAAAAGCATAAGTAGTGATTCCCTGAATCCAGATGGGGGAGATGGGTAAAGAATGTTGCTTTCTTATGAATTTAACAGAGTATGATAGTTGTGAAAACTTGTTATTTTACATTCATTTAATATTTAGTATACATTTCTCAATCTTTTCACCTATGTCTGGCCCCAAAATATCCCATCCACTCACTGCTTTTCTAAGACAATGGATAAAATACTCATCATGGATGGGATTTTGTTTTAATTAGCAATCAAAGGCCAGACTAGACTTGGGTAGGGTACAGTTAGGCTGATAAAGTCATCATATGTAAACTCACCCAATGAGGCACATTGGGATATAGTTAGAGAAGATTGGAATGAGAGGAATTAGGTCAATATATGGTTTTTGACAGACATCTTGATACATACAGAGATATACACATATACATGCACACATATATACACACAAATATAGATATAAATATGCATATTATATATGGTTTTATTGCCTAGATCTACCCATTGAGAGGGCCTAGTAGCAATGACACCTCAATAACAATGAACACACGACGTGTCCAGATCTTGGTTTCTAATTACCATTCTCCACTAAAAGAAATGAAGTCTCCTTGGGGAAATGGCTGACTATACACAGAATTGAAGTAAGGAAAATACAAGATGAGCTTGGAACGTCTCGTTATGCCCAAGAGCAAAGATGTGTACAAAGAATGATGGAGATAGGTCAAACGGACACAGAAACCTGCTTGAACAAACTTCAACTTCTACTGCTTAAATTAAAAGCAATTTGAGGATCCTATCAAATAATGACAGTAATGGAGTATAATCCATTGAATAAAATAGGAAACAATCATATTTAAATAAATAAATTGATAGTTTGATGAGAAAAGAGATATTTTATATAGTCTTAAAGTACCTCCCCACAAAATCCCTACTTAAAACAAAGGGAAAACAGAGTAACTTTACAGTGGAAAAGTCTGGCAGATACTGCTTTAACCAAAAAAATCAAACACCATCAGCAATGGGACAAATCAAAATTATACGCCACACAATAGGATGCAATGAGAAGAACTTGGCATCACTTCTGGTATTTTCCTGCTAAAGACACACAATTGAGTCTAATCTTGAGGAAATATCAGACAACCCAAATCAAGAGATATTCTTCAAAATAATTGGCCTTTTATTTTCAAAAGTGTCCAGATTGTAAGTGTCAAGAAGACTAAAGAACTGTCCCAGAGTGAAGGAAGCTAAAGGGGGATGACAACTAAATGCAACGAGTGATTCTACCGGATCCTTTTGCTGTAAGTGGCATTACTGGAACAACTGATAAAACTTAAATAGATTCTAAGCAATAGATCATAGTAATGTATCAAAGTAAATTTCCCGATTTGGTGGTTGAATTTGATTATGTAGGAGAATATCCTTGTCAGTAAGAAATACACATGAAGGTATTCAGGAGTCAGCAACATACTACCGTGGGAGATCAAGATTTGGCCACCCTGAAATATATCTCTTTACCTTGATTGTTTTCTCTGAGGGACATTTGACCTCCCCCACTAACTGCCTAAAGAATTTGACATGGTGGCTCCTTCTTGGAACAGATCTTCTATCATGATGGCTGTAATGATAATGTAAAATAGATGTTACAATGGGAAAGGCACCAAGCCCCTTTTATCAAAAAACTCTATCTCTCCCTGACCACATTTATCTATAGATGACCCTGAAAAAAATTGTCTTCTTGCCCTCTGAAGTCCCAGACCACTACCCACCCCGAACACCTTCCTTGCCTTTAGCTACAATACTTAAGCAAGCAGCTTAGACAGAGAGACGAGTTGCTCATTTCTGAGTTTCTCCCATGTATACATGTTATTAAACTTGGTATTATTTTCTCCTGCTAACCTGTCTAGTTGATTATTTGGCCAGCCATAAGAACCTTAAGGGAAAGGGCAGAGGGGGATTCTCCCTCTCTCCCCACACTACCAAATGATTCAGAAAAAAAAGTACCATACTTCCAACTTTTCTGAAAGTTTATGCTTATTTCAAAGTTTTAAAAACTATATATATGAAAGTCCACATAAGCATTTAAAATTGTTTTCAAAATATTCATATAAAATAAATTCAAAACAAATTTTCTATGTCTGCTCCATTAATTTACTATTTGATTAGAAAACATCACTCTATAGCCATTTAAAAAGTGGTAAAATCATTTTTTTTTTCCTATTTGACATAATCCACTCAACAAACAGTCAATGAGTACACATTAGGCGAGGTAATAAGATCACAGCAGAAAATAGAGTAGATTGTGTCGTAGTCTTATTGAGTTTACATTCTGTAGAGGAGATGGACAATAAATAAGAAAAGAAATAATTTCAGATAGTGATTGTGATATGAAGAAAATAAAACAAGGTAACATGAGAGAAAGTGCATAGATTAGGAGAAGGTGACTTTAAAGAAAGTGGTTAGAGAGGGTTTCCCTGAAAAGGTGATACTCAAATGACAAGAACTAGCCATGAGAAAATCTGGACAAAGACAGTCCAGGCGAGGGAGACACCTCGTTCAAAGGCCCTAGGCAAGAACTGCAGGAAGAGAAGGGCAGCCAGTGTGTCTGGAAAGCAACGAGCAAGGGGAGATGATAAGAGACGAGGTCCATGAAAAGATGCAGCATCAAAGTCATGCTGGGCTTTGTGCGCCATATTGAGAAGTCAGGGTTTTATTCTAAGGGCAGTGGACAGCAGTGAAAGGGTTTGACCTTTAATAACCTCTCTTACCTTTAAAAGATCACATTATCCACACTGCAGGACAAATGGATTGGTTGCAGTGATGCAAGAAAGGTAGCAAAGTGATAAATTAGGAAATTATTATAGAACCAATGGGAACTGATTTGGTAAAAACCAGGTTAACAATTAGGACATAAAGAAGTAGACAGGCTGGAAATGTACTTTGGACTTGATAGTCCTCACATTTTTATGCTACTACATATTTTTGGTTGAGCAAATTCTATGTATTTGAATGAACTTCTCTCTATTTTAGTACTTAACTCTCTAACGTTGGCAGGAATAAAGTAATTAGGAGGCTGTGACCCTAGTAAGACCAAAAACAAAACAAATCTAGGGCAAAGTAAAAGTGCAAAAAGGGACTCTTTTTGATATTTCGATAAAAATTTCAATAAAATTGAAATAAAATTCTTTCTATAAAAATGGCTCCTCTACTCTAATGTGAGAAGTGCTAAGTTGTATTAGTTTTTATTCGAAAGAAGAGTTGATTGACACAAAATGAACACAAATTTGTCATTTGAAGCAAGAAGGCAAAATATATTTACAATTGCAAAACCAGGAAATGAGATGTCGGGAAGTTCCACAATCCTGAAGGTCTGTGTAGGGAGTTGTAGAGAAATAGAGAGCTGGAAGAAATCAGAGTGACAGCCCTATACTTTGGAAATTTTACCAGAGGATACAACACCATAACTAGCTAAGAAAGGATACAACACCATAACTAGCTAAGAAAGAGTGTGTTGAACTATCAGATTTGACTAAAACCTGGAGAAATACAAACCTGGAGCCCACGCTAACCCACAAACAAACTTTCCAATGTCAAATGGTCTACCCAGATTAATTTCCCCTCCTGAGAGTAGTGTTCTTTAGAAATAAAGAGATTAAGAATATACCACTGTGAAGGGTTTTTTGTTGTTGCTTTCTGTTTTTGCTGAACTTCTCTTATCAGCCTAACAGCAGAGCCTCCTAAAAGAATTCATCTGTCATAAATCCCCTCCCCGGGAGTTATGTAATCAGGAAAAATTGACTCCTATCACAGGAGACAAGAAGTTGGCACCAGGATAAGAAATTGCCTAAACAAACTTTGTCACAAAACTATCATATCTCCCATCTATTCTCCTAAGGGCCCATTTATCTTTCCTAAAAGTCATGTGTTTTCCCATAACTGCCTTCTCCCTCTCTCCTTCCCCTATTAAGATGGTATATATGCCCAAAATTATAACTGCCTCCTTGAGTCACATTTTTCTGTGAACATTCCTGTATATGAATAAAAATCTGTCTTTTCTCTTGCTGATCTGCCTTTTGTCAGTTTAATTCACACACTCTCAATTATTAAACCTAAAAGAGTAGAGGAAAAGTTTTTCCTCCCTAACAGAGGGAATAAAAAGAATTTCTTTTATAAAAAGAACAAGAGAAAGAACAAAACCCATTCCTTACCCAGTTGTTATTCTCACAATAAATTTGATTTACAGATATTTTATACTCCAACTAAATGTTACAAAGAATTTTAAGCAATACACAACAAAAACACATACGGTAAAATAGTAAACTCTCATAATAATAACTCATTCCTGGGAAAATTTAAGGCATATGCAGGAAGGGAGTAAAGCAAGTATTCAGATCCTAAGTGTCTATATAATTCATTTTCTCTCTAAGGTAGTCAAAGGGAAAAGAAAATTATGGTTGATTTTGTTGTTAAAAAGGGAGAAATAATGATGCAATGATTCCTCAGAAAAAGCAGAACTCTTCTTAGCACTTAGAGCTAAATGGGATGTGTCACATGGGACTTTCCTAATGGGGTCCTGAGCCATGTTGTAGGCAGCATCCTTGACAACATTCCCACTGCAAATGTAGTATCAGATTTCATAAGGATGTTTCTTGTAGCATTCCTCCATGAAACGTAGGAATAACAGCTCAGTGGAGGCTTAACAAGGGGGCAGGGTGGGGCTAATTAGCATCCCTGTTTGCCAACTATTCTTTTCTATCTTGCTGGTGTGACTCAGCTTATTAAGCTTTATCATCCCTGGTGATACTGATGGACAGAGTTCCACAGAAGCCAGAGCAGGAGTTCCTTAGGTCCTCAGAACATAGCAGGTCTTATATTTGGCACATTTTCAAAAAATGACAAGCCCTTAAAGAGGCAGAACACTTTAAAGCACACTTTCTTGCTTGACTGGTATCTACAATGATTAAAGTGCAATTAATATGAGAGAGGGAGAGAAATTTAACTGAAAGTGTTCTAGGCTAAGACAGTGACTCCAGCTCTGGCTGTCTAAATGCATGAGCTTTGAAAAGTCATTTATCTTCTGTGCCTCCATCCCTAAACTAACTAAAATATGCTTTAGGAAAAGTTAGATTCATACAAAGAAATATCAAGAACCAGAGGAAGTGTATTCCTTTCCATCATTAGCCACCACTAATCCACTACTTGTCTTTCAAGGAGGAGCAAAGCTACATTCCTAACACAGCAGAACATATGAACAATGAGTAACCAATCGGAGCAGTTCATTTGAAAATCTGTCACTTCCTAGAGAGTCACAAGTAGGAATTGGAAGAAAAGAATGAATTCGTCCTTGAGACTCAATGAACTATTTTCTAGAAGGATGCAGGAAAGTCAAAAGTATGGAATATGGAACATTCAACAGATGGTTCCATTTTTGATCACATGCAAAGTGAAGTGTCTCAACAATCAAGAAGTGAAAGAAAAAAAATTTAACTGGTAATTTTGTCCACATGTTTAAAATAGAACTGCAAAACTTATCTCTCTTTCTCTAATTGTTTCCAGGAAATGATTTCTCCTGGTCTGCCTTTTGGTAATGAGATACAGAAAGCTGTGTCATTGTCACTTGAAGACTGGTTGACCAGTTAGTGGTTGACCAGTTAGTTGGTTGATCAGTTAGTAGTTCTAGGAAGAAAGAGGTTACTTAAAGGAAAACCAATTAAATGGGTCACTTCCTTTTGAAGGAAGGTAATAAAGCATCATGATTAAAAATATGGATCTGGACTCAAAATGCCTGGGTTTAAACATTTGCTTGCTAGATAACAAAGAGCAGTTGACTCACCTCTATATATCTTTGTTTCCTTATCAGCAAAATGGGAATGGTAACTGTAAGTACATCATCAGGTCATTTTGAAGATTAAATACCATAATTCATGTATTTGAAATAGGCTCTGCTTTATAGAAAGCACTCATAAATGTTCATTGCAATGATTGCACCTTTAGCAGACTAACAAGGTTTACTAAGATAGGCACGTCTCTCAAGAGGTGGTTCCACTAAGTAACTACTGAGAAAGGTGAAAGGAGAATCTTACGCTGACATGGTCCAAGCTAGACCAGAAATTCAATCATTTCCTTTCCCAAAGACTATTATTTATTCTAAATAAATTTTTTTCCAAAAATGTTTTCCCCTCAAAAAATTCATTTCAACATTTCAAGTGTAGCTTAAATTTATTTTAACTAGCTACAGAACATTCCATCTTACATAAACACGTTTTAAAAATATAATTAAAAGAAACAATGAGATTCCATATGGGTAAAGAAGACAATGAAAATGTGTTCACGATCTGAACTTTATATAGATAGAATGTTTGTACAGCTGCACTATTTAATTGGTTTACTATCTTCCCAGAATTTTGAGCAACACAAGGGGAAGACTGCTAGACTGTTTTTTTCATCCTGTGGCAAGTTAGGGAAAAACTTGTCACAGAAGCAGTTTAGTTCATAGATGGAAGCAATTGGTTTACCCTCAGTTTGGTGGACTGGAGGAAAAAGTAGGAAGCTCCAGAACACAGATGACAGGAACTTCTGCACATTCTGTGCGTATCAAGAATGCAGCCATTGGATCCAGAAAACGATGCAACAAAAGTGCACAAGAGCAGACACTAAAATGAATATAGGAATAAAATAGGAGTGTGCCTCTTGCTCCCACAATTGAACCCAATTACCATTTATGGGTAATCTTGAGCCATTTAACCCACATTAAATCCTCCCCAGAAACCCTAGACTCTAATCTAAAACAAAAGTTCCCAACCTTGAACTCAACAATTTCCATGAACTTCATCCACCTTCCAGATATAAGAACAGAAATCTACAACTCCCTATATAGATTAGATTGGTGTGTGTGCCAAGTCACTGTTGCTCCTGGGGATAGTAGAGCATTACTCTCTCCCGAATCCTTGTGTCTCTATATCCAGGCAAGGAAGACACGGTAGAATTCCAAAACTTAAAGACCATTCACAGTTAGAGGTATAGCAAAAAGGACACTGAATTTTGAGTCTGAAGATCTGGGTTCAGCTCCTAGCTGGGCTACCAACTAGATGATCTTGGGCAAATAGTAAACCGTCTCTAAGCCTCAATCTTCTCAGTTGTAAAGTAGGTATAATAATATCCTACCTAAGAGTTTCTTGAGAGGATATAAAGAGATAACAGATGTCAAAATTTTTTGTAAACTCTAACACGCTGTCAAGAGTTTGTTATGATTGTTTGATAAGGTTTCCAAGGACTGTGTTTTATCCCCCTCAAAGAGACTGTGACTTTCTTGGGAGCAGGTACTGTTTTCTCATTTCTTTTGTACTCACCAATTTCTTGAGAGACATCTTTGTAGAGTGAGCAGAAAAAACAGTGAACTGTAAAACTTGGGTTTTAGTTTCTTCCATGAGTCATTTAATCTCTCTGATCCCAGTCTCCTTGGCTCAGAAGTTTATTTTCTCACATAACAGGAAGTCCAAAGTTGATGCTTTATTGTCCGAAGCATCAACTTCATCCTCAGGCTGGTCATGAGATGACAGCCAGCAGCAAACAGGGCCACATATTTCCTTGCACACTTTGCCCTTAAGTGTGACTATGCACCCTTGCCTGAAGTGAACCAATAACAGCCACCGGGGAAATGTCATAGCACATTGATTGGCTAAGACTATGGTTTTCCATTACAACTGCACTTTAGAATCACCTAGGAAGTATTTTTAAAAACACTCAGTTCCCATACCCCAAAGACTCCAATTCAGTATGTGTGGGGGGAGGTGGGGGAGTTGGGGCATCTTTTTTTTTAAGCACCCCAGATGATTCAAATATGCAGCCAGAGATGAGAAACACCATTTCAGAGTAATTAGAATGTACCCACGAAGGCGGGGATGGGGATGTTTAGAAGGTAAGCAAGAAGTAGATAATGTAGTGGATACATCTACACAGTACATACCCCTTTAAATGTTCAAAGGGTACATTTGCATATTAAACATTCGACAGTAAAGAAAGCTAGTTAATGTTTTTTCTGGCTACTCAACAAAGAAGGATCATGGCAAACAAGACAAAAGGAAGAGCTAACAGCTGAGTGAAGCATTACAAACAAAAGTCCCTTTTACTAGTCTCAGACCAATATTCTTATAGGAATTTCTGAGATAGCTTAGATATAGAGGAGCTATATTAGCATAAAACGGGAAGTTCAGTAAGACCAAAGTTAAGGAGCATAGAGCCCAGAGGTCAAGATAAAGTTGTCATTCAGGAATCTGAACAGATAAAGTCAATATCAGGACCCAGGGGATCAAGAGGTGACAGTGATCTGAGGTAGAAACTTCTTCTATTAGGAAAGTAACCGATTCCAGAGAATAGATGACTCTGAACCCATAGAAAAGAACCATTGTGGAAATGAAATTAGTTTGAAATGGTACAAGAAAGATAGCAGTTGCAGATACCCCTCAAGTTGAACTAGCTGTCTTCATTTTATAGAAGCACAGAGAAGAAAAAAAGCTCTTCCCAAAGTAGCAGGGAGGCAGAGAGATGAACTACATGAGACCTCTGAATAAGCAAAGCTCCTCATTATTGTGCCCTTAGCTGAATTTTTCTTGCCAAGGTGCAATGCTTATGACCTGATGAACCCAACATTTCAGTTTTAGCCAAAAGGGAAATAAAAATACAGAACACTAACAACTCAAAAAACACTCCATAAAATAAATACGAGGTAAATGAAGGATGTGGCGAAATGTAGTACAGACATTCCAATATGCGTCAAAAACAAGATATAAGAGAAGCAATGATGTAAACGTTTTATCAAAATGGCATTAATGAGGTCATTAATGATGTCTGAATGTTGGCAACTCAAGGAGTCTTGGGTATGTGAGCAGAATCACACAGAACACAGTTCTGGCAAAGTTACAAATAGGAAGCACTTGTGCAAACATTATGTGACAATGTCCCTTTGGGAAAGGCATGAGTGGAGTCCAAAAAGAAATGTATTTGTCCAGTCTAAAGAAGCAGTTAGCTAATTCCTGACCACTTCTACAGGCACTCCTTTGAATATTTTCAAAGTCAAATCATCAACAGATTCTATCTGGCAGCCATTGAGAGAACAACCTTCCAACCAACACACACCACTTAAACACAAATGAGAATCAGGAAGCCCTTCTGTCTAAATAGAACTTTTTATCTTTCATGTGAGTTTAGTCTCCTGTCTTAGAATTGCATCCACCACAATTCTTGGAAAGGTTGTCAGCAATGCCTCCACCCTTCTCATTCTTATTAAGAGCTCAATAGTCTTTATTTTTCCTCTTTGCAAGGAGGGGCTGGATGGAGGGAATTCGGAATGAGAAAATTTGATTAATAAAAATAATGTAGCTTTGAAAACAAGAATGAGAACTGAAGACAAAAACGAGGTAATCTTTCATTAGAATTTGTTCAACCAATATCTACAAGAACCTACGAAAAGACAGACATTGTGATAAGGGCTAAGATCCTGAAAGTATTCTATTGACCCACTGTAAAAGAGATGACTCATGAATATGTGAACCAAAGCTTGGGAAGGTGACGGTGGAAAGGTATTTGAGCTAAAATGACAGTTCATGGAAATTCTGGAAGTGGTGTTTTGATGGATTGGAGAGATGAAGGAGTGGGAAATGGTGATATATTACTTGTGCCTGTAAATTTAAGTTAGTACATGTGGCATTTGCTCCTTCCAAAATTTTAAGTGATTTTCAAATTTGTAAATCTATGTACTTTAAGTTGTTAATATATCCCATGGCATTGAGCCACAAGAACATATGTCAAAAATTGGCTCCAAATTTATGTCTTTCCCTCCTCGGATCACTCTGCAGCTGTCCCCTTGGTGCCCATTTACATTATTTTGTACGATGTGATAGTTATATTGCAGAAAGTTAAGCCCACAGACTCAGACCAGTTGTGCTCACATCCTGGCTCTAAAACTTACAAGTTATGTGATCCTAGATTTTCTCAATGAATAATCCCCTAAAAGCCCTTGTCACAGTTCCTGGCATAAGAAAAGCAGACGGTAAATGTTAGGTATTATTATTTATAGTTTCTTTATTGTTTGAAATTCTTCTTGATTTGTTTCAGATACCTATGTTTGGTCTCAAGAAATGTCTGTAAATAACTGCCTTCATAAATAAACTCCAATGCATGGAAATATAATGATCAAACCTGAATACTTATAAATGGCCATATATCAGAAATTCAGAGCATTATTCTTAGAGTGTGTCGGAAATTCTGAGCGTTTTTCTCATTTTGTGTTGGGTTAGTAAGATTAGATTTGAGGGTTACATTGACTTTAGGAGTGTGTGCCTAGATCCATGAACTTTAAGATCTGACATGCTCCGGCAAACCCAGTCACTCATGTGACTCTAATCCTCAAACATCCCTAATTTCACTCCGAATAAGATAGAAGAAATGGGGAGTAACTTCTAGATAACCATTTTAGGACTAGAAGACACAAGAAGAGAAGACTATAAAGTATAAACTTTACGATAAGTTTCTGGTTCTCTAACCAGACTCCTTCCCTGGAGGGATGGAAGAGGAGACCCAGCCACCTGTATAGAGGTGCAGAACTGGAGAGGTCCCACAGGGGTCATCTCGCCCTCTGAAAAGAAGCTCAGGACTCCCAGGCATCTGTGATCCACACTGGACGCTGAAACGTTTGAATAAAGCTAACACGAGATGTTCCTAAAATTAGAAGGCCGTATGAATGACTTCTTGAGGGTCTTGGAGGCATTGCTTAGTGGGTCCATGGCTGTGGGGCTAACAGTCCTTGAAGTGTGAACATCGGCAACTGCTGACAACCACACCAGCAACGATGCAGGGTTCTACCTCTTACGAAACGCCTCCTACCATTTTCCTTAACTTCCCAGGAAGGTCTTTTTTTCTTTCAAACAATAATATTTGATACCTGAGCTTCCTGGAGACTTAGAATTCTCGACTGAAAATATACATTGTTTAGTGATCCTGCTATGAAATATGATAGCAACATAAAGAAAATATACAGCGATATACAGAAGGGCATTTCTTTGCCCTTCACCATGGTTCTAATGAAAATAGAGACACACTTGACGCTGATTCAATGTTATTGAGTCAGCACTGAATTTTTTTTTGTTGTTTATGGAGGTGGTGGTGTTTGGGAGAAGAGGGGAATTTTTTTTTTTCAATAGCACAATACTTTGCAGCCATTAATTCATTATTCCACTTAATCCACGTGCATCCCCTGAGGCTTAGCACAATCATCCTTAAAATCTGTGACAATTGTCAAAGTAATTTAGGGTTAACAGGACATATCTCTGACAGAGCTGGGGGGAAGACATGAGCATTAAGGTACAACTAGCTCTTCCTAAAAATAGAAGTTACCTGTAATAGAATCCAAATGGTACTCTTCATTGTCTCTTCACACATCTTTTAAAAACTTTGATTCAAAAGATTTTCTTGCTTGCTTTCTTGTATTTTTCTTTTTAGACAGCAAAACTGTGGCAGGATCTAAAGATATGTTATCATTAGCACAGAAGCAATTAACTTTTATTTAACAAATTTGGTGGCATTTTAAAATTATTATCAATATATGCTGAAGGGAAGGCAACGAATAGTCCTCCCCTCATGAATCACCCAGACTCTCTGTAGACACTCTTTTCACATGAAGTTGAAACGAAAAAAAAACCTCTAGGTCTTTCCAGTCATTTTTTTTTTTAAATAAATTATTTAGCAAACTGGTTTGAATGTGACTTTTAGGCAGTGATGTGCTGTTAAATGTTTATCAATCAGCTATCACTTGTAGTCTTCACTCCTCCTCATAAATACTCTCACCCTGGATGATTTCAAGCTACCACTACGATGCCCCCAACACAGTATTGGGAAGAGGTACACACAATGGGTTCTCACAAGCTGGTATGAACCTGCTCCAATACCCCCAAACGCAGCCACCAGGACTGACTTAGAAGATGAAGCCCATGCCCAAAATTCAGCTGTTATACCACCATCTGGGGAGGTACTGAGCATACCTAAAATGATTTTTTCCCTCTGCCTCACTGAAAAGTTTTCTAGTAGTTTACATTTATCTCAGGTCCTAGTCTAGAAGACATACCAAGAACAACTAAAAAAAAGAGGGAGGGGATTCATTTGTCTACATGATGCCTTAATAGCCCTTACTAGTATTATTATTGAATAGAATAAAGCACTTAGCATAAGTTAACCAGGGAATTCTCAAGGATCCCTGAGAAGTAGGCAGTAAGTGTGAATTCCATTTTATAAGAAGCGAAGAGTTTCTGAGAAGATAAGAAATTAAGTTGGGCAATAGAACATTAAGCAGCAAAAATTCTTTTCAGCGGCAGAGTAGAAGAGGCCCACTCCTCTGGGAAAAACAGTCTTTATTCCCCTACACGCTCCAATCTTAATACAGCTGTTGCACTTAAACTCAACCTATTCTCCACCCAGCAGTGCTCAGGGATCTGGGTAACATAAACAATTAGAAGCAGCAGCCTCTGTGAATCTGAATTTTCCTTTCACCTCCTCGGATACTGTCACCCATCCTAAACATTATGGCTAGAATAAAGTATAGCCTTATGAAATAGGCCATATTATTGAGAAATTATAATTCGTCTTATCCTTCTTGCTGAAAATTCATTGGCTAGAAGAATTAAAATTTTTTTTCTCCTCTCCCAGACATGCCTTAGTAATCCTCAATTCCCTGGGAGAAAAGAAGCCAGTTTTGGTTTCACACTCCTTAAGGCAGATTGAGCTATATGGGCTCAGAAGTAGAAGGCTTGGAGGTTTTTGCCCCAAAAGACCCTGAAGAGAGCTGGATTTCCAGGGACTAGAAGCTGCAGATGATGGCCCCAAGTGGAGGTGGGAGGCTGGGAATAGACGAGACCTGCACACTGGTCCCTCAGAGCATCTAAGCAGCAGCAGGGCTTCTGGGGGACTGTCAGGATGCTGAACACTACACAACTCAGAGGCCCGGGCCCACGTCCCATGGAGGAAGTGAAGAGCAATGCAGGACCACCTTCAAAGGGGCTACACAAGCTTAAACAACATCTTAAACAACTATCAACCAGGACAGAGAACAGAGGCCCTCTTGTCTAATTTTTCTAGTTCATTTCAGCCCCCTTGGGTCTTTTGCTGTTCTGAGTAAGGTGGGGACAGGGGGAGGGTCTCCTGAAAAAACAACTTGAGTTTGACTATCCTGCTAGCCCAGCGCATGGAGCCATCTATATTTAATTGGATTCAGAACAACAAAAAGTGAGATGCTTTTTGCATCTCAGTGTCATACTGAAAATCTTGGAGCTCCTTTACTGTGGCAGGAAGGGCTTTTTACAATCCTCCCTTGCCTTAGGCTAACTGGAAATCCTATTCTGTTAATCCATATTCCTTCTATGAACGT
This sequence comes from Diceros bicornis minor, assembly GCF_020826845.1. NCBI lineage: Eukaryota > Metazoa > Chordata > Mammalia > Perissodactyla > Rhinocerotidae > Diceros > Diceros bicornis. The sequence continues at coordinate 42,100,963 of NC_080756.1, forward strand.
TCCCTGGCTCCACAAATATCTCCACTGCAAATGGACTAACATGCAGTTAAGCTGAGCTAGCTGGCTCAGGGCTTTGATATTTTATACCTGCAACACATAGGTTACCCTAGGTCTTGGGATGCTCCTCTTTGGTTAAATTAAATTTGATTAAAGATGTGTGCAGCCCTCTTTAGATTAATAATTACCATGAGAAAAGGTTGTTCCTATCATACTTTTTTTGCCTGATTTGGACAATTAGATATATCTGAGGTGCATTTTTAGAATCTTAGCTGCTTTGTGCAGAAATTTTATGAAGCAAAGCAAAAGCAGACAAAGCTTGGCAAACATATCAATCTCCATCAATAAGTTGAGTGGCCAAAGCTCCCATGCCTTCCACACCATCAGAGAATAGCAGAGGAATAGGCAATGATAGAGCGTTAGGTTATTGTGCCAGCTCTGCTTGGAAGAGAAGGAGGCCCATTTTCTGCTTTTACTTGAAAGTAGACGTTTCTACCTTCAGATTGGATGAACTGCTTAACCTCTGTGGGCCATGGTTTCCTCACCTAAAAGTTGGTGTATTTAGCTGCATGATCTCTAAGATTCCTTGCAGCACTAAAATTCTTTGATTCCAAGATATTATGAAATCCCAAAAGGAAAAGAGGGACATTGTTCTCAGTCTATTGTCCACCCAGCTGATTTTATCAGATTAAGATTCTGAGTCATAAATAAAGGAAGAAAAGACACTGATACAATATAGAACTTGCATTTGCAGGAAGTGCATTTTTCCTCCATATGGATCTTAACTATTTCACGTGCTAAAAAATAATTGAACAGACTATCTATAGAAATGGTTTTGTCCATTCATCCACTTTTCTCTATAACGGTAAAAATAACTATTGCTTTGTTATAAAACTGTGTTCAAATAAAAATAGGGAAATGCAATCCTCAACAGTTTCTGAGATCTAGCTGTGAGAAAAGTCGCCACGTCTCTTTAAATAAGCATAAAGGTAAGAGTGCCATCTGCTGGCTTAAATTGTCTAATAGTGTCTTTCTAACTTGATATGTACAATAAAATTGTTACTCCACAAATAACTTCTAAAACTTGAGTCTACACCCTGCTTCATGAAAACTCTGAGCTCTTTAATAACTTGATGTACAGAGCCTAAATAGAAAAATCATTTGTCCTAATGTCCAAAATACACAAAATATATTAATATACTCTGAATATATGAATATACTCTGAATTAAATAAGTACTTCTTTTAATTATATCCTACAATATTTACCATGTCAAAAAACTATAAACCTATCAGGTCCAAGAGTAAGTAGATAATGTCTTTCTTTAAAAGCTTCTAAGAAAGCTAGAATATTTGGAGTGTTTACACGTAGGCAATAGTGTCAATTGTCAAAAGTCTCCTTAGCTTCACAGCAGGAAACCAAGGGGTACCTCTGTTAACAGAGTTCAATTAAGGAAGAAAGAAAACACAGTTAAGTAGAAAAGTCATATATCAGATACAACCATCACTTCACGCCTCCACATTGACGTCAGCAGGCAGATGAAGGTCAGACTGAAGCACTTACTGGCTCTCCTTTATGAGGTGTTGTGATGTTAATATCTGGGCCATGAAATGTACTCTTATTCTTCTCAATCCTCCCCCAAAATCTCCTTCAGAAAAGATTCTCTTTTAAGGGAACCCCCTACAGCAATGGAGCTGCTCAGAGAATGTTTCACATAAAAACAAAAAATTCCAATCAATTTCTTAGTCCAGTAAGCCTGAGAGGATCCCAGGAAAATTTATTCCATTGCCTGAAATGTTGAATATCTGTTTAGTACAATCCTGAAATCATCCAAGGAGATGTATGAGGTGACTAGAATACTTTTTATTCAAAAATGTACATGAAACTTCCTATGCCAAAAGCATTTAACTGGAAGAAAACAATCATTCTAAATAGATGAGATTCAATATTACCAAGAAGCTAAGAGACGAACTAGCACAGTTCTTAAGGGTCGTTGGCATTCCTGTTAATTTTCTGCCTTACCTATATTGTAAAGATAACATAATAATTATATTGTAAAGATTTCATAACAATTCACTGATTCTTGGCATTAAGGGTCTTTTATGTTCTCAGGATGCCATGCTACAAAGTTGTTTGGAAAAGCCAATCGTTAAAATATTAAATCACTACATACTTTCACTAGTATAGTATACTTTCTATCACTGGTATAGAAAGTATAGATATATATATCACTAGTATACTTTCAATGAATTTAGGCATAGACATAAACAAAATCTGTATGAAAAAAATAATATACTTACTGTTCTTTTGTTGAAAGATGATATCAATTATGCTGTTTCCTCTGTGTATGAATGTGAATGAGTGTGAATAAGCCACACTACAGATTACTCACAGTCTGTATTTTGAATTAAAGCTATTTCATGATCAAAGTGTGGTTTCGGTTCGTATCGGTGACATATCTTCACACCTTTTTCATCACTGGTACTAGGATGTAAGAATGCAGTTGCCTGAAGCTCAGATCCTACTCCTGGTTCTCTGAGAATGTCTTCAGGTCAGTTTGCATGCCTCCACCAACCTTGCCAACATACTAATGACAGAGCTCTAAAACCACATCCACAAGAATGCAGGAAACCAATGGTGAGTTTACACCAAGTTAATGACAATAGACAACTTGGAGGAAATTAGTTCATGTAAAACATGCCACTCTTCATACTCACTCAACATTGAAAATCATCACAGATCAACTACAGTGACAAAATTCAGACCAGGCACAATTTATATTTGTTATTACACTCCATAATAAAATATTTTCCCATTTGTTCTTCAAGACATTCTCTGAGATAAGCAGACCATTTTACAAATCACTTAAGCTCATTCACTCAATTTTCCATAGTTGGAAAATAGCTACTGGGTTTCTCCACTTGAGTAATGTTTACTGTAAGACCAAAAACACAGTAGAGCTTGTCAGTAATATGCTAGCAAACACTAAACCATATACTTGGTTGACATAATCCAATGAAGCACAATATTGGTGTCTGCTAGAACTACCACATACTCTGTTGACGGAATTCATCTCTCAGCCGAATAGCTGGCACTGCCACACATAGCAAGAGATGACAGTGAACAGGCGCCCAAAATACACATTTCCCTCTAGACCAAGGGATGACAGTATGGAGTGAAAACAATGGAGTAACATAAATTTGCTTTTTGAATATATCAAACTGATATCAACACCAAAATATATTTGAGATTATCTAGATGAAAAAACAGAGGCGTCAAAAGGCCACGTTTTATCAAGTTTAGTAGCAGAGTCAAGATTGAAACTCAATTCTAATCTTGAGTCCAGAAGTCAGGGTTGCAGATTGAAACAATGTGAAAGGATACAGGATAATTCATCAAAATGGTAAAAATAAAAATATATATGGCCAATAAATCAGTAGCCAAAGAATCTTAAATTTAAGCAAGATACTGTAATTCACCAGGCTAGTGCTGTTGAGAATTTAATTATTGCGAGGGTGAGAAAACAGACTACTCATATAAGCAGCTGGTGGGAAAGCAAAGTGATTCAACATTTAGATAGATATAGATAAGATATAGATACTGATATACTTTTTAAAATACACAAATATCAATACCCATTCACCCAATAATCCCATTTCTAGGATAAACACAAATTATTTATAAGGTCATTTATCTCAAAGTTAATTGCAACAAATAATGGAAACAAACGTATACCTATACTAAATTGATAAAATTAAAATTAATTTTTGTCTTTCATTACAATGAAATACTATGTGGCTCCAAAAAATCATGTTTTAGAAGAATAGTTTGTGAGTTGGAAAAATGCTTTAGTTATATTTTGATGTATTGATATATGCTTTTGGTATATTTTCATATATAAAAGGTTTACAAACAATATGATAGGTATGATCCTAATTAAGGCAATATTTGTAAATAAGCATATTTAGCAAATATATAGCCACTAACACACATATAAAAAGAATTGGATTAGAAATTTTTTTTTTCATCTTATACTTTATACTTTCCAAATTTTCTACAGTGGATACACATTTGGTTTCATGCCAGAAAAAATGATGTTATTTAAACCAAACACAAAGTGAGTTGAGACACCTGGGAATAAACGAGATTCATGCTTTGGGAGGATCGGTGGCTGCAGTGGTTTCAGGCTCCTGAGTTGACCAGGGATTAGCACTTGGACAATTTATCTGGCTCTTAATTTTCTGGAAATTAAGGTAAAATCGAGTAGCAAGTTTCCATTTTCTAGCAACAGAAAACACATTAAATTATTTACAATACTTTTTCCTCCAGAACTATAGTCAAACAGGAATTTAGCATCATTTGAATCCTTACATAAAAGACTTCATGAAACATATTGAGCAGTAACTTCAACTGTGGTCTTAAAAATCAGTAGCTTTCTTTGGGGATCTTTTAGGCATTGATCCTGTGATAAATCATATTCTACTACATTAAATTAAATACAATTCTGTTTGAGATCTGAGTAATTAATCTCTGACAAGAGATGGGTCTTTGTAACATGCATTTAGGCAACAAGTGTTTTTAATAAAACCATAATAATCTATCCTATAATGCTCTATTCAAGAGCAACTATTTCATTGGTTATAACAAAGGCTGAGTTAGAAGCAGAATGCCTCCTTTTATTCAAAAAGAATATCTTTAATAACCCAATATATTAAGCTCAAATAAACACTTCAATCATTTCCCAAAGGGATTATAACAGGTAGTTCATGTGTGTTTGTGTGCTACACATTGGAACATGTAACATGCTCTAAATCACATCAAAACTCTTTTACTTTAAATTTGAAAATGTCCTGTATAAAGTGTTCATCTACATTCTTAGAAATGGCATAAATAAAATTGTCTAGAAGAAGATTAATCGAGGTGATCATGTCATCTTTACCCTAGCTTTACATAAATAATCGTTTCACCAATCATCCAATCAAAAGCAAAACAAAACCAAGGAATGAGTCTTTCTCTTGGCCAGTCAAGATATGCCAAGCTCTCCTTTGCCTAAATCCTATTATACAGTGTATTTGCCGTCACTTTGCGTGGCTCCTACCCATGGCCAATTCACTGTCCCATCTACATTCTCTCACTGACTATAACAGCAAAAACATGTTAGGGAAGTACATTGCTCATAATTATGATATCTGTCTCAAAAAAGTTATGAGCACCCCTTTTTGCACTTTGATACCATTATTTTATTCAGCAAACATTTTAAATTCTTACCATGTGCTGGTACTAGACCCTAGACTAGAGAGAGATATGTGAGGAAACATATGGAATAAAGTGTTATAACTGCTATAGTAGCAATTATATATGTACATGTTTCAATGAAGAGCAAAGGAGAAAACTGTCAAGTGTATCTAAATAAGGGTTGCAAGTTTACTACTGTAAAATGTGTTCATGCTCACCTTTTAATGATCTCCAAAGTGTTCTTTCATTCTAATATATTTGGGATTTAAGGATCAAGTGAATAGTCCAACCATTTTTCTATGGTTGATCATATTCTCTTTCCTCTCCCAGCACTCTTTATATAACCTAAAACACAGAGCATATATTTATATTACAGTATTTTATTAACATATTTAACTAATATGAAACAGCATTAATTAAATGATTGGTATACAAAGCTGGTGACACCCCCCCCCATGACGTCTAATTACCACTTTTGGGGGTATGGTGAATATTTGGCATATTTGTAGCAATCCAGCATGTTTTGAACACTTTTCTTTTGTCTGAACATTTTCACAGATTCTGAGTCCCATCTCTTTAACACAGAAGCCAGAACTCCAATCTTGCTCACAGCTGGGTAAAAGCACATGATGCACTCACACAGGATTGCAGTCTGGGAAGTTGGTGACATAAGAAAGCAGATGCAGATGTAATCCATCTCTCAGTGACCATGGCAGCAGAGGTATCTGGCTGTTCAGGGTCAGAAATCCCAGGACTTCTGGAGTCCAGTCCAGTATCATCAGTGAAGTTAGCATGTCCAGGACAAAAAGCAATGTCTACACTAAGTGGTGGCAGCATTGGTGTCTTTGCTAGAGTAGCCACCAACGTCTGGTTTGGGCATTGTTTCTGGTTGTGTAGTGGCTGAGCCAGATACCCTAAGGCTACTGGAGATTCTTTGATGGATCAATTATAGTTTACTAAGTTTCTTTATTGCATAGTCAAGCTAGGGTGGATTTTATTGTTTGGAACACTGACACATTTCCAATGGCTGCTGATTATGGAGGGAGCCTTTCCATTAAGGATATCTGATTCTAAGCCACCCTGATGATTACAAATAAACACCCTTGGAGCACTCCACTTCCTACCCCTCAGAAACATGGACAATGCACAAGCACTTGCTCTCTCTCTCCGAAACTTGCTGTCCTACTTCTCCAACAGTGAAACACTTTACTCAACGACCACTGAGTCAGCTTTTGGAAGCAGACTACATTTCTTTGCTGCTGGATATGTACACCGTTTCACTCCCTTCCTCCAAATCTTAGCACACAACACTATTAATTTTCTTCACCTAAAGAAATGTCTGTTTCTCCTTACTATTTATCTTCTACCTCTAAGCCAGTTCTCTCCACATTATAAAACATTTTTCCAGTTCTAAAATGACTATTTTGATAGCTATGTTCTAAAAATATTTTCAAAGAATTTTTGAAAGTCTTAGTAAGGTATTTAAACTTTCCTATCTACCTCTTAATGGACCTGGTGATTTCATCCAGAAAAAAATTCTCATAGAGAAATCATATTACATTTCCCTAATAGACTTACCCTATTAAAGGGTTTGATCAGTAAGTCTATCCATTATTATGGATTCAGTTGGTTCCTTCTGGAATACTAGCTTTAGTGGCTTATTTTGGTACAGGATATTAAAAAACTTAATAATTTACTGTTTTCATCTACAAACAGAAATCTGCATAGGTTGTCACTTTTTAACAGGTAAGGGTGTGCATGTGCAGAAGCATACGTATACACTAATTTGTACTCTGAACTCTTGGAATTTATCATAATTCATTAAGGCAGGGCTGAAATTTGCTTTCATACAATATTTGAAAGGTAGTTTTACTGAGCAAAGTGTAGTATAAATAAAATGGAGGAAGGGGTCATAGGATTTAAGAAAGCAAATTATTCTCAAGCCCTTGAACAGCTGCTTTTCATGTACAAAATACTCTATCAGTTCAAGTCCACGACATCTCATACCACATCAGGAGTATGTCGGGATGGTAGAAATCCATTCTGATGTTTTGTATTAGCTTTTATAATACAGCCATTACTTCACAGGTATTTGGTCAAAAAATCTTGTAGTTTGACAAACCTAATGACTTCTGCTTTCCTGTTTGAGGTTGCTATAAGTTCAAATTTAAAGAGTGCAACCTAGAAAAAACTTCATGTGATGTAAGAATTAAGCAGGATAATGACGAAAGGACACACTCCTTCATTGGCCATAGACACTCTCTTTCTTCAATGAGAGCTAAAAATTGGATCCTAGAATGGAGGTAGAGATTACAAATACCATGAACCATTAATCAAAGCACACAAGGGGGATCTTGGCACTAGTTCTTTATGTTATTGATGTGATTATAGGTCAGTATGATTTCTGCTGTACAAGGGGGAAAAAAAGATTTAGCATCATACCTGGAAAAAGGATCAATACTGATATTTGACTTCAAGACTATAAGAGAAGAATAGCAATAATTGACTGCTTACGACATGCTAAGCTTTTCTCTAAGAAATTTACATGCATTATCTCATTTAATTCTAAAACAACATTAAGATATATCTTTATAACCCCATTTTACAAATGAGGTACATAGAGGTTAAGTAACTTCCCCAAGGTCACACAGTTAGTACCATTGAAGTTGGGACTCAAACTTAGGTAACCTAAGCCCAGAGCCTGTGCTCCCTATAATTACTATATTGTCTCCCTATTTTCCCTCCTAAGCCCTTGAAATTCTTTGACATTCTATATTCTAGATTTCTAAGTGTGTGATTAAAGGTGTAGGGAGGAAGAAGAAGAAAGAAAGGGAACGTTTAGGGGCCGGCCCCTTGGTGTAGCAGTTAAGCGCACGCGCTCCGGTGCTGGCGGCCCAGGGTTTGGATCCAGGGCATGCACCAACGCACCACTTGTCAGGCCATGCTGTGGCGGCGTCCCATGTAAAGTGGAGGAAGATGGGCACAAATGTTGGCCCAGGGCCAGTCTTCCTCAGCAAAGAGAGGAGGATTGGCATAGATGTTAGCTCAGGGCTGATCTTCTTCATAAAAAAAAAAAAAAAAAAAGGGAATGCTTAGAAAAATATCTAGCATAAAGAAACTTTCCTCCTTTGGGATTTGAGTGATGTTATTATCCTAAGTAAAAGTTGTGAACCAATATTATTCAAAGATTGGTAAATACCTATCCTAGCAAAATATGCTTCCAGCTGTTCAAGCTAATTGCTTTTTTCAGACTAGCTTTTTCAGAGCTTGATATTTTTAGCTATGTTTTCCATTTGCATCATCAACAGGGACTGAACAAGAGGCCATTGCCTTAATAATCAATCAAGTCTCAATAATTAGCCACTTGCTTCAACATAAACGTATTTCACCTGCAGTTATAGAAATGAGAATTTCTAAATTGTGCTTGCAAGGCTCATCAAGCTGCCCTGTGCCACAATAACACACACATGTACTTGACCTTCAGTAATCACGTGTTCTACATATACATGTATTCTCTGCAGATTATTTCCTGGTCACTAGAGTCCACAGAGTGGCTGTAACTGCAAAGAAAGCACCCTGGTAAGACAGGCTTCCTAAAGTAAAGAAAACAGATCACTTTTGGGGTGGGGTTCCATGTTATTATTAATTCAACAAATGTGTATTGAACGCCCATTTGTAGTCAGAGAACGGAGATACAGTATGAATAAACACCGACCCTGTCCTCAAAGAGTTCAGTCTAGTTTACAGACAAGAAAATCAAATATGATACAGTGATAAGTCTTAGGTAAAAGTTATTTTGAGAGCCCAGCAGAGGCAGTTAGATGGAGAATAAAGAGAGAGTGTATCAATCACACCCTGGGGTTGGATAGGGAAGTGCTTCCAGAATAAAAGGCACTTGAACCAAATTTTTTTTTTTTTTTTTTTTTTTTGTGAGGAGATCAGCCCTGAGCTAACATCCGCCAATCCTCCTCTTTTTTTGCTGAGGAAGACGGCCCTGGGCTAACATCTGTGCCCATCCTCCTCCACCTTACATGGGACGCCGCCACAGCATGGCTCACCAAGCAGTGCGTCGGTGCGCGCCCGGGATCCGAACCAGCGAACCCCGGGCCGCCGCAGCGGAGCGCGCGCACTTAACCGCTTGCGCCACCAGGCCGGCCCCTTGAACCAAATTTTAAAGAGTGAGAAATTTTAGCTAGGGTGAAGGGATTCCAAGCCCAGAGAACATAATCAACAATCACCCTTAGAAAATCGCATCAAAACAGCAAATTATAGGTAGGTTGGTGTGATTGAATGACAGTGTGCATGGGGATGTGTGGTGAGTGATGGAGCTAGAAAGATCTGCCAGATCCTGGATTTCAAAAGCCACTTTCCTTAAGAAATAGATGCTGTGAATTATTCACGGATATTCTTTGATGTTCTCATGTCCCCTCTGTTAAAGACACATAAGCATATACCAAAGAACATAATTAGAAAACCACTGCACAGATTCTGATTAAACATGGTAGACTGAACAAACCAAAGATTGAATAAGTGAAACCCCACTAATATAAATGGACTAAAAGGGAATAGTTAATAGATAAAAACAGTGATCTAAAGGACAACAAGAATAGAATGGATACAATAGCAAATGAGACATTTAAATTTTAGAAGATGGAAAGCAAATGGATGGATGGTAACCACTTTAATAGATCTCAGAAAGCTGAGTGCATTCAGAAGAAGAACTAATAAGACCTATAATCAGTTGCACTGCAGAATCCCAGAAAAGCAAAGGAATTAGAGGCAAAGAGTATTTATGAAAGTGGGTCTGAAGGCTGGGGCAAGTACCACTCCTGCAGCTTGGAAAAAGACAGGAAGTCTACTATGGGGAATGTGAACCAAAAGGCACTGAAAAGGCATAAAAGAGGGAGGACATGAAGCATCATCAAGCAAACAGATGACATGAAAGTCTACATAGTGAATGGTGATAGCCCTAGGTTTCCAGAATGCTGGCAGCCAGACCTATACCCCCAAACAAGTGATGAAAGACTCATGTCTGGAGAAATTAACTGGATTTAGAAGAAGGATCTGATTTTTAAACTGATTCTTAAAAGATTGATGCAACTTTGAGTAGCATGAGCAGAACATCCCAGGCAGAAGGTATAGCTTGTGCAGATACAAGTCATGAAGGAGTATGGCAAGTCTGAGGAGTGGCAAGAGCTTCAGCATGCTTGACAAATGGAATGTGTGGGTTGGAGAAGGGTGAGATATGACATGGAGAAGTTCAAGGTCCACTCGTTAAAGGCCTTATATGCTAAAGAGATTGTATTTCATGTTATACACAAGAAGGGAGTTTCCACAAGAAAATGACATGATCAGATTGAAAAAGACAATTCTGGTTGTAGCATAAAAGACAACCAGGATTGAGGTAGAATGATATAATGAGAAACCAGCTAGGAGACTGACTTGCTTATCTCTAAGAGAAAAACCAGAGACTGAACTAAGGCAACAGTAATGGGATAGAGAGGAGAGTCAGGATGCCAGAGACATTTATAAGGCAGGATTGATGGAATATTTTTATCAACTGCATGTAAGGGGGAAAGGTAAGGTAAGGTAAAGAGGCAAGGATAAATCTTCTGTTTCTAGTTTAGGAACTGGGAATGATGGTGACACTATTAGCTAAAATAGGGAACATTACAGAAATAATCACTTTGACAAAGGAAAACAATACAGTCAATTTTGAGACACAAGTTTGAGTTACTATAGGACATCTCTCCCTAGAAAGCTGGAAAAATTATCTTCAATTCAAGAAGGAGAACTCATCTGGAGGTATACTTGAGAATCAGCACCACATAGATAATGAAGCCAGGGTAGGAAACGAGAGCATGTAGAGGAGGCAAACATGTACCACTACTCCCAGCTCTGTGCCCAGGAAAGGAATCCCAAAGCTACTGGAGCACTCTTTCTTGCCAAGCCCAAATGTGACTTCACACATTTTCTTAGTATTGGTCTCCCAGCATCAACTACCAATCAACCAGAGTTGGCACCTGAATTAAAAACCCATTTGTCTTCCCTGATGTGGAGCAAAAGAAGACAGCAAGGACTGGACCCTGAGGAACAGGTTCTCAAACGTCTTACAAACCATCAGCTTCACGTGTGTGTGCTGGTATGCATATAGATGAGAATCTGGAGTGAGAGTATTGTGAATTCATTTGAAACCAAACCATAAAGCATGTCCACATCCATAGCCTTAGCTAACCTTCTTCCTCATCTGGACTTCTAGAGGAGCCTCACCAGTGCTTCGTCACCTGAATTCTTGTCCCTCCATAATCCAGCCTCCACATTGCAGCCAGATTAATAGTTCCAAAGCAGAGACATGATTGTATCACCCCCCACCCTCAACCCTACTATTAAAACCCCTTTATAGCATCTCATTGCTCTTAAAATAGAGACAAAGATTTTTCATAAGGTCTACAAACCTCATAGGGTTTAACCTCTGACTCTTCAGCCTATTTTGTACCATGTGCCCCTCTCACCGATCCCCACAGCATATTCTGTACTGCTCCCCTCCACCACAGGCTTCTGAAGATGCTGTCTGCCATCCTCAAGGACTCTTGCCATGAGTCTTTACCTAGCTAACTCCTATTCATCCTTTAGGTCCCAGCTTTAATGCCACTTCCATAGGAAGACTTCCAGAATGCCCAGATGTCATCAGAACAGCATGTGCCTTTCCTGCATAGAAATTACTGATGTAATTTCATGTGTCCATGTGCCGTGTTGTTTCAACACCTGTCTTTGCCAAACATTAAGCTCCACGAGCTCAGGAAAAAAAAAGTTTCTTTTTGTTTTCCCAATACCTAGCATCATGTCTGGCGCGTAGTAGGCACTCAATATTTATTTAATTTGGTTGGCTTTGGTGATCTGAATCTTGACAATATATTCTCACTCTTGGAAAATAAGCCTATATAAAGTATTTACTAAGAGTTTACTTTCATTTTAAAATGAATTAATACAGTTAAACAAACAAGAAATAACACTTGGCAAATAGCAGGACACGTATTTCAATAGCCATTTTAATTTCATCAGAATTATTCCATCATTTCCCAGGAAACTTGCAAAGTATTCTTCAATAAATAGTCACATCACTTCCTGTAATTACATGCAGCTGGAAATCCTGCTGGTTCCAAAAATAAGAAAATGAGAAATCTTTTCATCTCTTTTATTGGATTCGCTGGCTGCTTTTCAAAAATATTACAACCTTAGTGTCCTCAGCATTGTCTCAAGAGTCATTAAGAATCACATTCGCATTTAGTTTAGTTAGCTGTGTGGAACACCTCTTGTTTCCCACATCAAAGTATCCCTTCTCTATAATGGTTTTAAATTGAGACCACAAAGCTACTGCGGCACGTTAGATGAAGCAACAACATCCATAAAACACTATTGGCTCCATTTCTTCCCTTAATTCATCTTTAAGTGAAAGCTGTGCAGTGTGGAGAAGGAGGTACTTTCACAGTAATACACGATTGGGAGCATCCTTTAAGATAATCAATATACAGTACTAGCTTTCTAATGCTTAGCTGACCCAGCCTGACACAAGAACTACAACGGTGTCCCATGAAAGGAAAGCACTACATAAATTGTACAGTTTTTTAGCAGCCAAATCCAAAGAGAAACACAAGTTTCACTTGGGTGCTATTTTTTCAATAGTTACAAAAACTCTTGGATATGAATTGCGCTTTAGGCAAAGCTGTGCCACACACACATACACTTCCCATACATCACCCAAAGCTCCTTAGCACATTGTGTATGCCTTCAAATACATCTTCACTCCCACTGCCCCAGGCCTTGTGATTCGTCCTAGTTACTTAGACTATACCCAGCTTCCCTTGCAGGAAAAAGAAATAGCCTCAGTCAGAACATCCTACCTGGACTTCTACTTTCTTGGCATATGCTTCAGACCTGGGCCCCTCTAACCAAAACAGCCAGGACTGCTGACCTGGTAAACTAATTTGTAGTGAGATATTAATGACAAGTTACTAGATTATGCATTTGCCATACTATATACATTTGAAGCTCATTACGGGGACCCAGAAATTCCAGTGCTTTCAGCTAAGTGACCACTGATGGGAATTGGGTGGGGAGAAAAGTCACTGAAGGAAATCAGCTTAGGAGTTGGCTATCCATTTATTCTACCCACGCATATGTATTCACCTTTTCAAACATCCACTAAAGAAAAAAAAGGGATAGCAGATAAGAATAAATCCTAGTTGCCAAATTTCCAACCAATTCAGTAACTAAATTGATATAGTCCGTGGTCCCTACTTTCAAGAATCTTACAGTCTGGGGTGCTCATCTACATGTTAGTCTTGAGGTCAAAGATTCTATAATTTACATCCACTAGAATATAAGTTCCACGAGGATAAGGACCTCTTTTTTGGCAACTATAAACTCAACATCTTGCACCGAGCTCAATAAATATTTGGTGAATGAATGAATACTAGTAACATGGTTTTGCAAACAACAAAATCTTTCCTAGCCTATTTTTCCTTCTACAAAATGGGAATGACAATATTCACTTCATAAGACTTTTATGTAGATTAAGTTAGATGACACATGCAAAAGCTCCTAACAAGTCTTTAGGAAATAGTAAGTGCCTCTTTTTTTGATTAGGTAGACTGTGCTAATTGTGATAACAGGAACAAAAAGATGTTAACAGAGGGAGAACATAGTCAACCTTCAAGCATTCATAACAGAGACGGGTTCCCTTGGCACAGAAAGCTTGCAACACACAGATAACCCAGACCCTATATACAAGTACATAGACTAGGATAGGAAAACTGAGAGTGGAACAGCAGACTTGGAACAATCTACTTTGAGAGAACTAGGAATTACTATACTCTCACTATATAGCTAACAAGGAAGGTGGTAAGAAAGCGAAGAACTTAGTTAACTCCAGATATCCCACAATAATCACAATATGGTGATTTGGCATCACATGGTATTTGATCCTTAAAATGGGCATGACAATACAATATTGCTGAGGATCTAGAACATTCTGTTTTGTCCCCAGCTCTCACAATGCTAACAAGTCGCTAACCAATTCTGTGTCCTGGTTATCATTAAAGAGGGTCTAACCAACTAAAGAGTTAAGACTAGTAAATATGAAACATGGAAAATAGAAACGAAATGAAAAATTTTCTCCAGGGCTTTACCTAATTTTGAAATATGTCTCCATTTCTACCCTACGCCATAAATATCTCTCTCCAATAAAGATCCAAACAAGTAGGAATTCTTTTTCAAGGCAATTTAATAGTATTGAATATATTATTGTATTTGGTACTGTGTCAGATGCTAAATCTTCTTATTTTGTTTGAGTCACTGTCTTACATAATCTAGTCCTTTACACAAAGTCCTACCATCCAATATACAAATATTTTAAATTGTTTCTCCAATAGGGGTTAAAAAAAAAAAAAGTTGTACTGAGTTATTACCTTCTTTTAAATGGTCTGCTTTGGGAATGTGTGAAATATCGAGCCAAAGCTTGGTGGTGCAGTCAGTGCCCTCAGAAGAGAGTTTTCTCCCAAATGACAGAGGATATTTCATGGGAAGAACAAACCTCATTAGCACCAGAGTTTAAACTTGTGATTAGCGGTTGAGCCCATAAATTTGTGACAATGAAACATGTTGCTAGTTCTCTTCTTGGAAACTGAAAATAGAAGGAATATTTTTTAGCATAGTACCTACTGTTTGACCTTTCAGTCTTCCTTCCAGTTCTTTAATTATAGCCCATGGAGAGAACATGGTACACAAATCATTAAGCTATCTGGCTCATCATAAAATACATCCATTTGATCATTCACTACACATTAATTAAGCACTGACTATGTCCAGGAACTAGAATAGCACAAAGATGAATAAGATAAGATCTCCTGAGGGAGACAGACATGGAAACAATTGCTCTACAGCATTCAAAGTGTGACCATTGTGTACCAAAGTAGAATGGAAACATAAAGAGACCGTGAGGGCCAGGAAAGTCATCACAGAAGTAGTGACAACTGAGCTGAATATTAAAGAATCAACAGAATGTTTTTCAGACACACAGGTGACAAGGGAAGTTATTCCAGTCAGCAAGAAAAGTATTTCAAAGACACGGATTGAGATAAGCAAACTAATCTTGGGAATAGTGAGCAATCTGTCCCCAGCAGGTAGGGCTGGGGGACACAGTCAGGAGAGGTAACTGGAAAGGTGGATTAAGATCAAATCATGAATGTCCTTTATTAATTCATAAACAAATATTTGTTGGGCACTTAACTATATGCTAGAAATTATCCTAAGTAATGCAAGCACAGCCAGGAACATGGCAGACAAGATCCCTGCCCTAGATTCTAGTATATGCCAGGCTAAGGAATTTGAACCTTAGTTTAAAAACAACAGAGTAAAGCAGGAAAAGTAGCACAAGCGGATTTAGAAAGGTAACTCTTTTGACAGTGTGAAGAATGAACTGGAACAGAAGAACCCAGACGTAGTAAGACGAGTCAGAAGGCCACTTCAGTAGACCAGATGAGTCCTGCTTCTGCTATGTCTTCCATGAAATAGTATGATCTTCTTACATATGCATCTTCATGAGGAATTTGTAGAGAATATTCATTCCAAAATATCATTATTACTTGACTGAGTTCTCACAAAAGATGTGAGTTTCTTCTCAAACCTTAACAAATTTCTACACAAAGAATATATTTTTCTTGGATCCACATCATTTTGCACCACTAGCTACTCTCAGTCATCCTGACTCATTTCCTGAACTTTCAGTTGCTCCAAGAGAACCACATTTTGTCCAAGAGATTTGAGACAGAGCCAAACAGACTAAAACCACCTATAAAGGCCCAGTGAATTCTCAATTTCCAGAGGCCATTCAAAAGAATAGATGAGCCAAGACTCCTGGAAGCTAGAAAAAAAGAACTAGACTAAACTGGTTTTCTTCCTCTAAACCATCCTTCCCAAGATAATTAGGACCTCCAGGATTTATGATCTTCCAAACGCTACTATCCACTTTGTATGTACCCCAGCATCTCAAGAATTGCCCAAAGCCTTGAAATTGATGAGAGAGGGCCCCAGAAATTTATTCTTTTGTATATTGAACTTCACACATTTCCATCTATTATTTCATTTGCTCCCTGTAACAAGACATAAAATAAGGCAAATCATATGTAATTAGATCCATTTTAAAGATGAAGAAACTAACACCAAGAGAAAGCAAGACTGACGCAAAGGCATGTGCTAGTAAATAGTAGAGTCAGAACTAGAATCCAGAGCTCTTGACTCCTGGACCATGTTCTTTGCTTTACCTCCATGCTGTCTCTTCAGCCATCAATCATTGTCTCTCTCCTATTGCGCCTACACATCCGCATAACAATTTCTTGCTCTCTTATAGTTAATAAATAACCTCTTTTATGTTAACCTAGACTTCATAAAACAATCACTCTTATTTTCTGAAGCTCAGACAAAGCCATCTATATTAACCAATAAATAAAATCTCTTCTTTTCTTAATGATTCCCTTCATCTTCCTCTCCAACCTCCTCAGGGTTGCAAAGAAGTTGAGCCCTAGTCAGCCCACATTGACCCCAGTAGGCTGCAGGCTATTTTTAGATCAAGACTGATATACTCAGGCAGCAAAAAGAGCCAGTGAGACGCCAAACTCAGTATCCACCCTGGAAATGAACAAAAATGGGAAGCAAGTTAGCCGGTTCAGTGTCCCTTCAGATTTATAATAAATTGTCTGAAAGAACTTGGTGAATTAGCAGTGACTCCATGCCAGGAATGCTTTGCCTCAGCCAATCCTGGAGCTTACTCTGCTAAACCTAGGCCACCTGAGGTTTTTCAAAAATATTACTTGCACATGAAGTCCACACATCTCAGCCACTGCGGCCAAGAAGAAGGCCTAGAGAGCTCACTGACAAGCTTTGCGCTGGTCCCAATACGTAGTCACAGGAGGCGAGAGGCAGCATGTGAAAGAGGAAAAATCTAAGTAGGAGTCACAAAACCTAGATTCCTTACCACTTATGAGCCATGTGATGCTAAGAAAGTTGCTAGGAAGCCCTTATGGCCCCTAGTGGCCTTCACTGTCAGCCCCTTCACCGATTTGCCTCCATCTCAGCCACACAGAACTCCTTCACCCAAAGTCACACCCTTCCAGGGGTAGCCTGCATACAATGACTGATCCAGGTATAAGGGAGGGAAAATTCTGGCCCAACGTGAGACATTTCTGAGAGGACTTTTTGGCTTCAGAGCTCCCCATAGGGTCAGCAGAGGCTGCCAGGCTGGGCCTACATCACAGCTGGACTCCTCCCCTGCCCCACCCTGCTTCTTACACCTCTTGTCCACAGGTTTGACCCCAAGGGAACTCTCTAATGCATATCCTTAACAAGAAACACTGTCTCAGAGTGTGCATCCTGGAGAACCAAATATGCAATACCAATAAATAAATGTCATTGACACTATTAGTGAACTCCTACAAAATGACGCCTCAAATAAAAATCTTCTGAAAATCATGTTCCTTTACTTAGGTTAAGAAGTCTTCACAAACCATGCAAAGTCACACCAGTGTTACAGGATTAAAGAAGATCTCTGCTAAGCTCCTGAAGGACAAAAACACAAATAATAATAATAATTATAAAATATAGTGGCTCTGGTTCAAGACGGTGATGCAGGAAGACCCTGAACTCACCTCCTCCCATGGACACCTCAGGTCTACAGCTACATATGGAACAATTTCCTCTGCAAAAAACCTAAAGGCTAGCTGACCAATAACTACACATCGAGCAAATGAGAATAAAACCACCCCAAAGCATAAACAGAAGAAGAGAAATCATAGCTGGAAGTGCTCTGGCAGATAGTCCTCGGCCTGTAGCTCTCTCCAGGAACTGACTTCAGCTGAAGATAGTGGCATTGCCCATGAATACAACCTTATGAAATGACTAGTCAGTGCACAAGTTTAATGGCCCTCTCACCTCAACTCAGGACAACTCTGAAGGGCCACACCCGTTTCTGGGCTCCCTGTGAAGTTGGCTGAGACTATGGGAGACTGCATCACAGCCCAACTTCTCCCCCTGCCCAATACTTCTTCCTTTCCTGCCCCAACAAATGTGGGGTCCCAAAACACTCCCTAATAAGCTTTCTGTATGCTAGTATCTGTCTCCAAGTCAGCTTCAGTTGGTACCAGTAGCCTTCTGAAAAAGCAGATACTAAGATGAGATTTTGATGTTTGAATATTCTCTTACTGACTGGCAATGAGAACCCCATTACTAGTGGTGGATCCCAGACAACTCCAGGTCCTCCATACCCACTCCCAACTTACTCAACATGTACCAGAAGGAGCCAGAAGAGGATGTATGAAACTGGATTCTAAGGAAGCTGGATCAAAGTGGACAGTGCAACTGTTACTTTCACCACAGATGAACTGGGATGATATACCAGTGGAAAGAAATGGACTAGCAGGAGCAATGTATCAGGACTTGGAGAACTTGAGGAAATAGAAATTATAAGAAAAACAGAATTAGATAGCAGTTTCTGGGGACAATTTATGATCTGGAGAAAAACATAATGAAAGGCTGATATAAATCATTAATTAAAAGCTAAATGTGAGATAAAGTTGGAGGGCTCACATTTCCCAAATTCAAAGTTACTGCAAAGATACAGTAATCAAGACAGGGTAATACTGGCATAAAAATAGACATATAAGTCAATGGAGTCTAGAAATAAACCCATACATTTATAGCCAATTGGTTTTTGACAATGGGGCCAAGTCCACTCAACAGCGAAAGTACAGTCTCTTCAACAAGTGATGTTGGGACAACTGGATATCCACAAGAAAAAGAATAAAGTTGAACCTCTAACTCACAGCACATACAAAAATTCACAGAAAATGGATCAAATACTTAAATTTAAGAGCTAAAACTATAAAACTCTTAGAAGAAAATATAGGAGCAAGTCTTTATGACCTTGGATTTGGCAACGGTTTCTCAAATATGAAACCAAAAGCACAAGCGACAAAAGAAAAATAGATAAATTGAACTTCATTAAAGCTAAAAACTTTTGTGCAAAGTACACTATCAAAAGAGTGAAAAGACAACCCACGGAATGGAAGAAAGTATTTACAAATCACATGTCAGATAAGGGTTCAATACCCAAGGAACACCTAAAACTCAACAACAAAAAGGCAACCCAAATAAAAAACAGGCAAAGGACTTAAACAGACTTTTCACCAAAGAAAACATACAAGTGGATGATAAGCACATGCTCAGCATCATGAGTCATTAAGGAAGTGGCAATCAAAACCGCAATGAGCTACCACTTCACACCCACGAGGATGACTATAGTCAGAAAGATAGACAATGACAAGTGTTGGCCATGCTGTGGGAAAATTAGAACGCTCCTACATTGCTGTTGGGAATGTAAAAGCATGCAGCTGCTTTGAAAAACAGTCTGATAGTCCCTCAACAAGTTAAACATAGAGTTACCATATGGTCCAGCAATTCTACTCCTATGTATATACCCAAGAGAATTAAAAAACATATCCACAAAAACACTTGTACACGAATGTCCACAGCATTATATATAACTGCCAAAAGGCGGAAACAACCCAAATGTCTATCAACTGATGAATGGAAAAACTAAATATGGTATATCCATGTGGTGGAATATTACTCAATCATAAAAAGGAATGAAGTAATGAGACATGCTACAACATGGATGAACCTTGAAAGTATTATCCTGCGTGAAAGAAACCAAACACAAAAGGCCACGTATTGTATGAAAACATTTATATGAAATGTCCAGAATAGACAAATCCATAGAGACACAAAGTAGATTAGTGCTTTCCAGAAGCTGGAAGGAGAAGGGAATGAGGAGTGACTGTTAACGGGTTCAGGGTTTCTTTCTGGGGTGACGGAAATGTTTTGGAATTAGATAGTGGTGATGGTTGTATAGCTTTGTGAATATACTAGAACCACAGAATTGTAACTTTAAAAGGGTGAATTTTATGGTATGTGAATTACATCTCAATTTTTTAAAATCTAGGGTTTGGGGGGAAAAAATAAACAGCTAAGTGTGAAAGCCAGAGAATCTCCTTGGCAGCACATAAATATAATCTTGTCTCTTGCAGCTGGAGGTCAGAGAAAGCTGAGGAATAGGCCCAGTACTTAGCAGAGTTCCAAAGAAAATTAAATTCTCAATCTAGGCAAATTGACTATGCCAAGGCCATGACTGGCAAAGAATGGGACTCTAAGATACGGGGTGGGAATCATCCAGCTTGATGCGTTATAAATCCAGAAGCCACAGATTCCTCCGAGTCCTCCAAGCCTGCAGAAGTGGCCCACTCCTCCCTGTTAAGGAAAAATGCTTTCTCTTTACTCAAAGACAATGTAGAGGCCTCCTTCCTGCAAGAAAACAAGTGGCCCTGCTCCAAGAACTCCTTCCACTTTCCCTGGCTATAAAGTCGATAACTAGGGTTAAGTCAGAACATTATCCATCAGGGAAGAGCTAAGCCTACTAAAGGAGGAAAGAGACTATATCCCAAAGGAACTGCAGGACCTGGCCTGCATGTACTGATGGGAGCCAGGAGAACAAACATGGGAATCTAAGAGGGTGGGGCCAGAACTTATGGGAGAATTTATCGATATTGATTTTTTTTTTAGGACATAGGAGTTAATATTCTGGCAGTGCCCTTTGATATGACGTTAATATGCTGCTAGCATGGCTCTTAGAAGCTTATAGAAAGTGACGGCCCATACTTAGTGAAGTAGAATTGTCAGAATTTCCAGGGCAGACAGTGAAAGAAGGGATCACATGGCTCAGAGTGGTAAGGATGCTAGAGTAGATAAATTACAAGTTAGAAAACCCACCAGATAACTATTCTCCATGGAAGGGCCCAAGTGTTACTCCATTGACCAAAGGAATAAAATATGTGCTGGTGGGGGGGCCGGCCCGGTGGCGCAAGCGGTTAAGTGCACGCGCTCCGCTGCGGCGGCCCGGGGTTCGCTGGTTCGGATCCCGGGCGCGCACCGACGCACTGCTTGGTAAGCCATGCTGTGGCGGCGTCCCATATAAAGTGGAGGAAGATAGGCACAGATGTTAGCCCAGGGCCGTCTTCCTCAGCAAAAAAAGAGGAGAATTGGCGGATGTTAGCTCAGGGCTGATCTCCTCACAAAAAAAAAAAAAAAAAAAAAAAATATGTGCTGGTGGGTATCACATCCCTGGGAGATTAATAGAGATTAGTGTATTCTTAAAGACTTGCAGGGGTGATGGTCCCCATCATATCTCCACTTAATTCACCAGTCTCATTCCTGCAAATGCTAGAGAGAACCTGCAGGTTGACAAACTCAAACAAATAGTAGCCCTGATTGCAGCTGTTATGCCAGATACGATATCTGCTAGAGCAGATTAACATGCCTCAGGTACACGGTATGCAGCCATCGATGTGGTGAATGTGTTCTTTTCATCCTCATCCTCATCTGCAAGGAAAATCAAAAGAAGTTCCCTTTCACTCAGAACAAACAGTATACCTTGATCGGCTTGTCCCAGAGCTAGATGGAAATGATGAATCCAGGTTGGGCACAAACAGGGCCAGTGGACACATTACTTGTGCTCCAGATCCTCCTATCATCCACCACCATTTACTGAAGCTTCAGTTCACCCTATGGCTGCATAGTTGTATTTTCTGATCACTGATGGAGGAATAAAACTTGAGCTTAGTTCACAGATGGTCTGCTCACTATGTGAGAGCAAATTAAAAAAAAAAAATAGATTACACTACACAACAGGGTAATCTTAAAAGACCAAAGCGAAGGGAAATCCTCCCAATGAGCAGAGCTGCAGGCGGCATGCCTGGTCCTATACTTCAGGTGGAAAGAGAAGTGGGCAGTGGCAAATGGCTTGGTCAGTTGGTAAAACTGCTAAAAGCAGAAAAATCGAAGGATCGGGAACCAGGAGGTCAGGGGAAAAGGCATGTGGATATACCTATGGGAATGGGCATGAAATGTGAATATATTTGCATTCTATCTAGTGCCCTCCAGAGAGCATCCAGCATAGAAGAGATCATGCAACAACCAAGCAGAATTAGTCAATCAGCTGATGTTAGTCAGTCTCTGTCACTGGCTAGCCCAGTGCTGAATTATGGGTGCATTGAGTGAACTATGAATGAAGTTGCCATGGTGGCAAAGATGGAAATTATGAAGGTCCCAATAGGATACCTGCCACTCATTAAGGCTTACCTATCCACTGGCACTGCAGAATGTGCAACCTTCCACCAACACTGAACCCCATTCTTCAAAGAAACCAACCAGGCATTTGATAGCAAGTTGACTGCATTGAACCCCTTCCACTTTGGAAGGAGCAGTGATTCATTTGACTGGAACACACACGTAATATGAGTTTGACTTCGCTGCCTACAGGACATAAGCCAGTACTACTATATAAAGATTTTCAGAGAATTTGACCCCCTCAACATAGAATCCTACATAACTTGCAGCAGACCAAGAGACCTATTTTATAGCTAAAAAGGTGTGGCGGTGGGAGGCACCATACTACTACATACCATACCACCTAAAAGCTGCCAGCCTAATAAAGCAACCAAACAGGCCGTTAAAGTTACAGCTGAGCTTCCCCTTCAGAAACAATACCCTGTGAGCATGGGGTGCCATCCATGAGACAAATACATTCCAAATCAATGACCATTATATGGTGCTGGGTCTCCATCTACCCCTACTTCCAGTGACCCACTTGTGGAATTTACATGTCCTATCCTTGCAACTCTGGTTACTGTCAACTTAGAGGTTCTGGCTCCCAAAGGAGACTCAGAAATTTTTAATCTGTGGTTGATACCTAAGCACTTTGGAATCCTTTTGCCAAAGAAGTAGTAGACAAAAAGAGCAATCATCATCCTGTCAAGAATAATTGGCCTTGATCATGAGGAGGAACTAGGGCAGGGAGGAATATATCTGGCACCCAGGTGATCCATTTGGGCATCTCCAGGTTGCCCAAATTTGAAGATAAATTGATGAGTACAGCAGCCATAGCCTGAAAAGGGCATGGTGACCAGGGGTTCAAATATCTCAGAGATGAGGGTCTGGGTACCTCAAAAGATAAGCCACCTAGAACAGAAGAAATGCAAACTGAGGATGAGGGGAACATATAATGGATAAAGAGAAGGAGGTTGATGACTATCACTTGCCACTCAAGCCTAGCTCAGAAATAGAAACCATGGTCTATCCCACTAAATATCCTCTTGTAAGCCTTCCCCATAGAAAGTGGTCCAACAGAATCTGGAGGGCTGACTCTCAGAAGTAATATGAAAAAGTGGATTTGAGTAGCAGAAGGGGTAGACTGAAGTGAATGCTGTGTTGTGGAGCCCAGTCCCTTCAGGACTGAAGATTTATTTCCTCTGCTACGGAAGTGTTGTCGGCTAACGTCCTGCATCCATGATAAATCAACATGGGGTTAGAGCAGCCTGGCCCCCTCACCTCAATGCAGGTCAGCCCTGCAGGGCACCTACCCTGTGGGGTTAGATGTGGCCTTTCTTGATATTGTATCACAGCCTACTAGCTCTTTTTGCCCAATCCTGCTTCCTTCTCTTTCCCAGTAGGTGTTGATCCTGAGAGCACTCCTCCAGTAAACATCCTGTTTGCAAATTTCTGTCTCAGAGTTTACTCTCTGGGCAACCTGACCTGTGACATTTATAATTATACCATAATGGAAATAAATTTTAGACAACACTGCATTTTAATCTTCTTATCTATGAATTAACGTTAGTTCAGCTCACCTCTCAATTCTGCTAACTTATCTTTTAATCATTCCTGATTAACTTATCAAACATCCCCATAGCAAGTTTGAGAACTTTTCCTACAGTTTTCAAGTCTCCAAAAGCCTATTCATACTATATTTAGTCTCAATGATATTATTTCACTGAAATCAAAGCTAAACATTATTTCCCTTAAACTGCTTCCTCCCACTCCTAAATTTCTTTGTGTGCTCACACATAATTTTCTCTTTTCTTTCTATCTCAGATAATAAAGTGTCTCTTTCCATACCAAGGTTAATTCTTACTACTCAGTTCTTTACCCTATGGTTTCCTGACTTCTCCGAAACAATATTTCATCACAGTCTTTAATCTCTCCATCTGAAAGTTTCCTTCCTTTGAGTTTATTAATATCCGAAACATTATTCCATCAAAGTCTTTAATCTCTCCATGCAAAAGTTTCTTTCCTTTTAGTCTATAAATACCACTGCTTATTTAAAAAACAAAAACAAAACCTTGAGGTCTATTATTTTCTTTAACATGTCATCTTGTTTCTCTCCTATTCTTTCTCGTCAAACAAGGTGGAGAAATGTATAATCACACATCTACTCCATTTTGAGTCCATATTTCAATAAACTATAATCTCTATTCTATCCACAATTCTCTACTGAAATGCCTTTCTGAAAAGTCACCAGTGACGTCCTAATTGTCAAATCCCATGACTTTTCCTTAGTCTTTTTCTTTCTCAACCATTCTACAGTAATTTACATCATTTGGCTTTGTCTTATTCTTAAAACTCTTTCCTAATTACATTTTCCAAGAGGCTGTAGTTCCCAGGTTCTCAATCAAACTCTTCACCCACATTTTATCAGTTTCTACCCACCTATTATAGGCACTCCCAATGTTCTGTTCTTGATTCTTTTCTCTTCCAACTCAAATCTTCCTCTATTTCAATGATCCAATTTTCCCCATCTTGAACAACAAAAAATACGATTCTCAAAATGAAATCACCAATTTGACACTTTCTCTTGGGCTCTAAATCCAAGTTTTTATCATGAAACAGTATATTCATTATTGATTTAAAAATAATTATACTTGGGGCCGGCCCCATGGCGTAGCGGTTAAGTGCGCGTGCTCCGCTGCTGGCGGCCCTGGTTCGGATCCCAGGCGCCCACCGAAGCACCACATGTCAGGCCATGCTGTGGCGGCATCCCACATAAACCGGAGCAAGATCGGCACGGATGTTAGCTCAGGGCCAGTCTTCCTCAGCAAAAAGAGGAGGATCAGCATGGATGTTAGCTGAGGGCTGATCTTCCTCGCAAAAAAAAATAAAAATAATTATACTTGATTATATTGTCTATTCCCAGTTTATTAAGCATGTTTGCTAAATGTGTGTTGAATATAATTAATACCTCTTCAAGATTTATTGAGATGATAATATAGATTTCATCCTTTGACATACTGTACTATAATTTTAGACTCCCTGATAGTCAACTATCTTTATGTTCCTGTGATAAATCCTGCTGTAAAATGTTGTGGTTTTTTAGCACACTGCTTGATAGTATTTTGTTCAAGATTCCTAAATCAATATGCATAAATAAGATTGACCCACAAATTTTATCTAAACTATCTTCATTGGGTTATGCATTAGGGTTATTCATTTCCTATGCTTTGGAAATTTTTACAGAAGGTGAGAAGTATCAGTTTCACAAGAGTTCCAAGTACTCGCCCATAAAATCTTCTGAGTCTAGAACTCATTTGTTAAGGTAATTCTTTAAGACATTACATTGCTTCCACGGTTTCTCATCTGTCAAGATTTTTTATTTCTTCCATGTTAATTTTAGCTAGGTAAAATACAAAATCATCTTTTAAAACACATGACTGAGCTAGCAGGACAAAAACAAGAAATCCTAAGCAGCCAAAATTCACATGAAAGTTGGAACCCAGAGGAATTGTTCCCTGGTGGCCTGGAGACAGGTTTTAATGCGACTCACACACAAGCGAAAGAACACAAAGCCTAGATTCTTTACAAAGTAGAGAATCAGATCCAAGAATCCTACATAAAGGCATAAGTGAGTGAAGTAGAGGAAAAGCATTACAGGGAGACTTAAGAGGAATACTGCTATAGCCTTGGTTCTGGGAGAAGGGGCATAGAAATTCTCCCTGGAGAACTCATAATCATAGGCCTTCCCTTGGGTGGGATCAGAATGGAATTTATACTACCTCTGTCACTGGAAAAACTCCAAACTGAAATTAAGTTTAAAGGAGTCCTAGATCAGTAGTGCCTCCAGGCACCTGGCAAGAGCAAACATATGTTACCTCTGGAGAAACGCATTTAAACCCAGTTCTCAAATAATTTCCAAAACTAAAATTCCAGGGTTAGGAGCTGAACAACGAAAACAATCAAAGAAAAGGAGAAACACACAACTATGAGCAAAAATCAACAGAATCGAGAAGATAAAGAATCACAGATGCAACAATTACATATATTAGAATATAAATAATACATTTATATATAATAATATAAATAAGAAATAAAATAGTGTATTGAAAGTATAAATGAAGGAACAAGAGACTATGAAAATTGACGGGCAGATTTGAAGATAAAACCAAATAAAACTTCTAAACTGAAAATATAATTGAAGTTAGAAACTTAATGTTGGTTTAAATACATGAATAAACAAAGTTGAAGAAAGAATTAGAGAGCTGGAAAATATTTCTGAAGAAATTACTCAGGAGAATTTCTCAAATGGAAAATATAAAGAAAAAAAGATGATTAAGAAACTGAGAAAATACAAAGAATGTATCACAGAAAGACCATGAGATGGAAAATAAAAGAACTGAAGAGGTAGGGTATATAAGACAAAATAATTAGAATTTCAAGAGAGAACGGAAAAAGCAATATTTAAATAGATAAAAGCTGATAATTTTCCAGAATTTATTTTTTTAAGTAAAAAAATATATAAATTCTCACAATCAGGAGGCAACAAACTCAAGGAGGGTAAATGAAAAGAAATCCACACCCAGATTCATTGTTGTGAAATTTTAGAAGACTAAAGTCAAATAGAAGATTTTACAAACCACCAAGAAGAAAAAACAGATTCCCTACAACAGAATGACCCACTGATGACTCATCTCTCAAAAGCAACAATGGAAGCTAAAAGAATTGCAGAATATCTTCAAAATGCTAAGAGTAATTTTCAGATAGAATTGTATTCTCATCAACACTGTCTTTCAAGAACAAAGTTAAAATAGCATTTACAAAAGAACAAAAACTCAAAGAGTTTAATACCAACAGCCATCACTAGAAGAATATGTAAAGTAAGTATTTAATGAAAAAAAAATAACTTCTTAGGGAAGGGCTAAGATGCAAGATATACCAGCAATCAAAGAAAATGGTAAACATGAGATAAATCTGAAAAAGCACTATATAAATCAATAGCAATAATATCTAAGGTAGCAGTTAAAATATTAAGCTAGAACTAAAATACTGATCAAAATTTGAGAATTCTAAGCCCAGGAAGTGGGTACCTATAAAAAGATTACAACAAAGTATATATATCTTTATTAGTGGGTGGGGGGAGGAGTAAGAAAAAAGAAAACTTAATCCAAAAGTAGACAAAAACAGAGAAGAAAAAAAGAAATAAAGCAGGCTAAATAAAAGCCCAAAATAAGACAGTAGAAGTGAATTCAAATATATCAGCAATTACAATAAATGTAAATGGAATTTATTATTCTATTAAAAGATAAAACCAGTCATTTACTGTTCACGTTAAAACTATTTTAATAATAATAATATAAAATCAAATAATGATAATATTTATAGTGACTAGTTTATAGGATTAAAAATTAATAGAGAAATAAAATTTGGAACAAATTAGAATACAACTTGAAGACGATTGATAGAAAACATGAATGATCCTGTAATCATTAAAAGCATTCAATCAATAGTTAAAAGTCTTTCTCATAAAAAGAATCAAGCATTTATCCCACCTTTGTTGTATAATTATACCTCAGCATAACCAAATAATTGAGGAAGGACCATTCCTTTTATAAAAGTGTTCCAGCCAATAAACAAGGAAGAATTTATAGAATTAAAATATAACCATTTGAAATTATTAATAAAATAATGAATCTAGGCAGTAATGATCAGTGGCTATAAAGTTGCATAGTGTAGTCAGCATGGGCTTCATTGACAAAACAGCTTTTGAGCAAAGACTTAGAAAAGGTGAGGGAGTTCACCATGTGGATAGGTGGGGGAAGAATATTCCAGGCAAAGGGAAAAACCAGTGCCAAGGCCCTTCAGTGGGAGTCTGCCCAAGGGTTAAGATGTACAAAAGGAGCCCAATGAGGCTAGGAAAAATAACATATGGGAAAAATAACAGGAAATGGAACCGATTACAACAGGGAGCCAAATTATGAGCAACTGATAGAATAGAATTGATGTCAGTTGAATAGGGGAAGACTAGGTGGGGTGGGTTTGGTGGATGAAATCAGGAGTTTAGTTTTGAATATGTCAAATTTAAGATGTTTTAGGACATCCAGGTGAAGTTGTCATGTAGGCAACTGAATATATAAACCTGGAATTCTAGGCCAGAGACAAAAATGTGCAAACCATCAGCATATAGATAACTAGGGAAAGAGATTGATAAAAACAAAGACAACTAGGACTGAGTTTTGGAGAACAATCTAGGAGAAGACAGCACTTTCCACCTTCTTATATACTATATAATTTATTATGTATTGTATTTATTTTTTATAAACTCTAAGAACGTAAAATCCCATAAGGGGAGGGATTTTGTCTTTTCTGTTTTGTCCACTGATACATCATAAGTACACTGACCAGTGCCTGGCTTAGTAGGCATTCAATAAACAATTGTTGATGCAAATCTATGAATTATGCTTTTCATGTTTGTTTTAGAAATTCTTCCATATGTTGAGGTCTTCTTTCTTTTCATCTAAGTATATTATATATTTGCCTTTCATGTCTACTCCATAATCCATATGGAACTGAATAATGTAAAGTAAGGATCTAATTTCATTTTTCCCACATATCTTCATTTCTACAGAATAAAGTCCAAAATTATTAGCATAACGTTCTCAAGGCACTTAAGAGATCTAGATCCACTTTCTCTCCCCTGTATTATCTCTCACTGACACCCTGTAGAATCTTAGTTCAACTATATTAAACTACTTGCAATTCTTGAGCTCTAGACAATGCAATATGATATGCAACAGAAACAAAAGGAAAATGTGAGATTATTAAAAGACAAAATCAATATTTGTGGATCATAAAACTGTACACCTAGAAAAATAAAAACAACATTTGAAAAACATAAAATTAATAAGAATTTAGAACAATAGTTAAAAAAAATATTTGCATTCATTAAAATGTAAAGATAACAAATTACATGAGACATGCATATAATAGTAAGTTATAAAAACAGAATTCCAAATTGTACCTACCATATTGTTTAATCTCAGTTTTAAAAAATTAAATATAGAATAAACAATCTAAGAAGCATACTAAAATGGGTTAATAGTCATTGTGTTTTGATGGTCAAATTTTCCTCTATACCCTAAGTTTTATTTTATATGTATAAGTTAGTTTTATAATGAAAAATTTTAAATAAAAATATTTTATATTTGCACATAAATGCCAATATACCTTATTTCTGATCAGAGAAGTTCCACCAAATTTCAAATAATGCCTTGAAAAATGGGGACCTTAGCTATAATTTTACATCATTCATAACTACCAAAAAAATTGAAACATTCCCTTAGGAATCTTAATTTATGCCTAGAAAACACATAGGCTCATGGTCACTAAGATTAATAAGCCTAAATAATAAAGAGATTTTGGGGAAAAATTGTCAAGGTAGTATAACTCATAAGACAATAAAAAATAACATTTATCGTACGTTTTCTATGCTATAGCCAGGCACTGTGCTCATTACTTTAAATACACTAGCTCACTTTAATCCTCAGAGTAACTCTACAACAGAGATATCATTATCTGCAGTAATGGTTGAGAGCATGGATCCATGGGCTTTTCATCTACATGTAAGAGAACCAAAAAAATAGGGTTGCTGATAAATTCTAAACTAGATACTCAGATAACATAAGATTCTATTTTACAATTGAAAACGTCCCTAAAGATCACCTATCCCAACATTTTAGAGACGAGGAAATTCCAGTACTCAGGAAAAAAGAGATTTGTTGATGATCACACATCTAGAAAATAGGAATGATATCCATACTAGAATTATTGTTTTATCATTCTTTCCACTATACCACACCAATTCCCTACCACTGAGCTCAAAAAAAAATGATTGAATATTTGCCTTCAAAAATTATCTTGATAATACACTCCTCCCCAAATGGTTTCTTTTCCAAAAAGATTTTTTTAAAATATAGGCTCACACGTCCATTCACATAATTCTGAACATTGGAAACCTTTAAGGACAATACCTTGAGGCTACATACTGAGACACCATCTGCTTTTGGGGACCACCCACAAAACAACCACTTGAATAGGTAGCACAACTTTCAATATATAAATTCTCTATTAAAATGTTGATGAAGCAATTCTCCCTTCTGTCACTAGTAAATGAAAACATTATATCTTCTATTAAAAATTCATTAAGGGATGCCATTCATAAAAAGATTCAATTAAGTATATGAAATTTATCCCACTGTGACCTATATTGAGTTGTCTTATAAGACAATATAATATTATTTCTTTTCTGAGCTCATCTCTGGAGCAAAAAGATTGAATTTCATTAAGAAAAACAGCTCTGCTCTCCCAGTTAGAGTCCCAGAGGAATCTGACTACGTGAACTGTCCAGGGCATAGGGTAGGAGAAAGACCACTCATGTCGTGGTATACACACACACACACACACACACACACACACACACAGCCTTCTTGTAGTACCCCTTCCATTTGAGATTGCCCAGAGTTGTTTTGTTGTTGTTGTTGTTTTATTTTTTCTCTTTTTTATGTATTTATTATTTTGTTTTTATTTTTTATTTTTTTTATTTTTTGTTTATTGCAGTAACAATGGTTTATAACAGTGTATAAATTTCAGGTATACATCATTATACTTCTATTTCTGCATAGATTACATCATGTTCACCACCCAAATACTAATTACAACCCATCACCACACACGTGCCAAATTATCCCTTTCGCCCTCCTCCCTCCCCCCTTCCCCTCCGGTAATCACCAATCGAATCTCTGTCTCTATGTGTTTGTTTGTTGTTAATATTATCTACTACTTAATGAGTGAGATCACACAGTATTTGACCTTCTCCCTCTGACTTATTTCACTTT
This sequence comes from Diceros bicornis minor, assembly GCF_020826845.1. NCBI lineage: Eukaryota > Metazoa > Chordata > Mammalia > Perissodactyla > Rhinocerotidae > Diceros > Diceros bicornis. The sequence continues at coordinate 42,132,296 of NC_080756.1, forward strand.
GCATTATACCCTCAATGTCCATCCATGTTGTCACAAATGGCTGGATTTCATCCTTTCTTATGGCTGAGTAGTATTCCATTGTGTATATATACCACATCTTTTTTATCCATTCGTCCCTTGATGGGCACTTAGGTTGCTTCCAAGTCTTGGCTATTGTGACTAACACTGCAATGAACACAGGGGTGCATGTATCTTTACACATTGGTGTTTTCACGTTCTTTGGATAAATACCCAGCTGTGGAATAGCTGGATCATATGGTAGTTCTATCCTTGATTTTTTGAGGAATCTCCATACTGTTTTCCATAGTGGCTGCACCAGTTTGCACTCCCACCAGCAGTGTATGAGAGTTCCCTTCTCTCCACATCCTCTCCAACACATGTTGTTTCCTGTCTTGTTAATTATAGCCATTCTGACGGCCCTGAAGTGATATCTCATTGTAGTTTTGATTTGCATTTCCCTGATAGTTAATGATTTTGAACATCTTTTCATGTGTCTGTTGGCCATCTGTATATCTTCTTTGGAAAAATGTCTGTTCAGGTCTTTTGCCCATTTTTTAATTGGGTTGGTAGTTTTTTGTTGTCGAGATGCATGAGTTCTTTATATATTTTGGAGATTAAGTCATTATCAGATGTATGGTTTGAAAATATCTTCTCCCAATTGTTAGGTTGTCTTGTTTTGTTGATGGTTCCCTTTGCTGTGAAGAAGCTTTTTAGTTTGATGTAGTCCCATTTGATTATTTTTTCTATTGTTTCTTTTGCCCGGTCAGACATGGTGCTTGAAAATATGTTGCTAAGACCAAGGTCGAAGAGCATACTGCCTATGTTTTCTTCTAGAAGTTTCATAGTTTCAGGTCTTACATTCAAGTCTTTAATCCATTTTGAGTTAAGTTTTGTGTATGGTGTAAGGTAAGGGTCTACTTTCACTTTTTTGCATGTGGCTATCCAGTTTTCCCAACACCATTTGTTGAAGAGACTTTCTTTTCTCCATTGTATGTTCTTGGCTCCTTTGTCAAAGATTAGCTGTCCATAGATGAGTGAGTTCATTTCTGGGCTTTCGATTCTATTCCATTGATCTGTGTGTCTGTTTTTGTGCCAGTACCATGCTGTTTTGGTTACTATAGCTTTGTAGTATATTTTGAAATCAGGGAGTGTGATACCTCCAGCTTTGTTCTTTTTTCTCAGAATTCCTTTAGCTATTCAGGGTCTTTTGCTGTTCCATATAAATTTTAGGATTCTTTGTTCTATTTCTGTGAAAAATGTTGTTGGAACTTTGATAGGGATTGCATTGAATCTATAGATTGTTTTAGGAAGTATGGACATCTTAACTATGTTAATTCTTCCAATCCAAGAGCACGGAATATCTTTCCATTTCTTTGTGTCTTCTTCAATTTCTTTCAGCAATGTTTTATAGTTTTCCGTGTACACCTCTTTCACCTCTTTGGTTAAGTTTATTCCTAGGTATTTTATTCTTTTTGTTGCAATTGTAAATGGGATGGTATTCTTAATTTCTCTTTCTGCTACTTCGTTGTCAGTGTATAGAAATGCAACTGATTTTTGTATGTTGATTTTGTATCATGCAACTTTACCGTATTCATTTATTACTTCCAAAAGTTCTCTGGTGGATTCTTTAGGGTTTTCTATATATAAAATCATGTCATCTGCAAATAGTGACGGTTTCACTTCTTCCTTTCCAATTTGGATCCCTTTTATTTCTTTTTCTTGCCTGATTGCTCTGGCTAGGACTTCCAGTACTAAGTTAAATAGGAGTGGTGACAGTGGGCATCCTTGTCTGGTTCCTGTTCCTAGAGGGATAGGTTTCAGTTTTTCACCTTTGAGGATGATATTAGCTGTGGGTTTGTCATATATGGCCTTTATTATGTTGAGATACTTTCCTTCTATACCCATTTTATCAGAGTTTTTATCATAGATGGATGCTGTATCTTGTCAAATGCTTTCTCTGCATCTATTGAGATGATCATGTGATTTTTATTCTTCATTTTATTAATGTGGTGTATTACGTTGATTGATTTGCGAATGTTGAACCATCCCTGCATACCTGGAATAAATCCCACTTGATCATGGTGTATAATCTTTTTAACGTATTGTTGTATGTGATTTGCTAGTATTTTGTTGAGGATTTTTGCATCGATGTTCATCAGTGATATTGGCCTGTAATTTTCTTTTTTTGTGTTGTCCTTGTCTGGTTTTGGTATCAGGGTAATGTCGGCTTCGTAAAATGGGTTAGGGAGCTTCCCCGCCTCTTCAATTTTTTGGAAGAGTTTGAGAAGGATAGATATTAAGTCTTCTTTGAATGTTTGGTAGAATTCACCAGGGAAGCCGTCTGGTCCTGGACTTTTATTTTTGAGGAGGTTTTTGATTTCTGTTTTGATCTCCTTACCGGTGATTGGTCTATTCAAATTCTCTACTTCTTCTTGATCCCGTTTTGGAAGGTTGTATGATTCTAAGAACTTATCCATGTCTTCCAGATTTTCGACTTGGTTGGTATATAGCTTTTCATAGTATTCTCTTATAATCTTTTGTATTTCTGAGGTGTCTGTTGTAATTTCTCCTCTTTCATTTCTGATTTTACTTATTTGTGCCTTCTCTCTTTTTTTCTTGGTGAGTCTAGCTAAAGGTTTGTCAATTTTGTTGATCTTTTCCAAGAACCAGCTCTTGGTTTTATTAATTTTTTCTATTGTTTTTTTAGTCTCTATTTCATTTATTTCTGCTCTGATTTTTATTATTTCCCTTCTTCTACTGATTTTGGGCTTTGTTTTTTCTTCTTTTTCCAGTTCCTTTAGGTGCATTGTTAGATTGTTTATTTGAGATTTTTCTTGTTTGTTGAGATAGGCCTGTATTGCTATAAACTTCCCTCTTAGAACCGCTTTTGATGTATCCCATAAATTCTGGCATGTCGTATTTTCATTTTCATTTGTCTCCAGGTATTTTTTTATTTCTTCTTTGATTTCTTCATTGACCCAGTCATTGTTCAGTAGCATTTTGTTTAATCTCCACGTATTTGTGGCTTTTCTGATTTTCTTCCTATAGTTGATTTCCAGTTTCATACCGTTGTGGTCAGAAAAGATGCTTGGTATTATTTCAATCTTCTTAAATTTATGGAGACTTGTTTTGTGGCCTAATATGTGATCAATCCTGGAAAATGTTCCATGTGCATTGGAAAAGAACGTGTATTCTTTGGTTTTTGGATGGAATGTTCTGTATATATCTACTAGGTCCACCTGTTCTAGTGTGTCATTTAAGGCCAATGTTTCCTTATTGATCTTCTGTTTGGATGATCTATCCATTGGTGTAAGTGGAGTGTTAGAGTCCCCTACTATTATTGCGTTACTGTCTATTTCTGTTTTTATGTCTGTCAATAATTGCTTTATATATTTAGGTGCACCTACATTGGGTGCATAGATATTTACAAGTGTTATATCCTCTTGGTGGATTGTTCCCTTGATCATTATGTAATGCCCTTCTTTGTCTCTTTTTACAGTTTTTGTTTGAAAGTCTATTTTGTCTTATATGAGTACTGCTACCCCAGCTTTCTTTTCATTGCCATTTGCAAGGAGTATCTTTTTCCATCCCTTCACTTTCAGTTTGTGAGTATCTTTAGGTCTGAAGTGTGTCTCTTGTATGCAGCATATATATGGGTATTGTTGTTTTATCCAATCAGCCACCCTATGCCTTTTAATTGGAGCATTTAGTCCATTGACATTGAAAGTAGCTATTGATAAGTATATACTTACTGCCATTTTTTAACTTTTTTTCTCAGTGTTTTAGTAGTCCTTCTCTGTTTCTTTCTTCTTCTATACAGAATTGATGGTCTCTTTAGTTTGATCTCTGTCTGAAAGCTCTACCGTTTAATTCCCCTCCTCCCTCCTTTTATGTTTTTGATATCATATCTAAACTCTTTCTTGTGCATTTGTATCCATTACCCTCTTATCATGGAAATAGATAATTTTTCCTATTTGTGGTTTTCTCTTTTCCCCTTAAATCAGTCCCTTTAACATTTCTTGTAGCACTGGTTTCTTGGTGACAAACTCCTTTAATTTTTGCTTGTCTGGGAAATTTTTGATCTCTCCTTCCATTTTGAATGATAACCTTGCTGGGTAGAGTATTCTTGGCTGTAAGTTTTTTCCTTTTTCCTTTTCCTAAATATATCGTGCCACTCTCTTCTAGCCTGTAAGGTTTCTGCTGAGAAGTCAGCTGATAGCCTTATGGGGTTTCCTTTGTATGTAACTTGACTTTCTCTTGCGGCTTTTAGGATTCTCTTTTTATCTTTAATTCTGGACATTTTGATTATGATGTGTCTTGGTGTGGGCCTCTTTGGGTTTATCTTGTTTGGGGCTCTCTGTGCTTCCTGTACCTAGATGTCTGTTTCCCTCCTTAGGTTATGGACGTTTTCATGTATTATTTCTTGAAATAGATTCTCTGCCCCTTTGTCTTGCTCTTCTCCTTCCCGGACACCTATAACATGGATGTTAATGTGCTTGATGTTGTCCCAGAGGTCCCTCAGACTGTCCTCACTCTTTTTAATTCTTTTCTCTTTTACCTGTTCAGCTTGGGTAATTTCTTCTAGTCTTTCATCCAGCTCACAGATCTGTTCTTGTGTATCCTCTACTCTGCTTTTGAGTCCCTCTGGTGAATTTTTCATTTCCAGTATTGTATTCTTCATTTCTGATTGGTTCTTTTTTATATCTTCCATTTCTTTGTTGACATTCTCACTGAGTTCATCTATTCTTCTCCCCAGATCAGTGAGCATCCTTAACACTCTTTGTTTGAACCCTCTGTCGGGTAGGTTGCTCATTTCTATTTCACTTAGTTCCTTTTCTGGGGTTGTGTCCTGTTCCCTTACTTGGAATGTATTCCTTTGCCTCCTCATTTTGCCTCTTTCCCTGTGCTTATGTCTAGATATTAGGTAGGTCAGCTACATCTCCTGCTCATGGATACGTGACCTTATGTAAGTGATGCCTTAGGAAGCCTGCAGTGTGCTTCTCTCAGTTCTCAGTGTTCCAGGGGTGACCCCTAGGTGGGCTACATGTGTCCTTCTGTTATGGCCTGTTTGCTCTCCCTGTAGGCGCCCAGGGAGGTCGAGTTGTGCTCCTGGCCAGCTGTTGTAATGCTCAGCTGCTTGTAGTTGTTGTGGGCCCTTCAGTCTCTTTATCAGGTGTGGGGAGGCCCAGCACAGTTGGCTGCAAGTTCTAATACCATTTGTGTCGCAGTATTTCTTTTAAGTGAGGAGGCCCCCAGCGTGGCAGGTTGTTAGGCTCAGGGGCTTACAATTGTTATAAGCCTCCAGCCTTTAGGTCTTTTGTCAGCTCTTGAGGATTGCAGCTGGGTGGGGCTGGCCTCATGCACAGGAGCACCCAATTGTTTCAGGCTTTGGAAGGTAGGGCAAACCCTCTATGTGGGTCTTTGAGAAGCACAAGTCTTCTGCAGCTGACAAGCCCTGCCACCCACAGGTCCACACACACAGTCAACACAGTCCTGCCCTGTGTGCGTGCCCCGACCTCCCGAAGTAGACTCAGTCTCTCCATGGTGGGAGCCCCACACACTCCACCACCGCCCCATACTCTCCACCCACTCCTTGTGCACGCCCTGCCCCACTGAAGTGGGCTCAGTTGCCAGGCTGCAGAGAATCCAGTCACCAATCTATGCAGGCCCACAAGTTGTCTGAGGGCTTGTTCGGTGGGGCCAGTCTCTAGGGTGGGCTGCCTGCCCTGGCTGAGCTGGATTAAATCAGTGCTCTAGCGGGTGGGGTAGACCCTGGGCTAGCAGGCCTCAGAGAGAACTCCAATGGCGTCCGCGTAGCACGCCCACACCAGGCCACAACAATGGCCGCCGCCAATGTCCCAGTCCCTGGAGAGGTCTCACCTCTCACTGAGATGCACTCAGGGCCTATTAGGTGAGTCTCTTTTCACCAAAGCACTGTGCACCTTTCTTTCTGGTGATTTTAGGTTGCTTTCTGAAAGGGGTGAGTTTGCACGTGGGCCCTTTAAGAGCCGGTTTTAATTTCTTTGTGAACCAGCTTTTCTCGGGGTACTCCTCAATGTTTTAGTAGCAGGCAAAGTCAGATATTATGCCACTCGTCTCGATTGTGCTGGGTCCACAAAATGCCCACAGCGGGGGCGCTCCTGGCTCAGGGCCCCGTGCCTCCAGGGAGGGCTGCGTACCTGTGGGCTGCTCCCCAGGGCCGTGAAGCTTACGGCTTGTGAAGGTGGCGTTTTTCCTCTCCAGAAGGGAGTCTCTGCCTCTTCCACCTCAATTAGGATTTTCCTTTTTGCAGGAGTTCCTCTTATCCAGTTTTCAGTTCTGTCTCAGGGGTAATTTTTCCACGAGTAATTGTAAATTGGCTGTGTCCGTGGGAGGAGGTGAGTTCAGAGTCTGTTTACGCCGCCATCTTGACTTCTCTCCCATTGTTGTTGTTTTAAATATAGGGAAAACATCAAGCATTCATTCATTTTTGACTACACATCCAGCAAAGGTCACACTCTAATCTAAGGTTGATCTGCTGGAAGTCATAGCCAAATGCTCTCAGCCTCACTTAAGCAATCCCACTGAAACTCTCCTCCCTCTTCTCTGAAGATATAAATTCCTCAACTGCCTTTTGCATCATAGACTCTTCTAGACCATCGAGCTAAACTTACCTCTCTGTGCAGAAATCCCTACTGCAGGAACAATAGGCCATACTCTGCTTGAATAGCCTCAAATGATGGAAGACTTACTATTACTTCCTGTGCCAATCTGTGTTTTATGGGGGCCGTTCTGGGAATTTTTCACTCTATTGATCACAGAGAGTCTGGTAATGTTTGCTTAAATGTCCCATGGGTTATTAGACATGTCTGCCTCCATAGAGTGGTAATCATTAACCTCTATGTAAGTGACAGGTTTATTCTCTCATTCATTCCATTTACCCAGCACTTTCTACATGCCTTCATATTCTGTAGAACCTTGATCTTCAGTCATTAAAAATACATACAGCAAAAATTAGGGCATAGGCATTAGAGATTATAATTTCTCTGTCATCTACAAATAAAGTATTTTTTCTTGGTCTGTCATTTTCAAGTGCTAATCTATAGACTGGTTTCATCAGAATTACTAGGGAATGATTTTTTTTAATCCTGGGTCCCACCCCTAAAAGATGATGATTAGAAAATCTGGAGAGTCAAATTAAAAAAAAAAAAAAAAAAACTCTTCAACAGATTCTAATACACATCTCAAGTTTAGGAACCACTGGTCTAAATAACTTCTAAAGTTTCTAGAGTCTCTTTAGTATTCTATAACTCAGAACTACTACTAGGTTTATTGATATTTACATCCACTGTGTACACTAATTGTGACTAACACCTTACAAGTGTGAGAACAAGGCTTCTCACTTCTCCACTGTTGCAGGTTGGATTCCATGGGAAATAGGTTTTAAGTCAGAGATTGGCATTCAGGAAGTTTACTGGGGAGTGGTAACTGTGGGGTAAGGAAATGGAGGATTGGGCAGAGTGGCAGTTGGGCAGAGATACCATCTCAAGAAAGACTTCAACTGACTCACAGGGAGCTCTGAGCTGGAATAGCTCTTCAGAGTTGTTTTGAGTGGGACAGCGGGGTTGGGTCTTCATACCTGGTACCAACCCGTCATTGGATACTACCTCAGGAAAGGGATCATGAATTTGGCGAGGTGGCTTTCTTCAGCCAAGGGTAGCTGATAGCTGTAGGAGATCCTCAGTTCTAAAGAAGAGCAAATACCCTTGGCCTGAATTCTGGCTCTGCTGCTTTTAGCTTCAGATAATGAACATTTCACTAAGTCTCTGAGTCCCAGTTTCCTTCACTAGTAAAATAGGGGTGACATTACCTCCATCAAAGGCGTCATAATGATGACACAGACAGATATAACAGAAAGGACTTTGTACACACATGCAAAGTCATTACCCCCGGCCTGGAGCCCTCCATCATTTTATTTCTCTGCACTATCTTCATAACCAGCACATAAGCAACTTGAGGCAGGCATTTTCTTAAATCTCTGATTCAGACACATTACACATCTTGCATATGATAATAAAAACTACTATTTACTATGTGCCACGTACTATGGCAAGCACTTTACATGAATTACCTAATTTAATTCTTCCAACAGCTCTGTAAAGTGAATTCTCGTCTTATTTCCATTTTATAAATGAGGAAACTGAAGCTTAGAGGGACATACGACATTCCTACCATCATACAATGAGTAAAAGCAAAGCCTTTAAGCCCCTCACTCTGCTTCCCTTCCCCCCCCCCTTTTTTTTTTTGCCGAGGAAGATTGGCCCTGAGCTAACATCTGTGCCAATCTTCCTCTATTTTGCATGTGGGACACCACCACAGCATGGCTGCCAACAAGTGGTGTAGGTCCATGCCAAGGAACCAAACCTGGGACGCCAAAACAGAGCACGCCAAACTTAGCCACAAGGCCATGGGGCGAGTCCCTCTCTTCCTCTTCTTGAGGCAGTCCAAAGAGTGGAGACAGGAGAGAACATTTCTGAAATTCTCTAATATCATTTGATCTTGAAAGCCATTAATAAAAATGTAATTTTTAATTACTTGCTTATTGTTATTTTTAATACTCTCAGTTTAGTCTATAGGTAGATTTTGTATTCTTTTTTTGGTACAAATAACGTAGGGATTTTCTTTACAGAGAGTAGGGAAAGAAACAACTCACTGCTCCAGTCATAGACTGAGCAAGCAAAGTCAGACTGAAGGAGACAGAGAGACCAGAACCAACACCACCTATTACTACCCTTGGCCAAACAGACGGGACACACTCTACTGATAGGAGGTTAATAACATCACATGCACGAATGAAAGATAAACCATTCTCACCCCCACAAGGCTGGACTTTCAACTAAACTACATTTTCCATAACACTTTTCGTCATCTTCTCCCAAAAAATTACACTTTGAAATGCAAGTTAGAAAAATATAAAACACATTTGGAATACACTAGAAGCTTACATAAGTGACTTAAGTAATAAAGTTTAAATTTAATGTGCACCAAAATTAACTGCTATGATGTTTTTAAAATACAAAGTCTCTGAACCCCATCTCCAGAACTGTCGATTCACAGCTCCAGAGTACAGCTATAAAATCTGCATTTTTGACAAGCACCGTGACTGGTTCTCATGCAGGTAGTTCCCAACCATAGCTTGAGAAATAAATGGATTAAAAGGTAATCTTAAACCAGTCAGTGGATATACATATATACATAACATATATGCCAAAATGAAATAAATATTGTATTTACAAGTTTCCACTTTCAAGACCCCAGCGAGGAAGAGAGGTGTGAACAGAAAAGAATCTCCTAATTAGAACAAAAGAGAGTCGTGGATATGGAAATGGAGCTCCTAACCTCTTCCCACTGTGGGAAAAAATTGTAGACTTGGGAGTACAGAAGAATAATTACTGACTCAAGCAAAAAGGAAAAGGAGATAAAAAAGGGACATGTTAGCTACCAAGAGCTGGTCACTGGTCACCAGCATTTCACCAAAAGTCTGTCAATATGTAACAGGGAACAGCTGCAAGTTGTAGCAACTTTTTTTTTTTTTAAAGATTTTATTTATTCCCCCCCCCCAAAGCCCCAGTAGATAGTTGTATGTCATAGCTGCACATCCTTCTAGTTGCTGTATGTGGGATGCGGCCTCAACATGGCCGGAGAAGCGGTGCGCACCCGGGATCTGGACCCGGGCCACCAGCAGTGGAGCGCGCGCACTTAACCACTAAGCCACGGGGCCGGCCCTGTAGCAACTTTTAAAAGATCTGGGAAATCAGGCACAGGCATGATCTTCCACCACTAAAGACCTTTCAAAAGAGCAACTGTCACATGTTTCTGCTCAAAGCAGAATAACAACCATAACCAGACTAGGCAAAGGCTGGGAATAGTTGAAGATTTTAGGTGTTGCTCCAATTGTTACCTTTTAAATATGTATGTCATTAATAATTAGTCAATATTTGATGTTAGAAGTAAATAATTAATATTTGCTCACTATTAAATTTCCACCATTCTAGAAAAAGCATGACCAGATAATATACTCTCTCCCTTCTTCCTCAAACATTCACATTAGTGTAAAAATCTAGCCAAATGATTATAGCCAGGTACCCGCTTTAACCTGATAGTAGCTTCCAGAATTTCAGATCTCATGAAGAATATAAAGAGCTCTGAAGACAACTTTGCACATATTGTCTAGGATCTTAGAAACAAATTTTTTTTTCTTCATGTGGGGATAGAAATGGCAAATGCTCCCCAGTTATCAAAGAGAAGATATCATAAAAATTTCAAATCACTTAAAAGTAAAAATCTTACTAGAAAATGGGAAGAAATAGGAATACACGTTTTTCCAAAGAAGACATCCAGAGGGCCAACAGGTACGTGAAAAGGTGCTCAACTTCACTAATCAGGGAAATGCAAACCAAAACCACAATGAGATCTCACCTCACACATTAGAACGGCTATTATCAAAAAGACAAGAAATAACAAGTGTGGGCAAGGATATGGAGAAAAGGGAATCCTTGTGCACTGTTGGTGGGTATGTAAATTGGTGCAGCCACTATGGAAAACAGCAGGGAAGTTTCTCAAAAAATTAAAAATAGAAGTACCATATGATCCAGCAATTCCACTCCTGGGTATTTATCCAAAGAAAATGAAAACACTAACTCAAAAAGATATGTGCACCCCCATGTTCATTGCAGCATTATTTACAGTAGCCAAGATATGGAAACAATCTAAGCGTCCATGGATGGATGAATGGATACACAATGGAATCTTATCCAGCATAAAAAAGAATGAAATGTTGCCATTTGCAACAACGGAAATGGACCGCAGGGGCATTATCCTAAGTAAAATAAGTCAAACAGAGAAAGTAAGATAAGATCTCACTTAAACGTGGAATCTAAAAAAATGAAAACAAAAAAAAAACCAGTCTCTCAGATACAGAGAACAGATAGGTGGTTGTCAAAGGCTGGGGGTTGAGGCAGGGGGAGAAATGGGTGAGGAGGGTCAAAAGGTACAAACTTATAGTTATAAAATAAATAAGTCCTAGGGATGCAATGTATAGCACGGTGACTATAGTTATTGCATATTTGCATATTTTAAAGTTGCTAAGAGAGTAGAACTTAAATGTTCTCATCACAAGAAAAAAAAATTTTTTTGTAACTACGTAGGGTGACAGATGTTAACCATACTTATTGTGGTGATCATTTCACAAGGTATACAAATATCAAACCATTATGCTGTACACCTGAAACTAATATAATGTTATATGTCAATTATACCTCAATTAAAAAAAATTTTTTTAATTAAAATCTTACATAATAAAGCTAACATTTTCACATAAAACCTTTCTAGACTTACAGAAAACATATGTATTACATTTTTATGTAATAATAAAATTTTGAAAGTTTTCCCCTTGAGATAGAGGAGACAAGAAACCTGTTATCACCACTTCTATTCAACATTGCACTGAGGGCCCTCGATCTGGTCAGTGAAAAAAAGACAAGAAAATAAAAATAGGTATAAAACAAAGGTATGAGGGGCCGGCCCCATGGCCTCATGGTTAAGTTTGGCATGCTCCACTTTGGCAGCCTGGGTTCAGGGGTTCGGATCCCAGGCATGGACCTATACCACTCGTCAGCCATGCTGTGGCAGCATCCCACATACAAAAAATAGAGGAATATTTGCACAAATCAGGGCAAATCTTCCTCAAGCAAAAAGAGGAAGATTGGCATCAGATGTTAGCTCAGGGCTAATCTTCCTCACCAAAATAAATAAATAAATAAATGTATGAGTATTCAAAAGGAATAAATTAACTGTAAATCTTTCATTATTGGCAGATAACATGATTGTGTATGTAGAAAATCCAAAAACTTACAAACCATTGGAATTTAACAAAGTCTCTAGATACAAACCTCATATACAAAAATCAATTGTAATTGTATATACTGGCATGAAACAAATGGAAAATGAAATTTTTTAAATAGCATTTAGAAAGTATCAACTACTTAGGAATAAATCAATTGAGTGATGTGTAACACCTGTACTCTAAAATTACAAAATACTATTGCGAGAGATATAGCATATTCATGGATTGGAAGATTCAATGTTATAAAAATATCAAATCTTCCAAAACTGATGTATAGATTCAAGGCAATCCAAATCATAACCCCAGCCGGATATTTTTTAAGGAACTTGACAGGCTGATTCAAATATTCAGAGTCCACTTGATTTATGACAAAGGTAACACACAGTGAATTAGGAAAAGAATGGTTTTTAGTCAATGTTGCTGAGTCAACTGTACATATCCATGCAAGAAAAATTTGAATCTTGAATCTCTGTCTTATACCATCTGCAAATATCAGTTCCAGATGTACTGTAGATCTAAATGTGAAAGCTAAAATACTAGGGCTTCCGGAAGAAATCATAACAATATTTTTATGACCTTCGGATAGACAAAGATTTCTTAAACAGAATACAAAAATCACTAACCATAAATGTAACAAAATTGATAAACTGTACAATATGAAAATTAAGAATGTCTATTCATCAAAGACATCATTAAGAAGTGAAAAGTAAGGCCTCATAGTGGAAGAAGATGTTCGCAATACATCTTACTACAAAGGTTTATATTCAGAATCAAAAGAACATCCAAAATCAGTATGAAAAAGACAGACAATCCAACAGAAAAACTGGGCAAGAAACTTGAACGGCACTTCACAAAAGAGGATATCTGAAGAGTCAACAAACATCTAAAGCTGCTCAACTTCTTCAGTTGAAACACAAATTAAAACCACTATGAGATATCACCACCAACCGCCATTATGGCTAAAAATGAAAATGACTGAAAATAGCACGAGTTGGCAGGGACAAGAAGCAAGTGGAACAGAACTCTCACAAAACCGCTTTGGAAAACTATTCAGCAGTTTCCGCTAAAGATGAATACCCTATGCCCCAGCGGTTTCACTCCTAGGTATGTACAAAAAGAAATGTGCACCTCTGTTCCCTATAAGACACTTATAAGAATGTTCATAGCAGCATTATTAGTAGCAGCCAAAAACTGTGGACTTTTCATACAACAGAATATAGAGCAGTGAGGATGAACAAAGTATTGTTACATACAACAACAGGGATAAATCTCACAGTGTAACATTCAGCTAACAAAGACAGACAGAGAAAGTACATCCTCTATAACTACATTAGTATAAATTTCAGAAGCAGGCAAAACTACTTGATGGCATAGAAGTCAGGATGGTAGTTACATCCGGGATTGTAGTGACTAGGAGGTTATATCAGGTGGGCCTATGGGTTTCTGATAACAGTCTATTTCCTTTTCTGGGTACAGTTGCCTTCACTTTGTAGAAATTGATTGAGCTATGCATTATGGTCTGTGCACTTTTCTACATGTATGTCATACTTCAATAAAAAATTTATACTTTAAAAAAGTTCCAAAGCATTCCATAAAATAGAAACATTCAGGGCCCAGCCCCGTGGCCGAGTGGTTAAAGTTCTGCGTGCGCCACTTCAGCAGCCCAGGTTCACAGGTTCAGATCCCAGGCACAGACCTACTCCACTCACCAGCCATGCTGTGGTGGTGTTCCACATACAAAAAAATAGAGGAAGATTGGCACAGATGTTAGCTCAGGGTGAATCTTCTTCAGAAAACAAAAAAAAAATAGAAACATTCATTTTTCTTTGCCTACGACAAATGAGGGATCTCAAGAACTCCTAGCTCAGGTATGAAGCCAACTAAACCATTGCCCATTCACAAATAGATGTCTCAGGCTACAATTTTCCTAAGGCTGATTTACTCACAATATTCAGCCACACCTCTTACGAGTATTTTTCCCATTCTTGCTGGTCTTTCTCTTTTCTCATCTTCTTAAGTCTGTATTTTGTTTTTGGTCTCCTTACACGATTCTGATGCTGATGAGACTAGATTGCATTGGATCTCAGAAATTTGCGATTTCTTAATTGCAATGGTAGCCAAAACATTTTCAGAACTGCAATTTGCCATCCAAAATTGCCAAGAAAGCACAAAAACCAATTATTTAGATGTTAACCCATCTGTATTCTTTTAAAAATTTAGCATGATTTTCCTTTGATTCTTGCATTCTGATTTTAAATTCTCATTGATTTTCATTGTGTAATTTTAGTATTTTGTAAAAAAAACAAATTTTTAGAAATTCCTACTGCAAATTGGAATAATTGTTAGATATTTATCCTTTTATTCTTCATATTTAATTTTCAAGGTCAAAAAGCACTAATTCAACTTCACATTTTATTCCATGTTTCATTGATGTTCCAAATCCCCCATGGCCCCAACTCTAATTCTTTTCCCACTTTTGATTAGTCTATTCCATTGGAACCACAGCAACTAAAACTGCCTCAGAAGAGAGGAGAAAGAATTAGAATTAAGTTATTGACTTTTCCAAAGGGCATGGTAATGAACATATAAAACCATTAGGAGGTAAATAATGACTGGTGCAAAATGAGCACGCAAATGACTTCCTATTGGGGTTTTTTAAACTTTCTCTATGATTAAGCTATAGTAAAGAGCGGTTCCTAGCAATTATAATTTCTAACAAATAATCTGGCCTAAGCAATTTTTTTAATTACTTTCATTGAGCTATCCAGACTTAAGTCTCTATTTTTGACAGTTAATACAATTAACCTATAACACACATTAGAGTCATCTTCTTTTAAAGACTATGTAATTCTGAGAATAAATTTTCTGTGATACCAAGATAAAAACTTACATATGGAGAATAAAAACTAATAATAAGGCACAACTTATAATTTCATTCAGAAAAAATGGAAAAGAATATTTTTAAAAAATGGTGAATAATTGGTTTAATTCTCTCCCACTACCACAAAATCTTTACCAATGAAAATATGCATGCTAGTAATGTATTGAGAGCAGAATAAAAGCATTATAAAATCCTAAGTAATAAAAAATATAATGACATGCCAATTTCTGTTTTTATTACTGACAATTGGGTGGGAAAAAACCCTTGCAAATCTGACCATTCCTTTGGAAATGACAATGATCCTAAAGTAACATTTTTCTTCCTCTACGTGTTAGTGATTTCCATGGCAACTCTCCATCTGCTTCTCACTATTTTCACAGGCTTTTTAAATTAAGTTTACATATGTCAATGCTCCAAGATTATCTTTGTGTTTGCATAAACCATATGGCTCTTTGACAAAGTTGGTTATGCCAATAACATTAGAGAAATATTTAAATGTCATGTCTGTTTTATAAGAAAAAACCGGGGGTAAAATAGGAACAAAGTTAGGATGGGAAACACTATTTCTATAAATTTATTCGTAATCATTCTTTAAGCCAATGACTACAGGCTTCTCGTTAGTTTCTAAATCAGAAAGTGATTTAAATTCTAAGAAGAAAGTATTCTACACGGAATATACTTGAGTTTATCCAATCCTTAAAATCTATAGGAAATACACAAATTTTTCAATGTAACTATTTTAGCAATCTTCATTAGATTAATTACACAAATTTTACGAAGGATCATGCAAAAGAGTAACATAGCCCTTAAAAAAATTATTAAAAGGCGGGTGGGAGTTTTAAGTCAAACAAATTTGGAACTTTCTCTTCTCACTACCAAATCCTTGTTATAATGTTACTAGAAAACTGCTTCGGAAGTAATTAGGCCCAAGAGAAATGTCCTGAGTGTTAAAAAGAAAAAAGAAAAAAAAGTTAAACTTTCACCTGAGATCCATTCTTCAGTCACGCGTGACAGAAACCTCCGGCCACAAGCTCTTACAGGGAGGAAAAACCAACAGAACCCTTAACCCTTAACCACTGAAATTTTAGCCCTAGGAAAGGTAACTATATTAAAGTATACATGTCCTACAAAAAACCTTAATTTTAAAGAGACCTTAAAGACATAGAAACGAATTTTAGATGATATTGTTAAATGTATCTTTTTCTTTTTTTTTTAAGTAGGCTGATCTGTCTTGCGTGTGGAGAATGCGTATGTCCAGTGACTGAAAAGACGTGAGAAGAGCTTCCTTGTCCTAATCTCTTCCACCATTCTAATTTGCTCTAGTGCCCCAAATTTTGGCTTTCTTCGGCTTCAGTCCTTGAAATTCCGTAGAAATACTCACATCTGAGCAAGGCAAGTCATTACATCTGGGCTCAGTTCATCTTCATTTCCCTAGCGAAGAGTAGTGCTCTGAGAAAATGGGACATGAATGTTTTCAAAGGATTGAATGGTAGCATCCCTATTGGGGCTTTATCTAGAAAGAGAAGACTGGAGTAAGCAACTACAGAGGAGGGCTTTTTAAAAGTTGGAGCAGGGAGAGGAGTGTCATGAGCACATTAGTTTTCTGGAGCAGGACCAAACATGGAAGGACAAAGGCAAGTTTAACTTATCTTGAGTTAGTGCAGGGTTAGGCCTGCCCTGATGTTAAGTATCACTTTGTTTGGGTCTCAGATCTCTTTGAGAATATGATAAAAAGCTACAAACTTCTTCCCACAAATTTTCCCTTAAAACATGGCTGTGGGGCCGGCCCGGTGGTGTAGTAGTTAAGTTCGCATGCTCCACTTCAGCAGCCCGGGTTTCGCAAGTTCAGATCCTGGGCACGGACCTACACACCACTCATCAAGCCATGCTGTGGCAGCATCCCACATACAAAATAGAGGAAGATGGGCACAGATGTTAGCTCAGGGCCAATCTTCCTCAAGCAAAAAGAGGAAGATTGGCAATAGATGTCAGTTCAGGGCCAAGCCTCCTCACAAAAAAAAAAAAAAAAAAAAAAAAAAAAACCATGGCTGTAATCCATGTTGTAGTATATGACAGGATTTCTTTCTTTTTGATGGCTTAATAATATTTCTGTGTGTATGTGTGTGTGTGTGTATCACATTTTCTTTATCCATTTATCCATCGATGGACATTTAGGTTGTTTCTACCTTTTGGTTATTGTGAATAAAGCTAAAATGAACATAGGAGTGCAAATATCTCTTTGAGATCCTAATTTCAATTCTTTTGGATAGCTACTCAGAAGGGGGATTGCTGGATCATGTGGTAGTTCTATTTTTAATTTTTTGAGGAACCTCCATACTGTTTTCCATTGCAGTAGATATTATGCTAAGGGAAATAAGCCAGTCACAGAAGGACAAATACTGCACGATTCCACTTACACAAGGTATCAAACGCAGTCAAACTCATAAAAACAGAAAGTGGAATGGTGGTTGCCAGGGCCGGGAGAGAGGGGGAAATGGGGAGATGCTGTTTAAGGGATATAGAATCTCAATCATGCAAGATGAAAAAGTTCTAGAGATTTGCTTTACAACATTGTGCTGATAGTTGACAATGCTGTACTGTACACACAAAAATTTAAGGAGGTAGATCTCATGTTATTTGTTTTTTTTTTGTTGTTAGTGCCATCCAGTTGGTTCTGACTCCTAGTGACCCTGTGTGCAGCAGAGTGGAACCCTGCCCAGTCTTTCTGTGCCATCCTCTCACCTGCTGTCGCTATATCAGCCAATGCTCCACTGCTACTCATAGGGTTTTTTTTTTTTCTGTGAGGAAGATCAGCCCTGAGTTAACATCCATGCTAATCCTCCTCTTTTTGCTGAGGAAGACCGGCTCTGAGCTAACATCTATTGCCAATCCTCCTCCTTTTTCTCCCCAAAGCCCCAGTAGATAGTTGTATGTCATAGTTGCACATCTTTCTAGTTGCTGTATGTGGGACACGGCCTCAGCATGGCCAGAGAAGCGGTGCATCGGTGCACGCCCAGGATCCGAACCTGGGCCGCCAGTAGTGGAACGCATGCACTTAACTGCTAAGCCACGGGGCCGGCCCTCATATGGTTTTCATGGCAAATTTTTTTGGAAGTGGGTGCCCAGGTCCTTCTTCCTAGTCTGTCCTGTCTGGAAGCTCTGCTGAAACCTGTCCACCATGGGTGACCTTGTTGGTATCTGAAATACTGGCGGCATAGCTTTCAGCATCACAGCAACACGCAGCTGCCGCAGTATGACAACCGCAGATGGATGGTGTGGGTCCCTGACCGGGAAAGGAACGAGAGCACCGAATCTTAACCACTAGACCACCGGGGCTGGTTATTTGTTTTTTACCACAATAAAAAAGTTTTTTAAAAAACATAGTTATAATTTCATGGCGTTCAAGTCCATTCTGATGCACCAGGTTGAGTCTCTGATCTAGCGGATCCTCACAACCCAGGGAGGTCCTCTGTCCTGTGGTGACTCAGGAAGACAGGGCTTACCTGACGAAGACAGGATCTCTCCAGAAGTCAGGATGGTGGTACCAACCCTCCAATGTAACCAACAGGATTTCACAACTACAGCAACTCAGAATAGCTATTACATTATTTAATAAGGAAAAAAAATCGTATTTATAATCTTATCAGTTATCAATTCCCATTCTGTGTCCTATGTATGGGTTAGAAAGTATCTGTATCAGCTCTTTAGAATTATCTAAAACAACTGTGACTTCAGAATAACATGCCTTTACTCTTACTGTTATGAAAGAGAAGATAAAGTGGAAGGGAGGGAAAAAGAGTTAACATCTTAGTAAAGCTGAACTATCTGTGAAAGACAGAATGTATATATATATTCTATTTATGTACAGACGTATGTATAATACAATAGTAGCTCATATTTATTGGCTTATAACTATAAGCCAGCACTCTGCTAAGTATTTTACATATATTATTTCACTTACATCTCACAATACTAGGAATTAAGTATAATTATTCTGATTTTACAAAAAAGACAAATGAAACTCAAAGATGTTAAGTAACCTGATTAACCTCATCTCAAAAACAATCTGAATTCCTTTATCTAAATTCACATTGCACTTTTAGTCTGTATTATCCAAAGTTTGACAATTTACTTATTGTCCTCCTCATCACTTTGTCCCCCAATTTGCGGGACAAATTAGAACAAATTTTGAGGTGGTGTTTTCCCTACAGCATCTCGCACAGAACTGGAAAAAGCATAAATGTTTAAAAATTCTAGCTTAAAGTCAGTTAAATTAATTCATAAAGGCCCTTTTACAACTGATTATAGCTTTGCGTTGAAAATTTTTATGGTGGTTTCCATAACCTAAAATTGCTGTGAATCTATTATCTTTTTGTCCCTCATGGCCAGGCTGATGATCACAACTGAGGTCATTCAAAGTCTGCAACATAGGACCAGCTGCCGTCTCCACCTCAGTACACGAGGATGTACTGAGTACACTGCTGGGACCCAGTAAATGTCAAATAACAGCTTTAGAGTAGCATTATTAAATCTCCTTTGAAGCTCTTCATTCAGTTATGTGGGAGCACAGTAATTACACTAGAAGGCATTTTAATCCATCTGTCATATTTTAGAATTGTCTAGAATCCATTAGTATTAACCCAGAGGACTTCAGAAGGTCCTAGATCAAAATATTGCTGAGGAATCCTTGCTCCACTATTTACTAGCTGAATGACTGTACTGACTATATTTTTTTTTTATTTTCTGTTTTCTTGCTGCTCCAGCATCTAGGGCCTCACCAAAAGGGAGAGACTGCCCCTTCCAGGGCTAGCCAATTCAAAGCACACCTTTCATATGCAAACCAACTAGTCCAGAGCCCCATACTAATCGAACTAACTCCTCTCTCTGGCTCTGACACTCCAGGGGGAAATAATATTGTGTCCTAATCATCCCAGGGCCAAGTACCAGAAAACTATGGGCAGTCCCTATGCCCCATAACCCACTATAATTATTCTAATTACCCAATCCTAAACCTGCTTACCCTGCCTCTCCTATTCCTTCCCACAGACATCACAATAAAGGCTCTTTCCCATGCTTTCCTCCTGGTGCTTCCCCATGTGGCCCTGCATGATGTGCTGTGCCTCCTGTTTCTAGGGAACTAGGAGTAAAAACTTTTTCCTTCATCACAGTCATTTCCATGTTTGCACATCTCACTATAGCTGATTAAAACAAATCCTGGGTATATTTATATGACTCAGGCTCCTCATGTTTACAATGAAAATAATAATATTACCTGCCTCAAAAAATTATTATGAAATTTAAGTAATTAATACATAGAAAACATTGAGAGCAGTACTCAGTACATAGGTTACATTCAATAGCTGTTAGCTATTATAATACTAAGTCATAAAAATAACTGATTCTAAAAGTAGCATTCTAAACCAGCATACTTTGGAAACTCTGGATTACTTTTACATTTGACATTCAAGGATTTAGTGTCCATGGGTTTAACTATATGTGAAAAACACTGAAGTTTCATGACATTTTAGTAATGTCTAATTTTGCAAAGAAAGGAATTAAATTGAGTGTAAGGTGAGTATAATTTTAGAGATTGGTCTGTACAATGCCTCCAAATCTAAAGTTCCACATGGCTTCCTACAGTCTGATCTCTGGAGTTATTCTTATTAACTAGTAAAGCTTTCTTTGATTCTCTGTGGAAAATGCCGTTCCACATGCCCCCCTAAAAACAAAGTTGGCTGATGATGTAAGAGAAGATAAAGTAAATAAATCTAAGAGAAAAAAAGAGATTGTTGGAAGCCAGAAAATGTAAGTTTGGGATAAATTAAAGGGTGAAATGTTGAATTTAGCCAAAGTCAGGATATATGGTGTAGAGTTCATCATATGCTCTATACAAAAAAAGAAAAAGCAATTCTTTAGACAGTTTCAAGGAAGCTTCCAATCAAGTGCAAAAACTGCTTACATATGAGATCAAACTGTACTAAAAATAAGAAGGGGGTCAATAAATAAAATGAAGAAATGCATAAAAAAACAAATGATCCTTGGGATAAAAGTGATTAGAGAAAAAAGCCAGAAGCTTGTAAAAAACAAAAAAAAAAGAGTTCCAGTGAAGCATTAGAGAACAAGGGCTCTCGACTGACCTTTGCTGTGAATAAAGGTAGATTCAAAGTGTTAAAAAGCATTTGTTCCCCCAGAATATAAAGTAAACAGGAGAGGGCCGGCCCTGTGGCTTAGCGGTTAAGTGCGCGCGCTCCGCTACTGGCGTCCCGGGTTCGGATCCCGGGCGCGTACAGACGTACCGCTGCTCCGGCCATGCTGAGGCCGCGTCCCACATACAGCAACTAGAAGGATGTGCAACTATGACATACAACTATCTGCTGGGGCTTTGGGGGGGAAAAAAAGGAGGAGGATTGGCAATAGATGTTAGCTCAGAGCCGGTCTTCCTCAGCAAAAAGAGGAGGATTAGCATGGATGTTAGCTCATGGCTGATCTTCCTAACGAAAAAATAAAAATAAAAAAATAAACAGGAGATACAGCATTATTTGAACATGTTGCTATGGAAGCAACACACTGGGTTATAGATGGCCACAACATTCACTGCAGACACACAGTCATGAACAGAAGATAATGATAGTGGGTTTCCAGTTTCATGTGTAAAGAGCTTGGAAGTCGTCACTCTGTTCTAAGTGAAAAACTGAACAGACTGAAAAATCAACAACTCTTTGGATCCACAGCAAGGGGAGAACACAGGGCAAACCTGTGTCCCAAGATTAGAAAGACAGACAGGTAAATAAATGGCTTACAGGAGCAAAGATTCACTAGCAGAAACCACCGTGGGAACTAGTGTGGGGGTAGGAAAACTTGAAATGTAATTGATGAATTGTTGAAGGCTCAATGCAGATGAGTCTGAGAGTTAAAAACATCAAGGGCACTCCGTCATAGGGTTGCCCCTACAATATTGTGAGATATACCTACAGGAGCTCAACCAGATTCCCACAATAAATATTGGAGAAAAATCTCCTGCTTCTGGCAGAGCATGGGGAAAGGAACCATTTTTAAACACATGAGACCACTCTGTTTTTCCTAACAAGGCCTGCCCTTAGAAGAAACTATTAACCAGAGCCTAATCTGCTGGAGGATTGTCAGAACCTAATTGACCTGGGAAGGAAAATACCCAACTCCAGCCCATTCTAGCCATCCTGTTCCACCTGATGGGGGCAGGGGGGACTGAGAAACATTTGTGAAGTTCCCAGTCCAGAGGCACAGGCTCACATAAGACACAGACCTCCTTCCCCCCACACCTCACCACCTTATTACTAGAGGCCTATTTACAGAACTTCCTTTACCTGGTACATCATGTCTTGTTATCAGGAAAAAATTAAAAGACATACCAAAAGGCAAAAAACACAATTTGAAGAGACAGAGCAAGCATCAGAACCAGACACAGCAGGGATGTTGGAATTATCATACTGGGAATTTAAAACAACTAGGATTAACATGCTAAGGGGTCTAATGGATAAAGTAGACAGTATGCAAGCACAGACGGGCAATGTAAGCAAAGAGATGGAAATTCTAAGAACCTAAGAAAAATGCTAAAGACAAAAAAAAAATACTGTAAAAGAAATGAAGAATGCCTTTGATGGGCTTATTAGTAAATGGGACACAGCTGAGGAAAGACTTTCTGAGCCAGAGGGTATATCAACAGAATCCTCAAACACTGAAAACCAAAGAGAACAAAGACTGAAAAATAGAGAACAGAATATCCAAGGACTGTGGGACAACTACAAAAGGTTAAACATGTATATAATGGGAATACTAGAAAGAGAAGAAAGAAAGGAACAGAGGAAATATTTGAAACAATAATGACTGAGAATTTCCCCAAATTAATGTCAGACACCAAATCACATATCCAGGAAGCTCAGAGAATACCAAGAGGTATTTTTTGGGCAGGGAAAATGCCCAAAAAACTGCACCTATGCATGTCATTTTCAAATTACAGAAAATCAAATATAAAGAAAAAATTCTAAAAGAAGCCAGAAGAAGAAAACATCGCACCTATAGTGAAACAAAGATAAGCATTACATCCAACTTCTGCTCAGAAAGCATGCAAGCAAAAAGAGAGTGAAGTGAAATATTCAAAACATTAAGAGAAAAAAACCACCAACCTAGAATTCTGTACCCTGTGAAATTATGCTTCAAAAGTGAAGGAGAAATAGACTTTCTCAGGCAAACAAAAAGTGAAAGAATTTGTTGCCAGTAGACCTGCCTTACGACAACTGCTAAAGAAGGTGTTGACGGAGAAGGAAAATAATATAGGTCAGAAATTCAGATCTACATAAAGGAAGAGCAATGAAGAAGAAATAAATGAAAGTAAAATAAAGACTTTTATTTTTCTTATTCTTAATTGATCTCACAGATAATAGTTTGTTCAAAATAATAATAGCAATGGTGTATTGAATTATATATGCTTATGTATATATCTTATGTATCTCTGCTTACGTATGCTTATATGTAAGTGAAATGAATGACAGCAATGATACAAAGGATAAGAGGGAGGAATTAGGATTCTTTTGTTATTTAAGGTACTTATACTACACATGAAGTGGTACAGTGTTAAGTGAAAACAGACTTTGACTAGTTGTAAATGTATATTGCAAACTTAGAGCAACCACTTAAAAAAGTAAAAAAAGAAGTATAACTGATATGCTAAGAAAGGAGAGAAAATAAAATCATATAAAATGCTCAGTTAAAACCACAAAAGGCAGAAAAAGAGTGGAAGACAAAGAACAAGGGCAACAAATAAAAAAACAATAACAAATGGTAGATATTAATCAAACTATATCAATAATCACTTTGAATTTCAGTGGTCTAAATACACCAATTAAAAGACAGAGATTGTCAGAATGGATCAAAAAACATGACCCAACTATATGTTGGTCAGCTATACACAGAATCCAACTATATATAGTTGGGTTGGACCCAACTATGTATATACAAGAAACTCACTTTAAATATAAGGACACACATAGACGAAAAGTAAGTGGACAGAGGGGCTGGCCCAGTGGCAGAGCAGTTAGGTTCACATGTTCTGCTCCGGCAGCCTGGGTGTGGACCTACTCACCACTCATCAAGCCATGCAGCATCCCACATAGAACTAGAAGGACCTATAACTAGGATATACAACTATGTACTGGGGCTTTGGGGATAAAAAAGAAAAAAAAAAAAATGAGGAAGATTGGCAAGAGACGTTAGCTCAGGGCCAATCTTCCTCAAAAAAAAAAAAGAAAAGAAAAAAAGAAAAGTAAGTGGATGGAGAAAAATGTACCATGTTAATACTAATCAAAAGAAAGCAGGACTAGCTATATTAATTTCAGACAAAGCAGACTTCAAAGTAAGGAGATTTATCTGGGATAAATAAGGGCATTACCTAAGGAGAAAGGGGTCAATTCTCCCAGAAGACATAACAAGTCTTAACATGTCTGTGCCTAGCAACAGAGCATCAAACTATATGAGGCAAAAAGTGATAGGAGTGCAAGGAGAAATAGATGAATCCACTATCATAGTTGGAGACTTCAACATCCCTCTCTCAGAAATGGTCAGAATCAACAGTCAGAAAATCAGCAAGGACATAGTTGAATTCAACAACACCATCGATTAAGTGGATGTAATTGATATCTATAAACTACTTCATCCCATAACAGCAGAATAAACATTTTTCTCAAGGTCACATGAAACATTCACCAAGACAGACCACATTCTGGGCCATAAAACACATCTGAACAAAATTAAAATAATAGAATTCATACAATGTCTGCTCTCAGACCACAATGAAATTAAACTAGGAATCAATAACAGATACAGCTGGAAAATCCCAAAATACATGGAGATTATACAATACTTCTAATAACATATGGGTCAAAGAAACAAATCTCAAGAGATATTTTAAAATATTTTGAACTTAATGAAAATGAAAACACAAGTATCAAAATTTGTGAGATGCAGCAAAAGCAGTGCTCAGAGGGAAATTTATAGCTTTGACTGCATATATTAGAAAAGAAGAAAGATCTAAAATCAATCATCTCAGTTTCCAACTTAAGAAATTGGAAAGGGAAAAGTTAATTAAATCCAAAGTAAGCATAAGAAAAGAATAAGAATTAGAGCAGAAATCAATGAAATTGAAAACAGGAGATCAATAGAGAAAATCAACAACATCAAAAGCTGGTTCTTTGAATATATCAATAAAATTGATAAGCCTCTAGCCAGGCTAACTAAGAAAAAAGAGAGACACCAATTACTAATATGAGAAATGAAAAGATCCCATGGAAATTAAAAGGATATTAAAGAAATATTATGAAGAACTCTACCCACAAATTTGATAACCTAGATGAAATAGACAAATTCCTTGAAAGTAACAATCTGTCAAAACCCACACACAAAAAATAGATGATATGAACAGGCCTACATCTATCAAAGAGATTGAATCAATAATTAATAACCTTCCAAAACAGAAAGCACCAAGCACAGATGGTTTCTTTGATGAATTCTACCATGCATTTAAGGAAGAAGTTATACCAATTCTCTACAATCTCTTTCAGAGGATAGAAGCAGAAGGAATACTTCCTAACTCATTCGATGAGCCCAGCATTATCCAATACCAAAACCAGACAAAGACATTACAAGAAAAGAAAACTACATACCCATATCTCTCATGAATATAGCTGCAAATATCCTCAAAAGAATATTAGCAAATCAAATGCAACATTATTTAAAAATACTTGCTTGCCATGACCAAGTGGGATTTATCCCAGGTATGCAAGGCTAGTTCAACACTCAAAAATCAACTAATGTAGAGTGATGTCAGCATCATGGTGGAGTGAGCTTTCCCTGTAAACTCCCCAGATGAGATACAACAAAAATGACATTCACATACCAACAAAGGACACTCACACAACACAAAAGGACATGTGAGAGACCTACGCAGCTGCACATCTGAGAGTGGATGTGCTGGAACCCCTGGAGGAAGTGGGGAGAGGTAAGGAGAAATCCTCCCCCTCCCCATTCAACCGGTGACTCCTCATCTGCACAGCTCCCCGTGGGAGGCAGGGGCGGCCCTCTGCAGGAAAACTGTCACTCTCCAAGTTTGCTCACAGCCTGTGGGAATTTCCCATACAGAGGAGACGGAAGTGTAGCAGGGGTGCCATCAACATCTGAGCACTACAAGAGAGCAGATAACTCGGGAAGAAGGAGAAGCCCCCCAGGATCGGGCATGCAAAAGAGAGAGCCCCACACACACACACCCAGCACTACAGCTCAGCTGGTTGGCCAGAGCACCGCCAGATTGAAGCAGGCTCAGAATACACAGCCCTTGACCCCCACCCAGTGGCAGCAAGTGGAAACTGCGACCAGATATTTTTAGGATGAGGGAAAACAAGCCAACATCAGCAGGCATGATGCAAAAATATATTAAATCTCCAGACCAGAAGAAAAATGACAAGCACCCAGAAATAACCCTGAAGGCACAGAAATTTATAGTCTAAACGACAGAGAATTCAAAAAAGCTACCATTAAAAAGCTCAATGAATTATAATAAAACACAGATAAATAATTCAATGATATCAGGAATTTTTTCACAAAAGAGATTGAAACCATAAAGAAAAACAAATCAGCATTGTTGGAGATGAAAAACACAATGGAGGAGATAAAGGAAAATCTGGAATCTTTAAAGAACAGAGCTGACAATATGGAGGAAAGAATTAGCATTATTGAGGATAGGAATGCAGAAATGCTCCAGATAGAGGAAGAGAGAGAACTAAGACTTAAAAGAAATGAAGAAATTCTCTGAGAAATATCTGACTCAATTAGGAAATGCAACACAAGGATTATAGGTATTCCTGAGGGAGAAGAGAGGGTAAAAGGAACAGAGCTTGTTCAAGGAAATAATAGCTGAGAACTTCCCAAATCTGGGGAAGGAGCTGGAAATACCAGTGAATGAAATAAATAGATTGCCTAAATACATCAACATGAAAAGACCCTCTCCAAGGAAGATAGTAGTAAAGCTGGTAAAAGTCAATGACAAAGAAACAATATTAAGGGCAGCTAAACAAAGAAAAAAAATAACATACAAAGGAATTCCCATCAGGCTCTCAGCAGATTTCTCAACAGAAACTTTACAGGCTAGGAGAGACTGGAATGATATATTCAAAATTCCAAAAGACCAAAAACTTCCAGCCAAAAATACTCTATCCAGCAAAAATATCCTTCTAATATGATGGGGAAATAATAACTTTCCCAGATAAACAAAAGCTAAGGCAGTTCACGGCCACGAGATCCCCACTACAAGAAATACTCAAGAAGGCCCTCATGCCTGAAAAAAAAAAAAAAACAGAAAGGGGATACAAAGCTTTGAGCAAGGAGAAAAATAGGTAGACAAAATCAGAAAAATAGCAGCCCTCTATCAGAATCAGTTAGCAAACACTAATTACCAAAATCTAAGATTAAGGGAAGGAAAATACCAAAAATAAATATAACCTCATCACTTTAAACTCAAACTCACAACACAAGATAGAATAAGTTGTGACAATAATAACTTAGAAGGGGAAGAGGAAAGGGATCGAATTGACTTAGTCTAAGGAAATAAGAGGTCATCAGATAATGGACTATCTCATCCACAAGATTTTTAATACAAACTTCAAGGTAACCACTAAACAAATAATCAGAACAGAATCACATATGATAAATAAAAAGAAAAAGAGTCATCATACAGAACTACCAAACTGAATTGGCAGTCCAAAACACATGGGACAATAAACTAAGGAAATGCAAAAGAACCCAAAAATAAGCAAAAACATAGCAACACTAAGCCCTCATATATCAATAATCACTCTAAATGTAAATGGATTGAATTCTCCAATCAAAAGACACAGAGTGGTAGGATGGATTAAAAAGCAAGACCCAACAATATGCTGCCTCCAGGAAACATATCTCAACTCTAAAGACAAACACAGGCTCAGAGTGAAAGGATGGAAGACAATACTCCAAGATAATGGAAAACAAAAGAAAGCAGGTGTTGTCAGACTCATATCAGACAAAATAGACTTCAAGATAAAACAGGTAATGAGAGACAAAGAGGGACAATATATAACGATAAAAGGGACACTGCACCAAGAAGACATATCAATTATAAATATATATGCACCCAACTTAGGAGTACCAAAGTACATAAAGCAACTATTAACAAACCTAAAAGGAGATATTAACAACAACACAATAATAGTAGGGGATCTTAATACCCCACTTACATCAATGGATAGATCATCCAGACAAAAAGTCAATAAGGAAATAGTGGACTTAAACAAAAAACTAGACAAGATGGACTTAATAGACATATACAGAGCACTCCATCCAAACACAGCAGACACATTCTTCTCAGGCATGCAGGGAACATTCTCAAGGATAGACCATATGTTGGGAAACAAGGCAAGCCTCTATAAATTTAAGAAGATTGAAATCATAAGCATCTTTTCTGACCATAATGCCATGAAACTAGAAATCAACTGCAAGAAAATAACGGCGAAAGTGACAAAGATGTGGAGATTAAACAACATGCTACTGAACAACCAATGGATCATTGATGAAATTAAAGGAGAAATCAAAAAATATCTGGAGACAAATGAAAATGAAAATACACCACACCAACTCATGTGAGATGCAGCAAAAGCAGTCCTGAGAGAGAAACTCATAGCAATACAGGCCCACCTTAACAAACAAGAAAAATCCCAAATAAGCAACCTTAAACTACGCCTAACAGAACTAGAAAAAGAAGAACAAACAAAGCCCAAAGTCAGCAGGAGAGAAATAATAAAAATTAGAGCAGAAATAAATGAAATTGAAACCAAAAAAAAAAAACAGTAGAAAGGATCAATGAAACAAAGAGCTGGCTCTTTGAGAAGATAAACAAAATTGAAAAACCTTTAGCCAGACTCACTAAGAAAAAAGAATGAAGGCTCAAATAAACAAAATTAGAAATGAAAGAGGAGAAATTACAACAGATACCACAGGAATACAAAGGATTATAAGAGAATACTATGAAAAACTGTACACCAACAAAATGGACAATCTAGAAGAAATGGATAAATTCTTAGACTCATAGAACCTCCCAAAACTGAACCAAGAAGAAATAGAGAACCTGAATAGAGAAATCACAAGTAAAGCGATTGAAACAGTAATCAAAAACCTCCCAAAAAATAAAAGTCCAGGACCAGATGGCTTCTCCAGAGAATTTTACCAAACATTCAAAGAAGATTTAATACCTATCCTTCTCAAACTATTCCAAAAAATAGAGGAAGAGGGAACACTTCCTAACACATTCTGTGAGGCCAACATCATCCTGATACCAAAGCCAGACAAGGACAACAAAGAAGGAAAACTACAGGCCAATATCACTGATGAACATAGACGCAAAAATCCTCAACAAAATAGCGGCGAACCGAATACAGCAATATGTTAAAAAGATCATACACTATGACCAAGTGGGATTTATACCAGGGACACAGGGATGGTTCAAAATCAGCAAATCAATCAATGTGATACACCACGTTAACGAAACAAGGAATAAAAACCTCATGATCATCTCAACAGATGCAGAGAAGGCATTTGACAAGATCCAACATCCATTTATGATAAAAACTCTCAACAAAATGGGTATAGAAGGAAAGTACCTCAACATAATAAAGGCCATATATGACAAACACACAGCCAACATCATACGCAACGAGGAAAAACTGAAAGCCCTTCCTCTGAGAGCAGGAATAAGACAAGGGTGCCCACTCTCACCACACTTATTCAACATAGTACTGGAAGTTATGGCCAGAGCAATTAGGCAAGAAAAAGGAATAAAAGGAATCCAAATAGGCAATGAAGAAGTGAAACTCTCACTATTCGCAGATGACATGATTTTATATATAGAAAACCCTAAACAATCCATTGGAAAACTATTAGAAATAATCAACAACTACAGCCAAGTTGCAGGGTACAAAATCAACCTACAAAAATCAGTTGCTTTTCTGTATGCTTATACAGAACTCAAAAAGATAATCCCATTTACAATTGAAACAAAAAGAATAAAATATCTAGGAATAAACTTAACCAAGGAGGTGAAAGATCTATACAATGAAAACTATAAGACATTATTGAAAGAAATCAACAATGACATAAAGAAATGGAAAGATATCCCATGCACATGTATTGGAAGAATAAACATAGTTAAAATGTCCATACTACCTAAAGCAATCCACAGATTCAATGCAATCCCAATCAGAATCCCAATGACATTCTTCATGGAAATAGAACAAAGAATCCTAAAATTCACATGGGGCAACAAAAGACCCCAAATAGCTAAAGCAATCCTGAGAAAAAAGAACAAAGCTGGAGGCATCACAATCCCTGACTTCAAAATAATAGTAAACAAAACAGTATGGTACTGG
Source organism: Diceros bicornis minor (assembly GCF_020826845.1). NCBI lineage: Eukaryota > Metazoa > Chordata > Mammalia > Perissodactyla > Rhinocerotidae > Diceros > Diceros bicornis. The sequence continues at coordinate 42,162,540 of NC_080756.1, forward strand.
GGCAGGCCTGGTGGCGCAGGTGGTTAAGTGCGCATGCTCCGCTGCGGCGGCCTGGGGTTCGCCAGTTCGGATCCCGGGTGCACACCGACACACCGCTTGGTGGGCCATGCTGTGGCGGCATCCCATATAAGGTGGAGGAGGATGGGCATGGATGTTAGCCCACGGCCAGTCTTCCTCGGCAAAAAGAGGAGGATTGGCAGATGTTAGCTCAGGGCCGATCTTCCTCACACACACAAAAAAAAACAGTATGGTACTGGTACTGGTACAAAAACAGACACATAGATCAATGGAACAGGATTGAAAGCCCAGAAATAAAACCACACATCTACGGACAGCTAATCTTTGACAAAGGAGCTAAGAACATACAAAGGAGAAAGCGAAGTCTCTTCAATAAATGGTGCTGGGAAAACTGGACAGCCATATGCAAAAGAATGAAAGTAGACCACCTTCTTTCACCATATACAAAAATTAACTCAAAATGGATCAAAGACCTGAAGGTGAGACCTGAAACTATAAAAGTCCTAGAAGAAAATATAGGCAGCACACTATTTGAAATTGTTCATAAAGGAATCTTTTCAGATTACATGTCTACTCAGACAAGGGAAACTAAAGAAAAAATAAACAAGTGGGACTTCATCAGATTAAAGAGCTTCTACAAGGCAAATGAAACCAGGATCAAAATGAATAGACAACCCACCAGCTGGGAGAAAATATTTGCAAATCATATATCAGACAAGGGGTTAATCTCCATAATATATAAAGAACTCACACAACTGAACAACAGAAAAACAACCCGATCAAAAAATGCGCAGAGGATATGAACAGATACTTTCCCAAGGAAGATATACAGATGGCCAATAGGCATATAAAAAGATGTTCAACATCACTAATCATTAGGGAAATGCAAATCAAAACAACACTAACATACCACCTTACACCCGTTAGAATGGCTATAATTATCAAGAATATCCAATATGATATTGAAAGAAAAGAACAAGGAGGACTAAGATTATTAGCAACTTTGAGTATGAGAATGTGTCTAAAATTTATGAAAAGCTCAGCCAACATGACAAGAATAATATTTACACAGATGTCCAAAAACAAAAAAGGAAATTTTGCATTTTATATAACTGACTTCATATTGTTTTTGCTCTTACTGGTACGGGAGGAAAAAACCCCTTAAACTGGTTAATTAAAAGTAAACCAGTTTTGGGGCCGGCCCGGTGGCGCAAGCGGTTAAGTGCGCGCGCTCCGCTGCGGCGGCCCGGGGTTCGCTGGTTCGGATCCCGGGCGCGCACCGACGCACTGCTTGGTAAGCCATGCTGTGGCGGCGTCCCATATAAAGTGGAGGAAGATGGGCACCGATGTTAGCCCAGGGCCGTCTTCCTCAGCGGGGAAAAAGAAAAAAAAAAAAAAGAGGAAGATTGGCGGATGTTAGCTCAGGGCTGATCTCCTCACAAAAAAAAAAAAAAAAAAAAGTAAACCAGTTTTTTCTTTTTGAAAGCAATGTATTTCTACTAATATTCATTAAAAATTTAACCTTTCCAGCTCTTTCTACCTCTCCAGGGGTCTCTCCTCTGTCCTCATTCCTCCTTCCCAAGATGGTATCTGGATTGAGGCAGAGGCTTAATATCTTGAAAGGCTTGGTACTCGTCATGGTGGGCTAGTTAGATCCTGTTCATGGGCATCTTCCTGACTTCCACTACTAATGACCCTGAGATCTACTGTTACCTCTGGAGATAAGGTCTCTGCAGCCTCTTGCCTTCTTCTCCAGATCTCGGGCCTCTTCCATTCATTGTGAAAGATTTTGAACTGGACCAAAAGTTTACGGGCTGTCTCTAATGGAAAACAAGGCATAGTCTAGCATACTCTTCTGGTCATCTGATTCTATGGGGGCTCTGTCCTTTTTATTGTCTTTGAGCTATTTTACAATTCTATAAATTATAGAAAGCTAATAATGATACAAATGATTCTTGTCTACAAATTAATTGTATGAAGTTCAGTAGTTCATTGCCCTGTGGACAGATCCATTTTACATCTATTTGTAAATCTATTGCAGTATTCATATATAGATCTTCCTTGACTTAACGGTGGGGTTACATCCCCATAAACCCATCATAATTTGAAAATATCATTAAGTTGAAAACGCATTTAATACACAGAGCAGAAATTTTTAATTTTAATGAAATCTAGCTTATCAATTATTTCTTTCATGGATCATGTCTTTGGTGTTGTGTCGAAAAAGACATTACCATACCCAAAGTCATCTAAGTTTTCTCCTATGTCATCTTCTAGGAGTTTGATAGTTTTGTATTTTACATTTAGGTCTGTGATCCATTTTGAGTTAATTTTTTTGCAGGGTGGAAAGTCTGTGTCTAGCTTCACTTTTTTTGTATGTGGATGTCCAGTTGTTCCAGCACCGTTTGTTGAAGAGACTGTCTTTTCTCCATTGTATTGCCTTTACTCCTTTGTCAAATATCAGTTGACTCTATTTATGGTTTTTTTTTTAATACACCTAGCCTACTGAACATCATAGTTTAGCCTAGCCTACCTTAAACACGCTCAGAACACTTACATTAGCCTACAGATGGGCAAAATCATCCAACAGAAAGCCTATTTTATAATAAATGTTGAATATCTCATGTAATTTATTGACTACTGTACTGAAAGTGAAAAACAGAATGATGATGGTACGGGCACAGAATGCTTTTTAAGTGTATGGGTTACTTACCCTCATGATCGTGTGGCTGACTGGGAGCTGCAGCATGCTCCCCCGGCTCAGCATCATGAGGGAGTATTGCACTGCATATTGCTAGCCCAGGAAAAGAAGATCAAAATTTGAAGTCCAGTTTCTACTGAATGGGTATTGCTTTTGAACTATCGTCAAGTTGAAAAATCATAAGTTGAACCATTGTAAGTCGGGGACTGTCTGTGTGTGTGTGTGTATATATATATATATATATACTCTTTGAATTATCCTTTGAACCAGTTGTACCATCTTACTGGTTCCCTCATTAATTAATGAGTTAAATACAGTCTCTGAGTGTTCACTTTATATTTGTATGAGAATCATTACTATACTTAAAAAAAAATTATCCTTTGGGCCAGCCCCGATGGTCTGGTGGTTAAAGTTCAGCGTTCTCACCACTTCAGCAGCCTGGGTTCGTTTCCCAGTTGTGGAACCACACCACCTGTCTGTCAGTTGCCATGTGGTGGCAGTGACTCCCATAGAAGAACTAGAAGGGCTTACAGCTAGGATATATAATCATGCACTGGGGAAGAATTGCTCCTCAAAACAGTTCCTTGGAACTTGAAAAAACAGAACCTTAACAAACAGAAAGATGAGGGTAATTATAAATTAAAGTGAAATTTTTACTTGTGGTTTAAGTAATTGTTTTATTGCTCCAATTTACTAGGACTGGGAGGCCTGGCCTGATGCCTGTGCTGGCTTTATCCCCTGGAGGGGAAGAGGAAAAAATTCATAATGAATGTGGAAATTATTGTCCAACATTTGAAGGAATATATCTCAAACACTTCAGTAAAACTTGAGTTCCAAAATACCACTAGATAAAATCATTTCCCTCATAGAATTCAAGAACTTAAAACAAAGTGTCAGTGACCTTCTTAGATCTCCAATGCAAAGCACTGGGGTGCTTTGGGGAGAGAAAAAAAAAGAGGAATATTGGCAACAGATGTTAACTCAGGGTGAACCCTCCCCTGCAAAAAAAAAAAAAAAAATTATCCTTTAATAAGTCCAATATTCTCAGAATTTCCCTGCTTCCCATGGGGCATACGCAAATCTTAACATCCGCTACATATCATGCACAACTACTTTTTTGTTTGTTTGTTTGTTTTGTGAGGAAGATCAGCCCTGAGCTAACATCCATGCTAATACTCCTCTTTTTGCTGAGGAAGACCGGCTCTGAGCTAACATCTATTGCCCATCCTCCTCCTTTTTTTTTTCCCCCAAAGACCCATGTAGATAGATATCTATGATGTAGATAGTTGTACATCATAGTTGCACATCCTTCTAGTTGCTGTACGTGGGACGCGGCCTCAGCATGGCCGGAGAAGCGGTGCGTCGGTGCGTGCCTGGGATCCGAACCCGGGCCTCCAGTAGCAGAGCGCGCACACTTAACCGCTAAGCCATGGGGCCGGCCCATGCACAACTACTTGTGGGCAACTAGAAATGCTCTTTTTGGCTCACCAAATCAGCCTAGCATGGGGGGCAAGAGAGCTGCAGTCTGGATATTCTCGGATTTTTCTTCCACTGTTCTTTTTTTCCAAGGTTCCTATCAAGTGGTGGCCCAGGAGGGTAGTATGTAGGCCCTGATTTCTTTTCTGGGGTCCCAGGCAACATGTTATGCTAGTCTTTAACCTTCTAATTCATTCTACCTTCTGCTGGCTACTTGAACTTTTATTTGCTTTTCTGTGCAAAGGAAACTACTTTGATGTTGTAACCTGCATCCTCTCTACCTTATGTCTTATAGTAAAATTCTATACTCAGAACTTAAAGCTCTGTGTTAACAGGAAAAAGAAAGATTTTAGGATTAAAAAAATTCATCTCCCTGAAAGTAAAGCTGATTATCTTAGTTATATTTAAATTTAATCTAAAACTTAAAGGTGACTCCTTTTAAGTAATTAATACCATTGATTCAATATCAGGGAGAGCCTTGGGAAAACTGGGAACTAGATATTATTGGTGTGAAAATACATTGGCTTTATATCTAAAAATATTCTCTTTAAAAAAAACGACGATTTTTAAAAGCAGTTTTAGGAATTCCTGGGAAAAATAAAATACCAGCACATCTAGAAGCTAGTACTGTGTACACTAAAGGAAATGCCCAGATAAAAGACGGACAGGAGCCTAAGCCAGGTGAAAACCAGTATCACCCCAATTCTGCCTCTTGGTGAAGAAAGCTGCTGTTAGCTTTATGCCATCCAAACTATGATTTAACATTTCAAAATAAGTCTATGCCTGGTTAGTTCCAGGATAGGAAAAAAGATAGAGCTACTGGATAAATAGCAGGCAACAAGATCAAAGCATCCCCATATCATTTTCTGCTCTCATATAATTATTTATTCATTCATTTAATATACACTTATTGATGATATACCTGATATAAGAATGCTGTTCAATGCACTGGCGTTGGTTGGAAACTTTAGGAGTTTCCTGGATAAAATTCAAAACTGGACCCCCATATACAGAGGGCAAGGAGAGACCAAAGAAAGAGACATTCCAGATTGGTAGGTAGTGGTTTGGATAAGCAAGAGAACTTAACATACAAGGCTTGTCTGGAGTGGCTGCAAGATGAGTAGATCTCCACACTCACCCACCAGAATCTTAAAAGTTTATATAGAGGCCTTAACAGGGTTCAGTCATGTATACACCCAAGATGGTCTCAACAACACATTAGCCTCTCAAGGCTATGACCTTGAAAATGGCTCCTAGTGTGGGAACAGTAGGAAAAATGTATATTCCAAGGACAGGGGAGGGGGTGAGCAGCCTCCAATTGCCACGCTCCAGCTTGCAAGTCAACCGGTGGTCATGTGGTTTTGATGATCTCCTCCAACAACGGGAGGAGATAAGACTCCTAATAAGACTGAAATAGACAGAGTAATAAGCATGTAATAAGACTGAAAAAGACAGAGTCCACATTCCCAAGGTTACTTAAGGTTCAATGCAGCTGAAAAATAAGTGAATAAGCAATTTCGATATAGTATTATAAATGCTAAGAAAGAGGTAAGCACAGGGCTTTTCCTAGTGATTTTGGTGAGGGGAGGGAGATCACAGAGGTTTTCTGCGGGAACAACTCTTAACAGGTATCTGAAGAATAGACTTTTCACCCAGTGATCAATAGATACAAACCTATGAATTTTGACCTTAATAAACGTAGACCCAGGCAAAAGTGTCTGGTGTAGAAACAATACTATGGTAACTTCAGCAAGAAGAAAAACACAAATACTGTATTTCCAAATTTAGCCAACTAGGGACATTGAGTCAGGCCATTTAAAACAGGCACAAAGTTTAACCATTCCAAGGAGCTGAGTATTGTCTCTTATCTACTAATCTAAAATTAAATTTCCCGTTTAGCTTTGACATAAAGACTATTTATAGGCATCTGAAAAAGAAGAAGAAAAGAAAAGAAAACTAAAAGCTTAAACCCAGGGCATATTTCCTAAACCAAAAGCGATGAGAAGAAAGTGACATCTAATGGTTGGTTACTTCAAAACAACTCCAGTTTCTCCCCAAAACTCAAGGGACTAGAAAGGAGATTCTATGACATAAACTATGAGACAAAGATAGCCTCAAAAGTCATCCTAAAAAGTCAAAAATGTCATCCAACCATCTGGGAAATGAGCTCAACGAACTCAATCTAATGTCATGCTGAGCTGCCGAAAGTTTAACCAAAAGGCATCCTAAAGTTTAACTGTAAACAGCTTAAATGCTTTTAGACTCCTAAGATTATTTTTGCTCTTGTGAAAAAATAATAACAAACACTTATGTAGTGCAAACATGTACCAGACCCTCTTCTAAGTGCTTCATATGTATTAATTCATTTATAGATATTTTTATACAATCTACAACATTTATGCAAATAAATAAGCCATAAATTCTGTTAGAACCCTTAAGGTCAAAGTAGGAATAAATTAATGTTGTGAAAAGACCAGAATATTAAGTGAATTTTATTACTTCTTAGAAGAGAACCACAAAGGAACTTGAGACGTCATAGTTCATATTTTGGTCCTAAGGAGTTGTTGAAAAATCTATCCCAGGGGAGGAAATGCAGCATTTTTACTTATTTTTATTTACTCTTTAATTCTTTCTACCCTGCTCTTTGCTTTCTTATCTTGCTCATCTGTGAAAAGTACTTTTTCCAAACTTCTTTATTCCATCATTAAATTTTACCAGTACTTTATGGGCTTATAAGGTATACTCCCAAATAGTTTCTCTTTCCAAACATCATTCCTCCAATTCTAGAAACGGTTACCAGGTGAACAGTGGTGTATGGCTTAAGCTCAGTAGGTCAAATGGCTCATACCAAGAATAGGTATATGAGTCAAAATACATGTCTCTTCTATAGCAATAATGTCTTCATATGAAAATTATACAATAAATAAAAACTGCTCCTAAATTCAAACATAGTTTTCTCATAAAAATGGTAGAAATCCTATTTGTTTTCACCTACAGTTGTATCAGTTAATGAATTACATGTGGTCCCTTGCCTATACATAAATTCAGTCTGAGAGACTGCTTCAGGATGTAAGCTCATTACAGGACATTTTTGGTAACAACAATTCCTTTGCAACTAATAAAAAAGACATTCATTTATCTCTGAAGGACTCATAATTTGTGCTGAAGCATCTTTTGTTGTTATGTAGATCATCCTCACACTCAAAGGCTGGACAGGTATGGAGTAGAGTTAACTGGTCTCCTGATTTTGGAATGTATCTTCGCTACACATGGAAGCTTTTTCTCTCTTTTGCAGTGGTCAGAACAGAAAAGCATACATTACATACCTTTACCAAAATGCACAAAACTCTTTTATGTTTTTCAAATCAAGAAAAGATTCTTTCAGAATCAAAATTCTACATGACCCAATTGTCTTTCCTTAAAAATTGAATATTTTATGTAGAATGTATTTTGTACAGAATATATTAAGATTATCCATTAACCAACTTGGTATTCTCCAGCTCCTTCCAAACCTCTTAAAGGATTTGGTCATTTTGTAGCCCTCAGAACAAAAGGAGCACACATTTTAGACATATAACCCAGAAGCAGCATGGAGAATTCAATGGGTCCACTGCTGAATAGACAAAGCTCTGACCCTATTATTTATTATTGACTTCCAAGAGCATGAGCAGCAAGATTGTTTTATTATTTCTCTCAAAGAGGAAGAAGGAAAAGAAAAAGAATATCTATAGCTTTTCTTACTACCACCTGTTAAGAGGAAGAAATGTTTCAGTCAAACTTCTGACTCCAGAAAAACAACATACTCTTGGCAAAAAATTCAAGGATGAACCCCAAAAATTCCCCTTCCCTAGAATCCCCAAGCTCCTTCACTGCAATTCCACACTCTGGAATACATCTCTCAATTCCTTCCCAAATAATAGCCTTTTCAACCTTCTTCATGAAGCTCCATCTTCCAGCCTTTACTCCAAGCACTGTTCCAGTATCTAAAAGAGTGCCTTGCACATAGTAGGCCCTCAAAATGTTTCTTGAGTTAATTAATTCCAAGCATAGTGGTTAAGTTTCTTTCCAATGTCTTTCAGAGGTCAATTTCTCTAGCCACAGTCAGGCTATAAATACAATAATTTCAATTTCACAGCTATGTTTCTGGCGGTGTGGAGGGAAGCAATATATTGTTTAACCAAACTAACAACTGAACCAGGCCTTATGTCAGAGAAAAAGGGAATGAGAATGGCTAAGACAATTTCTCCCAAGACACTGTATAGTTAGTTAGGTCTGAAGAGAATTAAACAAGGCAATAACTTGCCTGGTCATTAGAGGCCTTGGTTTTCACATCTGTGAAATAAAATCCTTGGTCTAGATGACTTCTGAAACACTGACACGACTTTTGCCACAGAGTTTAGGATAAAAACAAGAAAGTGGCTGTATAAGCCAGGGAGTTTTATGGTATAACCAAGAAGGAAATCTAATTCACCAAAAATTCAGAGTGGGAATGCTTCTCATGGGAAAAGAACTCTGAGAGACTAATTCCCCAAAATTTTATCTTTGTGCAGCATGGCATGGAGAAAGAGAAGGTAAACAGAGAAGTAGTATGGCAGTAAGGAGATTCTGTAGATGAAAAGAAAAAAAGGAATTTTTTCATAGCTGCCACAACAGTAAATTTTCAGAAAAGAGAAATGCTTCCCAAACTATCTGTGATAAACAACCAGGATTTTTAATTATTTCCAATCTGTTGCTAACTGATCTCTGATCTTTGTAAAGGTAGAGAGAGACATTGTGACACTTCAACCCTAAACTATGAAAAGAAAGTAAACAGTATCTTGAATGCAATAATTACCTAGTTGCTTAGCTCTGGTCTAGAGGATTTTTAAGGAAATTTTGCAGAAGTGTGTTAACAATGAACACACTGCGAAGGGCCTACTTGCAAACTAATGAGTTACCCTGCTAGGGTTTTATCAATTCTGGCAGAAAATATGACATTCCTGGGTCAGAGACAAAGGACAAGTTATTACTCACCACAATAGCATTAGTCAGAGTATCAACATTTGCGCCAGTTCCTCCAAGCCCCAATACCCATAGGGCAATGCAAAAAGAGGCAGATGATACCTGCATCCACAGTGGGTTGTGTTCCAGAAATGAAAACCTGGATTTAGGAAACCTAAATATTTTATAACGGGAAATGAGTACGCCTGCCTTTGCCCTGGAAAGAGACATTATCCTTACTATACTGTATAGTAAGCATGCTTACCCTTTGCTCCAGAGGGAAACACTAACCCTATCTGCCAAGGAATATCAGTTCCCTATTGCCACTGGAACAAATTACTACAAACTTAGTGGCTTAACCCAAATTTATTATCCTGCAGTTCTGGAGGTCAGAAATCCAAATTGGGTCTCACTGGACTAAAATCAAGATGTTTGCAGGCTGCATTCCTTCTACAGGAGAATCCATTTCCTTGACTTTTCCAGCTTCTAGGGGCAACCAGCATTCCTGGGTTCATGGCCCCTTTCTTCCATCTTCAAAACTACCAATGGAAAGTTGAGTCCTTCTCACATGGAATCTCTCTGACCTCCTTTTCTTCCTCCATCTTACATTTTAAAGGATCCTTGTGATTATATTGGACCCACCTGCATAATCCATGATACCCTCCTTATTTTACGGGCCTTTGCTGATTAGCATTCTTAATTCCATCTGCAACATTAATTCCTATTTGCCCTGTAAGGTAACATATTCAAAGGTTCCTGGGATTAAGACATTGACATCTTTGGAGGGAACATTATTCTGATACCACACAAAACTATAAGAACACCTGTTCTTAGCGAGTTTGGAAGATGGCAGCACAGGAGGATCCTAGGCTCGCCTCCTCCCACAGACACAACAAATCTACAACTACATGTGGAATAATTTCCACTGAGAGACATCTGGAAACTGGATGAAAAGAGCCTCCACAACAAGGGACAACACTGAGGGGGTAGAAGAGGCAGAGATACAGTCCTGCTGAGGAAAAAACGACACCCTAGCCATGGCATTTCAAGTCAGGAGCAATCTCAAAGGCACAGAGCTTTTCTGGAAGGAGCGAGGGATTCAAGCTCCACATTAGGCACCCCAGCCCTTAGATCCAGCACAGGAGAGACAAGACCCCAAAACACCTGGCTTTGAAAACCAACAGGGAATACACCCAGGAAAACTATAGAACTAAAGGGAAGGGAAAACTTGCTCTTAAAGTGCTCACACACAGATTTACTTAACCTGGAAACCAGCACAAAAACACCAGATAGAAATGTACATAGTCCATAGGTAAAAGAGAATCACTTACTAAGCTTGGAGCACCTCCTAGAGAGTCAGGAGGCAGCAGGGACCCCACCCCCACCCCAGGGACTGAGACACTAGGAGCAGCGATTTTTGTGACCTAGTTCATCTGTGTTGAGGCTGACACTGGCAGGTGCCATTTTGAAATCTTCCCTCTAGCCTGTTAGTGTGGGGACCTATTCCACCTACTAGCAATCCTGTAGCAGTCGTGCACAGCCAGGCCTCCCAACCAGCTGCACCATGGGCCTGTCCCACCTACCAGTGGTCCAGCAGCAGTCATACACTATCAGGCCTCCAAACCAGCCACACTGGGGCCTGCTCTGCCCACCGACCAAGCACGCAACAGTTGCCTGCTGGCAGGCTTCACAACCAGCTACACAGGGGGCCTGCTCCTGCCCACCAGCACACTCAAGGCAGTCATGGACCACTGGGCAGCAAAGCCAGCCCATGCCCGGGGCCTGCCCCCCACACCAGTGAGCCAGCAGCACTTGTGTGCCACCAGGCCTAGCAACCAGCCACACCAGGGGCCTGCCCCATCCACCAGCAAGCCCACAGGAATCACAGGCCCACCACAACATAAGGACACACACAGCCCACACAGAGGACACCCCTGTAGCATTTGGTATGGATTACCAGAAGAGAGAATGATGCTGGGCCACACAAGACATCTACATAAGGCCACTTTTCCAAGATTGGGAGACACAGCTGATCTACTAATACATAGAAATAAACACAGAGATGTAGGAATATACATAGGAATATACTCCAAATGAAAGAACACAACAAATCCTCAGAAAAAGAACTAAATGAAATAGAGATAAACAATCTATCTGATAAAGAGTACAAAGTAAAGGTCATAAGGATGCTTACCAAACTCGAGAGAAGAACAGATGAACAGAAAGAGAACCTCAACAAAGAGTAAGAAAATATAAAAAAGAACCAATCAGAGCTGAAGTACACAATAATTAAAATGAAAAATTCACTAGAGGTAATCAACAGCAGAGTAGGTGACACAGAAGAACAGATCAGCAATCTGGATGACACAGCAGAGAAAACCACCCAAGCTGAACAGAAAAAAAGAAAAAGAATTTTAAAAAATGAGGACAGTTTAAGGGACACCTGGGACAACATCAAGCATACTAACATTCACATTATAGTTATCCCAGAAGGAGAAAAGAGAGACAAAGGGGGAGAGAACTTATTTGAAGAAATAATAGCTGAAAACTTCCCTAACCTGGGGAAGGAAACAGACATCCAAGTATAGGAAGCACAGAGGGTCCCAAACAAGATGAACCCAAAGAAGACCACACTAAGACACATTATAATTAAAATGTTAAGAATTAAAGATAAAGAGAGAAAGTTAAAAGTCAAAAGAGAAAAGCAACAAGTTACATACAAGGGAACTCCCATAAGACTATCTGCTGACTTTTCAGCAGAAACTTTACAGGCCAGAAGAGAGTGGCACTATATAGTCAAAGTGCTGAAAATAAAAAATCTACAAACAAGAATAGTCTACCCAGAAAGGTTATCATTCAGAATGGAAGGAGAGATAAAGAGTTTTCCAGACAAAGAAAAACCAAAGGAGTTCATCACCACTAAACCAGCCTTACAAGAAATGCTAAAAGGACTTCTTTAAACAAAAAAAAAAAGGCCACAAATACAAATAAGAAAACTGTCACATAAAAAAATCACTGGTAAAAGCAAATATATAGTAAAGGTGGATCAACCACTTATAAAGATGGTATAAAGGTTAAAAGACAAAAGTACTAAAATCATCTATATTTATAATAAGAGGTTAAGGGATACACAAAATTAAAAGAGGCAAAATATGTCAAAAACATAAAATGTGGGGAAAGGAGTAAAAAGATAGGACTTTTAGAATGTGTTCAAACTTAATAGACCACTAACTTAATACAGACTGCTATATACACAGGTTGTTATATATGCACCTCATGGTAACCAAAAACCAAAAACCTATAATAAATACACAAAAAATAAAGAGAAAGGAATCCAAACATAACGCTAAAGAAAGTCATCAAATTGCAAGAGAAGAAGAAAGGAACAGAGAAGAACTACAAAAACATCCAGAAAACAAAATGGCAAGAAGTACATACCCATCAATAATTACTTTAAATGTAAATGGACTAAATGCTCCAATCAAAAGACATAGGGTGGCAGAATGAATTAAAAAAACAAGACTCATATATATGCTACCTACAAAAGACACATTTCAGCTCTAAAGAGACTCAAAGCCTGAAAGTAAAGGGATAAAAAAGATATTTCCTGCAAATAGAAATGAAAAGTAAGCTGGGGTCATTGATACTTACATTAGACAAAATAGACTTTAAAAACTGTAACAAGAAACAAAGAAGCGCATTATACAATGATAAAGGGAACAATCCAACAAGAGGATATAACACTTGTAAATATCTATACACCCAACATAGCAACATCTAAATACATAAAGCAAATATTAGCAGACGTAAAAGGAGAAGTTGACAGTAACACAATAATAGTAGGGGACTCTAACACCCCACTTACATCAAAGGATAGATCATCCAGACAGAAAATCAATAAGGACACACTGGCCTTAAATGATATGTTAGACCAAATGGACTTAATAGATATACACAGAACATTCCATCCAAAAACAACAGAATATACATTCTTTTCAAATATACATGGTACATTCTCCAGGATAAATAACATGTTAGGCCACAAGACAAATCTCAATAAATTTAAGAAGACTGAAAGCATATCAAGCATCTTTTCTGAACACAATGGTACAAAACTAGAAATCAATTACAAGAAAAAAACTGGAAAAAATACAAACACGTGGATGCTATGCAACATGCTACTAAACAACCAATGGGTCAATGAAGAAATCAAAGAAGAAATAAAAAAATACCTTGAGACAAATGAAAATGGAAACACAATGGTCCAAAATCTACAGGATGCAGCAAAAGCAGTTCTAAGAGGGAAGTTTAAAACAACACAGACCTATCTCAACAAACAAGAAAAATATCAAACAATGTAACTTTACATTCAAAGGAACTAGAAAAAGAAGAACAAACAAAGAACAAATTAATAGAAGGAAGGAAATAATAAAGATCAGAGTGGAAATAAATGAAATAGAGACTAAAAAAAAATAGAAAAGATCAAGGAAACTAAGAGCTGGTTCTTTGAAAAGATAAACAAAATTGATAAACCAATAGCCAGACTCACCAAGAAAAAAGAGAGAGCTCAAATAAATAAAATCAGAAACAAAAGAGAAGTTACAACTGATACCACAGAAATACAAAGGACCATAAGAGATTATTATGAACAATTATATGCCAACAAATTGAACAACCTAGAAGAAACAGATAAATTCCTAGAATCCTACAATCTTCCAAGACTGAATCAACAGGAAACAGAAAATCTGAACAGACAGATTACAAGTAATGAAATTGAGTCAGTAATCAAAAACCTCCCAATAAACAAAAGTCCAGAACCAGATGGCTTCACAGGTGAGTTCTACCAAACATTTAAAGAAGAGTTAATACTTATCCTGCTCAAACTATTCAAAAAAAATTGAAGACGAAGGATCATTTCCAAATTCATTCTATGAGCAAGCATTACCCTGATACCAAAACCAGACAAAGACATCACAAAGAATGAAAATTACAAGCCAATATCCCTAACAAACAGAGATGCAAAAATCCTCAACAAAATATTAGCAAAAGAAATTCAAGAACACATAAAAAAAATCATATACCATGATCAAGTGGAATTTATTCCATGAACGCAAGGATGGTTCAATACCTGTAAATCAATCAACATGATACCTAGTGTTAACAAAAGATAAAAATCATATGATCATCTCAATAGATGCAGAAAAAGCACTTGACAAAATTCAACAACTATTTATAATAAAAAAAACCTTAAAAGGTGAATATAGAGGGACTATACCTCAACATAATAAAGTCCATATATGATAAACCCACAGCTAACATCACCTTCAATGGTAAGAAACTGAATGCCTTTCCTCTAAGATTGGGAACAAGACAAGAATGCCCACTGCCACTCTTATTCAACAAAGTGTTGGAAGTCCTAGCTACAGCAATCAGATAAGAAAAAGAAATAGAAATAAAGGCATTTAAAGTGGAAAAGAAGAAGTAAAACTGTCACTATTTGCAGATGACATGATACTATATAAAGAAAACCCTAAAAACTCCACCAAAAAACTATCAGCATGAATAAATAAACTCGGTAAAGTTGCAGAATACAAAATAAATATTCAGAAATCATATGCATTTCTATACAGTAACAATGAACTACCAGAAAGAGAAATTAACAAAATAATTCCATTTACAATTACATCAAAAAGAATAAAATACCTAGGAATAAATTTAACAAAGGGGGTGAAAGATCTGTACACTGAAAACTATAAGACATTGATGAAACAAATTCAAGGCAACACATATAAATGGAAAGATATACCATGCTCACAGATTGGAAGAATTAATATTGTTGAAATGTCCATACTACCCAAAGCAATCTACAGATTCAATGTAATCCCTATTAAAATGCCAATGGCATTTGTCACAGAACTAGAACAAATAATCCTAAAATTTGTATGGGACCACAAAGAGTCCGAATAGCCAAAGCAATCTTGAGAAAGAAGAACAAAGCTGGAAGTATCACAGTCCCCAATTTCAAACTACATTACAAAGATACAGTAATCAAAACAGTATGGTATTGGCACAAAAACAGACACATAGATGAATGGAACAGAATAGAGAGCCCAGAAATAAACCCACGCCTATATGGTCAATTAATCTATGACAAAGGAGGCAAGAATATACAATGAAAAAAAGATAGTCCTTCAATAAATGGTGTTGGGAAAACTGGACACATACACACAAAGAATGAAACTGGACCTCTTTCTTACACCATATACAAAAATAAACTCAAAATGGATTAAAGACTTAAATGTAAGACCTAAAACCATAAAACTCTTAGAAGAAAACATAATCTCAGCAATGTTTTTTTTGGATTTGTCTCCTCCTAGAAGAAAACATCAGTCTTAGCAATATTTTTTTGGATCTGTCTCCTCAGGCTAGGACAACAAAAGCAAAAATAAACAAATAGGACTACAATAAACTAAAAAGCTTTAGTACAGTGAAGGAAACCATGAACAAAATAAAAAGGCAATGTATTGAATGGGAGAAGATATTTGCAAATGATATGTCTAATAAGGGGTTAATATCCAAAATATATTAAAAAACACATAGAACTCAATAGCAAAGAAACAAACAATCCAGTTAAAAATTGGGCAGAGGACCTAAAAAGACATTTTTCCAAAGAAGACATACACATGGCCAACAGACACATGAAAAAATGCTCAACATCACTAATCATCAGGGGAATGCAAATCAAAACCACAATGAGTATCACCTCACACCTGTCAGAATGGCTATTATCAACAAGACAAGAAATAACAAGTGTTGGCAAGGATGTGGAGAAAAGGGAACCCTCATGCCCTGTTGGTGGGAATGTAAATTGGTGCAACCACTATGGAAAACAGCATGGAGGTTTCTCAAAAAGTTAAAAATAGAACTACCATATGATCCAGCAATTCCACTTTTGAGTATTTATCTAAAGAAAACAAAAACACTAATTCAAAAAGATATATGCACCCCTATGTTTATTGCAGCATTATTGACATTAGCCAAAACATGGAAGCAACCTAAGTGTCCATTGGCAGATGAATGAATAAAGAAGATGTGGTATATATACAAAATGGAATATTACTCAGCCATAAAAAGAATGGAATCCTCCCATTTGCAACAACATGGATTGGTCTAGAGGGTATTATGTTCAGTGAAATAAACCAAACAGAGAAAGAAGAATACCATGTGATTTCACTTATAGGTGGAATCTAAAAAAAAAAAACAAAACAAATGAACAAACAAACTCATAGATACAGAAAGCAAGCTGACGGTTGCAAGAGGGGGGTGGGGTGGAGGGTGGGCAAAATAGGTGAAGGGGATTAAGAGGTACAAACTTCCAGTTATTAAAAAAATAAGTCATGGGGATGTAATGTACAGCATAGGGAATATAGTCAAAAATATTGTAATAATTTTGTTTGATGACAGATGGTAACTAGTCTTATCAGGGTGATCATTTTGTAATGTAAATAAATGTTGAATCACTATGTTGTACACCTGAAACTAATTCAATATTGTATGTGAACTATACTTCAATAAAAAAGAAAACCTGTTCTTTGCTCCAGAGGGAAACATAATCTCTATCTTCCAAGGCTGTTAGCCATACAAACATCCTTGAGAAGATAGTCCAGTACAAAGGGCAGTCAGTGATTTCCTTCACAAGACATGCAGAAATGTGAGACACTCATGGAAAATTCTCCTCCAATACCTATCACCATCTGCTACCCTTATATATTTGCATAAGAAACTGAGTAAAGATTTTTAATTGCTTTAAATTATATATTTTCTCTCATAACTGTTTTTGTTTTGTTTTTTAATATGACATCTGACAGAATCTGGATCACAAGGCTATATACGTTTATATGGGTTAAAAAGGCTAGATAGTGCCATGTACCTATGGAAAGAGAAATTATAACTCCATCTTTTTAGCAGAAGTTTCCTAGTTTAATCAGGGACTAAGATTTAATCAACCAACATCAATTTGCAGAGATAATGAACACTTCCAGAAAACAAGGCTGTTTAAATAACCCCACAAAGTTGGTTTGGTGGCCAGCATTGGGGAAGGATCCTTTGATATTTCATTCTAGTGCTAAAGAATTTCTATGTCAGAAAATCCATTACACTCAACTTAAATCTTGCTATTTTCAGCTTTAACTCATATCCTCTTAAACTATCCTCAGGGATATTTCTTTCACGTGATCCTTTGTACTTGCCAGAAGGAACGAAAATAAAAGACTCTCATGATCTCCCTCCCTAATAAACTGTTCTAAAAGAAATCTGCCCTGTTGTTCCTACATCAAGCCCAAAAAGAAGATTCTTTGGTAAATTTTAATTTTCCAATTAAGATAAGTTCTATCCATATTAAGTTATTCTCATTGAAACAAAGTGAAAGGTGTTTATCATCTTTGGAGAAATATTTGCATTTCACATTTTATTTATAATAGAATGTTAAAATAGAAGTTCCAACTGAAGCACCAAAATAAAAATAGATGAAAAAAGTGGTATAAGACCATATGCAAAATTTACAATGGAGTAAGCCAAAAAGCTGTTACATGACTTGAAATTCTTTATGAGCATTAAAATTATAAAAGATCAGATTGTTAGATATTGGTGAGAATTTGTGAAGAAGATTTCTTTGGAGACAGCTGTTGTTCCTCTGTGAATTCCAGTCCTTCAATGTCCCCCTGAGTCTGAGGGAAGGCTGACCCTTACCTCAGGGCAAGAAAGAGCTTAAGGAGACTACTCTGGGGGTAAACAATTCTCCCAACTGATTTGGCAGGAGGGCAAAGAAGAGTTTGCTGCTGTGTTGGGATCAGCCTTCATTTCTAGAATTTATTTAAGCAAAGAATGTTTCCTGTATCCATATGTGGGCCTAGAGCCACCATGTATGTTGTGCGGGTTGCGTGCTGTCAAGAGTACAACATCTAATGGGGTCAAGGGGGTGGATTCATTCACATGGTAGTATATTTATTTTCTGGCACATGGCACTAGGAGGGTCTTGTTCTAACAAAACCAATATGTATTACAAAAACTTCCCAACAGGTAGGAACAAAGTGTCTTGAGGAACGTGCACTTCTTTCTAATAAAGACAAAAGCACCATGTGGGTAAGCAATGGCACTATGTGGGCTTCCTGTGTGTGCATGTGTGCCTGTGAGAGAAAGAGAGAGAGAGAGAGAGAGAGAGAGAGAGAGAGAGCATGAGTAAGCCAGTATAGGGATTGTCTTGAATCCAATTCAATACGGCTACCTGGAGAGGTTCATGAGACCTCAGCAAACAGAAGCCAGAAGTAGACCATCAGATTGTAAGAGTCTGCAGATGGCATAAGCAAGAACATTCAACTGCAACAAGAGAACTACAGATGAGAAACCCCCAACCATGAGAGGAAATGGGTGTCCACAGAACAGAAAGTATCCCAAGAGAGAAAGAGTTCATTTTGAATATTGGCAAATCCCCTTCTGCAAAAGTAGATGTCAAGCAAGAACCTTCTTGCCCTTTTCCCCATTTCTCTTCCTTCCCTCCTGTTTCAACTGCCAGGGTCAGTAACATTGGTTGGCAAGACAGAAAGAGTGAAGGAAGCACATATGTAATGCGCTACCACAGAGTGACTGGAAAGTCCTAGAGGAATGTTGGTCTCGAACTTTTCTCTCCTACTTCAGACTCCCATGCTTAAATGACTTCTACACAATTCCAAAATCTATTTCTCACACATACATGGAAATCATGATTTATACTGTTCCTTCATTCTCTACAATTTGGTAAATTTTGATATTATTTTCTATGGTTTGATCTTTACTAGCATTTAGAAAATCATGAAGTAGGGCAAATTGAAACCTACAAAGAAAATGTAAAAAGCAAGTAAGCCTAAAAGGGCAAAGAAGACCAAAAGATAAATAGTAATAAAGCGGGATAAATGGAAACTGACTAGAGTAGACAATAGGGCCAGCTTTCCAAGCAGGACAATGAAGTATTTTTTAACTTAATTGGTACCTCATGATAGAGTCAATGAAAGCAAGATGGCTGACAGGTTGACTGACGTCACCGGCTCCAGCATCTATCTAGGGCCCCTGAGGGGATCATAAGCAGGTGTGCCATTCTGGAAGGGGTATAATGGAATAACAAGCTGTCAAGTTAAAAAGCTAGGAAGCCAGGGAAATTGCTGGGACAGGAGACTTGAAAAACATCAGGAAGATAGATCCGGAATGGACACTGAATCCAAAGATCACAGTAAAGCAATGGGCCTACATTAACAGAAGGCAGGAAACGAGCAGCACCAGAGGTTTGCCCATTTCACTAAGTAGAAACCAGGTCAGCCACCAAGACATGTGAGAGAAACAAGATAACTCTGAAACCCAGACAATTAAGTCTTCCAAGGAGTGCACGCTTGTCCTGGAGGTGTGCAAAGATTTTAGACTGGGTACGAGATCACAGATAGTTTTAAAGGAACCCGTTTTCAGATCCTCTACTTTAATGGTACTCTTTCTATAACTGGTCTGACTGATACTCCACTCTCCTCTTTCACAGTAACTTTTCTTTCCATTTGCAAAAGAAAGGTCTACCTCTCACCCATCTCAAACTTTAAAATGGTCCAGGAACCAACAAAGAAACAATTCAATAATTCCTTTAACCAAGCCCCCAGAAACAGTTTCACATATATACTCCTCGGTGGATCTAATTGAGAGATGCATTTCCTGTATATTTTTACTTTTAATAATTATCAAGTGTTTTAATATATCTATACCATTTTTGAGCAGCTGCAGACTATTAATATAGTGATAATTCAATGACAAAGACATATTTTAACATCATAACCTATTATCACAGAAAAATATATATAATTTTTAACTTCAATTTACTTTTTTGTTGTTGTTATTGCAGTTTACTAGGATGAATGTTATCAGTCAGTGTTCTAAAGAGAAAGAGGACCAATAGGAGATATAAAGAAATTATTTTAAGGACTTGGCTCATGTGATCGTGGGGATGGCAAATTGGAATCTGTAGGGCAGTCTGGCAGGCTGGAAACTCAGGCAGGAGTTAATGTTGCAGTCTTGAGGCAGAATTTCTTCTTCAGGAAACCTCAATTATTGCTGGATGAACTGACTGGATGAATCACAACTCACATTATCAAGGGTAATCTCCTTTACTTACAGCCAGCTGATTACAGAAATCTATAAATGCCTTCACAGCAACACCTAGATTAGTGTTCGATTGAATAACCGGGTACTATAGCCTAGCCACGTGGACATAGAAAGCTAACCACCACAGTGAACAACAACAGAAGTGCAAAAATATGTTACATTAGGATTAAATTCTGTAAGAGAAGTAGGATGAAAATACTATCTCAAGGA
This sequence comes from Diceros bicornis minor, assembly GCF_020826845.1. Taxonomy (NCBI): domain Eukaryota; kingdom Metazoa; phylum Chordata; class Mammalia; order Perissodactyla; family Rhinocerotidae; genus Diceros; species Diceros bicornis. The sequence goes on from NC_080756.1 coordinate 42,183,097, forward strand.
ATAAAAGGAATAATGCAATATTTTTTAATATCATGAACATCAAATCTTTTAAAAGAGTGTTTTAAAACACATTAAAATTTTTAACTTGTGATGAAAAAACTAGATGTCAACATAAAAGGATGCAAAAGTAGGTAAGTATTATCAATATTCCTTTAGGGTCATGCAAGCCAAATGTTTGAAGACAAGCTCTAGGGCAACAGAGTGTAGTTGTTAACCTTATGAACTCAGTCAGACTGTACTGTACACACGTTAGCTGTGTGAATTTAGGACAATTACTTAAATAGAGTTCCTTGGTTTGGAGGTTGTTGTTTTAATATGTTATACTAATAGCACTTAGTTTATCCAGTTTGGGAGAAGATTAACTGAGATAATATTTGCAAAGCACTTAGCATTGCTAAGAGTAACCCCTCAACAAATGCTATTATTATTATTCAGCAGGTAACATTTGCAGAACATAATCCACCAAGACCTATAATGCAGGAACTCACAATAGCTGGCTTGGCCTACCAGACTCGCCTTTCTCTGGTCTTCCCTCCAGGTCAATCCCCAGTATTCTGTGGGTAGACACTAAAGGACTGATCCTTAATCCCAACCTCAGCGCATAACGTATAGGTGCTCTAGCATTGGAATCCGCAAATTTGTTAAGCATACACTGGACATTAGTTCTCTCTCTTGTACTGGATACATAGTCCAACCAGGCCTCTTCCTAATGATTGCTCCTGTTCCTTAAAAGATCTCTAATGACCGTGAGCTCAGAGTTCCTTTGCTGAGCTACTCAATGATGAGAGAGCTTTCACAGTTTAAAAACAATTTTTTTCCAGCTCAAATAATTTTGTTTGTCTAGAGGAGCTGTTAATGCTTTCAGGTGGTAGGCAGTAAACAATCCGTCCATTTCGACTGTAATACTTGCAGACTGAGCGTGTGTACTTTGGTGATTCCTTTCTAGATTTTTCCTGACCTTTATCACACATATTCTTTTCCAAATTCTCGATTGTCAGCCAAAGTGCAATTCGGTCATCTTCCTAGGGCTGCATCTCCCTCACAGGTCAAATTTTCCCTCTCAAGCCTCCTACCTATAAAAATCAAAGATTATTGAACTATCCAAATATTTTCTAGAATTTTGCCTATTCATCCAAATAGACACTTTTAATCATACTAAATTATTTCTGCAAATTTAAATCTTTGCATTTTTGTCAAGCTGAGCCTCTTCAAAGAGAGAAAACACAAAATATATTACTCCTTCAGCATAATAAATTTTGATTTGATCAAAGATTTCTTTCAATTTGGTCTTCATAAGGCATGGATTTTCTGGATCAACCTTGTTCAATCTCCTATTTAAGTTTAAAAATTAAATCTTTTTTTAAAAAATCAGTTAAGTAATAACGCACTTTGAAGAAACTTCGGAGAAATGAAACAAAGAAAAAAAATACCACATTTCCATCACCCAAAGGCAACCACTGTCAACATTTTTGGATCTTTTCTCTGAGCAAAAATACAATCACCTCCCCCACATTACACACACACACACACACACACACACACACACTTTAAAAATAAAGGAGGAAAGCAAAAAGTAGATCCAAATGTGACTTTCTGACTTTAAATCTTTTGCAAACATGTGCACTAATTACCCAACAACCTTCATTTCCTTAGGTCACCAAAGAGAACAAGAGGTTTTCTGAGCAGGCTGAGTTGGTCTTAACCTGCCCCACTGCTAATGAAATGCCCAATCTCGTCTCTCATTTTTGCTAACAAGACAGGCCTCCTACCATTTCTGTCCTTTAGATGGCAGCATGATCTCTAACTCTTTACTGCCTTTTTTCCGAGATACACAATTCTCACAATCCAAAAGAACTTTAATGTTGAATTATCTGAGGGAGTGCTGAGAAGTTGGGGAAGTTGAGAGGGGAGGGAAGAGTCACTGAAGGTGAAGATACGGAAAATGAAGAAGCCAGAAGTTGTCTGTGGAATCAAATGTTTCCAGCCACTACCTCTATGCCAAAGACAATACATGTGGATTATCGTTGTCACATCCCACTCACTTGCAAGATTCTGAACAACAAAATTCATTCATTCACTCACTCATTCATTCAATGCATATTTATAGACTTCCTACTGTGTCCTAGATACAGTAGGGTAATAGACAATACTAGACAGGAGCACTGTGTAGTAGTAGGGTAGTGGACAGTACTAAACAAGAGTACTATCTAGTAGTGGGGTAGTAGACACTGGGATACAGAGATGAATAAAACAGATCATTCTCATTCACTTATTCTACCCTCATTGAGCTTATATTCTAATGTAGGAGATCAACAATTAAAAAGTAAACAAGAAAAAAATTTTTGTAACCATGTGTGGTGAGGGATGTTAACTAGACTTACTGTGGCGATCATTTTGCAGTATATACAAATATTGAATATTATGTCATATACCTGAAACTAATGTTATATATAAATTATACCTCAATTAAAAAAAGTAAACAAATAAGTATACAATATAAATTTAAGTAGTGATAAGGACTAGGAGGAAAAATAAAGCATGGTAAAGGATTAGAAAGGGTAAAGGGAGTGGACTTTTTTTGTGTGTGTGAGAAAGATCAGCCTTGAGCTAACATCCGATGCCAATCCTTCTCTTTTTTTGCTGAGGAAGATTGGCCCTGGGCTAACATCCATGCCCATCTTCCTCTACTTTATATGGGACGCTGCCACAGCATGGCTTGACAAGCAGTGCTTCGGTGCGCACCTGGGATCCAAACCTGCGAACCCCGGGCCACCGAAGAGCAGCACGCACACTTAACTGCTGCGCCATCAGGCCGGTCCGGAGTGGACATTTTAGACACGATTACTGAGGAAGGGTTCTCTCTGGAGGTGATATTTGTGCAGAGATCTGATGAAGCAAGCAAGAGAATGAGTTACTCAATTATCTGAGGGAAAGGAAGGCAAAGGGAACAGCAATGCAAAGGCTGCTGTGTTCACACATCCTTGGCTTGTGTGAAGAAAAAGAAGTCAGTGCGGCTGGAAGAAGGTAAACAAAATGAGGAGCAGCCAGAAATGAGGCCTGATAGGGCCTTGTAGGCCAGGGAAAAGGTGCCAGGTTTCATCGTACAGTTTATGGAAAGCCTTCTGGAAGTTTTGAACAAAGGAGTAACATGGTCTAATTTCAGTTTTAAAGAGATCACTCTAGCTACTGTATAGTGCATATCCTAGGTTTGGGGTCAGGGGACGGAATGGTGGAAGGAGAGAGGCCAGTCAGGAGGCTGTTGCAAAAGCCAGTGGCAGGATGGTGGTGGCCTGTAGTGGAGGAGGGGATAGAGAGCCAAGAGACTGAGGGAGGATTTGTTTGCTGGGAGAGGTAAGAAGGGGTGTGGCAGGGAGGGGCCAATAGTTCTGTTCTGGGTAGTTGAGTATAAGTTTTTATTAGCCGTTCTATTTCAGATATCAAGTAGGCAAATGGATACACAAATCAAAGCTCAATGGAGAGGTGAGAAGTGGAGGAAACAGGGGAATGCTGTGTATGTAGGTAGTATTTATAACCAATTAGCTGAATAAGATCACCCAAGGAGCAAGAGTGGATAAAGACCCAGGGACTGAGTCCTGGGGCACTCCAACATTTGGAAGGTCCAGCAAACTAGGAAGAAAACCCAGCAGTTAGGTATTCCAGAAGTTGGTATTTCAGTGAGGAGGAAGTGATCAATTTTATCAAAAGCTCCTGAGAGTTCAAGTAAATGAGTACCAAGAACTGACCACTGGATTTAGCAAGATGAAAGTCACTGCTAGTGCTGACAAGAGCACTCTCAGTAGAATGTGGGAAAAGGGCTGATTAGACTGAAATAGAGAATACTAGGTGAAGGACATTGAGTAGAGAAATCCTGTTGAGGAGTTTTGTTGTAAAGAGGAACAGAGAAATGAGGCAGAAACTAGAGGGAGATGAGGGTTCTAGGAAGAGCTTTTAAAGATGGGAGATATTTCAGCACACTTACGTGCTGATAGAGATGATCCAGGAGAGAGAGGGAAATGACGATTCAGGAGAAAGGGGAAGGATAATTGCAGGAGCCAGAACGAAGTGAGGAGGAAAGCCATTGCTCAAGTGGAGGAAAGGGTCTCAGAGAAGCAGGGACAGCTGCTCCAGAAAGGGAAGCATGGTAGACAGACCAGAGACTGGACCCTGCATAGATGCGGTGTAGTTCTCTTCAGATTGCTTCCATTTTCTCAATGAAATAAGA